>NC_044389.1:31216347-31839516 GCF_006542625.1 Nomascus leucogenys
TTTGCATATGCTGAGGATTGTTTTATGTCCAATTATGTGGTCAATTTTGGAGTATGTGCTATTTGGTGATTATAAGAATGTATATATTCTGTTGTTTTGGGGTGGAGAGTTCTGTAGAGGTCTATAAGATCCATTTGGTCCAATCCAGCAGCCCATCAAAAAAAAGCTAATCAAGTAGGCTTCATCCCAAGGATGTGAAGTTGGTTTGACATACAAAAATCAATAAGTGTGATTCATCAGATAAACAGTAGAACTAAAGACAAAACCACATGATTATCTCAACAGATGCTGAAAAGGTTTTTGATAAAATTTAACACCCTCTCATGTTAAAAACTCTCTATAAGCTAGGTATTGAACAAACATGCCTCAAAATAATAAGAGCCATCTATGACAAACCCACAATCAACATTATACTCAATAGGCAAAAGCTGGAAGCATTCACCCTTAAAAACTAGCACAAGAAAAGGATGCCATCTCTCATTGCTCCCATTTAACATGGTATTAGAAGTTCTGGCCAGAGCAATCAGGCAGGAGAAAGAAATAAAGGGTATCTAAATAAGAGGAGAGGAAGTCAAACTATCTCTGCAGATGACATGATTCTGTATCTAGAAAACCCCACAGTCTCAGCCTAAAATCTCCTTCAGCTGACAAACAACTTCAGTAAAGTTTCAGGATACAAAATCAGTGTACAAAAATCACTGGCATTTCTATACACCAACAATAGACAAGACAAGAGCCAAATCAGAAAGGCAATCCCATTCACAATTGCCACAAAAAGAATAAAATACCTAGAAATACAGCTAACCAGGAAGGTAAAAGATCTCTACAGCGAGAATTATAAAACATTGTTCCAAGAAATCAGAGAAGACACAAACAAATGGAATAGTATCCCATGCTCATGGATGGGAAGAATCAATATCATTAAAAAGGCCATACTGCCCAAAGCAATGTACAGATTCAATACTATTTCTATCAATCTACCAATGACATTCTTCACAGAACTAGAAAAACTATTTTAAAATTCATATTGAACCAAAAAAGAGCCCTAATACCCAAGGCAATCCTAAACAAAAAGAACAAAGCTGGAGGCATCACATTACCTGACTTCAAACTATTGCTACAGGACTGCAGTAACCAAAACAGCATGGTACTCATACAAAAACAGGAACATAGACTAATGGAATAGAATAGTGAGGCCAGAAAAAAGGCTGCAGACCTATGACCATCTGATCTTTGACAAAGCTGACAAGAACAAGCAATGGAGAAAAGATTCCCTATTCAATAAATGGTGCTGGGATAACTAGCTAGCCATATGCACAAGACTGAAGCTGGGCCTCTTCCTTATACCATATACAAAAATTAACTTAAGATGAAATAAATATTTAAATGTAAAACCCAAAACTATAAAAACACTGGAATACAACCTAGGCAATACCATCTTGAACATAGGATTGGGCAAACATTTTATGACAAAGACACAGAAAGCAATCACAACAAAAGCAAAAATTGACAAGTGGGATCTAATTCAACTTAAGAGCTTCTGCACACCAAAAGAAACTTATCAACAGAGTAAACACACAACCTACAGAATGAGAGAAAATATTTGCAAACTATGCATCTGATAAAGGTCTAACATCCAGCATCTATAACTTAAATTTACAAGAGAAAAACAAACAACCCCATTAAAAAGTGGCCAAAGGACATGAACAGACACTTTTCAAAATAAGACATACATACAGCCAACAAGCATATGAAAAAAGCTCAATATCACTGATCATTAAAGAAATGCAAATCAAAAACACAATGAGATACTATCTTACACCAGTCAGAATGGTTATTACTAAAAAGTCAAAAATAACAGATGCAGGCAAGGTTGCAGAGAAAATGGAACACTTATACACTGTTGGTGGAAGTGTAAATTAGTTCAACCATTGTAGAAAGCAGTATGGTGATTCCTCAAAGAGCTAAAAGCAGAACTACCATTTTACCTAGCAATCCCATTACTGGGTATATACCCAGAGGAATATAAATCATTCTACCACAAAGACATGTGCACGCGAATGTTCATTGCAGCACTATTCACAATAGCAAAGATCTAAATGGAATCCACCTAAATACCCATCAATGACAGACTGTATAATGAAAATGTGGAACATATACACCATGAAATACTATGCAGCCATAAAAAAATAAGATCATGTCTTTTGCGGGAACATGGATAGAACCGGAGGCTATTATCCTTAGCAAACTAATGCAGGACTAGAAAACCACCAATACCACATGTTCTCACTTATAAGTGGAAGCTAAATGATGAGAAGTTATGAACACAAATAAGGAAACAACAGACACTGGGGTCTACTTGAAGGTGGAGATGGGGAGGAGGGAGTGGAGCAGAAAAGATAACTATTTGTTACTGGGCTTAATACCTGGGTGATTAAATCATCTATACAACAAACCCCCATGCCACGAGTTTACCTATGTAATAAACCTTCACATGTACCCCTGAACCTAAAATAAAAGTTAAAAGTAAAAGATAATAACTCAAGATATGGCATAAGACATTTTACATAAGGTCAAGAAAGTGGGAAAGTCAAGTACACAGAACACTCTGAGTCCAGAATAGGGAGAGATCCTCATGGGCTGGAGGAACAGAAAATCTTGGTGTTGAGCATTGAAGGATAGAAAGGATTTTGAGATGAGGAGAGGAGGAAGAGAAGGTGGAGGAAGATGAAGGGCACTTTAAGAGGGGTTACCAAATATCTTTAAATTAAGCTAGATGAACAGATAGTATATGATTGTACTTATATGAGATATCTGGAGCAGTCAAATTCATAGAGACTGAAAGTAGCCCTGGTGGTTGCCAGGGGCTGGGAGGAGAGGACAGTGGGATCTGTATCTATTCTTTAATGGATACAGAGTTTAATTTTAGGAAGAGGAACTAGTTCTGAAGATGAATGAAGGTGATGGTTTCCCAACAGTATAAATGTATGTAATGCCACTGAACTGTACACATAAAAATGGTTAAAATTTTACATTTTGTTAGGTATATTTTATAATTAAAAAAGAAAGCTTGTGGTAGCCAACCATCTATCCACAGAGGAGTAGAGGTGAACTCTTGAGGTCTCTTTTTCTTCTACAACTCCATAGTAACTGTAGGTGTGGCCCATGTGACAGCAATGTGAAATGATTAAATATAATCTATTCCTGGACTGCTGCACTTCAGGAAGGTATTTAACGGCTGTGGATGACTACCCCACAGCTTTTCTCCTCTTCCTTCTTTACACATAAAGTCCACTTACACCATAGAACCCAATCACTCACTTTTCCCAGCTTCATCACTTTTCCCAGCTTCACTGAAGGTAGAGCATAGGCACGGGTCCCTCTCCTGGCCCGTGGCACCTAAGAAAAAATCTGCTAGGGGATATATTCTTAGAAAACTTTTCCTTCCTATTTTTTAAAAAAGAGAAAGAGCACTCTAATGGGATGGACTCATTCCCTGTCTTCCTTTGGATGTAATTGTGTGAAGACATAATATTCAGCCAAAGATGGCTTAGGCGGCCATCTTGCACCCACGGGGAGAAACTAAAGGAGGACAGATCAATTCATCAAGAATTGTAGCAACTTTTGTGCTGTATTAACCACCCTCAGAAAATAGACCCCTCATTGTTTCAGCCACTTTTAGTTGGGTATTCTGTTTACTTGCAGCCAAGATCATTACAGTAGACAGACTATGGTAGTACAGAAATAGCTTTGTGATGCATTGCCAGAAGTCTATATTCAGCTGGAGTTTATTCTTGCCTCCAAAAGACAAAGGTGTTTACTTCCCTTTTTCTTCACTGTATGATAGGCAAAAGAAAGAATACAAAGAGCAGGGTGCAAAACCAAAAAAGAACATCTAGCACTGGGTTTGAGAAGACACAGGATCATCAGGGAATAAGCTGATAGTAAATGAAGTAAATAGCCAGTATTTTGCCATGTATTGGAGAGAATCAGTTTCTCCTTTGTAATGGAGAGAGGTTGTATATAAAGGGAACATTGGGTAAGAGTATAAACAAAGATGGAGGACCGTGAAGATGATAAGGGCCCAGAAGCAAGCAAGCACTATCCGGTGGAGACTGGAGAAGGATACCAATAGCATAGGCTAAGAAAAGGATCAGGCGGTCCAAAGAGAAACCCAAGGTCTACACCAGAACCTTGTTTTTCTCAACTCAGCTCTATAGGTTTCGTAATCCTCAGCTAAGCTTTTTACTTTTCTTCTAAAGACACAAGTTAAAGTGTCCCTCAAGCTATGGTATGGATAGATATCAGGTCTGTGTGGGTCTGCTTTCTTTTTTTGTTTGTTTGTTTGTTTGAGACGGAGTCTTGCTCTATTGCCAGGCTGGAGTGCAGTGGCGCGATCTCAGCTCACTGCAACCTCTGCCTCCCGAGTTCGAGCAATTCTCCTGCCTCAGCCTCCCGAATAGCTGGGACTACAGGTGTGTGCTACCACTCACAGCTAATTTTTGTATTTTTAGTAGAGATGGGGTTTCACCATGTTAGCCAGAATGGTCTTAATCTCTTGACCATGTGATCCACCCGCCTCACCCTCCCAAAATGCTAGGATTACAGGCGTGAGCCACTGTGCCCAGCCACTTTGATTCTTGAAATAGAGATTCTGGTACTCTTTTATCAGAAGGTTTTTCTACCAAGGTAACCATCTTTCTGGGGATATTACTATTTGAATATTTATTAAGCACTTTTATTAACTAGAAGTTTGACTTCTGTCTCCAAAGTTGATCAGACAGCCACAGCCAAGAAAGGGAAGACAGCTCCATCTGTCCATTAAAGATGCTGGCAGCCCTGAGAAAGAGGTCCAGGCAGGGGGGAATCTGTCACATCTCAGCTATACATGTCCTGTGGCACTTTAAACAGGAACTAAGGTACTGTGCTAGGCAGCTGTACCCGAGGAATGGGACTCCTTAACCCAAGGCAACTAGAATTAAACCACTTATATTTGCAGAAAAGAAGAGATGTATTCCTTAGCATGACCTACCTCCTTCCTTATGCTCACACAGTAGTTTTTATTTTTTATTTATTTACTTTTTTCATGGATCCTCAAGTTCCCTGACAGGAAGCTGATCTTAATGCTTTGCAAAGGACCATGTAAAAAAAGTCAGAGCCATGAATGAATGCATACAAATATCCTTATAAAACAGAAGCCCCTGTGAAATATGGCTGATCCCACCCATCAGGGATTAGTAAACCTTCCCACAAGGCTCAGCTTGCTTTAGGGCTAAAAATAGAATTAGAACTTCAATTCATATCGTCTGATTCTGATCAAGTGCAGTCTTTTGGCTATTCTCTCTGCATTCAAAGATTGTGTTATTATTCCCCTGATAGTACACAAACTCTATGAGTTGCAGACTCCCAGTGGAGATATAAGCATTTGCCTCTGGTAAAAATGAATTTCCATGGAAAATGTGACACAAGAACTACCTTTTGGGTCTCACATAAATCAAGTTTTTGATTTTGTTTTTGAGACAGGGTCTCGCTCTGTCACCCAGGCTGGAGTGCAGTGGTGTGATCTCTACTCACTGCAACCTCTGCCTCCTGGGTTCAAGTGATTCTCCTGCCTCAGTCTCCCAAGTAGCTAGAACTACAGGCACGCACCACCACACCCAGCTTTTTTTTTTTTTGAGATGGAGTCTTGCTCTGTTGCCCAGGCTGGAGTGCAGTGGTGCAATCTCGGCTCACTGCAAGCTCCGCCTCCTGGGTTCACGCCATTCTCCTGCCTCAGCCTCTCCGAGTAGCTGGGACTACAAGCGCCTGCCACCATGCCCGGCTAATTTTTCGTATTTTTTTTAGTAGAGACGGGGTTTCACCGTGGTCTCGATCTCCTGACCTCGTGATCCGCCCGCCTCGGCCTCCCAAAGTGCTGGGATTACAAGCGTGAGCCACCGTGCCCGGCCAATTTTTGTAATTTTTTGTGGAGACTTGGTTTCAACGTGTTGTCCAGGGTGGTCTCGAAATCCTGACCTCAGGTGATCTGCCCACCTCAGCCTCCCACAGTGCTGGGATTACAGGCATAAGCTACCACACCCGGCCAAGTTTTATACCAGAAAGCCTTTTCTCATTAAAGCTGTTTTTTTCGGTAAGCGGTCCTCAAAGGGCTTGTGTGGGTCTTGATGGTCCTTAGGGCCTTCCTGGGGCCCAAGGCTCTATTCTGTTTTATTCATGTTTTTTAAAGTGGGTGTATTAGCTTGTTCTCACACTGCTCTAGAACCACCTGAAACTGGGTAATTTATGAAGAAAAGAGGTTTAATGGACTCAGTTCTGCAGTTTTAACAGGAAGCATGACTGGGAGGCCTCAGGAAACTTACAATCATGGCAGAAGGCTAAGGGGAAGCAAGCAGATCTTAACATGGAGGAGCAGGAGAGAGAGAGAGACAGCAATGGGGGAAGTGCCACACACACTTTTAAACCCCATCAGATCTTGTGGGAACTCACTCACTGTCACGAGAACAGCAAGGGGGAAATCTGCCCCCATGATCCAATCACCTCCCATCAGTTCCCTCCTCCAACACTGGGAATTACAACTCAAAATGAGATTTGGGTGGGGACACAGAGGCAAACCATATCAGTGGGTGATATGGAGTAGCGGGAAGAGCACAGAGTTTGACCTGGGTTTAAATTAGAAGTCTGCTGCTTCCTCACTGTGATATTAGACACATTAACTCATTTCTCTGGGCACTCACCTTGTAGGGTTGATGTGAGACAATATATTAAGTAAAGTACCTAACATAACACAAAAAATCAGATTATCAAAGTGGATTCACATAATAGAGATCTTACCCAGTATCACACTTTGCTAATAATTTCAATAAAACAAGCAATTACAAATGAAGCAGGGAGTGGCTTAGGACCCATGCAGTGTCCCGAGTCCTTCCATGCCACATCAAGATATTCTTCCCCAGATTAACACAGAAGATCTTCAAGCCATGTATGTGGCACATCACCTACACAGAAAAGAACCATCAATAAATATCTTCATATTATACTCAGATAGTTATATAATTGACTTGACCTTTTCTTAGAACCCATACCCAATACAGGCATAGATTCAGATTTGTTACAAATGAGCAACCCAGGCAGATCAGGTACCTCCTTTAAAAAGAATTCTATAGATAAGGACCCTGCACTAGCAAATACCATTAATGTGTTTATCTGGAGGCCTGTCATTAGTATGTTCACGTGAAGATTTGATTAAGTTACCTTCCTTCCTTCTTTCCCATGGACTTCCCTTTGGTAGCAAGAAAGAATGAATTGTAGGCCTTTTGTTTAACATTTTCTATCCAGCACCTAACCCAGACTAGGACTTGGTGTACAGTAGCTTTTATAACATTATTAAGAATAATAATGATAATAGAACTACGCTTACACTTTCATTTCCACTGACTTACCAGGTCTTGCATGATTTCAGCCTGTTTCCTGCCACTACCCATTGAGGCTTCACTTCCCCCGTTGTGTGGGATTCTTATTTCTGTCTTTCCTCCCTTGTTCTATTCCACTCTTCTACCCATCTTCCAAGGACAGTCCAAGTGCTCCTTCCTCCTGCAAACTTCTGAGCCTACATATACCCTTTTTGATGTCACCCCTTTCTACCCTCTATAATCCATGATCTAACACTGAACCTAGAGTGTTTTACACTGTACTCTTTCTTACTTTTGCATGCATGATATTCTTTTTTTTCTCCAAATAGATTATCAGCACCACTAGAGCCGAGAGTGCTAACTTAATTTGAGTCACCTGCACAAGGAGGTGTCCCTTGAGCCACCTCCCCAACAAATGTGGCCCCTTGGTATTGGCTCTATCAACATTCACTTGCCATATCGTGATGATATCATAATTTCTTGTAATGCTTGATTTAATTATCATCTTTCCTTATGGGCAGCAAACTCCAGGAGGAAGGGTCTTTTCTCTCTTGCCCACTCATATCCCTAGTGCCTGACTCAGCACCTGGCAAAAAGTAGATAATTAGTAAACATTTGTTGAAGAAATAGGTTTTCTAGGGTAAAACGAGGTAGAGTAAAGAAGCTCATTAATTTACATAATGAACATATGGAGTATCTACTCTGGGTGCTCAGGATGCAAAGATGAGTAAGACATGATTTCAGTCATCTGGTCTCTGGACTGAAAACGTTTGAGTCAATTTCTTTACCACCACTGTTTAGGTCTTCAGATATGTACAAAAAAGATTTGCAGATAAAATCAACCAAATCCCATTAATTAAGCCCAATTAGTTACTGAAAGGAGAGGAGAAAATTCAGAAGAACAAAGCTCTGGAAGGGCAAAGGTGCTCTCAGGAAGAATTCTTGCCCCCCGTTCCCCTTCCTCTGGTTCAGTTGGCCACCATATGCACTTTACTACTGGCCCCCAATGCATGTGAAAAGCAGTCTTTAAACTGAGCTTTAATTCAGTAGCTACTACATCTTTCTCCTGCCCCTCACCTCCATTTTCCTTGTGGGCAGTGCTACATTTGTGTAGCTATATGCTAGGACCCATCTCTGGAAACCTACTTTTAGAATCAGGCAATTAGAATGGCATTCCAACCCGTTTCTAACAGGTTTGGCCACCAACATAACAGATTCAAAGCTACATGCTAATTAACTATATGTTCAAACCAGATAATAATATATATTTAATTTTATCCGTCTTAATATCACCCTTGTAACAAAAGACATCTATTTTCATTGCCTTTCATTGCACTCAAGGGTTTAGTCCAAGGCAAGTCCATTCTCCAGTCTTCTGAGAAACAAGGAGAGCAATAAACTTGGTGGGGTATTTTTGTTAGATTTTATGGAAGCCAAAGAGAACCTCTAATAGACCAATCTCTCAGCTCCTCCTGAGAGAAGGGGTTGGAATTACGGAATAAAAGCAGATGGATTCATTGATGATATTTTCTCAAGTATAGAAGGTGACTTCCTCCCTCCCTCCCTCCCTCCCCTTCTTTCCTTTCTTCCCTTCTTTTTTTCTTTCTGTGCCAAATAATTGTGTCATGCAGCTTATCAATACCAACATCACCAGCTGCCTTCAGCCATACAGCAAAAGATTGATTCTCTCAAAACAACCTGCCGGCTGCTTCTTTTTCCCAATTAAATTTTCTCCCTCCTAATGCTCCTGTCTTTTTCTTCCCTCCTGGAAGGTCACCTCCAGGTCCCTGGTGCACCCTTCAAAGCCTTTCTCCATACCTTGCCCTCCTTCGTTGCCATATGTTAGTAACTATTTCTCTGCCCTTCCACTACACTGGACCCTTGGAGGCAGGATCTGTGTCTCATTTGCCTTAGCATCTCCCATGCCTTTAAGAGGCCTGGCACATGGTGAGTGTTCAGTAAATGTTTAAATCTAATGAATACATTAAAACAACATTAAATCAGTGAACAGTCTGAGAGGTACAAAAGAAGTCGGTTTAATGATTCAGATATGAGCACTTCATCCATCTGTGATGAAGGAATAAAAAGCAAGGGATTCTATAAGCTACAATACCCCATCCTGTGAAGTCAGGGCAGTGGAGAGGCAGTAACAGCAAAGGACAATACAGATTTCAACTGTGTCTTATGTAGTCTTTGGGGACAGTTGGACAATGCTGATTTAAAGGCCTGAACAATCATTAGTCAAGAAAAACTTGGGGGAAAAACACAAAAAACCTCCTTCAACTGGTTTCAATCAAGCCAGTGTAACCCCCTTCCCAGTTTTCAGAAGTCAGCATATTTTTCCCCCTCTTTATAAACCATTTGGAGCTCTGACCAATGATCTTAGATGGTTCTGTTTTTTTCAAATACATTTTAGGATCATTTCTAATGCATTCATCTGAATTGAAAATGCAGGCACAAAGAACTGCAGTTGCTGAGAGGCCTTTTCTGCCCTCCTCCCTGATCTGTCTGCAAGAGTCTGCAGCCCATAGGTCCATGTGGAGGGCTTGATTGGGTGTCCTGAAGAATGTGAATGTTATTGATATGGTTTGGCTGTGTCCCCACCCAAATCTCATCTTGAATTCCCATGTGTTGTAGAAGGGACCTAGTGGGAAGTAATTGAATCATGGGGGCAGGTCTTTCCCGTGCTGTTATCATGATAGTAAGTCTCATGAGAGCTGATGGTTATTATAAGGGGGAGTTTTCCTGCACAAACTCTCTCTATTTTTGCCTGCTGCCATCTATATAAGATGTGACTTGCTCCTCCTTGCCTTCCACCATGATTGTGAGGCTTCCCCAGCCACATGGAACTGTAAGTCCAATTAAACCTCTTTCTTTTGTAAATTGTCCAGTCTTGGCTGTGTCTTTGTCAGCAGTGTGAAAATGGACTAATACAGTTATGAAACCAGAACCTCAGAGTTTTGGTGAGAAAACAGTCTTGAGAGGTCCCTCTTCCTGATGTGCCTGTGAGTGAGTTAGCTGGACTTCTAAAAGTGATGGAACAATCATTAGTCAAGGCTAACTTAGATTTGAAGTAAAATCTGTCTTGTACTGTAAGCTCAACCCTGTGATTCCTAAAACCAACCACCTGGCCTGCTTCCAGACTGCATAGCCCAAACCACAGAGAAGGTGGAAGAAATTTGATTATCTGATTTTATTAGTGTGCCTCGGTGCACAGTCCTAGCCTCAGGCTCCCAGCTATCTAAGACATTCCCTTAGTTCATCCTCAGGATGTAAACATTTGCCTGATGGATAAATAGTTGGCATAAGCACATTAAGTTCCTCAGAAGAAAGATGCTGCCATATTACCTGACACAAATTATCATGACATATGTACAGAAATAGGATTAGAAAATTTCAGTGAATGTGGTTTCTTTCTTTTGAGTGCCCTCAATTTCTCATCAGAATCTCAAAGTGGATTTGCAGACCGTTTGTTACTGGAGTTTCCAAAATTCTTCCTCTCTCTCCTAGAAGGGTGGGTGTTTTATTAGAAGCAATAACAATGGCAATTATTGATAGTGCCATTATCAATAATTATTGATATGGTATTATTATAATTAATGAATCTCGACCTTGTGCCTGGTGCTATACCAAAACATTTTACGTTAGTTTGCTTGTCCTGTCATAACAAAATACCACAGACCGGGTGGCTTAAATAACAGAAATTTATTTTCTCACAGTTCTGGACACTAGAAATCCAGATCGAAGTGCAGCAACATTACATCTCTGATGAGGCCTCTCTTCCTGGCTTGAAGACAGCCGCCTTCTTGCCATATGTCCTCATATGGCCTTTCTTCTGTGTACAACAGGGAAAGAGAGAGAGACACACAGAGAGAGAGAGAGAGAGAAGGGGGAAAGAGATAGAGATCTCTGGTGTCCTGTCTCTTCCCCATTTTATAAGAATATTAGTCCTGTTGGATTAAGGCCCCACTCTCATGACCTCTGTTAATTTGATTATCTCCATGTAGGCCCTAACTCCAAAAACAATCACACTAGAGATTAGAGCTTCAGTGTGTGAACTGGGGGGTTTGGAGGGGGATACAATCAGTCCACAAGAACCTTACTGAATCCTCACCACAAGCGTGGGAAGCCAGGGGCATTCTCTACATTTTATCAATGAATAAACAGAGAGCTCATTAATTTGCCCAAAGTCTCACCACCAACAAGTATGTTGTTGTTAGCGGTGTTGCTCTTTCTTCTTATTGAAGAGAAGTGGAGCTATGGAGCACTCATCTGTATAAATATGGGGGTTGCTCATAGCAGTGTCAGAAGGAAACTGGCAAGTGGAGACTAGAGCAGAGCACTGAATCCATGGCCACTCTGTTCAGTCAAACAAGCCATGGGTTATTCTGCTGAGTTCTGGGGAGAGAGAGACAAAAAGACAGTCACCGTCTTCCAAGAGCTCGGAGTCTCAGCAACAGTGAAGGAGGTCTTCCCTTCCAGGTCCTGATCTGGATAGATGTGTAAAACAGGCAAATGACCCCTTCATCCCTTTCCTTTTCTGAGGGGTGCTTTTGGGTCCCTGTTTGGTGCTACACTCCTCAGAGGCCATGTCCGTCAGAGGCCACCTCCAGCCTGGGAACTAGCACCCCAGCTCACCCAGACTCTTCAGTGATGGTGACCCACCTCTTATCCTTCCCTCATCCCCTACCCTACTGTCCAGAACTTTCTTGATCTGTCTTCCCTTGAAACATCTTTGTTCCAAGTCCTATCCCTTGAGGCAAATCTCTCAGAGAAGAAACGAAAGGTCACAGTTCATTCGTTACTTCTGGGTAATGTACGGACATTTTATTGGTAGTCTCTGGAGACTGATGGCTTATAGCCCAAATTTCAGGCACCATGGCAGGCAGTGTGGTGGGAATCATTTGATGGTAGGTGGGTTTGTCAGTGAACATCAAAACAGTAGTGAGAGAGACAGCATTCATCCTGAGCTTTTCACAAAATAGACTGTTCCTGCTATGGCACAGAATTATGCTAAAGGGTGTATCACAGACCCTGTCAATGCTCTGCTCACATCCCTTAGGAGAAATCAGCAGAGGACGGTGTGCAGGCCAGCTTCCTCCTCAAGCCATGTGGTTGGCAGCCCCTGTGGGAGCCTTCCGGGACCCACCCTTCCATCCTCTGCACAGCCACTGAAGGAGGGTGAGGAGCCCACACCAGAACTTGTCTGCCTGTGAAATGCCTGAAGAGGACAGTCCCAGCTGATTGCGTTTTCTTAACTGTAGACTCTAATCTCTCCAGGTGGCATCTTAATTGAGGTTGGCTCTGCCAGGGCATGTGCAGGGTCCTGGGAATTCAACAGAATGAATTCAACAGAATGCATGGGATCTGATGTCAGATCTGACCGTACCACATATGAGCTATGTGGCGATTTGGCTTTTCTGGGTCTTATTTTCCTCATATGTAAAATGTAAAATGGGAGAATAACCGCCACATCAAAAATCTGTTCCAAGATGATAATAATAGCTAATAAGATTCGGAGGGGGGGCATGAAGTGAATATAGCTCAGCAACCTTATGCGGGTATATCATAGATCCCCAAATCTCTGGAAACCAGATGAATTTTGCAACTCAGAATGCAAAATTAATAAAGGCAATGGGGTGCATATAACAGATATTACAGAACACCCACCAAGGTCTGGGGTGGTCCCTTAGAATCAAACCCAATATTTCTGTACCCAAAATAGAAAGATTTATATTAAGCAAGTAAAGCCTATAAATAGTTTCAATTTGAAGTCGCAGATCAAGGATTGTGGCCTAGTGAACTTAAGCAATTGGCTCAATATCGCACACCAAGTTTTGAATCCTGAGACTAGAGACTCTACTCTAATTATTACAGTGCACTCCTGCAGTAATGAAACCCTCTCACCTGAATCAGTGAAGATGTTAAGGGATTTGGATCTGATTCACAAGAAGGTGAGAGCTGCTTTTTGTTAATATCATTAATAAATGTATACGGATTATTCCTCCTAGAAATAAAATTAAAGATATGATTGCATTTGATATATTAATGCCACAAAGAACCTACCTGCAAAAAAAAAAAAAAAATAGCTACTATTTCTTGAAAATGTGCTGAGTAAGTTACATATATTCATCACATTTAATCCTCACAAAGGCCCTAAGAGATAGATTTTATTAGTATTGCCCTATTTTAGAAATGAGAATAAGGAACTTACCCAAGGTCACCCCAAAATAAGTGGCAGGGCAGTAGATCCAACTGGGTTCTGTCAAAGCCTGGGCCCCTTCCACTCCACCGCCCTGCCTCCAGGGGGCAGTATATGTTGCTGACCATGATTATGTGGTTTGCCTAAGGTCATAGGCAGATCCAGTGTCCAGTGCACTCAGTACCTGGGCCTCGTGACCTTAAAAGGCCTGGCAGTGATTGACTTCCACTTAGAAAAGCTTTGCAACTCAATATCATCTCTTTTTGCTGCCTACTCTTGCCACTCTGAGAAAAGAACAGTACCTAGTGTTCACAAGAAGATGTAACAGAATTGATTGGAAAGAAAATTTTATCTTATTCCAGTCCTGTTCATAGTGTTGTACCAGTCTATATTTAGATAAATGCTCTACACAGCCAAAGAGGCAATAAAAGCAAGTTAAAAAAGGTACTAGGTTCATGCCAGGAAACAATAAGGGGCTGCAAGTTCTCATTCTTTGCCCAAAGAATGACTATTTAAAACACAAGAGACAATAAAAACAAGCAGTCTCAGCAAACACAATGGTGCTTTCAGGTCTGGGGCATTTCATCATCTCAGGGCAGCTGAAGAAAAATAAGGATGTCAGAGCCCTCTTCTGTTACAGAAATGAGGCCCTGAGTAGGGAACCCATACAGGTCTCAGTCCGAACTACTTGTAAAGGCAGGGAAGAACACTTATAGGAAAGTCATGGGCTGGCCTGAGGGAGCTCCTCAACACCCAGAAGATCAGCTACTACCCCAGAGACCAAATCTGAACTCTAGTGTTTCAGTAGGATGAAAATGAGTTTGGGAAACAACTAAGGTTTATTCATTCATTCGTGGGTTTCAGGGCTTGATGAGAAACCAAGGTCCAAGCTCCCCAGTCCTTTTGAGAGCCCGTATTCTGGGCTACCCTAGAATGCTGTGATTCTTGCATTATTTATAGCAATGTATCTTTCAATCATTAACTGTCTTCCACTGCAGTTATTTGTACACATTTTTGTCTTTTCTACTAAGTTATAAACTCCTTGAGGGCAGAGAACAGTCCCTAGTTATTTCCTAGTCTCTGTAGATGCTAGCATGGTATATATTAAATTGAGATTTTTAAATGGACCTATGTTGCTCAAAGCCTTTTTCAGTGATATCTTCTATGGGTTGAGGACAATGACGCTTTTCCAATCCTGTGAAACATCAGATTTCTGGACTCTGTCTAGACCGTTTCATTTCTGCACTCATACAAATGAGTTCTTAGCAGAGCACATCTGTCGGTTATACCTTGCTGAATACAATAAGTAATAGCCAGCCTCTCCCCTGGAGATAAAGACTTGTCAGGCACTGGGCATGCCTTTTAAATAATCACCAGCAACAGATTTACCAAATGCTCTGCCATCTCTTCCACAGGTCTCCATCTTCCCAGCTTTTGATATCAGCGTCTGTGCCGCCCACCATCCAACTGCTGAGTCGATGCAACATATCTTAGGTTTTTCTTACATTAACCTCCACTTCAAAGTGCCAATTTCTAAATTTACCAGGACAATTAACACTAACAGCTATAATAAATAAAACCCAGAATTTCAGGGACCTAACCCAAAATAAGTTTGTTTCTTCCTGATAAAACAGCCCATTGCAGGTGTTCCTGGGTGACAGGTAGCTGTCTCCCAGGTAGTAATTTAAGGACTCCAGGCTCCATAAATCTTGTAGTTTCACCATCTCCTGGGGGCTCTTTATTTTCTGCTTCCAGCCAACAGAAATGGAAAGAGACGGTAGGGAAGGCCTGCCCTTTTCTAAAATCTTTACCCCAGGAGTGACACACAGCTCTTACATTCCATTGTCTCCATGTCATATGTACACACCTACATGCAAGGAGAGGCGGGGGCTGTCTCTGCCACTACAGCTAATAATAATAATAGCTAAAATACATTATGCATCTTTGTTGTGCAAATTGTATGCATTAACTATATTATATAATATATACAACAATCCTGAAAAGTAGGAATTATCACCATTATTTTAGAAATAAAAAAATATTAAATATATGTATATCAATTTCTGAGCCTTGGTGACTATATATACTGTACTATACTATACCATATATATAAAAATATATATTCTGGAGCTCAGAGAGGATAAGTGACTTGCTCTAAGTCACCCACTCAGTAAGCAGCAGGTCAAGATGTGAACCCAGACTTGCATCACACTTAAGCCCCTTTCCCTTCTTTTGGATCATGGAACAAGAGATACATGTGCTTTGAGACTGGAAGGTAGGAAGGATTCAGGACAATGACTCAAGCTGTATTTTGAAAAGTAAGTATCTGACCAGCCAGAGTGGTACTGAGACTGGAGAATGACATTTCCATAAAGGCAACAAGGCCTTTGGTAAAGGTGTGTCTATGGAAGACTTAGAAATAATTACAGTGTTTAGATGGTATTAATCAAGGGTCTTAGGAATATCCAAATCATTTCGTAAACTTCAGCCCTCCCTCTCCAAAATGTCCCTGAGGGAGCTGTATACTACAGAAAATTGGTAAAGAAAAGAAAAGCAAGTGTCCTATTCTCAGCTGAAGTCTGTCCTCTACGCACAGTGCACAGCCCTTGTAAGCTGGGCTGGGACACTTGAGCAAGCCTGGAGGATCAGAGATGGAACACCTTTTCTCCCCATAAACCCCAACTCAACTTCAACATTTCACCACAACTCATCTTCCATAAATGAAGACAGAAATCCAAACAGATGAAAATACTTGATCAGGCAAGATAAGAGCAAAATGTTGGCTGGGCACATCCTAAGCAGGAGAGCCCTGGCTTTCTCCCCATTCAGGCCATATGGAGGAAGAAAGGAGAAGAAAAGAGAGTTAGGTCTTTAGACTGCTTCTATAGCACACATGAAAGAGGGACAGGAGATAATACATCTTTGTACGTGACCTTTTTTTTTCTACATCAACTCTACTGAGGTATAATTTACATGAAAGAATATGCACCCATTTTAAGCATAAATTTAATGAGTTTCAAAACTATAACCAGACTTCCTCTTTTCCTAATTGAATACCCTTTTTTTTCCTTCTCCTGCCTGATTGCTCTGGCCAGAACTTCCAGCACTATGTTGAATAGGAGCGGTGAGAGAGGGCATCCCTGTCTTGTGCCAGTTTTCAGAGGGAATGCTTCCAGTTTTTGCCCATTCAGTATGATATTGGCTGTGGGTTTGTCATAGATAGCTCTTATTATTTTGAGATACATCCCATCAATACCTAATTTATTGAGAGTTTTTAGCATGAAGGGTTGTTGAATTTTGTCAAAGGCCTTTTCTGCATCTATTGAGATAATCATGTGGTTTTTGTCTTTGGTTCTGTTTATATGCTGGATTACATTTATTGATTTGCGTATGTTGAACCAGCCTTGCATCCCAGGGATGAAGCCCACTTGATTATGGTGGATAAGCCTTTTGATGTGCTGCTGGATTCGGTTTGCCAGTATTTTATTGAGGATTTTTGCATCAATGTTCATCAAGGATATTGGTCTGAAATTCTCTTTTTTGGTTATGTCTCTGCCAGGCTTTGGTATCAGGACGATGCTGGCTTCATAAAATGTGTTAGGGAGGATTCCCTCTTTTTCGATCGATTGGAATAGTTTCAGAAGTAATGGTACCAGTTCCTCCTTGTACCTCTGGTAGAATTCAGCTGTGAATCCATCAGGTCCTGGACTCTTTTTGGTTGGTAAGCTATTGATTATTGCCACAATTTCAGAACCTGTTATTGGTCTATTCAGAGATTCAACTTCTTCCTGATTTAGTCTTGGGAGGGTGTATTTGTCGAGGAATTTATCCATTTCTTCTAGATTTTCTAGTTTATTTGCATAGAGGTGTTTGTAGTATTCTCTGATGGTAGATTGTATTTCTGTGGGATCGGTGGTGATATCCCCTTTTTCATTTTTTATTGCATCTATTTGATTCTTCTCTCTTTTCTTCTTTATTAGTCTTGCTAGTCGTCTATCAATTTTGTTGATCTTTTCAAAAAACCAGCTCCTGGATTCATTAATTTTTTGAAGGGTTTTTTGTGTCTCTATTTCCTTCAGTTCTGCTCTGATTTTAGTTATTTCTAGCCTTCTGCTAGCTTTTGAATGTGATTGCTCTTGCTTTTCTAGTTCTTTTAATTGTGATGTTAGGGTGTCAATTTTGGATCTTTCCTGCTTTCTCTTGTGGGCATTTAGTGCTATAAATTTCCCTCTACACACTGCTTTGAACATGTCAAATTGTCCCTGTTTGCAGATGACATGATTGTATATCTAGAAAACCCCATTGTCTCAGCCCAAAATCTCCTTAAGCTGATTAGCAACTTCAGCAAAGTCTCAGGATACAAAATCAATGTACAAAAATCACAAGCATTCTTGTACACCAATAACAGACAAACAGAGAGCCAAATCATGAGTGAACTCCCATTCACAATTGCTTCAAAGAGAATAAAATACCTAGGAATCCAACTTACAAGGGATGTGAAGGACCTCTTCAAGGAGAACTACAAACCACTGCTCAATGAAATAAAACAGGATACAAACAAATGGAAGAACATTCCATGCTCATGGGTTGGAAGAATAAATATCGTGAAAATGGCCATACTGCCCAAGGTAATTTATAGATTCAATGCCATCCCTATCAAGCTACCAATGACTTTCTTCACAGAGTTGGAAAAAACTACTTTAAAGTTCATATGGAACCAAAAAAGAGCCCGCATCACCAAGTCAATCCTAAGCCAAAAGAACAAAGCTGGAGGCATCACGCTACCTGACTTTAAACTATACTACAAGGCTACAGTAACCAAAACAGCATGGTACTGGTACCACAACAGAGACATAGATCAATGGGACAGAACAGAGCCCTCAGAAATGATGCCACATATCTACAACTATCTGATCTTTGACAAACCTGACAAAAACAAGAAATGGGGAAAGGATTCCCTATTTAATAAATGGTGCTGGGAAAACTGGCTAGCCATATGTAGAAAGCTGAAACTGGATCCCTTCCTTACACCTTATACAAAAATTAATTCAAGATGGATTAAAGACTTAAATGTTAGACCTAAAACCATTAAAATCCTACAAGAAAACCTAGGCCATACCATTCAGGACATAGGCGTGGGCAAGGACTTCATGTCTAAAACACCAAAAGCAATAGCAACTAAAGCCAAAATTGACAAATGGGATCTAATTCAACTAAAGAGCTTCTGCACAGCAAAAGAAACTACCATCAGAGTGAACAGGCAACCTACAGAATGGGAGAAAATTTTTGCAACCTACTCATCTGACAAAGGGCTAATATCCAGAATCTACAATGAACTCAAACAAATTTACAAGAAAAAAACAAACAACCCCATCAAAAAGTGGGCAAAGGAGATAAACAGACACTTCTCAAAAGAAGACATTTATGCAGCCAAAAAACACATGAAGAAATGCTCATCATCACTGGCCATCAGAGAAATGCAAATCAAAACCACAGTGAGATACCATCTCACACCAGTTAGAATGGCCATCATTAAAAAACAGGAAACAACAGGTGCTGGAGAGGATGTGGAGAAATAGGAACACTTTTACACTGTTGGTGGGACTGTAAACTAGTTCAACCATTGTGGAAGTCAGTGTGGCGATTCCTCAGGGATCTAGAACTAGAAATACCATTTGACCCAGCCATCCCATTACTGGGTATATATCCAAAAGACTATAAATCATGCTGCTATAAAGACACACGCACACGTATGTTTATTGCGGCACTATTCACAATAGCAAAGAGTTGGAACCAACTCAAATGTCCAACAACAATAGACTGGATTAAGAAAATGTGGCACATATACACCATGGAATACTATGCAGCCATAAAAAATGATGAGTTAATGTCCTTTGTAGGGACACGGATGAAACTGGAAAACATCATTCCCAGTAAACTATCACAAGGACAAAAAAACCAAACACCGCATGTTCTCACTCATAGGTGGGAATTGAACAGTGAGAACTCATGGACACAGGAAGGGGAACATCACACTCCGGGGACTGTTGTGGGGTTTGGGGACGGGGGAGGGACAGCATTAGGAGATATACCTAATGCTAAATGACGAGTTAGTGGGTGCAGGAAATCAACATGGCACATGGATACATATGTAACAAACCTGCACATTGTGCACATGTACCCTAAAACCTAAAGTATAAAAAAAAAAAAACTATAACCAGACATGGAAACACCACCACAATCAACATATAGATCATTTCCATCATCTTTTGCCTAAATTCCTTCATGCCCTTTTGTATTACATACCCTTCGTCCCAAGCCTCGAAAAACCATGGACCTATTTTGTCATTATAGATTAAATTTGCTGTTTCTCAAGTTTCATATAAATTCATATAGCATAAATGCTTTGGGTTCCGATTTCCCTCATTCAGCAGAATGTCTTGTGAGTCACCCATGCTGTGGTGTATGTCAGTAGCTTGTTCTTTTTATTGCTGAGTAGTATCCCATTGTAAAGATTACTACTGTTTGTTCATACATTTACCCACTGATGAATATTCAGGTTATTTCCCGTCTGACCATTATGAATAAAGTTGTTATAAACCTCATGTACAGGTCTTTGTGTGGACATTATGCATGACCTTTTAGTGGGCAGCAACCATTCTACTGGAAAACATGGTCCAGTGTCCTAGAATGTCACCAATCTATAGCAACTCTGCCCCACAGGATAGGGTGGAGGGTGGAGGACTGGGGAGCATGATGGGGAAGCATCGCTTCTCTTCTACAAACCTAAGACATAGAGCTCGATAACATCCAAGGGAAATGCACATGAAACCCACTGAATTCCATACATTTTCCTCCTATTTTCTCTCTCACCTTCTTCCTTCTTGCATTGATTTTTTTTTATGTTTAACTTTGAGCACTGGAAAGAATGACTGTTTTTATCCACATGCTATCTAGTACCCTCATGAATGACTTTGATGTTTCATTTATTATTAAATATGAGATCTACTTTAAGTAACCTGGCACTTCTTAGAGGAGTCACCACCAAAACGTGGCCAATTGGACCAGGGTCACTCCTCTCCCACCACCGCTGTGGCCCTGAATCTGCCAGGAGAATATGCCATTTTCCGCATGGTCTGCTGTTTTAGGTGCCTTAAAGAGGGAAGGGTCTCAATACCTCACATAGGTCTGCTCACCTTCCAGAAGTGGGATTAGCCAACAAATAGGGCCTTAGCCATTGTATTTTTTCTTAGAGGGTAAAAACAAACAAGTAAGCAAACAAAACACAACACAGATGAGCATTGAAGGTTACAGTAGGAAATGTAATAGAAAAACACAATGAAACATGACATGCATACTTATATAAAAATTTAGATTGATGTCAAAGACTGGTGGACTGTGGGCTGATAAGAACCCACCAACATGTTTTGTTTAATCTGCAGTGTTTAAGTAAAATTGATATTTTGTGAAGTTAAAAGTGGGGAAACTCCACCAAAAAATTTCACACACAAAAGTAAGAACATCTGGCAAGTAGGCCCATGTTGCCACTTCACAAGAATCTGCTGGAGCTTCACAACAGCTGCTCCCTTTGGCCAAGCTCATGTGCCATGTACGCTCACTTCACTCCGGCGTATTATCTACCTGGCTGTGGCAGGCACTTTAGTTTGCAACCCTTGCATTAAGGCATCACCCTATTAAGGAAGAGGCAGTGGGCAGACACACTTCTCTTTAGGTGCGTAAAAGAGGGAAGGGTCTCAATATCTCACAGAGGTCTGCTAACCTTCCAGAAATAGGATTAGTCAACAAATAGGGTCTTAGCCATTATATTGTTTCTTAGAGAATAAAAACAAGCAAGCAAGCAAGCAAACAAGCAAACAGAAAACAACCCAGATGAGCATTGAAGGTTACAATAGGAAATGTAAGTAGAAAAACACAAACATGACACGTGTACTCATATAAGTCATTCAGTTCGAGAGCAGCCTGGTCAATATGGTGAAACTCGATCTCCACTAAAAAAAAAAGATACAAAAAAACATTTTTTTTCTTCACTGACAAGGATACATATTCTCTGAGATGGAGACAATGTGTGAAATAGTCAAATCCCAAGGCAGGAATTCTTTTCTTCTTTCTTTCTCTTCCTTCCTTCCTTCTCCTTTTCCTCTTCCTCCTTCCCCTCTTTTGGCAGCAAAGAATTCCACTTATTGAACATATTACAAAAGAGGTTTTCAACAAAAAGACCAAAGTCCATGCCATCAACAGACTCCTCAGAATCTAGGCGTTTTTAACTTCCGATGCTTTATCCAGACACTCCTTTCCCTTCCTACTCCACTCAGTGAGCTCTGGCCTTCACAGCCTGGCCAGGGAGCTCCTACCTCTAAGATAACTCTGCAGTGTGGTTCTCATGGCCCCTCCCTCGCTGCTAAATAGCCAGGTCATTCTGGGCCAGGGAAGCAGGCCTCCCTGGCTGGTGCCCACAGCTCAGAGGCCACTTCCTGAGGTGGCTCCACTCTTTCTTCCTAGCTGATTCTGCCTCTACAAGAGAAAACTGGAACTTTCCACAGTGCCTGGCATTTTCATAGCAATATCATAAAATTACGAAGGCTTGTGGTGGTTCTACCAGGAGCTTAGGTCTCCCCTAAGCTCCAGATTTATCCATTCACTGTCCACTAGATTTCTTCTCCTCCGTCTCCAATAGTATCTCAACCAAAACTTTTCCAAATCTATAGCTGTAATCTTACCTTGTTATCCCCCCAAAGCGAACCATGTTTTAACTCCTGTATTTCCTTTTCTTACAATTTTCCTCACAATGACCCAAGCCAGAAGCCTTGGAATCATTCTAAGTGTCTCTATCTTATTACATCTACTTTCTCACATCCAAATGGTCATGGGACCTACTACAAACCACCTCCTTACTATCTTTCATACATCGGCTCCTCTCCATCTTTAGTGTAACTAACCTCATTCAAGCTCTCACATGGGATGTTCTGAAAGTCTCCCGATTATGTGCTTATGTCTGGGCTTGCCTGCTCCATCCCTCCACGTGCTACACATAGAACAGTGAGAGTGACTTCTAAACCAGGAGTCTGATCATGGTGCCCTTCAGCGTAAACCCTTTACTGGGCTCTCTGTTTGGATAATGGATACAGATTATGGTTCTTGGTGACCTATTCTTAGCTTCTGGCCTCGCTCTCTAGACCTGCACTGTCCACATGTGGCTCCTGAGAACTTGAAATTGTGCTAGTCCAAACCGAAGGATGCTATAAGTATAAAACACACACCAGCTTTCAAAGAGATAGTAAAAAGAAAAAAGAGTCTAAAATATCTCGTTAATAATTTTTATATTGGTTATGCATTGAAATGAAAATATTCGCATATATAGAGCTAAAAGCACATTATTAAAATTATGTATTTTCTTTTTAACATCTTTTAGTGTGGCTACTAGAAAATTTTAAATTACATATGTGGCTTGCATTATGTTCTAGATGTTTTCCTCATCATACCTTTCTACCCTCCACCCTGCTAAACACCAGGCGTGCTAAATGACTGACAGTTTCCTACAGTAGTCCATAGTATTTAGTAATTTTATACAGTCCCTTTTAAGTGAAAATTAAAATGGTCTTAACTATCACACCCCATCCCACCTGTGATGGTTTTAAGATATTATCCATAAATCCTTTTGATACTCCCTCCTTTCAAAAGGTAAACTTGAATATACCTCCCCCTAGTATGGACTAGACTTGGCAACTTGCTTCTAATGAATAGAATAAAGCAGAAGCATCAGTGTGTGAGTTCCAGGATTAGGTCATCAAAGGTGTTGGATCTTCTCTCTCGCATGCTCTCTCTTGCTCTCTCTCACTCTCTCTTGCTCTCTCTCTTTCTCTCACTCTGGTCATTCACTCTGAGTGAAGCCAGCTGTAATATCATGAGGAGACCCAAGGTGTCCCATGGCAGCAGCCTCTGCCAATAGATTACTAAGTATACCCATCCATATACCCTATATATCTCTCCCCCACCACCCCAACTTCCACCCAAGAACAAAAAAAAAAAACCAAAGAACAGGAAGAGAGAAGAGAAGCTGCTAAGAAGTCCAACTTAGTTTTGCCTACTTAGATGTCAAGATTTGATTCAAAGTCATCTCCTTTATGAAGCCTTTCATAAGAAACCCCAACCAATTCCCATGTGTCCATAACGTTTTTTTAAAATTTAGAAATATTTTAATACATTTTGAACTTTGTGTCTTTTTTTATTATACTTTAAGTTTTAGGGTACATGTGCACAATGTACAAGTTTGTTACATATGTCTACATGTGCCATGTTGGTGTGCTGCACCCATTAACTCATCATTTAGCATTAGGTATATCTCCTAATGCTATGTGTCTTAACTAAACACATATTTTCTGTTTTTAAGTTAACTTTCCAAAAATATTTTTTTCTGAATATAAAAGTGATAAATACACATGGCAGAAGCTTTGGAATAATCTAAAAAGAAGAGAATTTAAATCACCTGAAGTGCAACCTCACTGAGGAAAACACTGTTGATATTGTTCATGTCCCTCTTTGCATACATTTTGTATAGATAAAAATATATTTCATATACAGTTTTGCATTCTTCTTTTCTCATGCAATGACCTCACCTCTCAGTTCCTTGACTTACTCACTTTAGTACTGACTCCCTGGTCAAACTCTAGTCTATACCCTTACTACTCAAAATGTGGTCCATGGACCAGCTGCACTGACATCATCAGACAACTTGTTAGAAATGAAGAATCTCAGATCCCATCATGGTCTAAACTCAGGACATTTGCACTTGCTGTTCCCTTTGCCCGCAAGGCTGGTCCTCCAGTTATTTGCATGACTCCCACCCTCACTGTATTCTGGTCTCTGCTCAAATGTCACCTGCAGAGAAAAGCCATTCTTGGCCACCCTAACTAAAGTTGCATTCCTGTCACACTCTATTCCCACACCCTGCTTTACATTCTTCATAGCATTTGTCATCACTTGACATTATTTTATGTGTATTCATTTGTTTATTTTCTTCCACAAATATTTGTGGAACACCCACTATGTATCAGACATTGTTCTAACTTCTGGGAACATAGAAGGGAACAAAATAAGGTCCTTATATCCCCCACTGTAATATAGGCATGCTTATATAACTACAAATTGCTAGTTATTATTTCATGTTTTTTAATTTATTCATTCCTTCAAGAGACCTAATCCCCACCATCAACAGAAGGCTCCTTGCCATATCCCATGACTTAAATGCACCCTGAACATTCCCCCTTCTGTTTTAGAGAGAACTTTTCAATGTGCTTTTGTGCTGTGCTAAGTTTAACTTCTTTTCAGTCCTAATGAATTGCCCCAGTACAGCTTCCCTGCAGTGGAAATTTCCCTTATTTGATTTAAGTCTCCCACTGTATAGCTGGTGTTTATCTTATTCCTATGCAATTTATCTAAACCTAAAGGATTCCCCAAAGTGAGACCAAAAAAAAAAGTGTTATCATCACTATCACCACCACCACTAGCAGCAGCAACAGCGCAGGAAGATTTTTCAAGGGGCAAAATTGTTCCCCCATCTTTTCCTTTACCTTTGCCGTGGTTTGAATGTTTGTCCCCTCCAGACCCATGTTGAAATTTAATTGCCATTGTAGTAGTATTAAGAGGTGGGATATTTAAGAGGTGATTAGACCATGAGGGCTCCACCCTCATGGGCAGGATTGGTGCCATTACAAAGGGCTAATTTGACTCCTCTTGATCTCTCTTTCCCTTCTGCCTTCTGCCATAAGATAAAGTAAGCAGGCCCTTGCCAGATGCTGGCCCCTCGATCTTGAGCTTCCCAGCCTCAAGAAATGTGAGCTAATAAATTTCTGTTCATTATAAATTACCCAGTCTCTGATATTGTTATAGAATAACAGAAAATTAAAATGCTCTTTAACTATCACATCCCATCCCACCTGTGATGGTTTTAAGATATTATCCATAAATCAAAAGGATTTATGGATAATAACCAAAAGGATTTATGGATAATAATCAAAAGGATTTATGGATAATATCTTAAAACCATCACAGGTGGGATGGGGTGTGATAGTTAGAATAACAGAATATCAAACAACAAAATGGACTAAAACTACCTTCTTCATACCATGCTAAACATCTACGTCCTATTACTTGGAGGACTGGCTCTCAGCTAGTTATCATGTATTCTCTCCCAAGGCGGCAACCTGCACATCAATGGGAAGAGCTTGGAGGTTGCAAAGGGAAGGATCATTGATAGTTTATTGTGTGCTGGGCTTCATTTATCCTCACATAACCATTTCAGTGTGTGAGGAAAACACAACCCTGGAAGGATACACTTTGTCCTTCATTTTACAGATGAGAAACTGAGGCTCAGGGAGATTACACAACTGTCCCATGTCACTGTTGGTTTTCTGAAGTCAAAACTCTGCCTTGCAAGTCTTTTGGGCCTCAAACATTCAAAGGAGCACAATTCTAATGGTGGATTAATAAGGCCTATGATGGGAGGAATATGTTGTTGTTGTTTTTAACAGGGGTAAAGGTGAAAGAGGGTGATGAGCGTGAGGGTGAGAAGGAAAGATCTATGTGGCAAAATCTTTCAATTATAGGATCACCAAAATATAGAGCTAGAGGGGATCACAGACAGTATCTGAACCAACTCCTTTCATTTTGTGGGAGTGGAACATTAAGGTCCAAAGTGGATGAATTCTATTCATTTATATCTAAAGGATTGAGAATGTACAATCCAGAAAAAAGCAACATTCTTGATTATATTTATAGGAACCAAGTTTTACAATGATCTCACTTGGGATGGGAGAAGAGATGACCAATTTTTCACCCCATATTCAAAACCACAGCATCCCCATCTGTGGTCATCAACAGAAGTACAATCCACAATAACTGTATAATTATGTGACAGGCATTACCATTTCTAAGTAGAGTTTCCAAATTTATCAGTGTTTACATGTCTTCATTTCCCCCAAATGCATAGGTTTGGCATAGGAAAGGATGTGTAATCAAATAATAAGTAACCTTATCAGGCAGATATATTTTGCTTAGAAATCCTTATTTTGATTTCTCAGAACTCTAAGGCAAGGGATCAAAATATAAGGGATCTCATAGCATAAGCATGCTTACAAAAGCAAATCGCATGGGATGATGATTTATCTCAGCCTGAGGTACATGCAGCTCTGCTTTCTGTACAAAGTGGACAGGGCAGAAAAGCAGCTTGTCCTTGCCTTGCCACTGGAATGGCAGGAATAGGATGGGGTGGGTAGTAGTCCATTTATGAATATTTGAATGCAATCAAATAAGACTTCTATTGAGCTTCTACTCTGTATCAAATACTGCATTATCATTAGGTGGGATGTAAGCTGATAGATAAGATAAAATGTACCCTCAGAAAATTAAATAGGTCTTGTGAGTATCAATATGAATTTTAATGACAATTAACACCTTCTGTTTGTGAATGTAACTGGATAATTTTTGATATATTAACTGATATATTTTCCCTTCTCAGTAATTCTTGTTACCTGTGAACTTTTTCCCATACAGGCTTTCTTGGCACACTGCCTCAGGAACAGGATTATGCTACAGAACAAAAAGAGCAAATTCTTGGCTTTTGAATTCCAAAATCTAAAATCTTGGCAAAAACAATAGGTTCAGAAGGAAAATCGATCTGGAAATGGTCAGCATCAGTTTTTCCTACCCCTAAGACAAAACAAACCTAGGGGGAAAAAACCTGTTGAGGATAAAACGTAGCAAAAGTAGAAGAGTTACAACCTTGAACTGGTCATGGAGCAGACACCTATGGTCTGTGCCCTCCGCTCTGACCCCAGAAGTTGCTGGTGCAGAGGAGAGACAATAGATGCTCCAAAGGAAATAGAGGAAATGAAAGGGAATCTGGCCAGCACCCACCCCTACCCTATAACCCCCACTGCTGCCTCTGGCCCAGGTAAAGCTCCACATACTCCACATATCTCAGACTCTTAGGATCTTTCTCCAACATGCTATGAAGACAGCAGAGAAACACATATGGCTAGGAAAGTGTATCTAGATGGAGAGGACCCAAAACAGCCTGAAAGTTCCCCAACATGTCCCTGGAGTTCAGGACCAGACCAACTATTTACCAAGTGCTCAAGAGAAAAAGTCATGAGAGACCCAGATGGACCTCAGGCACTGCAGGATGATGCCCAATTCAGCCACTACCTGTGTGACTGATGAGAAACCCTAAGGACTTATGTCTGTCCCCCAACTCTCTCCCTGTCAGATGCCAATGTACCCTGAAAGTGTCCTAGATCTATACAAACACTCCATGTTCACTATCCCACATAAACAACTATCCATCCCAGAAGAGTTGCCACCAGGCTCTTCATAAACCCAGCCTCATCCATGCATCCATGTTTAACCAGCTTCCTTCAGAAATATTCTCGCAGAGTTCCACTAAATCTTCTCTGCTACAGGCACAACTGCTTTCTTTTTTCCATTCTTAGGAAGTAAAGAAAAGGCCAGGACAACATAGTCTGTGTAACAATCTGGTGCATCAGAAGAACGGAAAGAATAAAGTCTCCAATGACCCTAGGTTCCTGATCCATACAAGATCTTCTTTCTGATCTCCAGAACCTGAGCCATGAAGTAGGAAAAAGTCCTCTAGGTGGCCCGTTTCCCAGCCTGGTGGTACTTAGTGCCCTTTCCTTCTTGCAATGTCCTCTCATTATCTTCCCAAAACAACCCGAAACTCACTCCCATTAAAGTGACGGGACTCAATAGTTTGAGGTTTAACTTCAACTCCTTCTGTGTTCACGCAGCTATCCAGTTGTTAAATCTACCTGCTGGCTCTCTCCTCTCCTTTCTATTACCTGGAAGTGCTGCTCTCTGAATATTCCTTTTCCTCAATCCAGGAACATGACAGATTTGCACTTCCCCTCTTTTTTGAGGTAGATCATGGCCAGCCATGTGGCTTCCTTTGGCTAGTGAAACGTGGACAGGAGTAACATGGGCTGCTTCCTAATTGCAGTAAGCAACACTGCAGCTGGAACTGCCTCCTGCAGCTGGAACTGACAGCATTTCAGATGGTGGAGGCCCTGTCACTCTGATTTCCAGAGTAAAGGACATGTAATGGGTAGTTTCAGTCAATGGGCATGTAAAGTGAGCAAGCAATAAACACTTGTTAAATGAACTCACTGGCTGTTGCTGCATAATAATCTAACCCATCCTGACTAATATGCCCAGGCTATTATTGAGTTCAGACTCTCATTTCTCATCAAAGCTTTTAACACATGCCACTCAAAGTGTGGTTCATACACAGGTATCAATCCACAAACTATTGCTGCTCTGCAATGATGTAAGTACAGAAATTGGGAATAAACATTTAGAAATTCTTGTAACAGTTAAGCTGATTAATTTGACCTATTGAATCTAATAATAACGTATTTGGAATTGTCTTTCCCCCAGATCTTAGCACGACGTGTTACCCATGAAGGTGCTACCAAAATGTTTGTCAAATTAAATTGGATTATTGATTCATGATTAAGAAACAGAATTATGTTAGGATTCCAAGCACTGGCAGGCAGATCTGAGGAATACTTGGGGTGCAAGACCCTTCTTCATTGAGGTGAAATGATCATTTATAAGTTTCTGGATTTTCTGTTTGTACCAGCACAAAATTTAGTGTCAACAAGCAGAGAAACTTTCTGAGTTCTTCTTTATTTACTATTAAATATTGTTTTAGGTTTGCCAAAATAAAAGCATGAGCATGAATGTGTTTATCCTCTGGAATAAAACTCTGTAAATATATTGCTTATGAATATGTTTTTCAGAATTACCCACAAACAGCTTGACATTTTGATACATTTGTTCAAGTATCAGAGGATAATGTAATTGATCCCAAAATCACTTCCTAACTTCCTCCAGGACTGAATAATTTTTTCCTCCCAAAGACTCTTTGGCACACACTAATATATTTCTCTACATCATACAAGAAAAAGGCAACATAATATTCTGAAAACAATACAGTGCTAGGTATCAGGAGACCTGAATCTAATCTGCATTACCCACTCCACTCGCTTGCTACTACCTGGAGCTGTTACTTAACCACTTGTGCCCTAATTTCTCTATCTTATGAGGATAAAAAGTTAATAACATGTAAGTAACATCAGCTCTGTTGTGAGCATCAAGATATAGGGTTCTGAAGCACTTAGTAGTGAATAAAGTACAACATGATTACAATTTTGCATTTATATATAATATTGTCCTTGTAATGCTCTTGAATTATTTTGTACCTAGATTTTCTCCTTTCAAGGGAGACAATAAGCTCCTTAGAGGTTCACTGTGCACTTTTTCTTTGCATATGATCCAATGCTGAGTCCTTTGGGACAAATAATACACATATGATGATCGTTTGAAAACTATTTATCATAAGTTGTTAAACCCCTTCACCCTTAAGTAAACTATACAAATTTTACACACTGCAAGACAAGTATTTCTTAATTCACACTAACAACAGGTGTTTAGAATTTTGGCTAAAGAGAGTTGTAATCGCCTGTCTGAATTCCTTGAGGGTAGGGGTCATGTCTCACCAATCTTTGTATCCCTAGACTTACCACAGTATCTGAGCACAGAGAAAGAGCCCAGTTTATATGGACTGCATTATGTACCCTTCAAATTCGTATATTGAAATCCTATCCCACAATGTGACTGGAATTGGGGATAGGGCCATTAGGGAGGTAATTAAAGTTAATGATGTCATAAGGATGGGGCCCTAATCTGATGGTACTGCTGTTCTTATAAGAAGATGAAAAGATGCCGCCAGAGAACATGCACTTGCACGTGCTCTGACCCTCTCTCTCTCTCTCTTTTTCTCAATCTTGCCATGCCCCACAGACGAAAGGCCATGTGAGGACACAGCCAGAAGGCTGCCATCTGCAAGCCAGGAAAAGAGCCCTTAAGAGTCTGCTAGCACCTTAATTTGGAACTCCCAGCATCCAGAACTGTAAGGAGATAAATTTCTGTTGTTTATGCCACCCAGGCTATGGTATTTTGTAATGGTTGTCCTAGCTAAGATACCAGTTAATGTCTGAAGATAAACTGATATATAAATAACCTTTAATAAAATACTTCTTATTACTCCCACTTAGTACCCAGAAACCTAAAAGTCCAATCTCTGATTTTGCTTCAATTGGCTTTGGGAAAATTTTCAAAATCATTTAAACATTATAATAGCACACCCACGTACTAGACATTTGATTTTTCCATCCACTTTCTTTACTGAGTACAAGCAGTTCTTATCCAAAGATCATTAAGAGGATTAGGCTACAAGAATGGGGGTGGTAAGGAACAGAACAGTTATTGGCCAGAAAGAAAGGAAAATTGTACTATTAATTGTTCAGAGGATAGCACATTATTCTGCACATGTAAACACTCAAGGTAAAATATGGCAGATGAATAAAGAGCTTCTGTATAGAAGAACTATAAACTTTGGCAGGAACCACTGTGCTGCAGCAGTGAAGAGGCCTCCTGCTAGGGGCTGCAATGGAAAAAGTGACCTCAGAGAGGAATTCAGACCAGAAATACTCAGAAAGAGATGAAACACCATGAAGTTTTGGTTAAGTCATTTGGTTCCAGGCTTATAAAAGGGAAAAGCTGTTTTAGTAAAAAATAAAAAATAAAAATAAAAATGCTGACTACGTGAACTTTGCAGATTACTCTTCTATTCTAATTGTAAATTTGAATTCCAAAGTACCTCTTCCTTCATGTTCTTTACAAGAGATCTATGGTGTTTAGTAACATATTCTTCTAAAGAGGCTCAGCCAGGAGAAGCAAATACTTAGTCTGGAGCCATAGGACCTAGCTTAGCGTTCCACTGAGCTCCCCCAGCACAGAGGGCACACTGATTAGGGAGTCCAGAAAAGAAAGGCAAAGGTGGTACCAGAGAGAAATCCTCATGTGCCATTTCCCTCTTTCATGCCCCAGGTAAAGAGGGCACCCCTTTTACAAAAAAGTTTATACCAGCATACCTTGGAGATATTGAAGGTTCAGTTCCAGACCCCTGCAATAAAGTAAATATTGCAATAAAACAAGTCATACAATATTTTTTGTTTCCTAGTGCCTATAAAACTTGCATTTACATGAACATGTAGTATATGGCATCATGTTTAAAAAACAATGCACACACCTTAATTTTAAAATACTTTATTGCAAAAGAGGCTAATGATCATCTGAGGCTTCAGCAAGTCATAATCTTTTTGCTGGTGGAGAGTCTTGCCTTGATGTTGATGGGTGCTAACTGATCAGGGTGGTGGTTGCTGAAGGTTGCGGTGGCTGTGGCAAAGTCTTAAAATAACATACGATGAAATTTGCCAAAATCATTGATTCCTCCTTTCACAAAAGATTTCTCTGTAGACTCTGATGCTACTTGATAGCATTTTACCCACAGTAAAATGTTCAAAATTGGAATCAATCTTCTCAAACTCTGCTGCTGCTTTACTAACTAAGTTTGTGTAATTTTCTAAATATTTTGTCATTTCAACAGTGTTCATAGCATCTGCACAAGAAGTAGATTCCATCTCAAGAAACCACTCTTTGCTCATCCATAAGAAACAACTCCTCATATGTTCAGGTTGTATCATGAAATTATAACAATCCATTTACATCTTCAAGCTTCACTTCCAATGCTAATTCTCTTGTTATTTCTACCACATCTGCAGTTAACTTCCTCCACTAAAGTCTTGAATGCTCAAAGTCATCCACAAGGGTTGGAATCAACATCCTTCAAACATTTTTACCTCCTCCCATGAATCACAAATGTTCTTAATGGCATCTAGAATGGCAAATCATTTTCTGGAAGGTTGTCAGTCTGCTTTGCCCAGATCCATCACAGGAGTAACTATCTATGGCAGCTACAGCCTTACAAAATGTATTTCTTAAGCAATAAGACTTCAAAGTCAAAATCACTCCTTGACCTTATGGAATGGATAATGTGTTCACAAGCATGAAAACAACATTAACTCCTTGTATATGTCCATGAGGGCTCTTGGGTGACCAGGTGCATTGTCAATGAACAGTAATATTTTGAAAGAAATCTTTTTTTCTGAGCAGTAGGTCTCAATCGTGGGCTTAAAATATTCAGTAAACCATGCTGTAAACAGATGTGCTTTCATCCAGGCATCGTTGTTCCATTTATAGAGTATAAGTAGAGTAGATTGAGCGTAATTCTTAAGGACTCCAGGATTTTCAGAATGGTAAATGAACATTGGCTTTAATTTAGTCATCAGCTGCATTAGCCCCAGACAAGAGAATTAGCCCATCCTTTGAAGCTTTGAAGCCAGGCATTGGCTTCTTTCTAGCCATGAAAGTCCTAGATGGCATTTTCTTCCAATATAATGCCATTCTGTCTACATGTAAAGCCTGTTATTTAATATAGCCACCTTCATCAACTATCTTAGCTAGATTTTTCGATAATTTACTGCAGCTTCTACATCAGGATTTGCTGCATCACTTTGCACTTTTAAGTTATGAAGACAGCTTCTTTCCTTAAACCTCATGAACCAAGCTCTGCTAGCTTCAAACTTTTCTTCTGCAGTTTCCTCACCTCTCTCAGCCTTCACAGAATTGGAGAGTTAGGGCCTTCCTCTGGATTAGGTTTTGGCTTAAGGGAATGTTGTAGCTGGTTTGATCTTCTCTGCAGACCACTCAAACTTTCTCCATATCAACAATAAGGCTGTTTCACCTTCTTATACATATGTTCACCGGAGTAGCACTTTTCATTTCCTTCCATAACTTTTCCTTTGCATTCACAACTTGACTGTTTGGCACAAGAGGCCTAGTTTTTGGCCTATCTCATCTTTTGACATGTTTTTCTCACTAAGTGTAATTGTTTCTAGCTTTTGATTTAAAGTGAGAGATGTACTACTCTACCTTTTACTTGAACACATAGAGGCCATTGTAGGGTTATTAATTGGCCTAATTTCAATATTGCTGTTTCTCAGGGAATAGGGAGGCCAGAAGTAAGGGAGAGAAATGGCAGAAAGCCTGGTTGGTAGGGCAGTCAGAACACACGTAACATTTATCAACTGAGTTTGCTGTCTTATATGGGCACAATTTGTGGCACACCAAAACAATTACAATAGTAACATCAAATATCCCTGATAAAAAGATCACCATATCAGATATAATAATAAAAAAAGTTTAAAATATTGCAAGAATTACCAAACTACGACAGAAAGATATGAAATGATCACGTTGGAAAAATGGCATCGACAATCTTGCTTGAGGCAGGGTTGCCACAAACCTTCAATTTGTAAAAAACACAATATCCCCAAAACAGAATAAAGAGAATTGCAATAAAACAAGGAATACCTGCTTATATTAAAGCAGCAATGTATATCTTTCACCACCAGCACTTAGCCAGAATAGTGAGTGTTCCAGAGCTGGGGTTTATTGCTATGTGATGTGATCCTGAAATTCATTTAATAAATTAGGCTTTTAGAATGAAAAACTAAAATGTATACTTTCATACGGCTAAGAAAAAAAAAAATATATATATATATATATAAAAAACCCACCCCATCTACCCCTACCCTAAACAGGCTTTTATTTCTAAGTATAGATCTACATTTTAAGCAAAGCATGAATCAAGTCACATATTTAATGTCAGTATAATTTTAGAGGCATGCCAGAAAGAAAAAGGGGATGTAAGTACGCAAAACTTATTTATATTTTTATTTATGCTATTTCCTACAGATTGAAAATAAATTTTCAAGAGCACCACTTCTCCAGCTAATCTACTCTTAGTAGAGTCTGAAAATGCTGTGGTTATCTAGCAGTGCCCTCTGGTGTCCAAATGAATTGTTTTAGTTTGCCTTGAGGGAAAAAATAAGCCATTATATAATCAGACATGTCTATAATCAGCATTCATTCATTTGCCAAGTATTTACTGAGGGTTTACTATATGTGAGTTACTGTGCAAAGAGGCAGGATACAGAGATGTATTAAAAAATACATGATTTCTTGTTCTGTTCTTAAGGAGCCCAGCCTAACAGGGAGACAAATGTAAACTCACAAAATTACTTAAATCACTTTATCTAGTTTTTCATTAAAATGAGACATACACAGCTGGATGGCCTCCCTTTCCACACAGTTCTGGGCCATTATTCATGTTAGGATGTATCTGGCTGGCTTTGGACAGAAAAACTTTGGTGAAGTACACAGGGAACATTCTGAAATAGAGTAAACATCCCAAGACATACGGCAGGATTGAATCCTAGTTTAAAGAGTTGGGAAAGCACCTTTCACAGCCAACCCCAAAAGACACTTTTGGTTTTGTAGTTATATAGAAGCCCGCTGGTCAACAGATCCGACACACAAATCTGACATTATCCTTACACTTCTTTCTGAAAATGCTATTTTTCTAGAATTATAATGAAAGACCTCAACATGAATCAAACGAGAGACTTAAGAAATCGAGACCCTAAGAATTTATCATAAACTGTTTTAGGATTCTTAGACCTGCAAATTTTCCACTAGAGTCACCAAAACACATATTGTTCAGAATAGGTCCATCTTCACGTCTTCTGGGGAAGCAGAGGGAGCCTGAGGGAGTTATGGAGACCTCTCACCAAGAATAAAAGTGAAATTCAAATACCATCAAAGGAAGGAGTCAGGAATGACTACAAATGAAGAATGATGCTTTATACTATTTTCTGATGTTCCTAATTTTCATCATTTTTCCATTCTTGTTATTGTTGTTTCCTAATCAGCCATGAAACCCTAGTGTGTAGGCAGGACCTATGACCTGCTTTCAACCAACAGAATATGGCAAAGGTGATGGGATGTATGTGATTACATTATATAAGATTATAAGGTCTATCTTGCTGAGACTCTCCTTTGCTGGCTTTGAGAAAGCAACCAGTTATATTGAGATGGCCCATGTGGCAAAGAGCTGAGGGTGGCCTCCTGCCAATGGCACATAAGCATTGAGCACTCTCAAAGAACTGAAGGCTATTAATAACCATGTAGGTGAAAAAGCTGACCCTTCCCCAGTCAAGTCTCAGATGAGACTGGAGCCCTGCCCAATACCTTGACTGTAGCCTCATAGAGGACCCAACTAATCTCTGCCCGGGTCCCTTACCCACAAAAACTATAAGATAATAAATGTATGCTGTTTTAAGTTGCTATGTTTGTGGTAATATTATTTTGCAATGATAGATAACTAATACAGATTTCAAGACACCTTTTAATTTTAAAACATTTTTATTATAAAATACAAATAAAAACATTGAGAAAAGACAAAGTCATCCGTTTTCTGCCTCCTATCCCACTATAACCAGTTAGTAATTTGATTTACTTTGTTATCTTTTTATCATATGCTTGGTCTGTTATTTCAGCCATGATTACACCCACTCATACACTTTTCCATTTGTAATTTTTAATTAATGTAATATTTTCATGTTTTTAATAATATTCTTTACTAATTTTTAATAAGTACATTATGTACCATTTGTATATATCTGTTTATTGACTATTTCCTAGACCCAGGGATGGCAAACTATGGCACCACATTTGTAAACAAAGTTTTACTGGAACAAAGCCATGCCCATATTGTTTATGTATTGTCTATGGCTGCTTTTGTGCTTCATACACCAGTGTTGACAAGTTATGACAGAGACAGTAGGTTTAAAAACCTAAAATAGTTACTTTCTGGCCCTTTATAGAAAAAGTTTGCCAATCTTTACCCCAAACTCTAAAGTGGTTTATAATTTGGGCTACTAAAAGTAATGTCATTTGGAACATCTTTGTGCATATAATTTTTCATACTTTGTACAATTTGAGAGACATTAACAAAAGTGGAATACCTGGGTCTAATTAATGAAGACATTTTTATGGTTGATTCTCTCCCATACTGTTGTAATATTCAAGCTATGATATGTGATAAGAATGAAAAGGATGGCCCAGAACTCTTGTAGGTAACATGTCTCTGGTCCCTGTTACTTAAGACACGTAAGTTTACACTCTGGATGAACATGTTTTGAGTTTTCACTTAAAGTTAACCAAAAAACAGAAATAACAGTAACTGCAATGGGAAGACCAATTGAAAGAAATCTTTTACTTTCTACTGGAGAGGAAAAAGTAAACAGAAGTAGGTGACAAGGTATACATAAAATTCCATTCTATGATAGCTGCAGTAGCCAAAAGGCACTGGGAAAAGTTGAGCAAGAGAAAGAGATGGCAGTCTCAACAATGAGCTGGCAGTGGCAGCAAGAAAAAAAGAGGCAACTTTGAGTGTGGGATGACAAAAGCAGCACACAGGTCCCACCCATCTGAATACATCCTAGGCATAAACCTGTATACAACTGTAATTAAACTGTCTCTAGATAAGAAAGTTTTAAAGAAATCACCCTATATTTTTTAAGAAGGAGAAAGTCTTCTACCTGGGGAAGTTTTATTCTTCAGAATGAAAACCTTATGGAATGGGGAAGTCAACCCTCACTATCTAAGTCAACCCTGACTATCTCTGAGATAAAAGATGAAGCAGTCTGATGGGTCTCAAATCCAATCTTGTATGAATAAAACAAGCATCAGGAAACATAGATGTCATCTTGTAAGAGAAATATTCTGGAAAAAAAAAAAGATCAGGATGGACTTTTCTCCGATAAACAATGTAATCCAAAAGCAAAATTAGAAAGATATTTAATGTAATTATCCAAATTATACCAACAAAGTATGTAAAGAAATCACATATAGCACATTTATCTCATTAAAATGTTCCTGTCAAAATGTTAACCAATTTAACATTTCTTAAAGAAGGGTTTTTTTACTTACAACTATTATTAGCCTTTACATTCCACCTCAGTTACTCACTAAATAATTAAATGCATGATAACTTCATAAAATACTTTGGAAAACCATGAAATTCTCCAAAGAGTAAGGAAATCAATTTTTTTTGCAAAAATAACTAGGAACATGCTACTTTGAACAAAATATAACCAATTTTCTGAGGTATGAAAATCAAGACTTTTTTTCTTGAATTTTCCCTATGGCAAAGAAAGTGTCAGTTCTGTGAATGATGAGTCACACTTAAAATCATGTCATAATTTTCCTGTTTTTGTACTTCTTGCTGTCAGTTACCTCAAAACTGACCTGAGGGTCTGGCAGCATAAATCCATCAGTAAGTTTATAATAGACTATTGTAGAATCAGACTCCACTATGGCCAAAGTAAAAGACATCGGCAAATCTGGATCACCTTGCAATTTTCGAGATGCCTTCAAGATCTCCCTTATCCTGAAAATAAAGTCACAATATACTTAGGAGTTGCAGTCACTCAATTAGATGAGATGTGACAGAAGAAAGCACTAGAAAACTTGAAAACAGGTCACAAGAAACCAAACTGAAGTACAAAGAGAAAAAATAATTTTAAAAAATAACATCAGAGGCTTCTGGTATAGTATCAAATTAAGTTTAACATACACATAATTGGAATCACAGAAGGAAAGGAAAGAGAATGGTATAGAAATAGTTGACAGTTTCCCAAAATTGTCGTCTCTGAATCTGAAGTGTACCTTTTATAGATAGCATATAGTTGGATCTTGTTTTTATATCTAATCTGACAATCTCTGCCCTTTTGAGTGTTTATTCAAATTTAAAATTAACATTGGTATGGTTGGATTCATGCCTGCCATTTAGCTATTTGTTTTCTATATATCACATGTCTTTTTTCTTCCTCTCACCCTCCTTTATCACCTTCTTTTCTATTAAATAGGTATTTTCTAGTACACCATTTTAATTAATGTATTTTTTTTACTATGGTTTCTTGAGTTTCTTAGTGATGACTCTAGAGATTACTATTGCATTTTAGTTTATCACAATTTCTCTCAGCTTAATACTAACTTGATTCTAAAAAATATAGAAACTGCTCCAACAGAGCTTTATTCCTTTCCTCCTCCTTTATGCTATTATTGTCATATGTTTATATATTTAAACCCAGTAATATTGTGTTATAATTATTAGTTTAAATAATTTTCTTTTTATAAAGTTAAGAGGAGAAAGGAAAATATATTAGGGTCTTTTACATTCACATATTTAATATTCCTGGTATTCTTCATTTCTTCACATAACTGTCTGGTGTCATTGTTTACTCCAATACAGCTTCATTCCTTCCTCCATCCTTTGTGTTAATACTGTCATATAAGTTACTTCTTAACGTGCTATAAGCCTGGTCAGTTGATTTTTGACAAAGATACAAAGGCAATTCAATGGAGAAAGTCTTTTCAAGGATACTTGAAATGAAGAGAGTAGTACACCTTTATGTCTACACATAAGATTATTATACGAATCAATTAAATGGTATATATGAAAAGACTTCATAAACTGTCAAGTGGTCATATTATGTAGTATATATACAGCTTTGTACCTTGCAAATTGGGATACAATATTTACAGATACCCCTGCCTCCATGATTATTGCTAAAACTGAATACTAACCCAAACATACTAAGGTACACTGTGCCATTAGTGGAAATACAGAAAATGTTTATTTCCTGAAACAGTCTGAATCCCAGAAATTGACTTAGTCCTTAAAAAATTATTTCCACCTATGCTGAACTGCATTACAACTAGCTAGATTCTTATTCATAAGAATGATTTACTTTAGAGAAAGATATTCTGATAAAGCAACGATAGATATTAATCAGAAACTTCATTACTCAGCACTGATGGGAAATCACACTGTGATAAAAGGCATATCACAATTGCTTCTTCAATGCAAATCTTTTAGTGTAGCTAAGTGTTTTCCTTCTTCAAAAGTGGCACACCAATATCTAAATTAATAATAATAGAAAAAGATCAATTTTTATAAGCTGTCCATCTTGAATTAATTTTTTTCTACAAAGATGGAAAAGAAGAAACAGACAATGGATCAACTAAAATTTTAACTTATCTACATCTTTTGTTGTCAGCATGTACCATGATTACTTCGCAGTATGCAATATACATAAAACCCAATATATAATGCACATAAAGCACTTCAATGCCGCAAGATAAATTTCTCTAAACATCCCTAACTGGTAGACTGTGATGAGAATGGGACACAGACAAGAAGGAAGCCTGTTAACACAACTTTTACACATTTTCCATTTCTGAAGATAAAATGTTATTTAAATCAGAAGGTGTGTTTGTATGTGTGTGTCGGGAGGGTGTTCACTAAGGAAAACTATATGGGAATTCTAGCCCATATATTGAAATTTAGAATAGAAATTTCCATCTTATTCACTACTCTTTTTCTATTCTCATTTTATATCTGTTTCCAGAGTTCTTTGATGTAAGCAGCAAAACATTTTCATACTTTCCCCAAATACCCATGCAGGAAACCCTAACATTTGAAAACTAACTCAGCGTTGTAAAAGGGGTTTTGTTTTCAGAGTTGAGAGAAATCACTGTCAAAAATGAAATGGAAGTTCCCATTTCTGAGGCCTTGTTTATGGTATTTGGTTGGAGGGGGCAGGGTAATTGTGAATTACCAGTGAATCTTCTCAGTAGTAACAGAATAAAATAGTTTATCTGCCTCTGTTACTCAAAGTACATTCCAGAAGTCTTACACAGTTTCTTGCTCAGGATCTCTTCTAGTCGATTTTTCAAGTATGTTTAAAGCAAAGCCATCATCTTTTCCTCAACAAACAAGAACAAGACTTTTCTTGTTTGTTTCCATTATAGGATACTGCATTAAATCTTAAAAATGTTTACTTTGCCTTTTAGTCAACAGGTTATACTTTCTCAATCTATTAATAATAACAGTAACAAAAGATTCTGAAGTTTGTAAAAAAACACATATGATTGTAAAGATCCCAAGAACATTTAAGTATCACCAGAATACTATAATCTCACTTAATTTCTAACAAGCTTATGGTTTGAAATCTTACTTTAGAAATGACAGAATGTTTCCTTACATGTATAAATTTTAATAGCTCAGTTCTTTGGAAAAATATTGTGAAGATATTGGAAATATTGTATGTTTCATCACACAAATCTACAACAATAAACGATAAAATTCTTTATAGTTCATATTGGATAGAAATCAACCTATGAAAAATATAACCTATGTATTAATACTAACAGTTTCAAGTTTTAAACTCAGTTATATTTAAAGGGAAAAATCCCACCTAAAGAAAAATATATATCAATAATAATAGCTATTTATTAACAGCAACAAAATTTGATGCGCACAACAGGTTTTTATTTCTCATAACTGTTCATAGAGGAGCTCTGTGTACTGAAAAAAAGTGATTCCAGAGCTTCATATAGCTAACTTGAAAACAAGCCTGAAGCAAATACAGTTAACACTATTTGGCTAATACCTTTAGTCCAAGCTATTTAAATGCTTTCCATAAATCTTAGCATTGATTTTTCTGTAATGATTCTAAAACAGAGACTAAGTAATCTCTGGAGATTTACACAGAGGACAAGAAGTTGAAGACCACATTACTTTTAACTTCAAATGCTATTGAAATAGAATGTATCATGGGTTAAAAGTAGTATTAATTTCAACCCATAGAAAGTATCTCCTATCCTCTTCAATGTGGCCAAATAATATATGCTATAGCCTTATTAGTAAAAGGGAATAATTCCTTGATTTGCCTCATGATATAAGGGAATGACATGCCATAATGCAACTCTGAAACATAATGCAAAATTAAGTTGGTGTCAGAGGCACCAAAGAAGCCTTATTCATCCACAGGCTCAGTCCCAAAGAAAAGTTTCAGGGATAACAGGCCACCTCCTTGAAATCCATGCCAATGCCCCTTCCTAGTAAAAAATCAAGGCAGCTAAAATTCCAAGGGGGTTTACTGAACAATCAAGCTATCCACTCCAGTGGGAAGTCATTCTGTAATGAACTGCAAGCTTTTTTTTAAGGGTAAGAGAAAAAAAATGCTGTATCAGTTAAAAGAAGCTGCCAGAATTGGGGGTTTCACCAGCAGCAGATTTCTAACAGAGGTGAGGTGAGGACACACATCCTAATATGCAGAGAAGCCAAATGACAGAAGTCATTTTGCAGTTATGAGACTTTAGGACTCAAATAAAATAGTGGTCATTAAATGAATTTGTAATAAGGATTATGCTTTCAGAAAGTGGAAATATTTTTCAATTACAGGGAAATAATAATGGACGGTCCTTCAAGAAAGTATGTAGCATTTGAGGATTAAATCTCATAACTAAGAATATCTTCAGAGATGTTCTAAAGAAAGAACTAGTTCTAGTAACCCTCTACTCCAGAATTAATATAAGTCCTTTTCCCGAGGCACTAGGGAAAAAGAGGGGTGAAAGGGCACAGAGAATATAAATGAAAAAAATTCAACTAAAAAGTAAAGAGGCTATTCGTAACATTGGCAGGTTACAATGCAAAGTGTGGAAAACGGTGATAAATCCTGCAAGTGGATGGACTTTGCAGATACATACATATGTGTGTATGTATGTATATATATATATATATATATATATATTTTTTTTTTTTTTTTTTTTTTTTTTTTTTTTTTGAGAGAGTCTCGCTCTGTCACCCAGGCTGGAGCGCAGTGGTGTGATCTTGGCTCACTGCAACCTCCACCTCCTGGGTTCAAGTGATTCTCCTGCCTCACTAGGCCTCCCAAGTAGCTGTGACTACAGGCACACACCACCACACCCAGCTAATTTTTTGTAGTTTTAGTAGAGGCAGGATTTCGCCACGTTGAAGTGCTGGGATTACAGGCGTGAGCCACTGTGCCTGGCAGATTTTGCAGACATTCTAATTTTTTGGAAACTCTTAAAAGGTTGCTTACAGTATATTCTTACATTCTTTAAGGTATTAATTAGGAAGTCTCCGCTGCAGGAACACAGTAGCCTAAGATAGCTTACCCAGTCTTTCAACAAATACTTACTTAGCACCATGTACCAGGTACCAGGTTAGACCCCAGGGATATACCAATAAACAAAACAAAGTTCCCACTTTCAGGGAACTTACTTTCTAGTGGAAGAAAACAGACAGTAGATAATCAAAGAAAACCAAATACGAAATATGTTGAGTAGCATTAATATATCAAGTGTTTTAAAGGAGGACCACTTAATAGGTCCAGGAGGTGAGATAATAGCAGCTTAAGCCAGAGTGGTAACAGTTGTAGTGTAAGTGGAAGAAATGGACAGATTCTGGATGTAATTTTAAGGAACTGACAGGGTTTACTGATAAATTAATTTGGGGGTATGAGAAAATGGAAGAATAAAAACTAAGAGATTATAGCAAGGTTACAGTATACACAGATAATATACAAAAGTCCACTGTATTCCTACATATCAGCAATAAACAATTGGAATTTGAAATTAAAAACAAACCATTTACATTAGCATCATAAAAGATAAATATTTAGGTATAAATCTAACAAAATATTTATAGGATCCATGTGAGGAAAACTGTAAAACTCTGATGAAAGAAATCATAGGAGATCTAAACAAATGGAGAGATGGTCCATGTTCCTGGATACCAATTCTTCTCAATGTGATCTATAGTAAGTGCAATCCCATTCAAAATCCCAGCATGTTGTTTTGTAGATATTGACAAGCTGATTCTAAAATTGATATGGAAAGGCAAAAGAGTCAGAATATCCAACAAAATGTTAAAGAACAAAGTGAGAGGACTGATTTTATCTGACTTTAAGACCTATTACAAGCCGGGCAGTGGCTCACACCTGTAACCCCAGCACTTTAAGAGGCTAAGGCAGGTGGATCACTTGAGGTTAGGAGTTTGAGACCAGCCTGGCCAACATGGTGAAACCCTGTCTCTACTAAAAATGCAAAAATTAGCCAGGTGTGGTGGCATGCACCTGTAGTCCCAGCTACTTGAGAGGCTGAGGCATGAGAATTACTTGAACCCAGGAGGCAGAGTTTGCAGTGAGCCGAGATCGTGCCACTTCACTCCAACTTGGGCAACAGAGTGAGACCCTGTCTTAAAAAAATCACATAAAGAAAAAAAAAGACCTATTGTAAAGCTACAGTAATCAAGACCATGTGGTATTGGTTAAGGAATAGATGAATAGGTCAATGGAATAGAATAGAAAGCTCAATATTGACCCACATAAATAGTCAATTGATCTTTGACAAAAAAAAACACAAAAGCAATTTGATGAAGAAACATCTTTTCAACAAATGGTGCTAGAGTAACTGGATATTCACCTGGAAAAAAATCAGTCTAAACACTGACCTTATATCCTTCATAAAAATTAACTCAAAATGGATCACAGACCTTAATGTAAAATGCAAAACTATAAAACTTCTAGAAGACGAAATAGGATGCCTTGGATCTGGTGATGAGTTTTTAGATAAAATACCAAATGCATGATCCAGAAAAAAAATTATATCAGATTCTATTAAAATTTAAAACTTCTGTTCTGCAAAAGACAACGTTAAGAGAATGAAAATATAAGCCATGGACTGGGAGAAAATATTTGTAAAACACATATCTGATAAAGGACTTGCATTCAAAATATACAAAGAAGTCTTGAAACTTATCAAAAAGAAAACCCAATTTAAAAATGGGCAAAAAATCTGAACAGACACCTCACCAAAGGAGATATACAGGTGGCAAATAAGCATATGAAAAGATGCTCAACATCATATGTCATTAGGAAACTGCAAGAAGTTAAAAGAACAATGAGATGCCATTGTGTGCCCACTAGGGTAGCTAAAACCCAAAATGCCATGCTAGCAAGGATACATATTGCTGAGTGAAAGCCAATCTGAAAGGCTACATACTGTATGATTCCAGCTATATGACATTCTGGAAAAGGCAAAACAACACAGAAAGTAAAAAGTTCAGTGGCAGCCAGGGGTGTGTTTGGGGGTGAAGAGAGGGATGAATAAATGAAGCATAGGGTATGTTTATGGCACTGAAACTATTCTGTATGTGATGATGAATACATGACGTTACACATTTGTCAAAATCCATAGAATTGTGCAATAAAAAGAATAAACCCTAGTGTAAATGACAAATTTCAGTTAATAATACTAATAATGTATGAATATTGGTTAATTGTAACAAATGCACCATACTAACACAAGGATGTTAATAACAGGGGAAACACTGTGCTGGACTGGGACTTAGATGGGAAATCTCTGTACTATCTGCTCAATTTTTTCTGTAAATCTAAAATTGGCCTAAAAAATAACGTGTGTGTGTGTGTGTGTGTGTGTGTATACATTTTAAAATGATTCTCAGCTTTTTGGCCTGAGCTTCAGAATGAATAGAGTTGCCATTTATTGACATAAAGAAAACTACAGAAGGAGAAAGTATAGGAGCAAATCAAGACTTCTTTTTGGACATGCTAATTTGAGATGCCTTTTTTAGATCACAGTGGAGATGTCAAGTAGGCAGTTACATATATGAGTCTGAGGTTCATGGAAGAGGTTGAGATGGAGATAAAAATTTGGGAGTCATCAGTATATCGATGATATTTAAAACCTTAGAACCAGATAAGGCTGCTTAGGGAGTGAGTATAATGAAGAGAAAAGCTCAGATGACTAAGCCCTAGTTACTTAACCTCCTCAAATCCCCAAATTAGGTTCTTGCATTAATAGCTAAACATCTATATCCTTACAGATTTGCACATTGTAATTGGTATCCATTACAGAAAACAGAAACAAGCATTACGATTCCTAATATTCTGACTCAAATAGTTTTCTCACCTTTGTTTCAGGACTTCCTACAGATTTTGTAGTGGCAAAACTCTTGATTTAACTTTCTCTTACCTTTGACTTCCTTAATCCTTAAAAGGTCGCTTCTCCTGAACTGTTACTTCCCAGGAGGAGAGTTGTCTGTTTGTTTTTTCATATTTTTTCTATGTCTGTCTCTCCTTTCCTCCCCTCCTTTTCCCATCATTCCCATCTCTCGTATCACACATACTCACTCCTTCTCCACCCACGCCACACCAATCTAGGGCTTTCTCACCAACTGCAGGCAGGTACTCTCTCTGCCATTACTACATACCCAGTCATAATGAACTATTGGCAAATTTCAGGCCCTCTCAGCCCTCAATACCTTGCTCATGTTATTACTTTAACCAGGGCATCCATTCCCATCCTTGTTCCTTGTTCTTGCATATTTCAAACATCTTGTCCTCCAGTAAGTTTTCCCAGACTCTCTCGTCTCTTTATCCCACCAGTCGAAGTTAGGTCTCCTCCCTCTGTGGTCTTCCTCAGTACCCTGTATGTATCTGTCATTATGTTTATCACACTGGATGTAAATGACTGTCCATCTCAGCTCCAGACTGTTAGCATCTTGTAGGCAAAGCCTATAATATTTTGTACCCCATGAGCCCAGGCAGCCAATAAATAAATAAGCAACTTAGAAAATACTGGAATAATTTGCAATTTACCTTTTTATTCTATCCTAAAACCAAATTTTGCCTCTATGTAGTATATAATTATGTTTATATTCATTATATTTAAATAAAAAGTATAATCAAATACATTTATAACATTTTTAGTGATGGGTAAGAACAGTAAATAAATTTTTAATTTTCCCTACACATCTCAGGATTTTAAAATATTAATTTTTTTCTTCTCCCCATGAAAACACGAAGGCAATGGATTTAAAAATAAATAATTCATCCATTTATATTATCTGGGTTACTGCTGTGATAATACAAACAGCTAATAAAATGTTCTTTAAAGTAATCATGTCCTTTAAAAAAAGAAAAATTACTATTGACAGTCTTTAAAAGCTATATTGGGAAAAATTAATTCTGACAAAGAAAAAATAACTAAAATTCATCGGATTCAATGTATGAGGAAAAGAGAGTACATTCTTTTGAAAACAACATTGAAGGAAATAGGATATGATATGCATTAATAAGCTAAGCATCAGATTAAGCAAATCACCACAGGCTAGGAATCCTAACTTTGGCTCTGACATTCATTTCTAATGTGCACAGAATTATTTTCACTTCTCTTAAGGCATAAATTCCTTTAACTGTACAATACTCTTGCCAAAATAATTTTATTCAAACCAACTTTTAAAAGCTCTTAGACTTTTAGCTTCATGGTAGCTAAGCTTGCAGAGGAGCAATTTGGTATATGGAATGTTTACATCTTTTTCTAAACTTCTCAAGTAATATGCAGATGCCAGGAAGAACTTTTGAAATATTTTTGCCTCAGATAAGATGGCTGAGTGTATTCAGTTTAGAAAGGTAACCAACTGCCACGAAACAATAACAACAAAAGAAATGCCACTATTTGTGGTCCTAGGGGAACAAAATGGTGATGGGAAAGGCTCCATTCTCCCATCCACTATTCTTCTCTGACACTGAGAAGAAAGAACCATTTATAATTTAGTCAGGTTTGAAAGGATGAATGATTCACGTATTACTAAGGAAGGAACTACAATCCTTTGGGGAAAAAAAAGGAGATTAATAGTTTCAGAAAGCTGTATCTTAACTGTGCCTGGATTTTATAATTGTGTAAGACATTTCACTTCGCTCAGCTTTTTTTTTAACTTACATATAACCACAGATGAGCTTAAAATACGTCAGCTAAGGTTTTCCCACCTCTTATATCTTACTGAAGAAACAAAATTTACATTAGAATTGGGAGGTGACATAGGGTCTATGAGGGGGAAAACAAACAAACAAAAAAAAACCCTACCAGTAGTTAAAGACTAGAAAACCATTTTTTCCCTTATAATTTGAGTCCCTGTATAAGTCATTTAAGATATCTTCCCATTTGCAACTACCTGTAGTACTACTACTATTACAGAAAATTGTAATACTATTATCCTAATTTCAGTATAGTATACTTCTACCATTTAGGGCACTCAATAAATACCAACGGACCCAAGGTGGTCCAAAGTGAAGCTAATCAGGCTATCTGAACATAAATTTGACTTCATTTGCAATCTTAGCACTGAAAAAGATAGGTCACTAGTTTTAGTTAGTATTCCTCTTGTTGTCTCATCTTTAAATCCATCAGATCTCTTTCATCTCTGTGTATCTATGAATATGATTTTATATCATTGCTGTGTCTGAGCAAACTGTACCTCTACAGTCATTTACCAAAGTTGCTTCATGTATTCCTTAGATTCAGTTTAGCAAAGAAACAATCTAGAGTACTCTCCATATGGATACCATGCAAATATACAACTTAATAGGGCATTATAATGCAAACTAAAAATTATTTTACATTAGCTTTAGGAAGTATTTTTAGATGAGAGAAACAAGAAACACTAGCAATTAATTACTTCATACTCCATCAGCAAAATTTTCCCACTAGATAATCAGAAATGGGCACTTTATCAATTTTATTCTCCCATTACAGATCAGGGAATAACATTAAATCAATATTTTCATAAGGACTATTACACAGAAGACCTTCTGAAGCTTGAAAAATATGACAAAGTGTTTTAACTGTGATCACATATCATATATAACTGCTTTACAGAAAACACTAATCACAAACCGTACTTGTGCTCAAAGTAATGCATTCACTCACAGTCATTCAAATACACATTCACCCTGTAATGGAATCTGTCGACACTCTTGTCAGAAAGTATGTAAACAAAATCACCAGGTCTAAAGCCTGGGAAAGTAAGTGGGAAGCAGACACTAAAAACTGTTCAGGCATTCTTAGAAAAGCACACAGATATAACATTAAACACTCCCTAGAACAATTACCTTTTAAGGAGGCAGAAAATACATATACACCATAAAATAAATAATAAACCATATAAATATACATGCCACTCTGCCACATAACAGTCAAGTGGTGACTGAAACAGTGGGACTATTTGTCATCACTAGGGAAATATTTTGTAACTAAGTTGTAGTTAACTATGTAAATGACAGAGTTTGGTCCAGTTTTACAAACAACAGATTATAAAATTTGTCTCCTTCAATAAAAGAGACAGTTATCAGGCCTTATGTGCTATATGCTCTTTGTAAATAATAAGAAATTGTAGCTCCAGCAAACTGCCAACTCCTCTGGCTCTACAGCTATGTATGCTACCCAACTCTCCTACTAATAAAAATGTTATAAGGTTTTTTGAGGAATACAAAGCATTTTTTAAAGCACTATATTCAAGCAGCTAAGAAGCACAGTCTAAAATGGTGATTTACAACTGGTGTGCTGAGGTTGGTTGTATAGTATGTGGCAAGTAATTTGTTTCTAACAATAGAGTACTAAAGTTGGCAGGGTATTTTTAAACATAAAACTAATATTCCTGATAATATTATCAGTCTCACCAGTGATATTCCAACATTCTTTCTTGAGTGAGAGTCAAAAGACAAATTAGTGCTAAGAGGTCCTGGGAACAATATATGGGCCAAAGCCCATTATTATTATAAAACAAAGAATAATGGCTATTTTTTGGGGGAAGAAAGATTATGATTGGGATGGGGCACATTGAAAAGTTTGTGGGGTGCCTAGAAAAGTTCTATTTCTTGACTTAGTTATAATTACAAGAGTTCTAGATGTTTGCCTTATAACTCATTAATTTATACATTGGTATCGTGTGGATTTCCGTATCTAGTTTCATTTACAATAAAATCTTTTTAAAAACCAATAAAGCAAGAGAAACTCTAATAGCTGTGAGGCTGAGACCATGGTACAGCTCACTTAATCTTGTATTATCTTTTGGAAAAAGTGGGGGTACAAATAAAAATATACTTTTAACCTCAGCTTTTTGTATGTAAAGTTAACGATAAAACAAACACCCTGTATACCACTAGGGATTTTGGTGCTGATTTAATGAAAGTCTACTTGTAAAAATATTTTGAAATACTTTGAAATTCTATAACATTCTCTGCAAATGCAAAGTATTCTTAAAACCACATAGAATAAACAATAGTCTCACTTCCTTGCTTAAAGCCCTTCAATGACACCACTCATTTAGCAGTAATTTTCACAGTGTTCTTTGTGGAAACCTAAGACTCCACAGACATGCTTCAGGGGCAGGGCATCATGTACAGATATGCAGATTGTGCTTTGCACAAGGGTATCTGGCACAAGTGGATCTAAAATCTGGCCTTCACTGTTCGCCAAGCCTTGAACCTTAGTGAAGAGACATTTTTCTTTGTATGTGGAGAGGGAGCTCCTTTTCCTAAATTGTTCAAAGACTCTCTAAGTGCTAGCTGTAGTTCTGTTCAAAAGTTCCCCATTAAATAGTACCTTATTTCTGTCAAACAATAAAAACAAACTGTCTGCAAGTCTTCTTCAAAGTTAAGACAAACCACAGACAAACACATTTTACATTTGTAATTCCTTCATTTACAAACATATTTGAGCATTTGAGTTCCTCTTCTGTGAGTTGCCTGTTCATATTCTTTGCCCATGTTTCCCACTGGGATTTTTTTCCTGAAGTCACAGAAGCTAATTCTAAATTAACTTGTCAGTTATGCACATGCTATAAATCTTCTCCCAGTCTGTGAAAACTTACACATTGCAAGTCCAAGTGTAAACTGGTAATAATCCTTTTGAAAACAATTTAGCAATAACCAGTAAAGATGAAGGGATAGGCCAGGCCTAGTGGCTCACACCTGTAATGCCAGAATTTGGGGGGTCAAGGTGGGCAGATAACTTGATGTTAGGAGTTCGAGACCAGCCTAGCCAATAAGGTAAAACCCTGTCTCTACTAAAACACAAAAAATTAGTTGGGCATGGTAGTGCATGCCTGTAATCCCAGCTACTTAGGAGGCTGAAGCAGGAGAATCACTTGAACCCAGGAGGCGGAGACTGCAGTGTGCCGAGATCATGCCACTGCACTCCAGCCTGAGCAACAGAGCCAGAATCTGTCTTAAAAAAAAAGACGGTATAAAGGCATAAATGTCCCAGCTATTCTTATGAAAACTCTCATACATGAGTACAAGGAGGTACTCACAAGGCTATTCATTAGAATACCATTAGTAATAGCAAAAAAGTAAAAACAGTGATGGCCTTCATAATCTAAATAAACCTTCCCATCTAATTTTCCATCCTTTCCCTCTTTTCTCTGAAATTTTATTCATTCATTTATTCATTTGCTGCCTTAAGGAATATTACTAGACACCTACTCTGACTAGACACCATGCTAGGTAGGCAGTCATGCTTAATTACTTGCAGTTGCCCTACTAAACCATGGTCTCTTACTGGATAAAGAGACTTTTCCTGTCCTTCCTCTGGGTTTTGACATAATTTTGTACATATCCCCGTTAAACTACTTATCAGTACTCCATAATACTTGTCATTCAATTATCTACCTACAAAATAAGTGAAGGCAGTCCCAAATCACACATTCAATTAAATATCTGAACAAAGGGCAATTCTGTTTTTTTAGATTCCACCCAACAATTACCAAAAAAAAAAAATGTATTTTCTAAGCAAATATTCAGTGCTAGAATACTACTTTCATGAGGAGGTCATGAAAGTATTTGTTATCATGGTATCCCCAGCAGCTAGATCATTGCCTGACACATAAGAGTCACTCAATAAGTAATTGTTAAGACCAAAAAGCCCAAACAATATTATCTGATAAATAATAATATTTAACAGTGAAAACAGAATCATTAATTTATGTAGACGTTTTATCACTGAATAAGTAAAAGCTGTTTTCCCTCTTAAATAAAAAGCATTTTTTCTTTCATGATGAGTTACCCTCACATCTTCCCACCAAATACTTTCAGGACATGTCCCAATGAATTTCTTTGTTATACAAGGTTATCAGAGACTCAACATCAATCATTTTCTTCTCTGTGTTACTAACACAGAAAAATTCCCACATTAACTATGAAAGGCTGGAATTGCAGCATTACTGTTAGATATATAACATATTATAAAATACACCAAAAGTAAAAATAGATAAAAGTATGCCTACTACCTAAAAGACTGCCCTGTTAAAGACTGAGTAATGAAATCACACATACACACATATACACACACACATTTCCATTTGTTAAAAAGTTATTTGCATAGTTTGAGTTGAGAAAATGTTATGCACTAAAAGGCATATAAATCTAGTATGTATCAGGCCTCATTTGAGCTATATTCTATATTAGTATTCTACTGTATAATATAGTTAGGAATATTTATATAAAAACAAGACATAAAGATTTAAGCTCTCTCAGTCATTAAATGCAAGAGCATCAAAATGGCTTACCAAATTATCATTCCAACTAATTCTACTTGAAGAAGAAAACAAGCTTTAGCCATTCAAGCTAAAAAAGCATTAATTACCACTTGGAAAATACTAGAAATTAACAATGGAAACAAATTTGTACTTCTAGACTTATGAAATGATTTTGATTAAAATAGGCTATTGCTTTCATTAATTTTATTTTTTAGGAATAAATGCAGGTTAGTTTCAAATAGTAGCTCCTTGTCCAAACAAATAACATAACATTAATACTAGCTAGGACAACATTTGTTACAATAATTAAAAGACAGAAGTAATGAGTTCTGAGGAATGAATTAAGACTCTTGGATATAGGATGGCTTGGAAATCATGCTAGTAAAAACCGGAAAGTACTAGTGATTAAATCTGATGTCAATGCTAACAACTATTTGTAATTCTCAAACACAGAAAAAACTCCACAGTAAGGAGCTTCTCAAAGAAGCATATGAATAGACTGACATATTAAAAAACAATTGTCATTATGAATCATAAATCCAAAAAATACTTCACAGAAATCTGCAAATTTAGTTTAATATGGCTTTATGAAATATGCACAATGAAAATAACCAGTTACAGCAGCTTTAATTTAGAAGGGATCTTGCATGTACTGGTAATCTAAATCCCTCAACAACAAAAAAAGACAAGAAAACTGAAACCCAGAGAAATTAGGTGTGTTGCTAAATATCAAACAAAATGTTAAGTGTCAGTCCCAAGACTAGAACCCAGGTCTTAAGACTTTATAGTCTGGGGCTCTTTCTACTAGACTGCTATGTATTCAGTCATAGTCAGCTAGAAAAAATGTAAGTATTCATCAACAGTATTCATGCTGGAATTTAAGAGGCTCTGCTCTTTTCCCTACTTACATGCCACCCAAATAGAGCTGTGTTTTCCTTTGTTCATTCCTCCCATATCCCACTCTCAAAGGTTTACAGCTCCCCTTTACATGCTCAATATTACTCTCTTCCACTATCCTCTTGAATCCATCCTTCCTCATCTCTCAAGAATCTTGCTCCATCAATAATTGCCATCTCTTTTCTATTTTCAGACTTTCTGTAGGACAGTTCACATGGCAGCTGGCTTCCTTTATAGCAAGCAAGAGAGAGTACCCAAGATAGAAGCCACAGTCTTTTGTAACCTAATCTTAGAAGTGACATTCCATCATTTTTGCCAGATTTTATTCATTAGAAAGAAGTCACTGAGTCCAGGTCACACTCAAGGGAAGAGAGTTACATAAGGGAGTGAATACCAGAATTAGAAGAAGCCATCTTAGAAGCTGCCTGCCACAGCTTCTAAAGAAGAAATGCGTAAGGGAGGCTTGCTAACCAGATACCAAGACTTCTTACGAAGCAAGTGATTAAGAGATGTGGTATTGGAAAAAGGACAGATAAACTGACTAATGGAATATAATAGAGAACCCAGAAACAAATTAATGCATGTTTGGAACTTTGGAAAATAGCAGAAGTCATATGTCAGATAGTGAGGAAAGGAGCAACTATTCAGTAAATGGAGGTAGAAAAAGTGGTTATCCACATGACAATGGTATCCCTAACCTCCTCTCACACCATTAAAAACAACAAGAACAATAGAACTCTTAGTGAAAATATAAGTGAGCATTTTTTAGACCATTAGATAGAAAATATTTCTTAAACTAGACACAAAGACGTTGATTATAAAAGATGGATAAATATGATTGTATTCAAATTAAGAACTTTATTTATTGAAAGACATCTTAAGACAGTGAAAGACAGATTTAAAAACTGGAAAACACAATCAAAAAACTATTAGGGTCAAGAATATATAAAGAATTCATACAAGTCAATGAGAAAACTAAAAACAACCCAACAGGCAAAAGATATGAACAGATATTTCTTATAAATAATACATATATAAAGAAATATTCAGTGTTATGAGTAATAAGGGAAATGTAAATTAAGACCACAATGAGAATAATCCATTCCGCTGGCAAAAATTTAAAAGTCTGACAATACTAAATGTGAGAGACAATACAGCTCCAAAGGACCTTATTTAGACTGCAGGTGAAAAGTAAATTGAGGCAACCACTTTGAAAATAGTTTGAAATTATCTCCTAAAGTTAAACATTAGCAATACTCCATCATCGAAGGAGTGGATGTGAAAATGGTGGTATAATCACACAATGGAATGTTATGTGGCAGCTCAAAAAATGCACAAGAATGGATGAATTTTAGCAAGATAATATTAAGTGTATAAGGTCAGCCTTAAAAGATAAATTTTTTAATTAAAGTTAAAAACATCTAAAATTTAAAAATTCCCAATGTACATGGAATTCAGAATGACAGTTACCTCAGGTCAGTGAAAGCACGTTAAGGAAGGGACTTATAAGATTAGATGTTAGTTATTGTCAAGAATCTAGTTTTGCTTTGGGTGATGGGTACAGAGATACTTATTACATTATTAAAAATAACTAAGTAAATAAATAAAAACCAAGCATGAACTAATAATGAGAGTATGTCATGAAACAAAGACATGTTTAATCCAATGCTGTGTACCTAAGCTTTTTAAAAAAAGGTCCTAAAGAAAAGTCTTTTTTTTAAAGCTTTTAAAAAAAGCTACATGAAAATTTGATTTCAACTTGCATGTTAATCATGCTTTTCACCAACTCCTATATAAAGTATAATTTGTATTACATGCTACATCTTATAACATCTGTTATTTCATATGTAATGGTCTTGCTTCCTTACCAAGAATATAAATATTTCTACCATACATACTGTCTCTGAAAAAGTACTGACCATAGAGTAAGTGCTAAATAAATACTTGTTGAATGCTTGATATACTTTGTATATTTGTTCCTGCCCAAATCCCATGTTGAACTGTAATCCCCAATGTTGGAGGTGGGGCCTGGTGGGAGATGTTTGGGTTATAGGGGTAAATCCTTCATGGCTAGGTGCTGTCTTCAGGACAATGAGTTCTCGTGAGATCTGGTCATTTAAAAGTGTGTGGAACCTCCCCCTCAACACTCTCTCTCACTCCTGCTTTTGCCATATGATGTGCCTGCTCTTGCTTCACGAACTTCCTCCATGATTATAAGCTTCCTTAGGCCTCCCTAGAAGCCAAGTAGATGCCAGCACCATGCTTACCGTAAAGCCTTCAGAACTATGAGCCACTTAAACCTCTTTTTTTTTTTTAAGAAATTACTCAGTCTCAGGTATTTCTTTATAGCAATGCAAGAATGGCCGAATACAACACTCATATTTAACTTATTCCTCAAATAGCCAAGAGTAAAGCTATGAACCCTGTATCCTAAATTTCTTTAAAAATATTATATTACTATGTTTAATGTTTCCTACTGCTTTACTCGGGAAAGGAACTTAGACCAAAATCACCTGCTCACCTGTTATGGCTGAGGGAAGCAGTGATGGGGGTAGGCACCACAGTCTGTAACCCTTCCCCTTCTATCTCAGTACCAACAAGGCAGATGAGCTGGAGTTCTGGTAATCCTACACAGTTTACTTCATGCCAGCTTTTGCCTGAAAGAGCATCATTGAATGGACAATAATGTTTATTAAATACAAAAAATAAAAACTCCAAACTTCTACCTAATACTCAGTTGAACAAATATCACTCATAACACTACCTCCTGTCTTTGCTTTTCTAGTAGTTTCTGTTACTCAACAATTCCCAATGTAAATAAATAAATTGCAAAATTAACAGCAAATGCATAAAAGATTGCTTATTATGTTAAGAATGCTATATCCCAATCCAACCCCCCCAAATCCCTACCACAGTCCCAATAACAAAACAATATAAACAAACAACTTACTTTCCATGAGGTCCAGGTAAACCAAGAATGCTACATAAACTTGGGTGGCATCTCCTATATCTAATTCCATCATTTCTAAATACTGAAAATTAAAATATAATTGTCAAATTGAGAAGGAAAAATTATTTAATATTTTCTTCCAATCATCAAGTAGTCATCAAGCGTATATAATCTATAAAATTCTTCTAGGTATAGTGGAAGTTAAAAGGCAATATAAGATCTTATCTCTGTCTCTGAAGAACTTGCAATTGTTAAATACATGCACACTTAAAATTGTTAGGCAAATAACAATATATGACTGTAAGTGATTAAAAACCATGTAAATGGAATAAAAAACAAGACACAGCCGGTCAGAAGAGCTCTACTCAGAGGGACTGGTGAAAGCTTTATAGCAGAGGTGGGATGGGATACAAGTTGAGCACTGAGGAACATTATGATTTAAGTAAGTGGAGAAGTAGAGTAATACTGCAAGTAATTACACAAAGGTGGGATTAAGCCACATACCTTCAACTATCTGCCAGCAATAGAGAAACCTTTTTAATAAAATTTGTACTGGGACATGTTAGTGGGTACTGTGTATTTCCCTAGCCTCTTATTTGCATATGGAGAGAATCTGCTAGAGTATCAGTCCCAGCCTCTCTACCCACTCTTTCTCACTTTAAGAGTAGATTTTTTAAAAGGAATTGACAAGGAACTAGAGAAAGCTGCTTCTTTCAGACTACTGGTCAGCATAAGGGGAATATTTTTCAGGGGCCTATACCTGCAGCAGAATTCTGAGGCTGCCCAGCTATGCTAGCGACTAGGTGGATATGCACGGCTAATGCTGAGTTGAATTATTAGCAGACCTGCATGGGACAGGTCTAAAGTCACATTCTCCCATCAGCTTCACTGTAACCGTACAGGTTCAGGAGGACAGGGGTTAATTAGTTGTCGACTTCAAACATGTTTTGAAAATAACACCCAAAACATAATTTTGAGCCAGGTTACAAGGCCTTGGTGGTCAAGCTAAACGTGTGATTTTATCAGTATGGAAACACTGAGGATTTCTAAGCAGGAGAATAATAAAATAAAAGTGTGTTTGGGGATAATAAATCTGGTACCATTTTACTGGATGAAACTACATAATTTTTAAATTAACAGAAAGGTGAAAGTGGAAAAACAAACACCCCCTATTATTTTATTACTTCTGTTCTTTTTCTTTTAAAAATTAATTTGATCCTTCAAGAAGAGAAATCAAAAGGGAAGATTTGATGGTCAAGGTGTATGTAGCCATTAACTTGAAAAAGAAAACAATCTACAAGTATATAAACTGAATAACACCACCAAATCTAGATAAGGTTTTAAAAAGTTGTTACTAGTGTTTCACTTATTAAGTACTTATATAGTGCTTTCTGTATGTTGAATGGCTTACAAATATTCATTAATTTAATCCTGTAACAACCCTACAAGTAAGTATGGACTATTAATATCCCCATTTTTCTGCTGAGGAAACTAAGGCATAATAAGATCAAGCAACTTGTCCCAAATCACAAGGTTGATAAGTGACAGAATCAAGATTTAAACTGAGTCTGATTTTGAGTTCATGCGCCTAACCAATATGCTGCCTCTCCATGCTATTGTTTCCCTAAAAGGGCACTAAATATTATTTCCATGCTATTGTTTCTTTTTCTCAGCTTTTGGGAGGATGAAGGGGACAGAGTAGGAAGATAAAATTAAGCAAGAGAAGCTGAAAAAGGTTAACTCTTCAAACTTATACCTTCAAATTTTTTCTTGGCTCTTTTTAGATGATTATCAATTATTGCTCTCTAGCAGAAGTGTGCAATTCTGTTAAAGTACCATAGAGACCAGTTTTTGAGATTCTTACAAAACCCACATCTCCATTCACTGTCTATTCACCGCTTGGAACCTTACTGGTACAAGGCAGTAATGTCTCAAGCAGAAGCAAGCGGGGGACTATCTTGATCTCGCTTGCTGCTAATCTAGAAAAATGCACGCAAAATGTGAGTAGCTCTGCTTTGAGCAAGAACCTACTCAAACTTTCGAAGAAATCCGAAATATTAGGAATCTGCACCTTTGCAAAATAAAGATGCACTCTGGGCCCAAGGCTAAGCGTAAACGTGACTGTGCTTAAATCTTTATCACTATGGACCCCCAGATCTTATCCATCGCCCACAAATTGTCTTGCATGGTTACCGTGAGGATTAAATAAACTTATCCCCCAAAGGGGATTTACCTAGACAGCAAAACTAGTGGAGCGCTTATTAGGGATCGCTGGCTTGAGAGGGGCGGAGTTACCGTCTGGCTCTCAGTTCCAGAATGGCTTTGGCTAGGGGGTTGAGATAGTGCGACTTGTTTAAACAAACAAAACCGATGCTGCCTGAGGCTGGCAGTTGTGCACACCGGTCCCCCTCGGTGAGGGTGGCGCGCGTCCTCAGCTCTCCCACTGAGGAAGAAAGAAAGAGAGCTGCCTGGGGGTTCTGCCTGGGTTAGGGGCCTGGACGGCGCCCTGCTCCTCTCGCGCCTCCTGACCTTAGGGTGAGTGCCCATCCAGGCGTCTTCGGGGGCCCACGAGGGAGCTCCGCCGCCGTCGCCAAAGCCGCGAACACCTCCCGGACCCAGGCCGCTGCAGCCGGGGGTCGGCTCGGAATCGCCGCGCTCCTCCATGCCGGCCGGTGCAGCGCTCCCGTGGTGCACCACGACCCGCGCCCGGCCAGAAGCAGCGGCGCGCGAGCCTGTGGGTTCCGCTTCCCCGAGGCTCGCAGCTGCCGTGCGAGAGAGCTCAGAAACTGGGAGGAAAGTTGCATCAGCCCCTCCTTCTGACCAAGGTAGCTAGAACCTGCGCGAACGCTCTCTAGTTTCGCTCTGCGTTTATTCAAATCTGAGCAAATTCTAGCGTGAAAAATATTAAAGAGTAGCCTGCGCCCAGAAGCTCTTAATCCTCTTTAAGTCAGTGCTGCCGATAACTCTCTGAGAAAGTTGGGGGATACATACGTCCTCTTTGCCTTCAGCAGTGGGGTCCTGGTTTCTGATTGCTGGGAACGGGAAAAGCCTTACTCAGTGCCCTGACATAGAACTTTAAAGTAGAACCATACTTTCAGGGTGGACCCACGTTTCAGGATTAGAGGAAACACGAGTTGCTGAATGAGTGTTCAGAAAGGTAGGATACAAAGTAGCATAAGCATGTGATCTGGAAGCCAAGGATGAGGAGTTTCAGACAGGCAGAGTAGCACATTTTAAGTATTTTTTAATTTACTGTGAGTGAAATGGGAAGCTATTGGAGGCTCCTGTTAGGTTTTCATAGAATCACTCTGATATGTTGAGGATAGACTGGAGGGAGCAAGGACACAAACAGGGACTGGTTAGGAGGCTATCGCATTGACCAGGACAAGGGTGACTCAAAATCCAAAGTCCCAGGCAGGACATAACTTCTGTTTTCAACCATGATAGACTAAGACCCTAGTGGACCATCCCCCAGCAGAAAACAACTTGGACACAATGCAAAAAGCTGAATATACTGGAATGTGAACAGTGGACTGGTAGGAAGGGCAAGCTTGCTTGAAGATCAGGAACTCCACTTGGACACAATACAAAAAGCTGAATATACTGGAATGTGAACAGCAGACTGGTAGGAAGGGCAAGCTTGCTTGAAGATCAGGAACTCCACAAGAAAATTCCCCTCTTTTGCGTTTAGCTTGGGGCAAAGTGCAATCCAGAAGTCAGGCTCAGCAGTACCAGGTGGGCATGTATAAAACTTATCAGTTATTCTTATCTGGGGAAGCAGAAAAGTGAGGACAGAAAATTTTGAATTCTGAAGAGATTAAGAAATCCCAAGGAAGGAGTCATTGAGTGGATCCCCAAACTGTCAACCCACATCTCTGAGAGACCCTGAACCACCCAAATCAGAATCACAGCAGCTCAGTTAAAAACGAAAGATCTGAACTGAGACCAGAGCTGTCTCCAAAAGGGAGAGAGTTTTCAGTTAAAATCTAGCCGGGAAAATTACCTACTAATACAAAGGAAATAACACTCATCAGAGAAGAATAATAGAATCCAGACTCTCCACTTAACACTCACAAAGTCCAGAATACTACCCAAAACTATCCGACATATGAAATTCAAGGAAATGGATCGCATACTCTAGAGATCAACCCTGAGATGAATCAGATATTGAAACTGACAGATAAGGATTGTAAAGTGACTATTATAACTATCCTCAATGAAGTAAAACATGTTTTCAATGAATGGAAATCTCAGGAGACAAATAGAAAATCTCAGCAAAGAAAAAGAAAAAAAGATTTTTAAAACCAAATGGAAATTCTGAAAATTGAAAATTATAATTTTAGAAATAAAAAATTCACTGGGTGAATTTAACAGCCAAAATAATTACAAAAGAAAAAGTAGGGAACTTGAAGATAGAGCAATAGAAATTATTAAAAGTAAACAACAAAGAGAAAATTTATCTTTAAAAAGTGAGTAGACCCACAGAGATTTGCTACATGTCAGACAATCCAACATGCATGTAAACAACAGAAGTAGAAAAAAAAAAGGACAAAAAATTTTTGAAGAAAGAGTGGTGGCCAGAATTTCTCCAAATTTGATGAAAAACACATTTACCAGTACAAAATGCTAAATACACAGCAACTAAAATAAACATAAAGAAGTCTACGTTGTAATAAAACTATTGAAAGTCAAAAAAATAAAGAGAAAAGCTTGAATGCATCAAAAGAAATAACACATCATACACAGGGAAAAGAAGGGCATCTATTATTGAATGAAATGTAAAGCTACACATGAAGATTCATATGTTGCCCTCAAATACATTACATTTGAATGAACCTTTGCCACCACAAAGCAGCTACTAAGCCCGAAAGAAGAAAATGGCACTGAAATTAATAGGGTCATTGAAGCACGAAACACTGACACGAATTCAAGTGATTGGAAGTGAATAAATCTCTCTGACTCCTAAAGATCCAAATCAGTTCATATGATGGCATTTTTAAAAGCATTAAGAGTATTTTGATGCTAATCTGAGTAGAGGGAAAATTTTATAAATCAGTAAGGATATCCGATGGGATTAGGGACTATATGAACCACCCTCAAACATCTGCAGGGGAAGAATTTCAGCTTGTGTTCAAGAAAAAATAATTGGGGCTATGGAAAGAACCATAAACCAAAAAAGCAACAGATAAATGCCATCCTTTGGCAAATAGATTAAATGCTGTTACTTAGAAAAAGCATGATACATTAAAGAATGAATATTATGTGCTTTTCAAAAGAGTTGAAGAATGAAAAGGGAGTGTCTCTTAGCTTCCCTGTTAATGCAAACTTTTAAATAGGTCTTGGTGATTGTGAATGGCTAAGAATGAACACAAAGGATTTAGGAACACTTAAGACAACCCAGTATTTAAAGTACAGAATCAAAATGGCTGTTGTGGCAATCTAGAGTGAAATCCACTAGAGAACAGAGGAGAGTTTCAGTGTCTGGTAGCCTGGAGGATTTCTCTTTTTGTAAATGCTTCAATAGTTCACTCTATTAGAGAACCAAAGTAGTGAGAAAAAAAAGCTAGTTAAGAAACAACGAATGAAATCCCCCCTGAGTATATTGGATTTAATCAAATTCATTGTAATCTGGCACTTGCTGAACTCATTTCCCAGTGATATCCTGAGCCAGATCATTTTATTCCTACAAAAATCTGTAATGTCTAGCCAGAGACATATTAATTCAGTAAGTGTCTCAGGAGGAAATGCGAACACTAAATTGTAATGTGCATCTCTAGTGTGGAAAGAAAATAAAAAAAAAAGAAGAAGAAGAAGAAGAAAAGCTTTTACACAGTATTGCATGAGACAGTGATTCCAAGCTGAAAAATGTAGCCTAGCATTCTGGATAAGCTTTTCATTCATTGGTTGTAAGGAGGTTCATATATATCTGGTTTCTTTTTTTGTACACAAAACACACAATTTCCTATTCTCTGTGTTTCAAGAACAGAGAAAGATTCAAGAGAATGATTCAATATTGTAAAGATGGCAGTTTCCTCCAAAGTTATTTACAGATTCTAGCAATTCCAATTAAAATCCCAAAAAGGATTTTCTTAATACCTGATAAACTGATTCTGAAATGTGGGCATAAAGGGCCAAAAATAACCAAGACCCTTTTTGTGAACAAAAGGAAGGAAACTTATGACGTTAAAGTTCTGAAATACAAACATCTTATAAAGATAAGGTTTTAAACAAAATTTAAATTCTTACAAAGATCTCTAATTACAAGTATGTGATATTGGCACATGGATAGGTAAAACCAATGAAACAAAATAGGAAGCCAGGCAACAGACCCATACACATGTGGGCAGATGCAAGAAGGGAAGGAGAGAAGGGATGATTGGCTACACGGTATAGGCAAACACTTTTAAATCTCTAGGAGAAAATATAAAAGAATATTTTATGACCCCAAGATAGAGAGTGATTTCTTAAACAAGACACAAAAAGCACAAACCATATGTTTCACTCGTGTCCCTGTGAAGAGACCACCAAACAGGCTTTGTGTGAGCAACAAGGCTGTTTATTCCACCTGGGTGCAGGTGGGCTGAGTCCAAAAAGAGAGTCACCGAAGGGAAATAGGGGTGGAGCCGTTTTATAGGATTTGGGTAGGTAAAGGAAAATTACAGTCAAAGGGGGTTGTTCTCTGGTGGGCAGGGGTGGGGGGGTCACAAGGAGCTCAGTGGGGGAGCTTTTGAGTCAGGATGAGCCAGGAGAAGGAATTTCACAAGGTAATGTCATCAGTTAAGGCAGGAACAGGCCATTTTCACTTGTTTTGTGATTCTTTAGTTATTTCAGGCCATCTGGATGTATATGTGCAGGTCAGAGGGAATATGATGGCTTAGCTTGGTCTCAGAGGCCTGACAATATGGAAAAAATTTGGTAAATTTAACTGTATCTCAGTTAAGAATTTCCAACACTAAGAGAGTGGAAGGAAAATGACATCTGTAACACATAATTGAAAGAAAAGATACCCAGAATATATACAGAACTCCTAAAAATCAATTAGGAAACAAGACAAAACACTCCTTAGGTTAAAAAAAAATGAGAGTAAACAGAAAAAAAGAGATAAAAGGCCAGCAAACATAACTTGATGTTCAGCAACATTGATTGAGTGAGAAAATGCAAATTGAGGTAAGAAGATACCATAATACACCTATCAGATTAGCAACAAAAGCCAAGAGTTGGCAGAAAAGTAGACCAAAGGGAAGATGCACAAATCCTATGATCGAACAATTCTAATCCCAGGTATATATTCTAGAGCAATATTTTTAAATGAAGTGCCAGGACCTGTTAGTGGTTGTGAAATAAATTGAGTGGGTTGAGTACAGTTTTTAAAAAGTAATTATTTAAAACATACATAGAGTTTCAATCAACAACTTGAATGAATCTCATAAAAACTAAAAACCTAATGTATAGTCAAAATGTTAGTTATAGAAGCGTATATAAGATATTTGATTTGTATAAAATTCAAATATAGCAGCTGCATTCATAATAGCCCAGAAGTGGAAACAACCCAAATGTCCTTCAGCTGATGAATATATAAAGTAGTATGTCCATACAGTGGAATATTATTCAGCATTAAAAAGGAATAAAGTACTCATGCTACAACATCAATGGACCTTGAAAACATAGTAAGTGAAAGAAACCAATCACAAGGGATCACATATTGTAGAATTCCGTTTATGTGTAATGTCTAAAATGGGCAAATCTATAGAGTCAGAAAATAGATTAGTGAGAGAGTGGCGCGAGCTGGGAGACATGAGGATTGATCACTAATGAGTGTAGGTTTCTTTTTGTGGTGATATAAACGTACTAAAATTGATTGTGATCGTGTTGCATAACTATGAATATACTAAAAACCTTTGCATTGTATACTTTAAATAGGTGAATTGTATGGTATTTGAAGAAAAATTCAAATGCAGGCAAAACTAACACACATTTAGGAGATGTGCCAGAGTTCTCCAGAGAACAGAACCAAAAAGAGAAAAAGAGATTGATTTTAAGGAATTGGCTCATGTGATTGTGGGGGCTTGAAAACCTGAAATCTGTGGAAGGCAGGCTGGCAAGTTGGAGACCCAGGAAAGAGCTTATGTTTCAGTCTTGAGTCCAAGGGCAATCCGGAATCAGAATTCCTTTTTTCATGGAGAATCCCAGTCTTTTAAGGTCTTCAACAGATTGGATGGCAACCCACATTATGAAGCGTAATCTGCTTTACTCAGAGTCTACTGATTTAAATATTAATCACATTTGAAAAATATCTCACAGCAATATCTAGACTGGTTTGACCAAGCAACTGGGCACCCTGGCCTAGTGAAGTTGACCCATAAAATTAACCATCATAGGAGGTAAAGTTCTAAACAAAATGAAGACACTGATTAACACAAAATTCAGTCTAGTACTTATCTCTGGGGAATGGAACAAAGCATTGTGACAAGAAGGGACTCAACGCTTCAGAGTTAATGGTCATGTTCTGTTTCTCAAGGTGGGTGCTGGGTATATGGATATTCATTTTATTAGTAGTATTTAAATTAATATATTAGTTTATGGATTATATCTGTTAGTTTATATTTCATGTTTATTAAATATTTTTATTAAAAATTTTCTAATATCTATAGTACAAAGGGATAGTAAGTTAGGCAATTTCTATAAATAAACAGATGCATATATGCAACCTTAAATAATGCCTGGCTTTGTAAATATGAAAAGACATCAAAAGCAATCCATGGTCCAAAAAATATCCCATGTCTATCTCTAGATATTTAGTCAACATCTGCTATCAACATGGATATTGAGTCTCACTGAAGAGGACTGAGTACAAACCCACATTGAAAATGTGCAAATTAAAAATGCCATATTAAAATTACCCCAAAATGTTAATGGTTGTGGTGGAGTAGTGGATGATGAGTGATTTTTTTCTTTTTTCCCCCCATTTTCAACATTTTTTAAAGTTCTGTAGTAAAATAGACTTTAATAAATCATTGAATTTTAGAGCTTTGGCCTAGAAGGGCTAATCCAATACTCCACATTCACGTTAAAATATCTCTTATGGCTTATTTACCTTGCTTTAAATGTCCCTCCTTGCTTTCTTCTATTCCTCTCTCCTTCTCCCTCTGTCCTTTCTTCCTTCTTTCCCTTGCTTCCTTCTTTCCTTCTTTCTTCTCCTCCCAATCTAAAACATCCAGTACAACATTAAACAGATGTAATGAGATCTGACATTCTTATCTTGTTCCTGATCACAGGAGAAACACTCAGTCTTTCACCATTAAGGATGATGTTAGCTGTAGGCTTTTTATAGACGCCGTTTATTACGTTGAGGAAGTTCCCTTCTATTCCTATGTACTGAGAATTTTTATGAGGAATGCATGTTGGATTCTTAAATGCTTTCTCTGCGTTTCTTGAGATCATATGGTTTTTCAAGTTTGTTAATAAATCACATGGATTGATTTTTTTCTTATTTTCTTATTGTGGTAAAATACATATAACATAAAATTTACTATTTTAAGTGGTATTAAATACATTCATAATGTTGTGCAACTATTACTCATATCCATCTCCATGACTCTTTTGTCTTTAAAACTGAAACCTATACCCATTAAACAATAACTCCCCATTTCCCCTATCCCCATCCCCTCGGCAACCACCATTCTATTTTGTCTCTGTAATTTTGACTAAGTACCTTACATAAGTTGAATCATATAATATTTGCCTTTAAAAATTGGCCTATTTCACTTAGCATAATGCCCTCAAAGTTAACATGTTGTAGCATATGTCAGAATTTCCTCCCTTCTTGAGGCTGAATATCATTCCACTGTATGTATATACCACATTTTACTTTTCCATTCACTAATCAATAGGCACCTGGTTTGCTTCCATATTTTAGCTATTGTGAAAAATGCCACTGTGAACATGGATGCACAAATATCTCTTTGAGACCTTGCTTTCAATTTGTTTGGGTATATAGCCAGAAGTAGAAGTGTTAGATTATATGGTAATTATATTTTTAATTTCTTGAAGAACTGTCATACTGTTTTCCACAGCAGCTGTACCATTTTACATTCCCACCAACAGTGCAAAATGTTCCAATTTTTCTACACCCTTGCCAATGTTTGTTATTTTCTGTGTTTTTCTAGTAGCCATCCTAATGAGTGTGAAGTGATAAATCTTATAGTTTTGAATTGCATTTCCTAATGATTAGTGATGTTGAGAAACTTTTCATGTGCTTATGGCCATTTGTATATCTTCTTTGGAGAAATGTTTATTCAAAGTCCTTTGCCCATTTTAAAGAAATGATTATATATAAAATTGTATAAAATCATATAATTTTCTAGCTTTCTCTGTTACTACTTCCCATCCTATCTCCCAGCCATGCTCTGTTCATTGTATCTCTCAAGTGTGTCATACTGTTTCATTCCTTGCTCCTGCAGTTCCATCTACCTGGAATTCCCATCTGTTTCCCCTTCTGTCTTCCTTTTCATAGTCCATGCTACTCATTTTTCTTTTCTTATATTTTGAATCAAATTATATTTTTTTCAGCTTTTATTTTAAGTTCAACAGTACATGTGCAGATTTGTTACATAGGTAAACTTGTTTCATGGGGGTTTTTGATATAGAGTATTTCATCACCCAGGTATTTAACCTAGTACCCATTACTTATTTTTCCTGATCCTCTCCCTCCTCCCACCTTCCATGCTCCAATAGGCCCCAGTGTGTGTTGTTCCCCTCTATGTGTCCATGTGTTCTCATCATTTAGCTCCCACTTATAAGTGAGAACATGTGGTATTTGGTTTTCTGTTCCTGCATTAGTTTGCTAAGGATAATGGCATCCAGCTCCATCCATGTCCCTGTGAAAGACATTATCTCATTCTTTTTCATGGCTGCATAGTATTCTATGATGTGTATGCACCATGTTTTCTTTACCCAGTCTATCATTGATGGGCATTTAGGTTGATTCCATGTCTTCGTTATTGTGAGTAGTGCTGCAATGAACATACACATGCATGTGTCTTTATGATAGAATGATTTATATTCCTTTGGGTATATAACCAGTAATGGGATTGCCTGATCAAATGGTCTTTAGGACTTTGAGGAATTGCCACACGGTCTTCCACAATGGTTAAACTAATTTATACTCCCACCAACAGTGTATAAGTGTTTTCTTTTTTTTCTTCACAACCTTGCCAACATGTTATTTCTTGACTTTTTAATAGCCATTCCAATGGTGTGAGATGGTATCTCATTGTGGTTATCCTATAATTCTCAGCCTATCACAGCTGCCCCAGATGCATTTATTTCCTCCTCTTCTTGGCTGTAGTTTTTACTTGAACTTCTCTAATAATCAATGATGTTGAGTTTTCCTTCATATGATTGTTGTCCACATCTATACCTTCTTTTGAAAGGTATCTGTTCATGTCCTTTGCCCACTTTTTAATGGAGTTGTTTGGTTTTTCCCTCTTCTAAATTTGCATAAGTTCCTTTTAGATACTGGATATTAGACCCTTGTCAGATGCATAGTTTGCAAAATTTTTCTCCCATTCTGTAAGTTGTCTGATTACTCTATTGATGGTTTCTTTTGCTATGGAGGAGCTCAGTTAATTAGATCCCATTTGTCAATTTGTGCTTTTGTTGCAGTTGTTTTTCACATCTTCTTCATGAAATCTTTGCCAGTGCTCATGTCCTGAATGATATTGCCAAGGTTGTCTTCTAGGGTTTTTTAGAGTTTTGGGTTTTACGTTTACGTTTATAAGCCATCTTGAGTTAATTTTTGTATCTGGTTTAGGAAGGGGTCCAGTTTTAAGCTTCTGCGTATGGCTAGCCGATTATACCGGCACCATTTATTGAATAGAGAGTCCTTTCCCTGTTGCTTGTTATTGTCAGGTTTGTCAAAGATCAGGTAGTTGTAGGTGTGCAGTCTCATTTCTGGGTTCTCTGTTCTGTTCCATTGGTCTATGTGTCTGTTTTTGTACTAGGATCATGCTGTTTTGGTTACTCTAGCCCTGTAGTATAGTCTGAAGTTGGGTAGCGTGATGCCTCCAGCTTTGTTCTTTTTGCTTAAGATTGCCTTGACTATTTAGGCTCTTTTTTGTTCCATATGAATTTTAAAATAGTTTTTTTTTAGTTCTGTGAAGAATCTCAATGGTAGTTTAGGAGTAGCATTGAATCTATAAATTGCTTTGGGTAGTATGGCCATTTTAAAAATATTAATTCTTCCTGTCCATGCATGCTACTTATTTTTCAATGCTCAATTCAAAAACATCTATTTAATGAAACATTTCCTAATTATCTCCACTTCCCCACTTCCTTACTTATGCTCCTTTTTCCATCATAAGACATAAAATGACTTACAGTATTTGTGCATTTATATGGCACATCTTATTTATTCATGCATTTCCAGCAACTATATCTTGGCACAGAGTAGGCATTGAGCAAGTGTTTGAGGGAATGAGTTAATATAATTTAAGGGATGCATCTATTCTTAAATGAGACATAGAAGTGTAGTTTAAATTTGTATAAACTTGTTTTGAATTGGAAAACATTCTTCTGTAGTAACTATTATATAGCTCTTGGATGCAGCCAGAGCATAGACAAAACTTTGACACTGAGATAGTTTAATTTCAGCCTCTCCCACCTCAGTTACTGCTCTTTTTCTCCCTTAATATTAATTCCCTTCCTAGGACCCAGAGTCCTCGGGCCTACATATCAGAATCCATAAAACTTGCTTTGTCACCGAAGAGACCCATGCTTCAAATTAGGATCCCATTCAGTTCCCTTTATCACCATTTCAGTTTAGGTGATAAGATTTAAAAATCTGATTGAATTAAAAATATATCATCTAATGCTCCTCTCTCAAGGATTTTCATGTTGAAATTGGCAGAATTGTCAATTCAAGTAAATTTTACATTGTAGGATTTTAGGCTGGATCAGAAAAGCGAGTAAAACAAACCAGGTAGTAAAAGAAAGATATTTCAGTACAGAAGAAAGAAGCCTGGATAATTCAGCCAAGAGACTCTTTCTGCCAACTATGGCCCAGCAGGACTTATGAGGGGCTGGCCACTTTCTCCCTGTTTTTCCAGGGGAGAAGCATTCAAATATTCAACACTCGAATGATTGGCATTTAACAATTTCATAAATGTTTGTTGAATGAAAAAATGAGGCAAGCATTTAAAACTTTTCTACATAGGAAGGAATTGATGTTCAAAGAGGTCAAGTTTCCAAGGTCATGAAGAGAATAAGTGACACAAGTGAAATGAAAATTCAGCTCCAAGTGTCAGTTGCTCTTTCAAGCCTATCACAGCTGCCCCAGAGGCATTTGTTTCCTCCTCTTCTGGGCTGCTGGAGCCACAGACATGTTGAGAAGCTTTCCTGCAGGAAGTCCTCTGGCCACCTCATAGACCCTGCCCCCACCACATTGCACTAAGGGTGACAGTCCAAGAGGTTTGTTGTCCCAGAAGGAAGTCCCCTGTGCTGGAACAGTATGGGGAGGGGATATGAGAGAAAGTGCTTACTTCTAACTTTATGTAGATTCTACTGGAACAGTCTACTGGCAGTGGAGACAAAGAGATGTGTGTGTACAACCCTGACTTTCCATTCAGCCGATTTTCCATGGAAAGAGCATTATAAGCAATGAATATTTTAAAATATAATTTACTTTTATTTTTAAATTATTTTTTTTCAAATTAACTGTCTTATAACATCAATCCTATGAGGGGGGAAAACATCCAAATTCACATTACTGATTTCTGAAGAACTTATGAAACAAATCTGTTCGTAAGATGGGGACTTAACTTTTCCCAGGCTTCACCTCCACTGCCCCCCAACCATATTTACAATGATCTTCTACTGTTGCATATCCTGTTGTGACCTTAATATTCTCAGTCACTAAATGAGCACTCTAAATTAAAAGTTTTAAATAGGTGTTTTGTAAGTTATGTGACTGGCAAACCCTTGATTTCATCTACAGAGCAGGTTCTAGTTATTTTAAGAGAACTCCATGGAGCCAATTTCATTATAATGTCATTAGAGACCATACAGGTTTAGATGCTTCATCATTCTTTGAAAAAATAGACTCAGATAAGCTGTTGACTTTAGGTAACTGTATTAGTCTGTCCTCACACTGTGAATAAAGACATACCTGAGATTGAGTAATTTATAAAGAAAAAGAAGTTTAGTGGACTCACAGTTCCACATAGCTGGGGAGGCCTCACAATCATGGCAGAAGGCAAAGGAGGAGCAAAGACACATCTTACATGGCGGCAGGCAAGGGAGCATGTGCAGGGGAACTGCCCTTTATAAAACCATCAGATCTTGTGAGGCTTATTCACTATCACGAGACTAGCATGGGAAAAACCTGCCCCCATGATTCAATTACCTCCCACGACATGTGGGGATTATGGGAGCTATAATTCGATATGAGATTTGGGTGGGGACACAGGCAGACCATATCAGTAACAGAAGGAAAATAAGACAGAAATGTGGTTGCCTAGCTTTAAACTCCCTCTGTTTGCAGTGAAGTGAACAAATGATTACTATCCAACCAAGTTTGGCTAAGGAGTGCGGATTTTAGTATTGAAAGATGAGTGGGACATAGTTCAAGAAAGGGAAACAAGGAAGACAGAACAACATGGAGACTGTCTCCATGAAACCTTTCTAACAGTCCCATCACTACCTCTCCTGTGGAAATGACCACACCTTCCTCTATCCCTTCACTGTAGCTGGTACATATGTTATGGTACTTCTAACAGATGTTTAACTCTCAGTCTCCCTTACAAGACTGTGAGCCCCTTGAAAGTGGGAACAATTCCTGAAAATGGATGGAGGGGAAGGAAATGTCTGTAGGCATTAGATAAAAAAAAAAAATGAAGATTAGAGAAGAGATTAGAGCAGAAGACATAGATTTTGAGGATATAACCACAGGAGACCATATGGAGTGGGAAGACTAGCACACTGTAGGGAGGCACACAGTGAAGAGGCTTGGCTCAGAGACAAGCAGTATCAGAGGAGATCTAGGATGGGAGATTATGTAATAGAGGTCCAGGAAGGTGAGAACGGAAGGGTTTACTAAATCCGCCAGTGCTGAGGCCATCTGTTGGTTTTGCAGAACAGTGGGGAGGGCTGACGCCTTACTGCACTGTGGTGGGAAAGATGGGAGATGAAGAAGTGGAGAATACAAGTATAGATCTCTCTTCCAAGGAGCTTGGTCAAGCAAAGGGATTGCTAGAATAAGACACAGGATTTTTTTTTAAAGCTTTTTCTTTCTTTTTTTTTAACGGATAAGAGAAGACTGACCAAGTATTTAGCTTGAGAGAAAAGAGTTGATAGAGATCAGTTGAAGATTCAGTAGAGAGTGGAATGATAGAGAAAAGTCATGGGCTAGAAAGGGAAACCTCTGCCTTTCTAGTCTGTGATCAAAGACCCTGCCATGAGGAGGCACCTGCAAGTAAGAAAGGTCTTGGTAGGGATGCTAGTTGGAGACAGTGGTGTTGAGGGAGTTGGATGAAGGAGGTGATATACTTCAAAAGACAGTGGGGAAGACTTCTAATAGTTGCTGAGAAGGATTGATAACAACTAATAAAAAGACTATGAGACAGACTTGAGGGTGAGTTGGGATTGGAGATCATGAATGTGCACTGGCATCAAAACACGCTGCATACTTATCTATCAAAGGCTACACAATATATCTTCAAAAGTAAATATCCGGCCAAGCATGGTGGCTGATGCCTATAATCGCAACACTTCGGGAGGCCGAGGTGGGAAGATCACTTGAGCCCAGGAGTTCCAGACCAGCCTGGGCAAAATGGTGAAAACCCGCCTCTACAAAAAAAATACAAAAATTAGCTGGGAGTGGTGATGGACACCTGTGGTCCCAGCTACTCGGGAAGCTGAGGTGGGAGAATTGCTTGAGCCCAGGAGGTCGAGGCTGCAGTGAGCTATGATCATGCCACTGCACTCCAGCTCCGGCAACAGAGTGAGGCCCTGTCTCAAAAAAAAAAGTAAATCTCCTTTAGCAGTGTATGCCCGCAGTTTCATTTTATGTTCTAATTGTGTTCTTCCTTCACCCCTTCTTTTCTTCCTTATCTCTTCTCTACTCTCCAACATGCGCGAATTTTCCCTCTTTGTTACTCTGTCATATTGGCTAATTACGGAAAAAGAAAACCAGCTAAGTGAATCTATTCTTTCACAGCCCTCCTGTGAGGAGGCTTACTGGATTCACAGTAGAGTGAGGCTTCAGGACAGTGTCTCCCAAGGGCTTTCTTTTATTTTGGGGGGTCTGATCTGGCTCCAAAATTCTCCAAGTCTTCAAACTTTGTGTTACTGGGTGTCTACTCAGTCAAGAATGAATTTCAGAATTTGAGTATATAAGAAAATACAGACATGCTGCCTTCGTGGTGGTTAAACAAGTGTTTATCATAATGTGAATAGTTGGGGAGACTTTTCATTTTAGAACTCTACTCAGTCAATAGGTGCATTATGAAAACTGGATACATTGCATCACTGTGAAGGGCTTCAGTCTGCGGTTTGCAAAAGCAGAATAAATTTTCTTGGGGTTGTACCGTTATGTACACACACACACACACACACACACACACACACACACACACACACTCACACGCTCATTGGCAGACAGGGCCACACCTCGCGGCACTGGGGAAGGCCACAGACCGCAGCTGTACGAGCGGAGCCTGGACTAGAGGAACTTTCCGCAGGACTCAGGGCACACAGCCCCCACGGCCACTACTGTCTGCGAGCCCGAGGCGCAGGGGAGCGCCAGCGGCTGCAGGTACGCTGCGCACCCGCATTAGGGCCTGGGCGGTGCAGCGGCGACGGGAGGGTCCTGGGAACCGCAGCCGCCGAGGCCAGTGTGTGAGCCGGCCTGCCCCGGCAAGCCGCATCCCCCGGCCGCCCCTCGCAGGCTCCTTGCTCCCTGGCAGCCGCCGCCGCCCTCAGGCAGCCTAGCCGGGCGCTCGCGGCAGGACATCCCCGCCGCCCGCCTCGGCCAGGAACATGGCTGCGCGCCCTGCCGCCACCCTCGCCTGGTCGCTACTGCTCCTCTCCTCAGCGCTGCTCCGCGAAGGCTGCCGAGCGCGCTTCGCCGCCGAGCCGGACTCGGAGGACGACAGAGAGGAGCCGGTGGTTTTCCCGGAGTCGCCCCTGCAGAGCCCCACGGTGCTCGTGGCGGTCCTCGCCCGCAACGCGGCGCACACGCTGCCGCACTTCCTCGGCTGCCTGGAGCGGCTGGACTACCCCAAAAGCAGGATGGCCATCTGGTGAGCGCGCACGGGCCCTGTGCCGCCGCGGCGGGACGCGGGGGCGGCCTGCCCTGCGCGGACAGCGCCCGGAGCAGCCCCTGCAGGGCGAGGGAGCCGCGGGGGGAGGGGCACGCGGGAAATCTGGCGCACACACCCCCTCGCTGCCCGCGCCGGTGGCTGGCGGATCGGGCGGTCAGGCTGCGGAGGGACGCGCGGGTCAGTGTGCGCAGGGGGTGCTGATGGGGAGAACCGGACCGCTGGAGCTCTGTAGGGTAGCCTGCGAATTGGGCGGCTTTGTCCCACAGGGGGCATGGGGGACACCCCTCAAGGGGGCTTTCAGTTCCCTCACTTTCAACTCTCGAGGTTTCCTCTTTCCCCACCTCATACTGCTAGCCCTGACGTGAGGGGATAGGGTGCCTGTCGCCGTATTCCCCTGTAGACGCGACAGATGGAACATAACTGCGGTTGGCCAGGGGCTCCGCAGTGGCTGGGGCGCCGGAGTGCGCTGCTCTGACTTCCCGGTGCCAGGCTCCTGCTCCAGGCTGGAAATATGCTCCTAGCTCTCCCAGGGGGACCTGGACCTAGGGGTGGAGATTGGGCAGGGCCCGCGGAGTGTGCCCAACCATGGCACCACCGTGGGCCTGGTCTCCTGCGAGTGCTCCGGGCTGTCCCTGCCAGTGTGTCGGGGTTCCACGTCCTGGGGAGCGACGAAGACGCCCTGGGAAAGATAAACAGCCAAGTTTTGTTCCCGGAGGAAAGAAGCTTGGACCTGGTCTCCGTGTCTGCTGCAGGGAGGGCCCGGGGATCAGTGCGGGTGGCTGCCCGCCCCACCTTGTAGAACTTGGTCGTCTCGCACCTTTTATAAACGCGAGGATCGGAGGGCAAGAAGTTAGTTGGTGGCCAGGTGAGCCGCTGAGGGGGTTGTGGAGGACAAGGAGGTGGACGCTGGCCAGGGGAGATGGGCTGTGAGGTACTCGGACAAGAAGACTCTGGCCCCCTGAGGAAGACAGAGTCCAGGTCACTCTGGAGCAGTTTTTGTCTTGTGTTGATAAAGGGAGCTGTTCTCAGGCGAGACACATCCTTACAGTAGCGGTTGGGCAAAGAGAGGAAGAGGAGTAAAAGCAGCAGCTAGAATTGGCAGCCTCAGAGTACCTGGTGGGAGAGGTGCAAAGGTGCGAAAGCAAACGTGTGATATAGTACAGCACTGTGCTGTACACTGCTTTACTATACACCCTGCCATACGTGACTGCCTCGCGGAGAAGGGCATATTATGTGGAAAGAGAGCACTGGGACAGCCAGGCTTTAAACCAGAAGGAAGGATTTTTTTTTTTTAACCACTTGGGTACCAAAAGAAATTCACACAGGTCAGTTACCTTAGTTTTTTTTTTTTTAAGAGATTTTTAAAATATGGTTTTGATCTTTATGCACGATTTAGTTTTTTAAAACGTTACAGTATTTACCGTAAGAAGTTGGTGAGTGGTGAAGCAGGTGTCAGGCACATGTTTTGCTACCTGATTTAGAGACATTACCTGTTTTTATCATACAGTAAACTTTTAAGAGGATACCATGATGTTTATTTTGCAAAGAAAGAGACAAACTTCCATCAGTTCAGTAAGTCACTTAAAGTCACAGAATTAATAAATGGTGAAACTGGAATTTGAACCCAAGCATGTCTCTAAAGGCCACCCTAAAAAGGCAGGGAACATGATATAAACAAAATTTACATAAACCTATAATCTACAAATTAGAAGACTTGAGTTGTTTATTACTAGGTTGATATGTGATTTGGGGCTAGTTGCTTGGGATCCATAGGCATCAGTTGCCTCATCAATAAAACGAGGGAGTTGGAATAAATGATTTCAAAAATTCTTTATGGCTCTTGAATTCCATAGATTTTGCAATATAATTAGGATCAACCAGCATCAACGTACATCCTAAGTTCCCTGTAAGTTCCAGATGGTATAGACACTGGTGTCTTATTTAGATGAGAGAATTCCAGTTCTGCATAGACCTTTGAAATCTGTTGTCTTTTATGTCCAGCATTGGCAGGTTAAGCAAGAAGTGCAAGGCCATGCTTGCGTCAGTCATTGAAGACTCTTCTTTGAAAAATCTTGGTTCTGTTTTTAAAACATTGTATAATTCTTTAGGTAACAATAATACAAATCCCAGTTTCTAAATAGTTCTTTTCAGCTCACAAAGGAGCTGTAAAGAACCTTTGGAAATAACTTTCATGCACTGTTATCTCATTTGATTCTACTATCATTCTGTGAAGAAATAAAATTATCTCTGTTTCCCAGAAGAAGAAATGTGCTTAAAGTAATTGACTTACTCAAAATTACATTTATTTATAAATTCCACGCATAATAATAAGAGCTCATGGTTCTTCTAAGAACTTTACATTCATTTTCTGGTTTAAGCTTCAAAATGACCCTATCAGATATGCACTGTTATTATACCACTTTACAGGTGAGAGAACTGAGGTACAGAGAGGCTGTACAAGCAGATTCTTCTAATGCATTTTTAAAATAAGAACCAGCCAGGTCAGGGCTGAAAAAAAAGTGTATTTAGATATGTGTGTTTTTTTACAGATAAATATGATTCATTTTATTGGGCAGTGTAAGGTGATCTGAATGGCTTTTAAAGGGTTTGGGGAAGAACCAAATGATTTATAAATCAGATTGGGGCAGTTGTATGGATATGGATGGCTTCTTGATGAGTGGACACTTAGTTTGAACTCAGTTTTGAAGGAAGAGTAAAAATCAACTAAAACCTGGGAAAGAAGGATGGCTCTAGAAAAAGGGATCAGCAAGGCAAAAAACAAGCAAAAAAAAAAGATAATAGGGCATCAACCAGAGTTTTCTCTCAGGGAGTTCAAGTGGGTGGTAGGTCTAATGACTGCAAGTCTCCAAACGGATTGTATTGTACCATAGAATCTCTCTGGAAATGCTGACTTCTGGTCTGGCCCTAGGGGAATATTTGGCTGGGAAGCTTACGAGATATAACACTCTGATGGGAGGTGGTACCTCAGTTTAGGATGTTACAGCTTTGAGGTGCTTCTGCCGATTGCTTGCCTCTAGTTTCTCATTCCCAAGCTCTATGCAACATTCCAAGATGCCAAACTGATTAGTATCCATTCTGCAAAGCCAGCACACGCTGATGTCAAAAATGGCTGTGAGCTACCCAGAAATTTATAAAATAGAACCACAGTGAATACAAAGCCACACAGAATTCAGCTTCCTCTGAATTTGATCACAATAACTCACTCTGTGCAGACTCAGTCTTCTCATTCATCCACTCACGGGCTAGAGGAGCATCTGATTTCTGTCCTAGATGGGTCAGTGAGAGACCTGGCTTATTGATCACATTCAGACTCCCCTGTTATGTGATAATTTTTCTCACTTTAAGTTCTGGACCAGATCTGCACTGCACATACAGGTGAAATGAGTATCATCAAGTTGACCTGGAAGATCCTGTTGTTGAAGAATGTCTGCAGTTATCTTAGTCAGCATCAAGTTTATTCAGATTAGTCTGAACAAAGGAAAATTTATATTTTAGAGATACTTTGTACAAGCAAAAAGGAAAGCTTTTTACATTTACCTGTCTGATCTCAAAATCCACCAAACTAATTGTTTTCCTTCAAATATCACAATCCTGCAATAAGGACCTAAGGAAGATATCTATTTCATGTGTCTTAAAACCTGCACTAAGTTTTAGGGAATTGGGAATATGCTGAGATGAAGGGAACTGTGAGGCATTGTGACAAGTGGCAGTGTACTTCAGTGGGTTCTCCGTAATTCAGTGGAGCCATGAGCAAGTGGCCTTAGCAACAGAGGGAAGGCTGACCTCATCCTCCTTAAACCCATGATTAGGGAGAGTGGGGCCAAGTACCATGATAGTGAAAACTGAAGCATGGCACAGGGAAAAACATTTGCCCCAAATGAAACATTAAGTTTTTCTTTTGGAGAGCCTGCTGTTGCTTGTGGGAAGACAGTTGGGATTCACAGAGTCTGTGCAAGCACAAGGCAGTAACTGCTATGTAACTACAGAAAGATTTGGGCATTTTGTTTGATGGAGTTTTGAAAAGTAACATACTAAATTGGGAACAACTTTATGGATTTTTAAATAAAGAGATGAGCTTCTGTTGACATAAACATAAACAGTGATGAGCTGGGGGATGGTCCTAACATTTTGCATACTATTTTATTTCTGCATTGTTTGGGGATTATCTTGAATTTATCTCCACATTTTAATGTCCAATTAGTAGCATTTTCATAATTGTTTAACTAGAAATACTAATATACTTTGTGTTTATAAAATGTTCCAAACTAATATCAGTGACATTTGTCAGCACCAGTGGTAAGAATGATGTCATATTTTATCATTACAATCTTGATATTAAATGTTGTATGTTATCACTACAGATAGAAGTTTTGGTTTATGGCTGAAAAAGCAGATGATGCCTTAGTCTCCTTCTCTCTGTTAGTCTGTTTTCCGCACCTTTTTCTTCCTTTCCTCATTTTCTCAATCTGGTAGTTTAGCATGGAGGGCATCAACCAGAGTTGGAGGAAGAAATTTACAAGCTTAGGGTCAGACAGACTAGATCATAAATCTTCAATGTGATTGTGGGCACATCAGTAAACCTCTAAGACATAGCTGCCTTATCTTCAAATAACTAATAGTAACACCTGTCTCAAAGAGTTATTGTTACAAGTAAATGATATAAGGTATGCACAGTGTCTTTTACATAAATGCTACTAACAATGATAGTTGCTGTTTCTTTTGAATCTTTTCCTTTTTCTCATATCTCCTTTACCTTTACCTTTCAAAATCAAGATTTTAAAAAATCTTCAAATGGAAACTCGTTTAGTTTCTTCTTTCCAACAACAACAAAAAATATTAATATAGAAAACTAACATTTATCTGGATGCAGTGGCTCATGCCTGTAATCCTAGCACTTTGGGAGGCCGAGGTGGGCAGATTTCTTAAGCCAAGGAGTTCAAGACCAGCCTGGGCAACATGGTGAAACTCCGTCTCTACAAGAAATGCAAAAGTTATCCAGGCACGATGGCATGCACCTATAGTCCCAGCTACTTGGGAGACTGAGGTGGGTGGATTGCTTGAACCCAGGAGGTGGAGGTTGCAGCAAACGGAGATTGAGCCACTATGCTCCTTCCTGTGCAACACAGTGAGACCCTGTCTCAAAAGAAAAGAAAAGAAAAAGGAAAAGGTAAGGGAAGGGAAAGGAAGGGAAAAATAAAGAACTAAGGAAGAAAGGAAGGAAGAAGGAAGGAAAGAATGAAGGAAGGAAGGAAGGATACATTCATGGAGGCACTGTTCTAGACACTTTGGTATCAAAACTGATTTACTCCAGACAACAGCCTTAGGTGGGAGATGCCATTACATTCTACTCTATCACTTTACACATTAGGAAACTGAGGCACAGAGCATATAAATAACTTGCCTGAGGTCACTAGGCTAATGCATGATGGAGCCAGGATGTGACCCAGGCAGCTAATGTTGCAGACCGAGCACAGATGGTCTGCTTAAGATGGTGAAAAGACCAATTAGTTCTAGTTTTTGCTTCTGTCGGTTGACCCAACTTGGGAAGATAAGAACGCTAGTGTTTCTTTCAAATAAGAATTGTCGTTTCCACTTGAATGATGCAAGGGTCTTAGTGGTTCTCTTCCGCTGTCTTGATAATTTCATCACTTAGTTCAGGCACTTTTTAGTGAACTCTAGTCTGTTTTGGTATATTTCATAGGGACAGATTATAACTAAAATGTGGGTTGTACATAAATATGCAGGTCACTTGCTGTGATCATAGCTACATAACAGTAGAAAGAAATTTCTCAAGTATTATTAGTGGCAAATGATTAAGGCGGCACTAATCATACATGTATTGGCTACATTTTCAGTTCATATTGGTAAAATAGACATACCATTTTTTAGGCTTTTTAATCAGTAGTCTTAGATTTGGTTGTCCCCTAAATTCAGCTTCATTCCAAATAACTGAAGAAATGATCAATCCTCCCTGCAACCTCCAATTTCAAAACATGATTGGACCTCAGAATATTTCCTTTGGGTAAAAACTGAAGTGACCAATAAATGTCACCAATCCTGTTGTTCCAGTTATGACAGCTTAACTACAGAATTAGAAAGAATGCCTAAATTGCCCTGGTTTTATTATATTGAGTTCCATGATGAGGGATCTAAAGCACAGGGCAGTTAAGAGATTTCCATGGTGATTATGGAATGAGATAACTGATTTCTAGATTTTTAATCCTGTGTAGCTGTTTTAATGCTGATTATTTTATAGTGAATATCCTTCTTGGTTTAAAGGAGCATGGGGAGTATTTTAAGCAGAGTTTGGTTTTCTCAGATTTGTTTTTAGCTCCTTTATCCAAGTGATTAGGCCAGGGAGTTTCTTTGTGACTCCAAATACATAAGCATGTGCTGCTTAGGTTCCTTTTGCTTGTCTGTCTCTGGTGGTCATAGGAATGAACAATGAACACCTTGTAACTGAGAAGGCTGCTGGTTGTCCCTTGGTTCTTTTTCCAACACTTAAACGTGCACTTGGGTCATATTGCTGTGTGGCACCGTCTCCAAGTCTATGGCACAGTATAGTAGGACCATTATAAGGCTTATATAGGACTATAGTAGGACAATAATAAGGCTTGTTTCTGCATATTTCTTGACATAGCATAACAACATACAGTAAAGTCTGAAAGAAAATCATTAGCCTATGGTATGACCACTACACCTATTCCCCAGTTACCATATCATGAAGAACTTTTACTATATGTGTTTAAATTATAGCTATTATTCATCAGGAATTACAAAACATATGTATTGTATGTTTCAACATTTTTATTTCAAAAGTGACTTGTTCATTTAATTGCATTTAATTGATATGTTGTTGTTAGCATATCAAAAATTGTTAATTTTTTAAAATTTGAATCCCTTAGGGTCTTTGTGGATTTTTAATAGTACTTCAGTGCTCTTCTGACTTTTTTAAATGGAAAAGTAATATATTTGCATAATAATTTTTTTTAAAAAAAGTATGATTGGGAATATAACAAAAAGTAAATCTCCTGTCTACTTTATACCACCTGCCAGTGACCAATGTTAACACTTTCTTGTGTAGTTTTCTAGAAACTTTCTATACATGTACATATATCCTTTTCATTTTAACCCAAATATGAGTGTTTTACATATCCAGTTCTGCATGAGTGTGCTATTTTAAAATCCATCTCTCTATCCCATGTTCTTTAAACACTGCTAGCCTATCTACAGCCATGCCCTGGGTGGCACAGTGAAAGCCAGCTTCATATAACACCTGTTCCAGGCAGGTACTCTGAAGGCCTCTCTGATAACACCCATCCTGCTCTCTTGTCCTTGTCTCTCTGGCCTCTAGAAGGTCTGGCCCTAATAAAAATATCTTTTTGATGAGGTGTAATATTTATCCAAAAGTTCATATATCATAAATGTATAACTTGATAACTTTTCACACACAAAACATGCCATGTAACCAGCACCTGACCTTGCCAGGCCTGGATTCATACACAGCAACTATTGTTGGAGCTGAGTAGCTGCTGTCCCCTGGATTTTGTCCAGGCAGCCCAGTCCCCATCAGACCCACATTGTGTGCACTTGCAGTTAGTCCCCATTGTCTTTCTTTGACTTGACTTGCCTGACCCATGTTGGCATTTGGGTGGTGAGCTTTGCTTCCACCTCAGGCTGCTGAAGGAACCCCAGGACCCAAGCAGTAACTGCTTTGGGGAACCAGCAGGCTTGGCAAGCTGCCAGCGAGTGACCTAGTGGTAAAAGGATCAGGACTGTATTACTTTTCCCTTAGCTCTCTACTCCTCTGGTAGGAAAGCAGTGCATTAATGTTCGTAAAAATAAAAAAGAATCTCATTATAGGTAATAATTGAAAAGTCAGGCAGAATATAAATAAAGTGGCTGTAATTAATTTGCTGGAACTTTCTGTAGTTCAGATCCGTGAAAATGCAGCATTTGTGGTAGGTGGCATTAGCCAAGTCTCTTGCATGAATTAAACCTCAGATTTGGCTGCAGGGCATTTCTTTTCCTCTCTAGGAGCACCATACAGAAATCCTTTCAGAGTTAGACTTTGAATAATAGCTCCATGACATCCTGCCAGGGCTGACTTTGTAACATGTTTCACTTAATTGAAGCAACAATTATTATTTTAGTTGTTTGTCAAATTCAGTAAGCTAAGGCCTGTCCCCTGACTTGTTGGTTTAACTGATAAGATTTTGTTCCTCTGCAAACACAATGCAAAATAATCTCCTTCCCTCCAGTGTTTTCTGATTGATGTTTGAAGACATCTTAGAAGATATATCTTTCAGAAACACAAATAATAACATAAATAATGATCTTGGAATAGTGATCTTGGGCTGTATGCCCCCAAGAGTGTGGTAGAAGATGAGTCTGGGACAAGCTGCTGAGCTGAAGCATTTTCATGAGTACCTGATTTCATTCACACATTGGCTTTATTGGAATAGTTCATTACCTTCCAGGTTGAATCACTTCAAGACCTATTGAGGGATACATCAGGCTGCAGAGAGGAGGTTCCTTACATAGAGCTTTCCCCATTTGGACTACCAAGCCCAAAGTGCATACAATTGCTGCCAAGAGAGAAGTAGCACTCTTTCTTTCCAGCCCCTTTTCTTTCTGAGAGTGATTGTATATGTTTTCGAGATGGGGAGGGCAGTGGTGAAGGCAAGTATCTCATTCTCACAAGAGAGGGAGACGTAACTCTAAGACAAGAGAGTCTACGGAGGTACATTGATTGGTGTTCTCCCTGAAAGCCATATTAAGTGAGAAACTGCTGCATTTTAGAGTCTTGGGAAAGGTAGAATTTTCTAGAGACTAACAGTAGAACTTAAATTCTTGGGATAGTTGTGAAAAGTGTGGTTGTAGACATTTGGGGCCATGGCATTCCCGACACGGAGTCCCTTGCTGGACTAATAGACTGCTTTTTAGTTTCTTGGTTGCCAGCCAGCCCCATAATCCTGTCTCAGCTCCACACACCACAGTGATTATGGTTTACACCCGCCAAGATAGTGGAAAGTTGCTGCCAAGTGGAATCAGGATTTTTCATGTCATCACTGCACCATCGAACAGTAAGCTTATATGCAGCTTCCACGCCACTGCTTTCCTTGTGCTAGAAACAGGTTGGGCGGGAGAGCATTCAGACAGTCAGACCATGTCTTGTGTTGCAAATGGATTTTGTGGAATTGGCATGTAAGGCTTGAAACAGCCAGCATACGAAAATATTTTAGAAAAGTACAAGCCTCTTCTCTGCCTTTCCTCAATCTTGTTAGATTTTAATAAGATTTACTGGGTACATTGGTTTCCATTGTAAGCTTTTTATTTAGCAAGACAAACTATGGATTTCTAAAACAATGGATTTTTAAAATGTTACAATACATTGATTGTCTGTATGGATAAATCCAGGTAATCATGTTGAAATTAGTAATTGAGGTGGCCTAAAAGTGACTTGTCCCCATTGGTCTAGTTCATTGGCCATGAGTGGACATGGTCCTTACCATTGTTCTGCCAACCCTTTAGTGTAAGGCTGCTGAATTCAACTAGTGTTTCCCAAATACAGGTTCAGAGGCCAGTTGCGTCACAATACCTGGAGCATTTGTTAGATACATGGATTTCTGGGGCCCATTTCAGTCACATTCATCAGATGGTCCACAGCGGGGGCCTAGGAATTGGTGTGTTAAGCGTGTACATAAGTGATTTGGATGCACTTCTTCTTGGTTTGGGAACTGCAGAAGATGAGCTCCTAGAAAGCTATGTATGCACTTAAAGTACAGATCATGAGATTTTCAGAGTTTGGAAAGTTGGCATACTCTGGAATATTCTAAACTTCAGATTCCAGATGCTTACACCATCAAAAAGACCAAGGGGTTTTCTTATTAAGAGAAGTAGTAATGTACAGGATTACATAGGAGAAACCCAGCCAGGCATGCATCATTTGTGTTTTTTTGTTATTAAGTCAAGCACATATGTTCTGTCTCCATCTAATAGTGGCTATTTTTAAAAAAAAAATTTTAAAAGACAATGCCCCAAATGTTTTACCCACTGTATGAAGCTCCTTGCACCGGGGCTCAGTATAACATGACATTCCCTCACACTCTTTCTTCAGTGTATCTTACACAATGAGTTCATTAAGCCTTTAGTATTGCAGAAGAAAAAATACCTATTAATGAACATCTTATAATAGAGTACAGGGAAATCAAACCAGTGCATTTCCTTAAACTAAATAGAATTCATTTGAGCCACTTCAGTCCTCATATTCCCTAATCTTGGTTTCTTTGTTTCTTGTATTTAATTTTCTTTGATTTTTCCCATTGGCATGCCATTAAAAACTCCTCCCCTCGTTTGTGACAAATGTAAACAGTCTACTAAATTAGCCTGTTTTTAGTAGCTGGCAGTTCAGCCTTAATCACATGATATTACAAAGTCCCTAAGCCTGGTGTCTTCACTAGCTATGAACTCAAAATATGGCTTTTTAGAAATTCACACAGTTCTGCTATACAGAGGATTGTTCTGAGTTTGTTGCTGCTGCACAACAAATATTTTTTAAGAAGTTGATATAGCAGCATTATTATAACTGCATGTACAGCAGCCTCCTGTGGGGGAAGATTGCAACTCAGTTGTTAAGTCTTATACTGTTCCATACCCTATTTTCTTATGTTCTTTTGGTGACAGGGCAAAAATTCTATAATAAAGGTTCTTAAGTTTATGCATCCACTTTATTTTTGTATCTTTTATCCTTCTCAAAAATGTGAACTGCATACCACAGCTTAGCACATCCCACCAAGAAAACAACAATCACCTGGGGATGAAGTGAGGCTGGTGGCAGTGGGATCTCCAGGACAGTTTCCTCTAGCCAAAAGCAGCCTCTTTCATTTTTCCCTCGTGTGCAAATATGCTATCTGTGTTGTCCTGTGAAAGGTCTTGGAAGCATTGCTCATGCTGGGTTGCTTTGAACAAGTCACTTAGTTTCTCCTGTAACGTAAGGGAAATGTGCTAAAATTGTGCTTTTCAAATGCAGCCACTTATGGGAATCATTTGATGATCCAGGGCAATTGACATATTTTGAAAACTTCCCAAAGGGTGGTAATATGCAGTCTTGCTTGAAAATCTCTGGATGAGATGTTCTCTGAGTCCTTTCCTGACCTAACACTTTCCTCTTCATGGGGGTAACCGTATCTGAAGAACGTTCACATAACTGCATAATCGATGCTTCCTGGACCCTCAGCCCAACCTTAGATCTCTGTGGGGTGGCTTTAAAAAATCCTTTTCTAGGAAGCTCATGGTATTCTATCCTGTTTTATACGGTGCCAAAGGTGTTTGCTAAGAGTGTTGTCTCCTTGGGAAGGCATGTGCTTGATGAGGAACGTGGCAACATGAGAGCTAGCCTTGCAATGGCATATATTGGACCTTCTTATGAAGGAGCTGTGTGCACCAGGTAGAGAAGCAGCAGCTGCCCAGGAGGTCCTTCCTTTGGCACACAGATGGCTGCCTCTTGACTAAGGGAGCTGCATATATCAAGACTTCTGAGCACATTTAGCCAGGCTCTGGCCAGCTCAGGATTCCTTCCTACAGTATGTGTTTTGGTGTGTTGCCCAGCTTTGCTTTTAGGTTTCCTATTTCATACTGGTATAGGGCCTCTAATCCTCTCTGGGTATTGAATTTCTGATGCTACTTCTAATGGCTTTGGAGTTCAGCTTCTTTTGTTTCCAGATTTGCATAAACAGTGCTGCCTTTGTCTCCTGGTCTTGACCCAGCTTCAGAGCTTTGACGGGCATCAAAGACACACTGGATCCTCATTTCTTAGGCATCAGATCGCAGCAATGCCAGCAGGTGACTGAAGGTTATAGCCCCACTTCTGGGCCAGTTTTCTGTCTCTCAGTCAGAAAAGATTAGGTTACATTCTGCCAAGTCCTCTGACAATGGTTCTGAATCTTAACAGCTTTCACAACGCCTGTGCAAATACCGTTGAACTAAAGGGGGACTGCTTGCTGGTGTTTGTCTAAAGTGGAAAGGGCAGTAACTCCCTAATATTTGCTGAACTCTCCTTGCCCTATGAGAGGCAGATTATTAAGTGTCCCTCTGGAAAGCATGGAACCTCCAAGCCCACTGGCCAGACTTTGCTACTGATAATCTTCTTGTGAGGCCCAAGACCTCATTTTCCCATGCATCTTATCAAAATAACAGCAGTAGTAGAACTATCAGTTGTCTATGTGTGGATTGTCAGTATGTTGGATATATAGAGGCCAGTTTTGATAACAGGTCAGCTTGGTCCAATCATCCAACAAACCCTTGAGCTGTATCTCTGTCTCTGTGTTGCCTAATACTTGTATGTTTAGAGAACAGAGCCTAATTTTTATCTCTGCTCAGAAAAAAAAAAAAAAAAAAGCTGAGGCTGGGTGTGGTGGCTCACGCCTGTAATCCCAGAACTTTGGGAGGCCAAGGCAGGCAGGACACTAAGGTCAAGAGTTCAAGACCAACCTGACCCACATGGTGAAACCCAATCTCTACTAAAATACAAAAATTAGCCGGGTGTGGTGACGGGCACCTGTAATCTCAGCTACTCGGGAGGCTGGGGCAGGAGAATCGCTTGAACACAGGAGGTGAAGGTTGCAGTGAGCCGAGATCATGCCACTGCATTCCAGCCTAGGTGACAGAGTAAGACTTTGTCAAAAAAAAGAAAAAGAAAAAGAAAAAGAAAAAAGCTGAAAGGTATTCAGCAACATTCCATACAGAGTATTCCAGTACCAGTAATATCTGATTTCTTAACTGCTCTTTTGCATTGTCTATGTCATGTACCACTGTATTTTCAAATTTTCTTGAATTATTTGCCTTGCCTTGCTCTCCTCACCAGTGCAATGAGGGTTGCATAGGCTAATCTTTAAAGACTTCTAGCCACCACATGCTATGTATTTGAAGTTCCACCACTAATGCCACGAAAAATGAAACAACTCACTCTATTGCCACATTATTTAAGATGGCATTTTGAGCTTTTTTCCTTTATTTTTACTTAGATTTGTCTTCTTCTGTAGTTTTGACTTATCCATGTCTCAAATCCTTGGTGATTAGACTGATGATTCATATCTATATAAAAATTGTAAAAACTTACTTGCCCTCTAACCTGAGTGAAAATTCTATCTTTTTTCATGAACAACAGAAGCAAAAAAAGGCTGTGATGAGAAGAAAGAAAGCCCAGAGAATTATGTCAGAGGAGATAGTTCCAGGTCTGAAACCTGGGAAATCTATTGCTGTTGACTCTAGGAGTGGAATATTTGCAGCATAAGTGTACGTGTTGCAGGTATTTGGTTAGATTTAACTTTTATCATACATGCAAAATAAGTAAGTGCAAGTCTTCCTTAGAATGCTCCCCACACCGCCCCCCCCCACACCCCACGCACTTTTGGAAAAAGCAAAAACAGCAGTTTGACATTTGCCATTGTGATGGGAAACAATATGTGTGTTTGTTATTTGCAAAAGTTACTGGTGTTTTTTGCTCAGTCTGCTGTGTAAGGAAAGCAGCCTGCATGTGCACTTTGGAGGTTAGAAGAACCTGCCAGTTGGAATTCAAGTCTCACCAAGCTAGTGGATTATTACACTGAAGTGATAGCTCCTCCTATGGAAAGGCTTTACTTCACAGTAGTGTCATTATATAGAAATACTAAACATTGGCAATGCCTTCAGAGGCCAAAAGCATGAGTGCCATGAAAGGTCCTTGTAACGTGAAGCCGGCTGGGGCTACCTCCCTCCTTGCTGACACTTTAGTGTAGGAGCAAAACAAAAGTCAAAGGAGGTAGAGATATGGGAGACTGAAAATCACTTGTTTCCTGAGTTTGAGTTTATATGCTACAGAAAAATCAAAATCAAGAAGGCAAAAACTTTCTTTTTCAAGGAGTCTTCCCATTAGTAACTCTTTGACTTACACTAGGGGTTTAGTTTCTAAAATCAAACGCTTCCCTTTCCAAGCTATAACTAATAAATAAAAAAGCACATCCTTCTGCTAGGTCAGAATTATCTCGAGAAAATACTGCTCTTTGGCTGACTCCCTCATCCCTCTCCAGTCTTGGCTATTCAGCTGATACTCTCCAGCTGTAGGCCAGCTGCCTTGTTTCCCTGAAATCTGGTGCCAGCTGTTTTGAGTTTCTGAAGGAAGGTTTCTCTTGGGTGCATTGGTAACACTAGGGCTCAAGCATGAAAGCATAAAATGCCCTAATGAGTTTTCACCTTGATATCATAGTCAATGTGATTTAATGGACTGAGAGTGAAACTACTTCTGCCCTGAGGCAAAACAGATTTTGAAGCTTTTCTCTCTCTTCTTTGTAATAGAGTATCTGAGATTTAGTGTTGCTTCCCCAATCTATATATCAGTTGTCAAGTATTAGATAACAAATTGCCTTTGTGTTCTATAGCTTTGAGCCAGAAAGCAACAGTTTCCCTTATTATTTTGATGTCAAAGGAGCAGAAGAACCATACTCTGTGTTTTACCTTCTGAAATAATTTCTCCTGAATTGATTTTCTGGAGTGAATTTAGAGTTCTCATTTTAATTTAAATTTCACTCCTACTTGTACTAACATCATTTATTTGGCTCCATTTTCTCCCTTCTAATTATTTTCTTTCTGTGTTTCCAAACAGGCATTTTTCTAGGTAAATCTTAAGGCTTCTCACATTGGGGATCAAGTTTCCAACACATGAACTTTGAGGGACACATTCAAGCCAGAGGAGTCACTAAAAAGAAATTAATACTTTCTTCAGTCTCCTTAGTTAATTTATTGACGGATGGATCTATTTATTTATTCATGTAATTAGTTTTAGTCATTGTAGTAGAAATTCAACTGTCTTATCTGAAATAATTGGGGGAAGGTGTTCTTCTTTTCACCTTCTACAGAATGATTATGACTTTTAAAAAATCCCAGACAGATAATTCTTGTCTTCAGCAGCTTTACAAATATATTTGTCTTCCTTAGTTTTTGAGCCCTAAGATGATAAGGGTTACACATGGCTACAGCCTGTAGTTAAGTTTACTCTGGGTGCCAGAATAACACAGTATCCTTTCCAGACCCCTGAACAATCAACTGTTAACAAGTGAGATCATTTTTGGTAGAAGAATTGCATATGTCATTGTCTCAAAAGAGACATGGGCTGCAAATCCTGTCTGGGGACTTGCTTCCAAATACTTGTTCAAACTCCTCCCAGCTTTGTCTGCACTTGGCATTAATCCCACGTTGACATTCAAAGAGCTTGAGTGCTGCACATTCTCAACTAAATAGATAGTAAAACAAAACCAGTAACTTGTTATTAAATACAAAGTGAAGGGGGCAGTAGTCATTTTATTATTCTTTTCATTTATTCTGTCACTGTCTTAGTCTGTTTTGTGCTGCTATAACAGAATACCACAGACTGGGTAATAATTTATAATGAACAGAATTCATTGGCTCATGGTTCTGGAGGCTGGGAGTCCAAAATTGAGGGGCTGGCATCTGGCGACAGCCTTTTTGCTACATCATTCTATGGTGGTAGGGCAAGAGAGGATGAGAGACAACAAGAGAGGCCAAACTTGTCTTTTTATAAGGAACTCGCTCTCATGATAACAACCCCCTCATTCAATAACAATAGTAGTCCACTCATGAGGGCAGAGCTCAAGTCCCACTTACCTCTTGAATGTCCCACCTCCCAATGTTACCACATTGGGGATCAAGTTTCCAATGCATGAACTTTGGGGGACACATTCAAACCATATAAGTCACTAAAAAGAAATTCATACTTTCTTCAAATGCCTTACAAAAGTAGAAAGCTTTAATGATTTTTTTCAAGTCCTTTAAATGTTGAAATAGTGTATAAAAATACAAGGTTCTGGAACCTCAAAGGCTTGCTTTTTTAAAACAGTGAACTGTAACAGCACCAACCTCTCCCGATGGACCCAGTGATCCTTGCCTCCTGGTATTCACTCCTATAGTCTCGTCCCATGCTGAATCATGTGACTTGACAGGGTAGGCAGAAGTGAGATCCTGTGACTTCTCAGGCCAGATTATAAAAGGCATTTCAGTTTCTGCTGTGGATTGCTTGCTCTGGAGAATGCCAGCCCCCATGCTATGAGAACATCCAAACAGTCCCAAGCAGAGGCCCATGTAGAGAGAAACTAAGGCTTGCAACCAACAGCCAGCACTGCATCTAAGTACAACCTCATGAGAGACTCCAAGCAAGAATGTCATAAGGGCTTGACCCATACAATCTAATAACATAATAAACATTACTGTTTGAGATGCTAGTGGTACAGATGTAGACCCTGCTCTCACAGAGTTTATGGTGCACTGGGAAAGACAGATGATACACAAATAAATAAACAAAAAAGATGATTTCAAAAGATGTGTTAAGGAGAAAGTAAACCAGAATAATGGGGTAGAGCTCTGATAGGACAGTACGCTGTATATAATGTGTTCAGAGAAAGGCTTTTGAGAAGGTGATATTTGAGCCCCAAGGCCTGAATGATGAGAAAGAGCCATCTTGTCAAGATGTTGAGGAGGGGAGGAATGGAAAAAGGGGAAAACAACAAAGAAGGTTTGTATGGCTGAGTCTTTTTTGGACTTAGGTCAGATTTGCCTTCAGAATAGCATGTGATTCTTTGAGCTTCTTGAGAGAAATATGGTCAGTTTTCAATATCATCAACAACAGTATAGTATTTTTGCATTTTAATTCTTACCAATCCATTTAACTATACTATTCAACATCTACCAGTTAGTGGAATGAAATATTATTTGCTCTGTTAACTCTTGTTTATTATAGTAGCAAATCTGCTACCTTAACATCCTCTGCATCCTTATTTCACAGTGGAATATTCTCAACTTTTTCTTGGCTCTTCTGTCATCAATGGCAGTGTCATTACTAATAGGATTTGGGGGCAGGGGCAGTATTTATGAAAAAATGCTTTATTTGAAAATAACAAAATTAGACAAAACATACCACTTAGACAATAAATGAAGACTTTCTACACTGCCATCCAATGAGTCTAAAACCAGGCGAGTGCTGGACACCAATAGATCTGCATTTATCTCTTCTCTTCCTTACAGCACAGGTTAGGAGTTTTGGAAGGACTTGCTAAATTTACGGCATGCATCACTGCGTTTTAGGTGAATTTTTTGCTGTTCCCTTATGCTTCTCCTTGTTTTCTTTAGGCATGGAGCAAACATATGCAGAAATATATAGATCAGTGTTTTGGATCCTGCTCTGCGTCTTCCCACAGAAATCATTTGAATACTGTCCACTTTTGATGTTTCTGTTTCCTTGGTTGACGTCACAGCACATCTCATCTTGAATAAAAAGAGCGTTTCTCAGATTGGCTCTGGGCTAAACAGAGCAATTTGTTTTGGGTTTGCTTCAGTTTGTACTTAAGTTCTGAGTCTCAACAATGGAGTGTTATTCCTCTGAGAAGCTCTTCTATCATTTTCAATTCTTTGAGGCTTTGATTTCTGCATCTCCTAAAATAGGAATGAGGCCACCAAACATAAAAATGTGTATTAAGAACAATCTGCTTTAGTTGAATATTTATCTTCTGTTTAATCTAGTTCATCAGTTAACATAACAGAGAACTTTGTCAGGCCCAAGTATAGGTAAAGGGTACTCATTACTGATTTAAAAAGAGAAACCCTGTAAATCAATATTTGAGCTATGTTTCCTGCATAAACCCATTAGCTCTGACCTGAGGAAAAGTCTCAAGGCGTAATTATTTCAAACCAGTGAGCTCATAGCTGTCTGCTTGGCACAGCTCAGCTCTGGTTTCTTCATGAAAAATAAGATAACTGCCAGGATTTTTTCTGTCTCCTACCTGAGCCCTCACAAGTACTGCTTTTCACCTCAGTGGACTTCGATTCTTTAAGTCAATGGCATTTATTCTGCCTCACATAGAGTGCAACCAAAAAGTGAGTTGCTATTGAGAAGCCAAAAATTGGAATAGAAAGCAATGGTTTATTTCTCTTTGAAAGGAGAGGCACATTTTTAGGGACCATGAGAAAGGTCTTCGGCCGTTCAAATTCAAGTGTTAAAGCTCAAGATGTTTGCAAGCCTAATCTCTAATAAAACACGAATTATAATCTGGTTTGCTTTAGGCAGATGTATGGTCCCATGATGAACCCCATTTGATTTTTAAAACGCTTCCCCTGCTTCCCTGCATTTGGCATTTTTACTGCTTGCTACTGGCAGGAAATATTTCTTCCTTCTCAGTTTATTCTGATCCCTGCTGTCTGGAGAATCTTGCAGCATACTAATTTATGACTTTGAAAGATTATATATTCATTTATGTAGAGGCTTCTGTGTCAAATTCGACTCTAAAGTACCTCATGCTTTCTCACTTAGATATTTTGTGCAGTACTACCTATTACTTAATAAATATTTAGATTTTCAAGGTAAAAAAGAATTTGTATAGTCTGAAAAAAGTTTATAGTGTTCCTTGATTTTATTAGCAGTGAAAAAATTTCCTATGAGTAAAATTATTGTTACGATTTGTTTTCCATTTTGTTTACTTTGCTTCTGAAGATGTTTTGAAACCTTGGTTTCTGGGAATGGAATTCTTTATCTGCTTCCTAGGAAAGGAAATATAACACACCAGTTAGAATAATTAATACTAGAAAAGTAACATTCTTCTTCCTCCTAAAATACTATAGGGCAACAAATCACCTACCCCACCCCAACGCCATTTCAAATATAGTGAGATGGGAAGAGGTGGTATTCCATCTATACAAGTTAAATCTCTCAGATATATTTTTTTTTCTTTTTGAAACAGGGCTTCACCGTGCTGCCCAGGCTGAAGTGCAGTGCCACGATCATAGCCCACTGCAGCCTCGAGCTTTTGGTCAGATATAATTTTTAAAAAGTAGTTTTGTTGTTTTCAAATATATACAGTTATTTAGGGTAATAATAAAATTAGGAAGTTAGCTTTAATTAACATGACAATTGTGTCTGCTTAATGTCTTTATTGTTTGTTGGTATATGAATTATTCTTCTAACCAATTTGTTATGTAGTATCCTGCAATTTATAGCATCTTTTGCTTAATAATGAAAACTAATATTTATTAAACATTTACTGTGTACCAAGCATTGTGATAATGGTTCCCATGAATTAACTCATTCCGAGCTCACAACAGCCCTGTGAAACACATATTAGTAGTAGTAGCCTCATCTCACTAAGGGGAAACTGAAGTTCAGACAAATTAAGATTTTTTCGGAGTGCCATGCTTAGGACAAAACAGTGACCTGCCCAGGCCCAAAAGTGGTTAACTGTGACGCTAATGAAGTTTGCACTTTAGTCTGCCTGCTTCAGGGGCCCATCGCAATGTATTCACATTTGTTTTGGTAAAATCTGTGAAAAGAAATATTTTATAAGCAATTGGCTAAGACCACTTAGCCAACTTCCTGTCTATCATACTTCTTGTTTTGGGTGGCACTGGAGTGGCCCTGGACATGTCTGTGATCTGGTTGAGGGGAAGTTAACTTGGGGATGCATTTAGTTTGCAGTCAGTGGAACAATGCGGCTTATAGTTACTTCCATATGTAGGTTATTACTCTTGCGGTTCACTTGACACGTGGAAAAGGACCAAAGGTTCTGTTGCCTGGCTGGTATCAGAAGTAATTGAGGGCCAGAGGAGAAACAACAATTGAAACTTGTCTCGGGAAAATACTTCCAATCATCAGACATGAAAAATTTCAAGTGAATGATTTAATTCTCACTATGCCTTGTCAAAACAAAACTGCCAGAAACATACTTGATAATGCAGTGAATGCAATTTAATATAATTATAAGTACATCAGATGCATTTCTTTTTTGCTATAAAAATCACACGAATTAGAAGATATCAGGATTGCTGTGTTTGAAGAGCACAAACTTGTGGCAGTACTATGAACAGAGGGTATGTCCAAGTACATAACATTTTATACATTACAACACCTTAGGTTAGATTGTGTCCTAGCAGATCAAATGCATGTAGCCTGACAAAGTTTGGCGGTTCCGTTTGAAATGGCACATAACACTGTCATCAACACAGTGAAATGGCTTGAAACTTTTCTAAACTGTTAGTAAAACCAAGTTTCAATCAACTTTGGTTGAGGGAACACTAAATTATATTGCTTTTCTTTCTATACAAAACGATACAGATATTTGTTATATGAAGAGGTTGAGAGTATATAAACAAAAATATAAGGAAGTAAATTAACAGCAGTATGTCAGGCAGTTAACTAATAAAATATTTTTCTGAGTTTTGAATGCTTGTGGCATTACTCAGCTTTTAAAAATGTTATAATTTCTTTTCTCATTTTGAACAAATAGTTACTTTATATATTTTATATAAAAAGTTTGCTTTTGAAATTTAATTTTACATTTCGAATTTTGTATCCTTTTTCTTAAAATGAGTTCCCCCAGGTTATATAAGCTTCCAGCCCCACAAGAGCTAGATTCAATCCTGCCTAAGTCTTTAGCTTTAAAACACAGCACCTGCCCTGCTGCCCCACAATGCCACTTGACAATGCCACTTGAGTGGTAGAAATATTCCTCTTGAAAACTTGTTTTTACTTTTTATTACCTCACACACCAGCTGTTTTTTTTTTTTTTTTTTTTTTTTTTTTGAGACGGAGTCTTGCTCTGTCGCCCAGGCTGGAGTGCAGTGGCACAATCTCGGCTCACTGCAAGCTCTGCCTCCCGGGTTCACACCATTCTCCTGCCTCAGCCTCTCTGAGTAGCTGGGACTACAGGCACCCTCCACCACGCCCGGCTAATTTTTTGTATTTTTAGTAGAGACGGGGTTTCACCATAGTCTCGATCTCCTGACCTCGTGATCCGCCCGCCTCGGCCTCCCAAAGTGCTGGGATTACAAGCGTGAGCCACCGCGCCCGGCCCACCACCAGCTGTTCTTTTAAAGTTCTATGTTAGTGCTTTCTGAATTAATGAAGTTTAGCCTTAACACTGAAATCTCACTGCTGATAAAAAATAGCATGCCTAAATGTGTAGTTATACATAGTATTTTAACACCCACATTTATTTCCCACAATAAAATGCTTTGCAAACATTCCATATGGCTGCTTTTGCAGCATTGACTTTGACAATTCTTAGCATGAGAAGTCCCACTCCAGATTTGCTATATAATTTTTACTGAATCTTTGGTGTAATTCAGTGAATGATAAAAATTTTAGTGACTGATAATTTATAATCGAAATGAAAAATTCTAAATCATTTTGACTCTGAGATAAATTTAATAACTAAGGGTTATAGTGCATGAAAAACTCATTCTGTCACTTTTTATTAACTCTGCATGGCCTCAGAAACCACTATGTGTCTATAAATAAAGCCACCCATGACAATTTGAGGCCTGGAGTAAGAATTCATTTTTATAGCGTCACCTTTGACATTTTAACTTCTTCAGCATATTCACTAAAGTTAATAGTGACTGTCAATAAATTACAGTGAATTAGAATATCTAATATTTAATAGTTTGCCACATCTATGGCATCTACAGCTGGGACTTAGGAATTCCTTGTAGTTTCACGTAGATAGTTTTTTACTCAATTTACCAAATTCTCTACACCGCGAGGTGTTCTGTGAACTCCCTGGCTTGTCATCTGACACTAAAGCATCACCTCTCCTTCACATCAGCCCCACAGTTCCTCCTAGAGCATCTTCCCTAACTTTCAACAGAAGGACGTCATGGCAGAGGGCCAGGGATCTGCTGCGTGGGATCTCAGAACTTAGAAGACTCCATAGGTACCCACACAGGGAGAGTGAGCACAACAGTCTGCATTTCACCAAATTAGAAGATGTGCAAACATGGAGACATTCTTTCGTTTATTCATTCACTACAGATACCAAGAATGTCTCTAATGGCGGGAATTGGACTCTCAGAATGAGTAAAATACTGCATCTCTCCCCTTGGGAAGCCCAGCATCACAAAAGCAGCACAGTGGGTTGAGGAACAAGGCATTGTTCTGAGAGCCTGGGGGCAATGAGATGAGGTTGGCAATGTTGATTAGAGCACCTGGTCATGGTAGCCAGACCTAAAAGCAACAGGATAGATGTGTATTTACCTTACATTCACATAGAATATCCCTCTATAACAAACCTTCAGCTCTCATTCTGCCATGTTCTCTGCAATCTGATCTTATCTTCTTTAAGACCCTCTTGATACTTTACTTGCTATCAAAGTTTCCTTTGGTCTTCAGTTCCTTCTAGTGTGGACCAATTGCAAATATCTGAGATTCCCTGCCTCCGGCATCTTTTTTTTTTTTACCCACTAGAAAAAACCCAATCCCAGATCCGTCCTCCTGCAATCTCTAGTTCTGAGGACTGTTCATCCCCTAGCCCCATGTCCGTGTTAATTTTGTCACACAGGGTGAATCCTTCCACCCTCAAGTGGGCCCTCAGCTGCCCACTGATCTTTCTGTTTCCCTTGTAAAGCTTGCTATTTACTCTTCTAGATCTACTTACTTCGTCATTTCCACTGACATTTTCAGTAGATCACCTTGCTTCTGAATTCGTCAGTAAAACTAAAGCTAGTAGATGAAAATAATTTCAATTTTGTGACCTCTTCTACTCCTGTTCTTCTGGAAGAGAGATTTCATCCTGTCTGAAGTAAACTTCTCATTTTTACTCTGAATCTCATCCTTTTCCTTGACCCATCCTCCCAGTAGCCTTTGCCTCATCTTCTTCCCTTGTTTAGAATTAGTTCAACAGATATTTATTTATCACTTGTTGATATTATACCTCAGGATACAAAAGAGAATGAGGCACAGTGCCAGCCTTCAAGGACTTAGAGTCAAACTTCTTGAGAGAATGGTCGACATTTGCCAATTTTGCATTCTCACTTGCATTCATTTCTCATCTGGTTTCCATAATCTAGTTTCCACACTCACCACTCCACTGGAAGTTTCCTTGCCAAGATCACCATTTAATGAGCAATCCCCCTCATTAAATCCAGTGTCACTTTGACTTCACTTTCTCTTCAGTCCCCTTTCTGCTGCATTCAATCATGTGGACCAGTTTCCTTTTTTATAACAGTGCCTTCGCTCAGATCCATGGTTCCACCTTCCTAATATTCTTCTTACCTTGCTGTCTTCCCTTTGGCTTACTCATTTCTCACTGCATGTTTCTTAAAAGTGGTGTTCCCCTGGGATCTAGATTTGGCTTTCTTTTCATTGGAAAACATCACCTCAAGTAGTCTGGTCCATTCCTATAGCTTCAGTTACTGAATGTATGCCTATGACTCCTAACTCTCTATTCTCTCCCTGATGGTGTCTCTCCAGCTCAAGACCTAGAGATCTCCTGGCACTTTCATGTGAATGGTCCAGAGATTCCTCTAACTTATATCTCAGACTGATCTCTCCACTTTCTCATTCGTTTTCTCAACCAGCTCTGTCTCCTATATTCCCATCACCATGCAACCATTTGCCCAAAACAGAAACGTGGACCTCTCCCCCATCATCCGTATCAAGTTATTAATCAATTTTTGTCAGTCGTTCCTACTTAATCCTCTAGAATTTTTTCACCTTTCCCTATCTGTTCTGCCACTTCCTTAGTTCAAGTCACCGTCATCTCCCATTTCCTAATGGATTGCTCTGCCCCTCTGTTTTACCCCCCACCAATTCATCCATTATACATACTGTAAGCTACATGACCTTTCTTTAGGTAAAACTTGGCCCTATTACTCCCAAACCTTCAAAGACCTTTGAGGGTAAAATCCATATACCTTGGAATGGCATGCAAGAACCCTTCAAGATACAAGGGTTCAGCCAGTTTCTCCCGCCCAATCTTTCCCCATTCTTCCCTCATGTTGCAATCATGTTGAACTGCCTTCCACAGGGCCACAACTCTCTCTGGCCTCTGGACCTTTATAAATGCTCTTTTTTAGATTCAGACTACCTCTCTACACCACTTGCCTATTTTTTAAGGTTTGTAACAGACCACACCTTCTTTGAGTAGATTCTTGCAGGTATTGAAATCTGGGCTGAGACCTATTGTGTTACCGAATCTCCCACAACGCTGTTTTGTTTGTTTGTTTGTTTGTTTGTTTGTTTGTTTGTTTTGAGATGGAGTGTGACTCTGTCGCCCAGGTTGGAGTGCAGTCGCACAGTCTTGGCTCACTGCAATCTCTATCTACCAGGTTCAAGTAATTCTCCTGCCTCAGCCTCCTGAGTAGCTGGGATTACAGTCGTGCACCACCACACCCAGCTAATTTTTGTATTTTTAGTAGAGATGGGGTTTCACCATGGTGGCCAAGCTGGTCTTGAACTCCTGACCTCAAATGATCCACCCGCCTTGGCCTCCCAAAGTGCTGAGATTACAGGCGTGAGCCACTGCACCTGGCCTCCCATAACACTCTTATAACTATTTTTAATTATGTTTACTTTTTTGGATCTGCCCCCTAGGCTCAGCTTCTTGAGGGCCTGCCTTCTTCTTTTTGAATCTCCAGGTTCTAGCACTGAGGTGCCTTATAGGAAGCTGCTCAGTAAATATTAGGGAAAAGGTAAACAAGTTATTGTAATAGATTTTCACATCAATACCCACTTTGTTTATTTGCATTTTATGATAAAATTGGATGCTTTTTCTTATTTTGCTTTTTTGATGATAGGAATAGACTGCGTTTTGAAATGCACAGTGAGGATGAATTTTATGTTTATTAGAATTTCCATATACACACTGAAAATGTACAGTTTCTTGATTATACTACTAAGTTCAGTAAAAACAAACAAAGGTTCATTGTTTCCAAGAGTCATCCATACTTATTATGAAAATAGATTCAATCTTTTTTCTCTCTCTTTTAAGAAAAAGAATTTGGAAATGTGACCCAGCATCATGTTTCATTTTGTTTAAAAGAAAACATATTTTTCCTCTAATAATCCTAGATGCTGTGGGAATAACACACACATGGTTGGCTTTAGATTTGGTGACTATCAAAATCTCTGATTAAATAGTTTCTTTTCTGTGTTTGTATTAGTAATACAATATTTTACAGTGTTTTTAAATACTTACAGAGACATTCGCACAAAAAGGCTTATAAGATTAGTGGATTTGAAAAATCATTTTTACTCATCATCCTAAAGAAGGAGACAGCAGAAATGTAGGATTGTGGACCATGATGGTCTAGATGCATGAGAGATTGTGGGAAAACTCTGTTCTCTTTTATTTGATATCCTATTTTTCTTTATTCTTTTTTGGGGAAAAGGAGAAATGCCATCCTCAACAGGCATGAGAAAGGACAAAGAAAAATCATTCCTTTTCTGCCCTTTTCCTTCCCTTATTTTCTTACAGTTTTCTTGGAGATTACACAATTGTGAATTATAATAAAGTATTCTATAGTAAAAGCCAGTGCAAGTGCAGAGAATGTGTAAGATTTTCATTTCCAGCCAAACCCTGCTGGTCAGTTACACTTATTATTGGTTTATGTCACGGTCTGGGAACATATTAACCAACTGCCCAGATTGATACCCACTTGCACCTCACATGTAGGTTTTACACCGTCTAAAAGTAGACAGCCGAGAGAGCTGCCTACTGACCATAACTATGCAATGACATTGAGAGCAAAGGAAGAGTTTGAGATGGTGACCTCTTGAATTACTAAGAGAATGCTCCCTGACCACAGGTTTAAATAGTGAAGAAGCATGACAGCTGTTTGGAACAAGGAAGCTGGGTTTGCACCTCCTGGCTGGCTCCTTAAATAAGAGTAGTGAGGATGGAGGCTGTCTGGGTTTCCTATGTAGCAGATGGCAGTAAACAAAGAAAAGGTTTTCAGCAGACAGATTGGAAGGTAACTGGAGGTTGGAATTACTCTGGAGTGAGTTGGAAAGAAAAAGGAGGTTGTGCATAGTAGAATGGTTTCTAGTACCTGTCTCCCTCTGGATAATTTCTCTTTCCCAGTTAAGTTGTCAGACAACTATGTTGGAGAATGGCCCTGAAATGAAAGCTTTACTGGTCCCAATTCCAGCTTTCATTAAATCGGCTCCCAAAGCAAACCATGGGGCTGGCACCTGCATAGCTAGCATTCACTTTACAGCTGTGAACAGTGTCTTACGTGCTTGACTCTAGGTAGGGAAATATACTAAGGAGAAAGTGGAAATGTGGATTTTATTCTGACAAGGCTTTGAATTGTTTCTTGCAAAAGCTGAAATAGCCCTTGGATCTCCACTAGCCTCTTTGGTAGATTGCTGCCACTGGTAATTATATGTCAAGTAATGGCCTCCTCCCCATTCAGAGTCCCTCACTGAGCCACAGCATGATGCCACTGAGAATTAAAAACAGGCCTTCCTCCCCACTGGCCTGTTGTATTTGCTTCCTCTGGCTGGAGGGCACTATTGGCTTCCTACTCTATGGCTGTCATCTATCTCCCAGGAGCCGATGATCCTTTATTTCAGCAGCCCAAAATCTGGACAGGAGATTCCATTGATGCCGTTGTGAAAGGTGGCCAGTACTTTTGGAGCAAAGGCTGACTGAGTTCAAAGAAACCTTGAAGTTCTTTCCCCAAGATGTTGATCAAAAGTAGGGTATTTGGTGGCCCTCAGTTTGGATCTGTAGTTACTCTGTCATATCTCCTTTCTGTCCTCACAACAGCCACTGTTCTTTGGTCATGGTTCTAGGAGATTGTCCTTCACTCAGGCCTGTGTACCTCATTCTTTGAGAGGAAGAGGGGGAGACTGGTAGGAGGAAAGGTGGGGAAAAAAGTCTTATCATTTCTAGAAAACATATTATTTGCCTCTAAATCACCATGATGTCTTTGGAGTTCAGTTAGCTCCTTGCCCTTCTGTGCCTTTCAAGATTTGGAGACATTTGGTGATTCCATAACGAAGCTCTCCCAGGCTGACAGACTCTTTAGTGAGGAGACACAGTTGGTAAATACCTGTAGACACAGTTGGTAAATACCTGTAGCAGAGATCCTAAACTAGGTGCCTGTGGGCCAGATTGAACCTGCTCTTTTTAAATTGCCAATATTTAAGGATTTCCTATAAAAATCTGGATTTCTGCCTTCTCTTTAAGGATTGGAAGCTTTGGTATTACTGGGCCTGAATTTCTAAATGGCGGAATAATGGCCGTACCTTGAATCGAGGTATGTAGTCTCTCAACCACATTATTCACTTGCATGACTGGCTGGTCCCTGTAGATTTTTAGGTAAAAAAATCTAGACCCCAGAGCCATGCTGGAAACCTCTCTGTATCCAGTGGAAGATTTTGCAGGATCCTCCCCCTTGATGAAGTGACAGCAACTGGCAACTCCATTGGTACCTCCAGGAATCTACAACATGGACATAGTCGTAACTGATGAGTTTATGGAAACTGGACTTGTCTTTGGGATGTTCAGTGCTTTCGTGTTACTCAGCTCTCTGCACTGGGCAGAGCCTTGGCGTGAGATCTGTGATGCCTACAGAACACAAGCAAAAGTAGAATAAAGAGAAATTATGACCAAGAGGCAGGAAGAGAAGTCAGATTTTTAAAATACCATAATAATTGCAAATTTTAAATTTAAACAAAAATATTTTGTCTTAACTCTTCTCTGTCTCCATTAACTTCTTGGACCATTACTACCAAGTTCTGGGCATTCAGTGATTTGGGAAAAAGTGGTATTGTCTTCTGTCAACAATATGAATATAATCCCCAAGATGATCTACTCATAACTCTGTTTAAAATCTGAAAGAATCATAAAAACTGTTATTTTGAGGTTTAGAGGAAGTAAGGGGGATTCATATGGAGGATAAGACAAGAAAAAACAGAGGATAAAATAAGTAGACATAATCTGAAGAGTTGCCATTTACAATCCAGATTTAGGAGCTTTCTGGCATAATTGACCAAATATAATACATACTGAGAAAGGGACAAGGTAAGAATCATGCATCTATTAATTGTACTTATACCTCACCCATTTCCAAAAAGGAATGAAGGAAATTATGTTGATTATGAAAATGTCAATCTCTTAATAAAATGCAGTTACAGGATGTTGAAACAGAAGGAAAATTTTGTTGTTCTTAATTCACATTTAACGAATCATGTTTAATGCTGACAACTGCCTCTCTGATCTTGACTTCGTTCGGGTTCATTTCTCAAGATGTGGAGATTAATGTGTCAGAACTCATAGCACTGAAGTTTGCAGGCTTATTTGTCTATACTTCTTGTCTATCAGATCGTATTTTTTAGTTTAAGAATAGAGTTCTCTTTAATTGTACTACAACCTTACAAGTATACACAGAAGACTTTCACGTGAATTATCTATTGTTTTACCTTTTATTTTGAAATAATTTCAAACATTACAGGAAAGTTGCAAGAATAATACAAAGGTCTTTCATATACCAACATTTTGTTATATTTGCTTTATCATTCTCTCTATATGAGTGTTTTTATACATATTATTTTTTAATTATTTGAGATAGTTTGCAAACCTCATGCCTCTTTACCTAAAAATACTTCAGTGTATTTTTCCTAGGTATAAGAATATTTTCTTTTATGTATCTGTAGTTCAGTTATCATATTCGGGAAGTTTAAACTGATGCAATGTATTTTTTAGAGACAGGATCTAATTCTGTTGCCCAGGCTAGAGTGCAGTGATGTGATCATAGCTCACTGCAGCCTTGAATTCTGGGGCTCACGGGATCCTCCTGCCTTAGCCTCTCAAGTAACTGTGACTACAGGCATGCACCACCAAGCCTGGATAATTTTTAAAAAAAATTGTGGAGATGGGGTTCTCAATATGTGCTCAGGCTGGTCTTGAACTTCTGGCCTCAAATGATCCTCCCACCTCAACCTCCCAAAGTGTTAGGATTATAGGGATGAGCCACAATGCCCAGATCTGATACAATACTTTCATCTACAATCTACATGTCATCATTTTATGAATTGTTCTAATGTCACTTATAGAATTTTCTTTTTAAAACAAGATCCAGTCTAAAATCATTTATGGCATTAAGTCATTCTGTCTCTTTAGTATCCTTTAATCTGAATTAATATTTAATTTCAGCCTTTCTCTTTCATAGTATTGATCTTAAAAAAATACAGGCCTGTCATTTATAAAATATTCCACTGCTTCTCCAATGTTTCCTCATGATTAGCTTTTGTTTATCCATTTGGAATACTGTATAAGTCACGTGTCTTTGGTATCACATCTGAAGGTTGATGTCTGTTTGCCCTTTTCTAGTGATGTTAATTTTGATCACTTGGTTAATGTATTTCCAACTTCTCTAGTGTATAGTAGTATTTTCCTTTTGAGATTAATAAGTAATTTTTCACATAAGACTTTTAGTTCCTAGTTAGCAGGAAGCATTCTGTGATCCTAGTTCATCTCCAGTGCCAAGCGTGGGCCCTGGTAATGGTGAGTGATGAATATTTGTTTAATAAAATGGAACTGTGTATGTATTTTACTTTAATAGTTCTGAGAGATTTTTATTGAGAAAGCTGAGGTAATGTTGGTAGAGGAAAGATTAAAGAAAAACAGTAGGGTAGAGCTCTTTCCAAAATGTTTGAGGAACCTGGGATAAGCTCGAGGGACCCTGGGGGCCATGGCCACTGTGAACCAATTTCACAGAGCTCCACACCAAATGGAACTGTGGTCTTGGTTCTTGGAGTAGCTGCAGTCCCCAGGAAATGTGCCCTATTCTAACTTCTCTAAGGAGGAAGGAACATATTAGGAGGGCAAGACCTAACCGCAGATTAAGGTAAAATCTACATGATTTGTTGCAAGTATTATGTAGCGTTTGAAAATTACTTCAGTTTCCATTATTGTAGAATACTCTCATATTTGAAAATATGATATTTAATCAAGTCTGATATACCATGATTTTATGTATTGTAGAAAAAGAAAGGAAAGCCACAAGTTAAACTATGACATAATTATTTCTTATCACTTAGAATTTTTATCTTATGCTTATCAAAATATCTCTTTTAGAGTTATTGAGACATAGATGTTTATCTCTTGTGAACACATTCAATAATAAAAGAAATAAAGGGATTGAGATTTGCCGAAAACTTCACAGGCAGAGTCCAACTCTCCAGAATCACCTTTTTCCCAAGAGTCATAGAGGTCTGTGCTTTGCACATGGTGTTATTCCCTGTGCCTTCATGAGCTTTGGGTTGCAGCATTGCATTGCGCTCTGCTTTTGTTTCTAGGATTTTCTTCTAAGCCACTGACACCCATACTGCACATTTTAATGCTGCCTCTGCTTTGATCTTACCAGGATGTCTTAGCAACCATGGCTAACACTGCTTCCTCAAATGGTCCTTAAGAGCTTTTTGACTGAAATCTTGAGGGACAGTAGTTGTTCAATGGTAAAACTAGAATGAACAACCAAGTTCACTCATCACAGATAACTAAATGGCATCTACTGACTGGTCTAAAGTGATTGGCAGACGCCAGGTATTGCAAAGTGCCAGTGAATTCAGAGATGTTAAGATAGAGGAAGGAAAATACGTTATTAGAATCAGTGAGGTACAACTTGTATATGGGTTGTTTAAAAGTAATTAGCGATGTTAAAACAATGATATTATGCAGGGTTGGTGAAGATGTGGGATCAGGCTTATAGTACGAGGAATACCCTAGGTGTAGGGTATTCCTAGTACTATAAGTTATTACTTTTCTGAAGGGTAGTTTAATATAAATAAATAGCCTCAGTTATGTTGGTATCCTTTGCCCTCATAATCTTTTTATTATTATTATTATTATTTTTTTTTTTGGAGATGGAGCTTCACTCTTGTTGCCCAGGCTGGAGTGCAATGGCATGATCTCAGCTCATCATAACCTCCACCTCCCGGGTTCAAGAGATTCTCCTGCCTCAGCCTCCTAAGTAGCTGAGATTACAGGCATGCGCCACCACGCCCAGCTAATTTTGTATTTTTAGTAGAGACAAGCCTTCTCCATGTTGATCAGGCTGGTCTTCAACTCCTGACCTCAGGTGATCCGCCCACCTCAGCCTCTCAAAGAGCTGGGATTACAGGCCTGAGCCACCGTGCCTGGCCCATACTCTAATTTTTTTTAGCTCTAGTCTAAGAAAATAACCAGAGTTGCAGTTAAAGATTTATGAACCGAATATTCACCATGCATTATTTATAAAAATGAAAAATTGGGAACAAGTTAAATGTTCAACATATGGGAGTGGAATGAAAGAATGTTTTCAAGCTTTCTTGAAATTATATGAACAAGTGCTCCCTAGAGCATACAAAACTGTACATATAGTATGCTTCCAATTTTGTTTAACCACATACTAGAAGGGAGAGAGAAATATAGCAGGATGGGGAAAGAAACTGGTATGAAGATGGTTTCTTTCCAATAACTCTCCTCCAACAGCAGGGGAAGAGCTTTTTTCTTTCTTAGATACCTAAAACCCTTCCCAAGTTTCTATGATAGCAAACAGATAAAAATTTGCCACTGGGTCCTGTTGACTTTCTCTGACATTCTCATCCATCCAATAACTTGCACTTTCTGTCTTGTGCTGGGGTTCAGGCACCACTGGCCTCATCTGTGAACTCATGAGACAGGCCCAGTGGAGGAGAGGTCTCATGATTCACACCAGTGCTGAGGGGTCTCTGGGGGAGTAAGTCGAGTTCTATCAGCACTCAGGGCCCAGCACTGCAGAGCTATGACTGGTGACTCGGTGGAGTGAGGATGGAGAGGCAGAGTGTGGGTGGGCTGTGCAGAGTGCTGAGAAAGCTTGCAGGAGTAAAATCTTCCTGTCAAAGAATTCCAGGCAGGAAGGGCGTAGGTGGGAATTCTGAGTATAACCAGGTAGCTCTTTTCAAATCGATACCTAGGCTAGATCCCACAGAGTTGTCTGGGCCTTAGAGACCACATTCTGTGACACACTGAAGCCTGTGCTCCACTAACCAGAAATATCCCCACTCCCCATCCTTCTGCCACTAGCAAAGAAGTACTATGGCAAGAGAGCAACTTAGCAACTAGGAGAGATGAAGACAACCAGCTCACATGAAGTGATGGGGTCAGGGAGCCTCTGCCAGGACTAGAGGTCCTGTGTGAGAAGGTGAAGGAGAAAGCCAAGCTTTCTGAGGAGCTGACACTTTTTAACAGGTCTGCATCCATAGGCCCAGGGAGCCTGGAGAAGTTTGGGACTTCCTTGCCAGTCATTCTTTCCACAGATGTTGACTGAGCCCCGGCTCAGTAGCGTGCTCTGGATCCTTGTCCTGGTTCCAGGCAGGCTGAGGCAAAGAGGGCTGTGGAACACTTGTGGGAGCCCTCGGCCAGCATTCCATCATGCCTCTGTTTCCAGGGGCCTCCTGCCCCCAGTGTGGAGAATCTTTCCTTGTTAATAGAAATGACAGCTTTCTTTGAGTATAAAACATTAATTATTCCCAATGGTTTTCACAAACTTCGTGATATGAGGAAGGTTTTGATGGCCTTCAGAATCAACTCCATCACAAACCACCAATCCCTCGAGGGAAGGATCTCTCTGTGACTCCCACCTCCCCCTGCTCTGTGACTCTCTGTGCTCTCTGTGACTCCCACCTCCCCCTGCTCTTGTCCTGTGCAGTGGCTCCCTGTGGCTCTGTAGTGAGACTGTTTTGCAGTACAGCAGACTAGAATAATTTTTCTACAAAATTACCAGAACATTAATGTTCTCCATGGTGTCTGCCAAGGGCCATTGTCCCTCAGGATGTTTGTAAATCATCCACGGTGCCAGCTTAGAGATTATGGAAATAGAAAATTCTGTGTCACGTATACTATATAGTTGCTGAGTGATTTTTAGAGAGAAGTAGTTGCCTCTGGTTACATCTCCTCCTAAAAGGGTTGTTTAAAATTAAATGAAATAGAGAAACTTAAAAATACCTAAAAGTGTTGTAGAACACAGTTAAAGATGTAGATCGCTCTGCTTTGTTATTCTTTTCATATTTCTGATATTACTTGGAATAAATCCTTTATGTTACTGGTTACCTCCTACTTTTTCTATTAACTTCAAAGTTTTGCAAAGTGGGTAGTTATGGTTTTTTTTCCTATTATTACCAGACTTCAGGACACCTGTATGAATTCCAAAGTTGTGCTGCTTTCTTGCACCTTGCCATGGTTAGGGAAGAGTGACAACCTTTTACATCTTAGGTTCTCATTTAGCCTCCCAAAGCCTTCCTTGGATAAACTAGACATGGATTTTAAGACTGTAGCTAGCTTACTATTTGGAAGATGTGAAGTGAAGGTTATATTCAACCTGCACCTTAATCTATGATTAAAATAATGCTGTTTTAGATCCTGCATGGTGGTGGTTTTCTTTTTTAATTAATAATTTGTTGTGAAAAAAATACTGATAAGGTTTGTATCATGTTGACATACTATAGTTGTGGGAACATGATATCTGGCTTTAAAAACTGAAAAGCCTGGAATATCCTCTTCATCTTCTTTGGACTTTTTCACATGTGCTCAGTGGGGATTTGTGCTTTCAGAGTCGTGTTACTAGTGGAAGCCGGCAGACCTGCTTGTCTCTGGCATCATAGTTTCCTAACAAATGTCCTTATTTTATATAGACTTGGAAAATGTAATAATGTATGTACATGGTAATAGAAAAATTGAAATGGTATGAAAAAGCAAACAGTGAAGAATAAGTCTTTAAAAACATACTATCTTTGCAAGAAGCCACCTCATACTTAGTATCAAAAAAGGACAACTATTTTACCACAATCATCAATTCTGTGATTTGGAAATTCATAAAGGGCACAGCAGGGGTGACTTTTCCTTACTCCATGATATCTGGAACCTTAGCTCAAAAGACTGGAAGGCTGGGAGGCTGCAGCCATCTGAAGGCTCATCACTCCCATGACTGGTCCCTGGACTGGACAGACTTGAAAACGAGGACTATTGAGCAGAGCATCTATCGGTAGTAGATCATCTACTTGGTAGTAGATCATCTACTCGGTAGTAGAGCACATGGTCTCTCCATGTGGTTTGGCTTCCTCACAGCATGGCAGCCTCTTACACAGTGACTTTGGACTCCAGTCATGAGTCTTTTTGGCCAACACAGAGAAAGCTGCCTTGCCTTTTCTGACTTAGCCTTGGAAGTCAGACAGTGTCACTTGTGCTTCCCAGATTTAAGAGGAGGGGACCTAAACCTTATCTTTTGATAGGAGGAATGTCAAGGTCACATCACGAGATGAGAGATATTGTTGCAGTTGTATTTGGAAAGTTCAATATATGATCTTTCCCCCTGAAATGTGGAGATTATTCCATATAGATCTCTGAGACTGTTTATGGCTACATAATAATGTATATATCATTTTCACAACCAGTCACCTACTCTTGAATATTTAGTTTGTTTCCATTCTTTTGATAGCACAGTATTTTGATATTGTTATTATATCTTCATTTAGTTTGTTTCCATTCTTTTGATAGCACCGTCTTTTGATATTTTTTTATTATATATTTTAATGCTATTCCAGTATATTTACAGGATATAGTCTCATAAGTGGTATTGCTGGGTTAAAAAAACGTGAATTTTAAATTCTGGTAGATATTAAGCCCAGTCTTTTGCATCAAGATTATTTTGGCTGAGAGTGATGAAAAATCCAAAATAACAATGGCATAAAGATAGAAAGACAGAAACCACGGAATAAGAATCCAGACCTAAGTCCTTTTTTCACTGTACCAAACTAGAATAGGACTAAGTTATAAACTCAGCATTTATCAGCCAAAATATTACCGCTTATCTCTGAGATCCCAATAAGGTTATTTGGTCCTATTTTATTTTTGTGGTATCTGAATTGTACATACAAAAATTAACTTTCTCTATAATAATTATTCTTTAAGTGGAAAATTCTCTTCCTGTCGCTACAAAGCAGCAGCCTGCCTAGGGAAAGCTGTTTTTTCATCTTTATTTCAATGGCTTAGTAATCTCCTTTGCTGTTTCTTCTTTCAGATCTTCTAGCCTCCTACTCCTCACACAGTAAATCCTTTCATAAAGAACGGCTGAGTCATGAAAGGGAATGCAGATGGCCATGAGTTTATTTCCTGGCTTGGAGTCCAACCCAGGTTTCTTCTCCCAGCCAGGGGCAGCTGTCACCTGACAGCAGTAGTCCTCTCCAGGCCAAGTGGACTTCGTTTATTGATGGGCCCAGGCCCTCAAACCCTGCTGGTGATAGAAGCACAGCCTGTGGAACAGGCTAGATAGGAGCCCAGGATGGATGTACAGTGAGCATTGGGCTGGCTCCCAACCCAAACTTCCACTAGTCTAGTGTTTGCTTTCAGTAGCAGCAAAATGGAAAAATCATAATCTTCAAAATGGCGTGAGGAAGATAAAATAGGAGCAAGGGGTGGCATAGCTAGAGGGTTTAAACTTTGTCATTCAAAGGCTGTACTTGGAAGAACCTTATAAAGCAATGCAAATTTCTGCCAGAGAAGCATTAGGCCCAGACTTTTAGACCTGTGGGATATTCCCAACTACACCTGAGGATTTGGCCTTGCAACTTTACCTACAGGTTATAATGACTATGAGATTCAGGGAGTAAGAGGCAGGAAGCAGGGCATTTCATGGGATATTATATTTCTATGTGATTTCAACTGACTTTCCTAATAATCAAGAGACCCAGAATAATAGTTCAATAAATATGTAAATTAACTTGGTGTGAAATGAATGTGCTGGGGAAATTTTGATTATCTGCATATATGAAAATGTGAAATAGGGATATATTAGTCATCTCTAGAAATGAAAGAAAATGATGCTTTAAGTACAGCACAAGAACAAATTAACAAACTGGAAAATGGAGTTAAAAAATTATACTGCATGCAGTATATAAAGTCAAAGAGATGGAAACTATGAAAGAGAGGTTTAGACATATGGAAGCAAACATGAGAAGCTTTAATATATGCTTGTTGGAATTCCAGAAGTATATTTTTAAAAGATTAAGAGATAGACAGTACTTGGACAGAATATGGCTAAGAATTTTCCAAAATCTATAAAAGATACCAATCTTCAGATCCAGATTCCAATGAATCTCAAGCAGAATAAATAAAAAGAAAGCCACAACTTGATGCATCATAGTTAAGCTGAAAAATATTTATTTTATTTTTTTAAAAAAGTAGGAGACATTTAAAACAGCAGAGAGAAAGGATAGATTACCAAAAAAGAAGAACACAGTACAGGAGACTTTTCAAGAGCAAATATCAAAGCCAGAATAACATCTTTAAAGGGCTGAAATAGGCCTGGCACGGTGGCTCGTGCCTGTAATCCCAGCACTTTGGGAGGCCGAGGCGGGCACATCACGAGGTCAGAAGATCGAGACCATCCTGGCTAACATGGTGAAACCCCGTCTCTACTAAAAAAAAATACAAAAAATTAGCCAGGCGTGGTCGTGGGTGCCTGTAGTCCCAGCTACTCGGGAGGCTAAGGCAGGAGAACGGCGTGAGCCTGGGAGGCAGAGCTTGCAGTGAGCTGAGATAGCATCACTGCACTCCAGCCTGGGCGACAGAGCGAGACTCCGTCTCAAAAAAAAAAGGAGGGGGGGGCTGAAATACACTGTCCTTTTAGAATTGTACACCTAGCAACACTTCCTCTCAATAAGGAGAGTCAATTGGAGACATTTTCAGATAAACAAAAATTGAGATAATTTACTAGTAGGTAAAGAATCACCTAAATCCATGTACTTCAGGGAAAAGGTAAATAATAAAGACTTAAGATGCAGAAAGCAATGATGAACAAAGAAAATGTTAAACACATGGGTGGATCTTAAATTAATTGACTTTATAAAATGAGAACAATACTGTGCAATTTAAGGGATTACAAAATCAAGATAAAACTAAAATATGATATAACAATGTTTCATTTGGGATGGGGGTGACTATAGTTAAATCATTCTAAGTTCCTTGTATTGATTTGGAGAGGGTTACATTTTTATTAAATTTAAACTTTGTCAAGTTAGATATACACATCTTATTTTTATGATAACCATTAACTACTGAGGGAGAAATATAAAATGAGAGGAAAACATCTCAATCAATCAATCAATAAGTTAAGAAAAGAAAAATTGAAAAAAATACCACCACTGCAGAACGTATTTTCTTCTCTGACACACGTGGACCTTTACAAAAAATAGACACATAGAGGCCGAAAAACGAGACTGAAAAGTTGAAAGGAATTGGCATCATATCACATTCTCAGAATATATCACAACTAGACAGAAACCAAAAACAAAATAACTCAAAAATTGCCATGTATTTGGAAAATAAAAGTCACAATTATAAATAAGTCAAGGATCAAGGAAGAAATAATAATGGAAATTTAGAAGACATTGACTTTTATTTTACTAAATAAGCTAAGAGGTGAACTTAAGACATTTGGGGGGTAAAAAAACAGAATAAACCCAAGGAGACAAGGAAGAAAATAATGCATATAAAGACAGAAATTAATGAAATAGAAACTGAAGATATCAAAGAGGACTAATAATCCAATATATGGTTCTATGAAAAGAATAATAAAATAAAATCCTGGTAAGACTGGTCATACAAACAGTATAAAGGATGAAAAGGAGAATACATAAATAATGATGTACCTAATATTGAGAATATAAGAATGCTATAAATACATTTATACTAATAAATTTGAGAAATTAGGTAAAATATTTCAAATTCTGAGGGAAATATATGTAACAGTCTGACTCATGAAGAAAGAAATCCTGTATGTTTTTATAAACGTTGAAGAAATTGAGTCAGTAGTTAAAAATCTTCCCCCAAAGAAACCATTAGGCCCAGAAGATTTTATAGGCTTGTTATATTATTTCATGAAAAGATCATTCCAACATTATGTATACTCATTGAGTGATTAGAAAAGCAGGGAATACTTTTTCCAATTTACTTCGTGAGGTTAACATAACCTAATACTAAAGCCATATGAGGACCATATAATAAAAGAAAATACTACCTAATTTTACCCATATACATAAATGTAAAAATCCTAAGCAAAGTACTAATAAACCAAATCTGACAACATGGCAAAAAGATACTGCATTGAGTTGAGTTTATATCAGGAATGGAAAGTTAGCTCAACATTAGAGAATCTACAGATGTATTTTATCATATCAACAAATTAATGGGAAAAAGCCATATGTTCATCTCAATAGATGCAAAAAGTTTTATTTCAGCAATCATTCGAAATAAAACTCTCACCAAGAAAATTTTCTCAACCCAGTAAATGCTACCCACAAAACAAAACAATAAGAAAAGCCAAACACCAAAGCAGACTGTAACAAATATCATATTTGATGGTGAAATGCTATAAATAAAGGAAGTAAAAGGTTAAAAATTAGAAAGGAAGAAGTAAAGTAATCATTATGCTTGTATGTAGATATGATTATCTACAGAGAAAATGCAATAGAATTTGCAGATAAATTATACAAATTAGTAGAAAAATATAGCAGAATTCACATATGAAAGTCAACTGCATTTCTGTTAGATACCAACTAACAGAGTCCATTTATTTAAAAATATTATTTATAGTAGAAACCAAAAATGTAAGGTACCTAAGAATAAATCTAACAAAAATAATATCTTTATGAAAAAATTCTGAAACTTTATTAAAAACATTAAGGAAGGCAAAAATAAATGTGGAGACATAGATGTTCATGGATAGGAAAAATTGATAAAGATAATGATTCTCTCCAGACTGACTATTAATTTAATGCAATTCTAATAAAAATCCCAAGAGGATTGTTCACGCACTCTGAGATGCTGATTATAAGCTTTATTTGAAAGAGCAAAGGACCAAGAATACTCAAGTCATTCAAAAAGCAAAACAATAAGATGAGGGGACTTTCTATCAAAAGACATCCTAAAAATAGTGGACAAACAACCCATAAAGTGGGAAATTATTTTTGCAACCAACAGAGGAGTAGTATTGAGAATCAACCAACCAACAGAGAAATAATGTAGAGAATCAACAAAGAACTCATGAATAAAAGAGAAAAATCAAAGAACCTAACAGAAAAATGGGCAAAAATACAAACAGGTTTCACAAAAGAGGAAGCACATGAATGACCATAAATATATGAAACATTCCACCACCTGATCAGCAATAAGGAGATGCAGATAAATACCACAATAATATATCATTTCTCAGCAGCCAGGTTGGCAAAAATTTTAAAATCTCACAACATTCTAAGCATTGCTGGGAATATATACGCAACAGACACTTGCATATACTGCTGCTGGGACTATCAATTGGTGCAACTACTTTGAAGACAATTTGGCATTCCCTAGTAAAGTTGAACATGTTCAGACCTATGACAGATCCAGGAATTCCACTCCTAAATGCACTATTGTTCATATACAGCAGGGGATACATGCAACAAAGGTCATAGCAGCATTGTTTGTAATTGCAAAAATCTGGAAATATGCTACATGTCCATTGACAGGCAAATAGATCACTAAATTATAGTATAATAATACAGTGAGGTATTACAGCATTGGCAGTGAATTTATTAACTACAGATACAAGTATCAACATGTGTAAGTTTTAAGTCAGTGTTAAGCCTACAGAAAACACGTGTAACATGAATCTATTTATATAAAGTTCAAAAACAGCCTAAAGTATACTTTGTTTGGGGTTATATACATATGTAGTGAAACTATAAGGCAAGCTTGTCCGACCCACGGCCCATGGGCCACATGCAGCCCAGGACGGTTTTGAATGCAGCCCAACACAAAGTCGTAAACTTTCTTGAAACATTATGAGGTTGTTTTTGTAATTTTTTTATAGCTCATCAGCTATCGTTAGTGTTAATGTATTTTATGTGTAGCCCAAGACAATTCTTCTTCTTCCATTGTGGCCCAGGGAAGCCAAGAGATTGGACACCCCTGCTATAAAAAATACTAAGGGAATTCATAACCAAAAATTCAGACCAGAGATTATTGGCCGAGAAGGAAGAGGAGTAGTAACTAGGGAAGGCACAAAGGGGACTTCAAAGAAATCTACTTCTTAAGCTAGGTGGTATGTAAAAGGGTTCATTTATCATTCTCTTAAACTTCTATATAATCTTACAAGATAAAATTTATAGTAAGACATATAACAATTTATAATGTCTTACCTATACAGAACACTGGGGGGGAATCTTTTTTATTTTATATTTATCTTCACAACACCTCTGTTAAGCAAAATATGGTTTTTTCTACAGAAAATAAACTTGAGAAGTAAATTGATTTGCTTGAAATTCCATGCTAGGTTGATGGTGGGCCTGTGGCCAGACCTTAAGCCTCTTGTTCTATAGAGCTTTTTCCACTGCCTACCACTGATCCACGCCATGAGTTTATCTATTCATTTATTCACTTGTCCATTCACTCATTCACCTCATGTGTATTGACCCCCTTCCTGACTCAGGCACTATACCATCAAAATTCTTTCAAGGATAATCTCAAGAATGTAAAAAAGCCTAAGTAGTTAATATGTTGATTGCCTGAGTGGCAGTGCCCTCTGGGTGCATATTCACCCTATTTATAGTAGGTCATTCCCTCAACCCATATAGTATTTACTTTCTTAGGGTCTTGGACACCTGCTGTATGTCCAGACCTTCAGTTTCTCTCAGTAGGTATTTCTCACTTGAGATAGAACTGCAGGCTTCTCCAATTAGCACCCTTGCCCTGTGTTTAGAGAAGGCCACTGCACTGAGGTTTTAAGGCAGATAAGCAGTGTCAGCTGACAGGTCCTCACCTCTAGGCAGGCGTTTGTTCACGAGGTGGGGAACTTACAGAGCCTGCAGGAATGTCAAAACATTTACTTTTGTCTGCGGATAGATAACTTGGCAGAAAATACCCCTTTTCAGAGCTCCAGAGTCCAAAAAATATTTTGAGCTAGGTCTCCTTATTGCATCTTCATGGAGTTTTCTGTCCATTTTGTCTCATCAGTCCTGATTTTTAGATGTCTTTGTTCAGCACTGAAGCCCAATCACTGTCTACACCTTTAAATCGCCTTATCTTTTTTTTTTTTTTTTTGAGACGGAGTCTCGCTCTGTCGCCCAGGCTGGAGTGCAGTGGCGCAATCTCGGCTCACTGCAAGCTCCGCCTCCAGGGTTCACACCATTCTCCTGCCTCAGCCTCCCGAGTAGCTGGGACTACATAAATCGCCTTATCTTTAGATGGGCATTCCAGCTTCTAAGGATTCTAAACATTATCACTTCAGCTTTCTGCCTTCTCTTTTTCATATAGATTTTCTTCTGTTAGCCTGAAGGGATCACAGGGTGATTTCCCTGAGGGTTTATCAGAGGTGCAAGGAAGGGGTGGGAGAAGCCTGTGCGCCTCCTCCCCAGCATGCGGGCCCGCTGTGGTCCAGTGCGGAGCTGTTTATTTTCTAACATTTATGGCCTGTCTTTCGTGGGCCTGGCAGCATACAAGGCATTGGAGGTCAAACCAGTTGGGACAAGACTAGAAAAGAATACTGTAAGATTTAAAATACAAGAAACACAAAATTCATTTACTTAGATAACTCAGATAAAAGAGTTTAAAAGAACAGCACTCAATAAAATTGAAAAGTTAAAAACACATATTACAGTTGGGATTGAATATAAGGACAATAAGTAAGGAGTAAAAATATAATAATAAAATGGAGTATACGTAATTTTTAAAGTAAAATGTAAGATTCAAAAGGAGAATAGGATAAGATGACAAATTAGAATACCCCATAAAAGTACAATTAAAGGGATAAAGAAAGACAATAAACTTACATGTATTAAGGTAATTGGAATATTTTAAGTAAATTGGGATATTAAAGGGAAAAAATGTGAAGAAAACCCAAAGGTTTCCTTAGAAAAACAAATAGTCAAACCAAAAAAAGAAAAAAAAATACACACCGGCTGGAAGCAAACATACAAGGTAGTATACAAGAAGCACTTGAGCGCTTGCTAGCCTGACGTGGCTCTGGCTTCCGGAGGCTGCGCCTCCACTGGCAGAATGTCCTGCTTGAAGAACTCTCTGGAAGCTGCCTAGGCATTTCTCCTGTTCCTCTCCCTCCACCCGCCACTCACTCAAGAGGATGTTTATTTTACTGAGTTTGACACGTTTGTTGTATTCTACTTTGCTAAGGTTTTAAGATTTTTGTTCATCTATGTTCAGACATGACTATATGTGTTTTGAACTGTTCATTATAGGTTTGGAGTTCAAAAATCACTTTTGCCAGTGGTTAGATTTTTTAAAAATGTTTGGTTGTTTGGGAGATTTTTTTCTTCAATCAGGGCCAATTGCCTTTTATTGGATTATAGCACGTATTTCTTTTATTGATGAAGTACTTATATTTGTAATTTTCTTGCTACAAGTTTGGAAATTTTATGTATTCAGAAATGACTATTGATATGTATTCATGTTATTGTTTTTCTTCTCTTTTTTTTTATAATAAGTTTATCCTTTTCATATGTGATTTCTTAGTCTTTACAACAATGCAAATGTGGAAACTAAGGCTTATAGAGATGTTAAGTAATTTAGCCAGGATTAAATAGCTGAAGGGTTTCAGAAGTCACTTCACCATGCCACCTTCTGGTTAAAATGGAATTTATCTATAGGAAGTATAGTCAGATACACTTGGCTTTATTTTCTATTTTTAAAAAATCTGACTAGATATAAGATCCTTGATTTTATGTCAGGTATTTTGCTGTTACTCCCCATAAGACCTTACCAAAAGGAAATCTCTTCATTCCTTGCTTTTGAAAATTCACCTTTAATTTCCAGGTTAAGGCCAAGTGCAGTGGATCACACCTGTAATCCAGTGCTTTGGGAGGCCAAGGCAGGCGGATCACCTGAGATCAGGAGTTTGAGACCAGCCTGGCCAACATGGTGAAACCCCGTCTCTACTAAAAAGACTAAAATTGGCCGGGCATGGTGGCACGCACCTGTAATCCCAGCTATTCGGGAGGCTGAGGCAGGAGAATCGCTTGAACCCGAGAGGCAGAGGTTTCAGTGAGCTAAGATCATACCACTGCACTCCAGCCTGGGTGACAGAGCAAGACTCTGTCTCAAAAAGTAATAATAATAATAATTTGCAGAGTTAATTAGGCTTGAATTATGGATCCATTACTTACTAGCTTTGTAACTATTTTCTCATCCATAAGATAGGGAGAATACTTACTTCCTAGGATGCTGTAAGAATTAAAGGAGAGGCCGGGCACGGTGGCTCACGCCTGTAATCCCAGCACTTTGGGAGGCTGAGGCAGGTGGAGCACGAGGTCAGGAGATCAAGACCATTCAGGCTCACACGGTGAAACCCCGTCTCTACTAAAAATACAAAAAATTAGTCGGGCCTGGTGGCGGGTGCCTGTAGTCCCAGCTACTTGGGAGGCTGAGGCAAGAGAATGGCGTGAACCCGGGAGCTGGAGCTTGCAGTGAGCCGAGATCGCGCCACTGCACTCCAGCCTGGGTGACAGAGAGAGACTCCATCTCAAAAAAAAAAAAGAATTACAGGAGAAAATGAGTGTGATTTATTTTACTGAATCCTTGTCTTGAGTGCTACGTTGTACCAAAAGGCTTCTCTTATGTCTTCATACACATAACAGTCCTGATGAAAGTTTTGGTTCCTTTTGGATCCTCTGCTGAAGAAACTTGGGTCAGTGAGTTCAAATCTAGCTCTGGTAATGCCTAATTCCCTCTCTAAACATCACAATGTGGGAATGAAAATAAGAATTTTAACAGTGACATGTTCTGAAATAATTTACAGAGGCAATTGAAAAATTAGGAAATTCTGGGGACATGAACTTTGAATGTTGGGCTTTGTTGGCTTCCTTTACATGGCACCTCCAAAAGAACATGGTGACAGCTAGAGACTAAAGCACGCCTTAGACATGGCCTGACCCGGGGCTGGGGAAGGAAGGGTATTCAGAGCTGACCTTGGTCTACTTGTTCCTCAGGGAGTCATTGCGTCCTTTTTTGGGTCTGAAAGGGAGGTTGCAGCCTTCTCCCTGCGTTGGCTGGAGCTGGACTCTGTTTATAATGATGCATACGAAATCCTCTTGCTGGATTTCTAATTTGGCTTAAAAGACACACCCCAATGAAAGCCAGAAAGAAGAATTACTCACCTGTTGCCATATTTACCATCTACCACAATTATATTCGCTTGAACCTCTGTCCTGGCTGGATATTTCCTGGGTGCTGCCTTCAAAGCAACTGATTGCATTCCCCACTTCCTCTTAGATAGGTTATTGGGCTCCCCTGGAGCCTTCAGCAGCTTAATACCAAACAGCATCTGATTCTTTCCTGTTTCCAGAGCCCACAAGAAAGTCAAACTTTCCAGATATGGATTATGAAAGAGAGAGGAAGTGCCCCAAAAGACATTTTGTCTTCTTTATCTGAATGTGTGTTTCATTTTTACTGGTGAAAAATACATATTTTAAATATTTAGAGTTTTCTTTTAAAAAGTGAGGATGGTATTTTTGCATCTAGTTATTCATTTAGCAACCCTTTACCCAGTGCTGATGCCAGGCACTGTCCTGGGCTTGAGGATATAGTGATGAGCAAAGACAGACATATCCCTGCCCTCCTGGAGCTTATAAACCATTAGAGGAGAAATAAATTATTGAGTACCATAGAAATAAATGTAGAATTACAACTCTGATAAGTACTAGAAAGAAGAGATACATGGTACCAAAAACCTTATAACTGGGGGATTTTACCCATTTGGGGAGGCTGGGGAAGCCTTGAGCACCTTGGAAGTCTAGAACCCAGTATCCGTGTCCTACCTTCCAAAGTCACCAGATGAAATCTGGAGCAAGCTTTTAAAAAGCTAGTGCATCAGGCATCCTTTCAACTGATAACTCTATTCACAGCAAGAGCAAAGATTCTTAAACCTATCTGTCAGAGACCAGATAAACAACTTGACTGAAAGTTTTGAGAAATATTAAAGAGGTCAGTCAATCAATCATCGTTAGGTGCCATTCATTCTTTAAGACATCATTGAAAATTATGAGTGCTTCGTTGACTATGTTTCTGAGGCGTGAAGATGGCCCATGACCCATGGGGACTCTAAGCTAACTTAAATGATCCGTGGTTGCAGCAGTTTTACTGATACGTAAAGCCTACTGAAATACCTAGCACTTTGAAGACAAAGTTAGAATTTACCCTCTACTGTCTTTAAAAGTATTTCCTTCTGTTTTAAACTTCACTCCAAAGGACAGCTTCAAAGCAAGCCTCTTAGAGTAGTGGTAGATGGGACATCATGAGTCCAGCTGTCTGACTTATGTCTGGCTCTAATTCTTACTACCTCTGAGACTTTGGACATGACGTGTCACCTCTCTGGACCGGATTTTCCTCCTCTGTATAATGGAGATAGTAAGAATACTACATCATAGGGTTGTTGTGAGGATTAAATGAGATGTTACTAGAGTTCTAGGTCAATGCCTGGCCAGGAGTGAGCGCTTAGCTCTCACTGCTCCCCTCTCTGCAGAAGGGCAGTGAGTAGTAAAGGCAACAGCAACACATCTATATGCGTGTATTTATGCGTGCTCCTCTCCCAGGAGCAAGTGACAAAGCCACACAGACCCTGGGAATGTTAGGAGCACACGGTGTTCCTTCCCTCTGACGGTAGTTTTCCAGAATAGAAATGGAAAAAAAAAAATACCATCGGAATAGTCTCCTGTTTGCCCTGACACTACGACTGAGTAAAATAACTCAAAACTCCTCAAAAATATGACTTGGGACTCTTCAATTTACTGTGGGTGTGAGTCTAGTATATGAACATGTATCTAACACCTGCCAAACTGTAGTCTCCTGCAACATCCCCCCACCGCCGCCATGTGAAGGAGCCACAAATGAAGTGATATGGGAAGGCCAGACTGAAAATTTCTCAAAGCAGGTAAATTCAAAGCAAACATTTTTCTCTCCCTCCTGAAAGGGCCAGGAGTGTTGTTCCTGGAACCCGGACAACAGGTATTGGATAACAGTGACTGACTGGGCTGACATTTTTTTTTAGTCAGGGCCAAGTTCTCATTCTGGGATACTCTGTGGGGAAACAGCCTTGAATTCAGTTTGTAAATTTATACTTTTTCTCTTTGTTCACATTTCTAGTCCAACTTTCTCAATGGGGAAACAAATACTATAGCAGAGAAAAGTGTGATGGCTTTTTAAAAAAATCAAAATGATTCATATGCATCTAATATTGTTCTATTACAGATTTGCTTCTGCTTTTCATTAAGTAATAGACTCTTAATAAATATACCCACTTTATTTTCGTTCGTGTCATTGATTTATACAAGCATTTATTTGTTCACTTACTCATTCAACAAGCACATGTTAAGTGTTTACTTTGGACACACGATCTGGGAGGTACAAATGAAGTTATGAAGAAAATGGGTCGGAATGTTAGAAATCACACCTTTCCCAGAAAACCCAGACTATGTGGCAGCTGCACCTGTGGATGGAATTGGAACTGAATAAAATAGGCCAGCACATCATGTATATTTTGAACATTTCCTCTGAGGAATCAAAGAATAAATGCATGCTCATGCTAACAGCAATACCTGTCACAATCTGGAAAAACATGTAATTTCAGAGAATTATAAACCAGTTTATTTTTTAAAGGAGGGCAAGATGCTAGGGACCCAGGAAAGGGGGTCACCCCTCTTCACTGTGTCCTGTACCTACCCCATCCCTGACAACTGCATCAGCCCTAACACCTTATAGCCATCTTGCCCTCTTGGCTTGTAAGTCCTAGCCCAACAAATTTACGTGGAGTTCCACAAACACATCAGACTCTCTCATCCCTTTCTGCCTCCACATATGTTGTTCCTTTATCTGGAACATTCTTCTTTCTACTTTCCCTTAATATCTGCTCAATCTTCAAACCTCAGTTCAAGCCTCTGATACTTTGAGAAGCCTCTCGTGGCCCTTCCCACACCTTTCTAGCCACTCCCTCCTCCCTGGCACTTGGAGACCTTGTCATATATCCATCGTCAACAATGTCATACTGAATTACAGTTATTTATTTACGCATCTGTATTTCCTGTCCAGCTGTGGGAAACTGGGTGCATCTTGATGTGAATGACAAGGTGTTGCTTTCCAGCAAGTGCCATGATCACCGGCACAGAGGAGATGCAAAGCCAGTGTCTGTTGAACTGAGGGAACTGTACAGGTGTTTTTATAGTTCTTATTAGGCTAGGAGTTTGATGTGAAAGGAACCATTCAACAAATATTTATTGAGCACATATTATGTGCGAGGCGCTGTTCTAAGTGTTAAGGATGGAGCAGTAAACAAGAGACAAATGTCCCTGCTGTCGTTGAGCCGAAAGTTTACTCTTTAAGCTGGACGGTCATAGACTCAGCTAAAAATTCTATTACTAGGGAAACAGAGAACTGATGTTGAGATAATTAGCAGTCCTTGCTGTACATTTCTTTCACTTTCTCTTTGTTTAATGGGCATGTATATCTTTTATTCTTAAAAAATGGTAGGCTGTGGTGATTCCAGTTTGTTTGCCTTAAATGCATGTGTTGAACTTTTTCACATGTGTCTTAAGAGCCTATTCAACAAGCTGTCTTATTTCTTATTTGAGGATCTGTGTGTGTGTTGGGGACAGCCAAGGGAAGGCCAGCTTTCAAGGAAAGTGTTCTTGAAGGCTCCTTCACATGCTGTTGGCTCCTCAAAATAACCCAGTGAGCTAGGTAGATGCAGCAGATGTTATTGTCCCATTTTACAGATGGAAAAACAAGGCACAGAGAGTTCAAGTAAATTCATTAAGATTACAGAGTTAATTGGTGAAAGAGCCATGCCTCCTGACTTCATACTTTTTATTTGATTAAGGATGTCGCTAGCGAAACAGTAGTGTCAAGGAACTCAGGATTAATAGATAACTAAAACATTTATTGTCATTCTTAACTGCAGTTTTTTTCCAGAAAGGAATGAATCAAAGTAAATCTTTCTACACAGAACATGGACGCTTCCTTCGGCTTTCTCCCAATCCTCAATCCAAGAGACCACTTGGCCTTTACATTGTCACCACAGTTCAGCCAGTTCTCCTCCAGAGAACAGAGCGGGGAGATCCTCCTGTCAATAATTGCTGCACGTAGCAAGCCCAGTCCTTGGGCTGTGACTTTCCCTGTGGTCACGCTGACTCCAGTTCCCCCATGACCTCATGTTTCAGAGGCTCCATGTTTTGCTGTAGTATTGCCCTGCCAGGCACCATTAGGCAGTGCTGGACATCCCTCCTCAGAGTTTAATCATCCATGTCCTGTTTCAGTTGCTCCACCCAGCTCCTCTGCTGAGACCTGACACTTCTCACTTCCTTGCAACTGCCCACACATTCCCGGGCCCTTGCATCTGCTCCTCTCACGTACAACCAAGATACTCATGAAGCAGAGTAAAGGATTCCTCTCTGCCACATTGGAACAGAAAACTGAGAATTTCAGAAATTAAGAAAAATACATATCAAAGATCAAGTATAAATGGAAAGAAAACAATCTTTGGAAGAAAGTCTCTAAGCCTCACTTTCCTCCTCTGTAAAATGGGGATAATAATACTTACAGGAGAATTACTTTAAATGTTAAAGTTATATATGTAAAATGGTCAGCTTACTGCCTGAAACATAGTAGATTCTCCACAAAGGGTAAAGAATAAAATAAAATAAATTTTCTTCTTTTTCCATAGTATTTAAAATTTGAGCAGCCATACTCAAAGGAAACCATACGTTCACACAAAAACCTGTACATGAATGTTCATAGCAGCATCATTCATAGTAACTAGAAAGTGAAAGCACCCAAATGTCTATTAACTGATAAATGGATAAACAAAATGTGGCATATCCATACTATGGAATATTATTTAGCCATAAAAAGAAGTGAAGTACTGATATGTGCTACAGCATGCATGAACCTTGAAAACAGTATGCAAGTGAAAGAAGGCAGACACAAAAGGCCACAATCATATGATTCCATTGATAAGAAAGGACGAGAATAGGCAAATCCATAGGGACAGAAAGCAGAATAGTGGTTACCAGGGGCTGGAGGGGTGAGAGGTGACTGCTAATGGGTGTAGGGTTTCTTTTTGAGGTGATGGAAATGTTCTGGAATTGGATAATGGTGATGGTTGCACAACTAAAAACCACTGAATTTTATACTTTACAAGAGGAAATATTCGGTATGTAAAATATATCTCAATAAAGTTGTTAGTAAAAAGTTTGTGCAGCAGTAATCATGTCTTAGTTGCTGTGCAATGAGAAGAGGTATGTACGGTGTTTGCAGGAAGTATACACTTACACTAATTCCATGGTGCCGCCATCATTTTTTTCTTCTTTCCAATTCTCTTGATATTAGACTGGTTGAGAGAATTACTTACACCTTGCTTAATCTGTGCGTGTTTGTCTTTTCTTTCTCATGGAAGATGTTTTCTGGGTTTTTTTTTTTTCTTTTTTTTTTTTTTGAGACGGAGTCTCGCTGTCGCCCAGGCTGGAGTGCAGTGGCGCAACCTCGGCTCACTGCAAGCTCCGCCTCCCGGGTTCCCGCCATTTTCCTGCCTCAGCCTCTCCGAGTGGCTGGGACTACAGGCGCCCGCCACCACGCCCGGCTAATTTTTTTGTAGTTTTAGTAGAGACGGGGTTTCACCGTGGTCTCGATCTCCTGACCTCGTGATCCGCCCGCCTCGGCCTCCCAAAGTGCTGGGATTACAAGCGTGAGCCACCGCGCCCGGCCGATGTTTTCTGTTTTGTGAAAGCAGTAAAGTGATAGTATTGCTATCCTCCCAGCCATATTTGAAATATTTAATTACTGAAATATGTGCCCTGAGCATGAGTGGATAGATGGACCTGGGCTATTAAGAGATGAAGTAATGTGTTTTTTATGTTGATTTCCAGAGACCTCCTGCCAGGGTGGAATATTTTCGTGGCATTTCAGCCTAAAAGTTTGTACAGGTTATAAATAGACTTTTATCTCTAAAAAGTAGATAGCCAGCTTCTCTTGAAACAATTTGAAAGCCTAGCATTTCTGGGCACACATTCCAGTGCAGCAGCAATCAGTTGGGGCCCACATGTGCCTATTCTCAACAGTCCTCCTTTCACACTGTTGGCTCATACATGGCCCATTTCACTTCTTTGTTATCTGTGCTCAACCTTTATAGGCATTTGGGTTGGATGGGGAGAAGTTCCCTGAAATTATTCATTCGTTCACTCATCAAACTCATGATAAGTGAACTGTTAAGTACTGGGACAGTCCCTGTCCTTAGGGAAGAAAGTCAAGTAATGAAGAAAGAAATAGAACCAGTTAATTATAACACAGGAGCAAGCACAGTGCTGGAAGCACGGCAAGCTAGTGATGCATAATTACAGATAGAGGGTGTCCAATCTAATCTGATGGGTTTGGAGGTGTAGAGGTTCAGGACTCCTGGAGAAAATGTTTTTGGATCCTGCTGTGTCTTCTCTTTAGTACCAGTGTTACATTTAACTAGTAACTACATGTCTTCAGGGTACACCCATAAAATAAAGAACTTAACAGAATTGGAAAATCCAATAAGGATGAGAAAAGGGGCCGTGATGAGTGGGTGAAAAGGGTGGTAAGAAGAATAAACAGGGGCCAAAGGAGAACGAAAACAGGAAGAGGGTAGATAGACAAATGAGAAACATATTTGTCTTGTCTCAGACGCTCCCACTGATATTTTCATGAAATTCCAAGGGCTGTGACTCCAAGGAAAATTATGCTGAAAGTAAACCTAAGCAAAGCTTGTAGGGAATGGATGAATCTTCCCATTTTTCTTTTGTTTTTTGCTACGGCATTTCCATCCTGTCGTCCTGAGATGATCATATTGGTCATATTGATCCATATCCTTTTTTTTTTTTTTTTTTTTTTTTTGAGACGGAATCTCGCTCTGTCACCCAGGCTGGAGTGCAGCGGCACAGTCTCGGCTCACTGCAAGCTCTGCCTCCCAGGTTCACACCATTCTCCTGCCTCAGCCTCTCCGAGTAGCTGGGACTAAAGGCGCCCGCCACTATGCCTGGCTAATTTTTTTGTATTTTTAGTAGAGACGGGCTTTCACCGTGGTCTCGATCTCCTGACCTCGTGATCCGCCCGCCTCGGCCTCCCAAAGTGCTGGGATTACAAGCGTGAGCCACCGCGCCCGGCCCTGATTCATATCCTTGACAAGGTAGAGAACTTCCAATTTGACAGGTGTTTCCTGGTCATCTACTCTTTGTTGGACAGGTGTGGTGGGGAGCCTGGGGTGGGGGGGTGGGTGTTGAGGGACGGATTAGAAGGCCTAAATAAAAAGGCCAAGCTCTAGCACCCACCATTTGCATGACTTAAGCAAGTCATAACCTCTAATCCTCAGCCTTCTTTTCTATAACAGGGCAAATAAAGATAATGAGTAACTTAGTTAATCATAAGGCTAAAAATGGGTTAGTGTGTGACATAATGTTGAGAGGTTCTTAACACAAAGAGAAGAAAAATATATCTCAGAATCATGAGTATCAAAAATAGCTCAATTATAATATGCTTAATTGTTTATTAATTTTATTGAAAGATGATAATGGGCTTTTGAATTGACTGTTAACTGGTCAATCAGCAAATTTTACCATCAGGAAAAATTTGGGGATGCCATTTAGGGATGAAATTGATTGGTTGCTTGAATTTCTAGAATCAAATATTTATTTTTACATCACATATACCCAGGCTTCAGGTGTGTCGTGTCTATGATTGTTTCTGGGATGAAATGGGGCATACTGAGGAGGGATGTTGAGGAAGTATAAACATTAATTTTGTTGGTGAGGAGGTTTTCATGAGAAGTGAGTTTTTCTGATTTCTTAGTTCATTGGGAAGAATTGCAACTAAGTGACTTGGTATGAATCGGATCTACGAAAAGGGTTTTTGTGGGAGGAATCCCCAGACCCCCAATCCATATTCATGTCCTTAACCATATCCATATCTAGTTTCCACCCAGAAAAAGGGTTCCAGATCTTTAGACAGGATTCTACCTGGTAACCAAGAAGCAAGAATCAATTGGCATATTTTTCTGGAGTGGCTGAGCATGTCTCTGCCTTTGGCACGTCTGCTGCTGGGGAGGCTTTCCTTGAGACTGGACACAGAGGTGGCGGGACTCGATGATATGACCTTTCTTGAAAATGAATTACAGTAGTTGCTTTCGTTAGTGGAATTTTATTTTTAGGTGGAGCTCTTTATTTTCTACACCAATGAGTCTTCTTTGCTCAGTGAAAACAAGAAGCATCTGAGAGGGTAGTTCAGTGTTTGAAGTCTTGAATTGGAAAATTTACCTTTGCCAACTCACTAGTCATGGTGAGGATTGTCCAGGTGGTGACTAACTTTGTTGTTCATTCCACCACCATTTCCTTGAGCCTCTGGGGAACATATTTTGCAGGTTCTCAGGCAGCAAGATCAATACATCAGTCGCTGTCCAGTGTTGTTATCCTGCTGCTCCACCAACCGCAGACCTCTTCTATAGTGACAGAGGTCTAGACTTTCTGGGGTGTGGCAGGGAAGCTGAGGACATACCCTGAGTCTCAGTACAGATGGAAGTGATCAGAAGTACCATGTCCTGGCTGGGCGTGGTGGCTCATGCCTGTAATCCCAGCACTTTGGGAGGTTGAGGCAGGTGGATCACCTGAGGATCAGGAGTTCGAGACCAGCCTGACCAATGTGGTGAAACCCCGTCTCTACTAAAAATACAAAATTAGCTGGGCATGGTGGCGCATGCCTGTAATCCCAGCTACTTGGAAGGCTGAGGCAGGACAATCACTTGAACCCGGGAGGCAGAGGTTGCAGTGAGCTGAGATTGTGCCATTTGCACTCCAGCCTGGGCAACAAGAGTGAAACTCCGTCTCAAAAATAAAATAAAATAAAGGAGTACTGTGCCCTCAGTTTCCGTGTCCCACCTGCTGAGAGATCCAGTCTTCATCTTTAATATGATTCCAGTGGCCCCATGCTTACCAATATGAGTTTAGCCCTAACAACCTCAGTAGGACTTGTGGTCAAAATAAATGAGTCAGTTCTAATTATTTCTAGTTGGCCCTGAGTCTTAAGAGGCAAGACTTAGAAATGAAAACTAACTTCTGGAACAAGGAGGAATGTCAGTGTTTTTAGACATTGCCAGATAAATCTCAATTTTTTTTTTCCACAGCCAAGCAGTAAAGCTGTCTCATCCTGCAGATATGTTGACTTCTTGGCCTGCTCTTCGTGCTCCCTTCCATGTAGCAGTGACAGTGCACCTGTTGACCTGGGAGCATCATCAGCCAAGGGGATCCCTACACGTGCTGTGATCACATCTCCAATATGTGTTTCCCTTAGTCCTAATTCAATTTTGAATCCGAGACTCATGGGCTTTTGCTAACTTGCACAGCTGGAGAAGAGGAAGAAGGGGACATAGGAACCAAAAGCAGAATCAGAGGGAAAGCAGATGGGCAGCATTAGGGTGAGAGGTGGCCAGTGTGGATGTGGCACCTGTTTCTACCAGCACTCCCTTTTCAGGTACTAGCTCCAAAGAAAGCAGGCCAGGACTCATGGACAGAGAGGTGGCCAACCATGAGCACTGATGCTGTCTCAGGGCCACAGCTCCCCTAAAAGTGGAAGGGAGAGACTTTGGTGGCTGGCGGGTACCAGGGCTCCTTAGAGGTAAAGGAAAGTTATTGTCCCAACATGACCTTCAAAGAAAATTAAAAACAGCTCGAGAGCTGAGCTCTCCTTGCTGTCTTTTTGTTGTTGTTGTTTTTCTTTTGAGACAGAGTCTCGCTCTCTCACCCAGGCTGGAGATCTCAGCTCACTGCAATCTCCGCCTCCCGGGTACAAGCAATTTTCCTGCCTCAGCTTCCCAAGTAGCTGGGACTACAGGCACGCACCACCATGCCTAGCTAATTTTTGTATTTTTAGTAGAGACAGGGTTTCACCATGTTGGCTGGGCTGGCCTTGAACTCCTGATCTCAGGTAATCCGCCTCAGCCTCCCAAAGTGCTGGGATTGCAGGCATGAGCCACTGCGTCCAGCCTCTCCTTGCTGTCTTATCCTGAGTCAGAGAAACCCGAGGAAGAGAGAGTGAGTGGAGGTGTTGATTTAGGTGTGAATCCACTCTAGTTAGAGAATTGAGGCAAAGACTGAGCCGTGTGAGCCTCCCGGAAACATGGTCACCCAGCCAGCCCTTGTTTGTGTTTTCACAATCTGTGGTTTTCCAGTTTGATTACTCACTGTCAATTACTTGCAGATCACCTCTCCAGATGTCCAGCTGTCCTTGCACATCATTTGTTTTCTTCAAGGAATCCATTAGTGATGTCTGCGATTTTTCTGGGTGCCTTTTCTGGTCTGATTGGGAGGAGGATGACAGATTCGAGGCAGTACTCATTTTCCACAGGAACCACAAGGAGCCTTCAGACTGAGAGAGGGGCCACTGTGCCTCAGCAACTCCTGAGGGGCCTCACACATTCTGGATTCTCAGCTTCCTAGCTTCATGGAAAAATCCACCTCAGCCGCAGAGGTTTTTGTGTCTAGCTGTTTGTGGAGTGCTGCAGCAGGGCAAGCACCCCGCTGTTGTTGCCTTGCGCTACAGGGCTCTGAAAATAGAACCGTTAGCACCAGCCTCGGGTTTCCTCCAGAGAGCTTGCATGTGGGCCTTTGGTATCTCTCTCTGTCCAACCCTCTGAATAGCCCAGGGCCTGTATTGCTTTCATTATTATGCATTCAAATGGAAACATACTTTTGCCAGAGCGATTACAAGGCAGCAGTTAGAAATGTCTGCCTGGATTTCTGCGTTTTCGCCTTTTTTGACACTGGGGAGGAGGAGCAGGGAAACTTAGTCTTAAGTGGGGACCGCCAGGCTTCTTCGGTGGGCTGGTGTGGCCCTCACTGCTCTTCCTCCTCTTCCTCCTCTGGGAATGAGTGTAGGAGAGATTGGCCCTGCACTTCAAAGACCAGGATGGATGCACCTCTCTCCAGCCACAACTGGAGGACATGTTCATTTCCTCAGAAGCCTGAGAACAAACAGAATCTTAATTCAGGGAAGTAGCAGTACAGACAGTTTTTTAACTCAATAAAGAGAATATTTGAAATCTGTGCATCTGTTTTTAATTAGACATCTGTACCTCTGCATACTCCAGGCAGCTAATTTCTAAGGATGTTCATCAGGAGTGGATGCTTAGGCAGGTTTTGGAGTTGTTTAATCTGTACACCAGGAAAATGCATTTCGTACGGTAAGACCAACTTTGTCAAAAGGATTAGGAAATGAATTGATGTAGAGAAGGCAAAAAGAATTTAAGAAGTCCTGTGTAATGAAGAAACAACAACCAAGGAAAGAAGTAGATGCTGTATAAATTACCTAGACTATTTTTTTAAGAGATGGGTTCTCGCTATGTTGCCCAGGCTGGAGCGCAGTGACCATTCACAGGCACAGTTGTACTCACTGCAGCCTGGAACTCCTGGGCTCAAGTGATCCTCCTACCTCAGTCTCTCAGGTAGCTAGAACTAAGGGTGTGTGCCACTGCACCTGGCAAATTCTACTATGCCATTTATAAATAATTTAAGAGTAATGTAGAATTCTCATAGCTTTTGGCTAACACTGTGATAAGGAATTTTTGTTTTGTTTAGTTTTAACTTACTCCTCTTCATAATGTTTTGAGTGAAGAATAAGGTGCTTTATGGTAAATTCTGAGTTTCAGGAATTGCTCTCTGCATGCTTCCTATCACGAGACCAGTGGTTAGACTCTCATCGTGCTCTTCGTGGCATACCCTGGACGTTGGTAGCTTGTGGCCATGAGTCACAGTGGATGTGACTTTGCTGACGTTGCCCTTTTTGGCACAATCACAAACACAGTGGAGCCTGTGGCCTTCTTCCACGTTGCTTTCAGGACCACTTTCCCACCTCTGTGAGTTGCTAAGGGGTCCTCCTACCCGGTCTTGGTCCTAACATGCTCACCTGGTATCCCTCAAAACTGTCAGCTTCACACATCGCCTCTCTCCCTCTCCAGGCCATGGAATGTCCAGGTGGGCCTGTGGTTCTTTCTCCCTCCAAGACCTTGCCAAGAAGAGAAGAGTTGGTTCTCATCTAATTTCAAGAAGACACTTGAAAGTAGATCAAGTTGGCCATTGGTGTCATCTCTAGTTATTGGATAATGTTTTTAATTAGGCTAGTTTTAATTTAAGTACCTATTTTACAAGATAATATTTTCAAATATTACTTACATACCTCTATGTCCCATTTTTCTATACCCTATGGCTTAAGTTACATAGTTTTAAGTGACTTGGTATTTTACAGAAATGTATTCGCTATCTAAATAGAGTTCCACTGTGCTTTGTTTAACAATGTATTTTTCTCTCTTGAACATTCCTGAACATTCCCTCTCTTAAAGATTATTTTTTTAGGAGATAAAAAAATTTTTTTAAATATATTTAGTGGCAATTTAATACCAATTAAAAACTATAATGGTTCATGTTTAATGAAAAGGACTGTTTTTTATGTTTTATTTATTTATTATATTTATTGAGACAGCATCTTGCTCTGTCACCCAGGCTGCAGTGCAGTGGCCCAGTCTCGGCTGAATGCAACCTCCACTTCACATGTTGAAGCGATTCTCCTGCCTCAGCCTCCCGAGTAGATGGGACTAACAGGCACATGCCACCATACCCAGCTAATTTTTTTTTTTTTTTTTTTTTTAGTAGGGACGGGTTTCACCATGTAGATCAGGCTGGTCTCAAACTCCTGACCTCAAATGATCTGCTCACCTTGGCCTCCCAAAGTGCTGCAATTACGGGCATAAGCCACCGCACTAGGCCTTTATTTATACTTACTTTCAATTTATTTTAAATCATCCTACAAATAGCAGTGAAAGTAATGATGCAATAGAAGCTAAATTATTTCATGTGTACCTCTGATTATTTTTCAAAACTGTATTATATGTGTATATATTTTTGATTAAACTTTATTTATTTTTAAATTTCAACTTTCATTTTAGATACAGGGAGTATATGTGCAGGTTTGTTCCATGGGGAATATTACATGATACCCTTATCATACACTAAACTTCTATACTTCTGTTCTGTGCCACTGGGCTCCCTATGTCATTTATCCCTGTGTCATTACCACACAGTTTTAATTGTAGTGGCTTTTTTTTTAGTATCTGCTTGAATTGTATTCTGTGTGGTTATCAAAAACCAAGATTAGGTGTGGAATTTTGTTAAAGACCTTTTACACATTTACAGAGATAATCGATTTTTCTTCAGGTCCATAAACATAGTGAATTATGTTAATGAAATTCCTTCATATTGAACATTCTTAGACCACGCTATATTTTCTTAATAAGATGTTGGACTCTGTTTGCTAATACTTTATTTAAGATTTTTACAGCATGTGCATTAAAGGATATTGGTCTGTAGTTGTGTGTGTGTGTGTGTGTGTGTAAATCTTCATAAGGTTTAGACATCAATATTATACTTGCAATATTAGAAGAACTTAGAATTTTCATTTTTTTTCCTATACTCTGGATAACAAGCTGTACAGCACTGGAAGTATCTATTGTAGGATTTGGTAGAATTCCCTTGTGAAAACACATGAGCCTAGTTGGGGGTTTTTTTCCTCTTTACTGTCTTCATGGAAATTATTCATTGAAGCTTTATATCGCTTCAGGAGTTAATTTTGCTAACATGCATTTTTCTAGAAAATCTATTATATTTAGTTTTCAAATTTATCGAGTTGTACAAAGTAGTTGCTTAAATGTTTTTAAAATTTTTCTTTCAAATCAATCATCTTGTTTCCCATCCTTAACATTTCTTATTGTTTTATATTTGTTTATATATGTTTATATTTGTGGGTTAACTAGGGCTTGTCTTTTATTGATCTTTCTCAAAGAATCAGCATTTTAGTTTGTTTCTACTCTTTTTCTGTTTTATATCTCACAACTTTCTACCATTATCTTTATTAATTTCTTTATATATGTTTGCTTTGTTGCTTTTTTCCTAGCTTTTTGAGTAGAAATTTAACTCATTTATTTTTATTTATTTAAGCATATAAAACTGAATTTTTCTGTAATCACTGCTTTAATTGTATCCCAAAATTCTGATATGTAGTATTTTCATTATTAATTTTTGGAAGTTCTGAAATTGGCTTGTATTTATTTTTCCACTAGTAATTGTTATTTTTTAAAAAAACTTTATAAGAGAGTTTTTAGTGGATTTGGGGGGGTTTATTTTATTATCAACTTCTACATATATGTCATTTAGATCAGAGAATGTTGTTTATATAATTTCAATTTTATGGAGGCTTTCTTTGGGGTGTAATTGTTGGGCAGTGCTAGCAGATGTTCCATGTGCACTTGAGAAGTCTCTGTTAGTATGTTGTACAGATCCTATATATACTTACTTGTTTCCCCATTTGTACCATCTTTAACTGAAAGTGGTATGTTAATATCTCTTATTATTGTTATTTCTGTTTTTCTTTACAGTTTCTATACTTTCTACTATATTAGGGGTCAGCAAATTATAGCCTACAGACCAGCTGCCTGTTTTTGTAAATAAAGTTTTGTTGGAATACAGTAATGCTCATTCATTTACATATTGTTTATGGCTGATTTATCACTACAATGGCAGAGTTAAGTAGTAGCTGCAGATAGTATATGGCCTGTAAACCTAAAATGTTTACTATCTATTGCTTGAAAGGAAGTTTGCCAACCCCTGTAATATATGAAAGTGTATAGATATTCACACTTTGTATATTTTGATGTGAATGGCCTCCTTTAGTATTATAAAGTCTCCTTCTTTGTGATCTTAATACTCTTTGGCCTGAATTCTACCTTGTTTATTGTCAGGATTACAACTCCTGCTTTCTTCTCTTTTTCTGTTTTTCATTTCATTATCTCTTCATTTATAGGTGTTCTGAATAACTGTTTTACATGTGTTGGGTTTTGCTTTGTGATACAATTTGAAAATACTTTTTAAATAAATGAGTTAAGCCCCTTTACAAGTGGATCCATTTGTTAAACTTTCAAGGTAGAACAGGCACAAGTTTTGTATACATTATTTAAAGGCTTTTGAAAATACTCTATTTTGTAAACGTGATGGTAAAGTTAATCCAAAATAGATAATTGAAGATACCTTAAATTTTGAGTTTTATATTGAGAATTATTATTGTAGCTTCACAATGATCAAAGCAGCACTGACTAGATATTTTGTTGCTGTCAGAAAATTGACTTGAAATGACGATGAAGCAGAATTATTGCTCAAATTGAGGGTCATTGTTAATGAAGTTAAAAGGTGGAGTTTACATCCTAGGTAACTGAAAATTAAAACATGTAGAAAAATTTCCAAGAAGATTCATTAATTTACTCTCGGTTAATTCATTTTATGCTTACACTGTCTTCGTGTTTTCATGTGTTTATTTATTAATGCAACCATTTACACGTTCTCCAATTGGCTGAGCCCTGTTTAAGGATCTAATGACACAAAGATAATTTTAAGCAGTGTCTCTCACTTTAGAAGTTTATTGTCTAGTTTGCACTATGAGGGAATTATTTTCATATATACAATTTTTTTTCCAGGAGTAGCCATTCTTCTTTCAGTTAGTCAGGGGTCTTTTGGATTTCCCTCTCTTTCTTTGGATGACATAGTTAAACTATATTGTGCTTTCTCTCATGCAGGGCAGCCACTGATCACAATGTGGATAATACAACAGAAATACTCAGGGAGTGGTTGAAAAATGTACAGAGACTCTATCACTATGTGGAGTGGAGGCCTATGGATGAACCAGAGTAAGTAGTGAGAGCAAAATTTGTAAACTCATTATTTACCCTTCCTCTTTAACTAGCTCTTCAGGGCTTCCAGGTTTGGAAGTACATGTGGCTTTTCATTGTCTTTCATTTCTGTAGCTATGTGAGTACTGAATATCTGCCATTTTTCCCTTTTAGAGATCTTCACAGTACTGTCTTGCTGTTTACTCCCACAGCTGCCAGCCAAGTTCAGATTTTCATTACTTCATAAATAAATTGCCATGACAGTTTATATTTTTAAATATTGATATCATTTATTCATATTTTAAATATAAACTTTTATATTTGGAGGATCATAGTGAAAATGTGTATACTTTCTACATATACCTTGCTTCTTTCAACTTATATCTTGATAATCATTCTATAGCAATAGTTAAGGAGGTAATTTTCATTTTTTTACTGCATGATCACTGTTGTATGTGCATTTACCATAATTATTTAATTGATCCCCTGCTGATGCTCATTTAGGTAATTTCCTATCTTAACCATAGAAATTCCTTCTTTCTTTCTTTTCCTTCTTTGCTTTCTTCTCTTCTCTTCTTTCTCTCTCTCTCTCTTTCTCTCTCTCTTTCCTTCTTTCTTTCAAGACAGGGTCTCACTGTCACCCCGGCTGGAGTGCAGTGGCATGATCATAGCTCCACTGTAACCTCGTACTCCTGGGCTCAGGCAATACTCCTCACTCAGCCTCCTGAGTAACTAAGACCACAGCCATGCATCACTATGCCTGGCTAATTTTATTTTTATTTTTTGTAGAGATATGATCTCACTATGTTGTCCAGGCTGGTCTTGAACTCCTGTCCTCAAGCAATCCTCCCACCTTGGCCTTCCAAAGTGCTGGGATTACAGGTGTGAGCCTTTGTGCCTGGTTACCATAGAAATTTCTTTTTCTTTTTCTTTTTTTTTTTTTTTTTGAGACGGAGTCTCACTCTGTCACCCAGGCTGGAGTGCAGTGGTGCAATCTTGGCTCACTGCAACCTCCGCCTCCTGGGTTCAAGCGATTCTCCTGCCTCAGCCTCCCGAGTAACTGGGACTACAGGTATGCGCCACCATGCCCGGCTAATTTTTTGTATTTTGAGTAGAGAGGGGGTTTCACCATGTTAGCCAGGATGGTCTCGATCTCCTGACCCTGTGATCTGCCCACGTTGACCTCCCAAAGTGCTGGGATTACAGGCATGAGCCACCATGCCCAGCCACCATAGCAATTTATTAATTGCTTCTATCTCCAAGTCATCCTACATATCATACAGTCAAATCAATCTACCTCAAATACAAATGAAATGGTTTCATTTCTTTATTAAAAATACTTCACTTACTCTTTAGGAACTGAACAAAGTTCAAACACCTAAGACTTATATTTTTAAAATTCCATGAATTTAGCACCAAAAGAAAATGTGCTTTATCCAGAACGTTCCTTTTATTTCCAAACCCCACACTGTTGCTTGTGCAGGTCCTGGAAGACCCTTTCCTTCTTTATAACTAACTCTTATCCTAAATCATGCCTACTATAGAAACCTATTCTTAATCACTCAGTTATAAATATCTACCTTTGTCTCAACAATTGTATTGCTTATATTCTATGTCATCCTTTTTGGCACAATGATATACACAACCAACATTGTTAATTAACTATGCAATTAGTGTATTTTTTTTTAAATAAATTGTAAGTTCTTTGGCAGGGGCTAGAATATATAAACACTTTATATTCCCCCTCTCCCCTCAGAGCCATATTCTTGGCAGGCACTAAATTAATACTGGTTGGATGAACAAATAAGAACAAGAATAAATGTATTTAAAACTTACTATTATAAATGTTCCCAAAGCTACTACAATTTTGCCTTAAGGAACTGTAGAAATAGAATGAAGGAGTTGCCTGAATTTCTTCCCCAGAGAAGTCATTTATTGAAAGCCAAATTTGTATTATAGTAATAATAAATGCCATTCCAGAGCAAGTTTCTGTTCTTCTAGTCTCTCTATATGTAAGAATTCTTATAAATATTTATATTATAAAGAAATATATACAAATATGATATATTATAATATATACACATGTATTTCTCAAATCCAAGCCCATGGACTGTATATCAAGCAAAATTTAACAGTGAAGTCTGAACACTGTAAAAGATTGTAAACACTCCTTTAGAGTGCCTTATAATGGAGTCTGGCCTAACAAAAACGGCACAAAAATACTTTGTGTCCCTTCTTTGCGTCTTGGTAACGTTCTCTGCAGCCAGGTTTTGACTAAACATATTATATGCCAAGGTCAGTGTGAAAAAATATTAGAGCAGGCATTTTGGGGGGGAATATATACAGAAAAATGAGAATTCCACTAATTTTCATTGAAACAATAATTGGAGAAGATATTCCCGAGAATTTCTGTGCTGTACATAGTTTTATTAACCTTATTTGTTTAGTTACAGTCTCATTGTTTTTGCAGTTTTTCACTCACTAAAACAAATGTACTGCCAGTGCAGCTATGAGATCTTGAAGTGGTGGCCAGTTTTGGGTTACTGCAACAGTATCAATGTCCGTGCCAGTTGGGTGCCTTCAGAAGGGTTTTGGAGTGTGCTCCAACCCACTTGTCTATGTGGCCATGGAGGAGTCTTTGCCTGGCTGTTTTGTGAATCTTGATAGAGATCCCATGATCTCACTTGACCTAAGATAGATCAATGTGTTAGACTGTGTGGAATCATTTGTGAAAACTCCAACAAGTAAATTAAACTTTCGTTTTCCCTGGGAAACTCATGTTTTACACTGCATACTCTCCAAATCTATTCGATGTCGGGTTGTATAAAAATTGTCTAGGAACATGAGCTTTTTGCTTGGATTCAAATCTTGATTGTGTCCCATTGGACGAATGACTTAACTGCTCTACCCTGATATCCTCACCTGTGAAATGCAGAGAATAGAAGTACTCACCTCAAAGGGCTCTCATGAGAACCCATTGCAATATTTCTTGTAAAGATTCTTGTATACAGTGAGCAGTGAGTTACTTGACTTCTCATTGCTCCAGTTTCCTCATCTGTAATATGGGGATGATGATAATAATAATAGTATCTACTTCCTGGGATTGATAGAAGATTAAATGAATACATATAAACATTTAGGACAGAGCCTGGTACGTGTAGGCACTCAATAATGATGAGCTATTATTATTTTAGGTCTTACCCTGATGAAATTGGACCAAAGCACTGGCCAACCTCCCGGTTTGCCCATGTGATGAAACTACGACAGGCAGCCCTTCGAACTGCGAGGGAAAAATGGTCAGACTACATTCTGGTAAAAACAGATGTTTGATTTCTTGACAACTGTCATCTCGAATGTATCCAAATCACCGTCCAAAAACTAGAACCATGGAAGCAATCAAAATAATATTTTTGATTAGGCAGTGACTCCCCTACTTTTTAAGAAAGGCACAGGGAAATTTTTGGTAGTTTAATATTGGGCTCCCTGGACTTCATCTTCCGGCCCACGTGGATTTTCAGTGGGTAGGTGAAGAAGCGCCTGAATTATTTGGTCTCTGCCATGCAACAGGCATAAGAACTCTGCATATTTTTAGTTCATGGGAAATGCTGTAGGTAAAGCAATGTAAGTTGTTCTTATAACTTTCTGGAAGAATTTGGGGGATATGAAAAAGTAATTATCTAAAAAAGTGATTCAGTTGAACAGCTCTGAAATGGTTCCCTTTTGCTCCTGAATGATCTGGGGAATAGCATCTGGTGCTTGACACGGTGATGTTCTCTTTGGAGAATTTATGTCCATCCTCAGCCCCTCAACCACAGTGAAAATCTGCCCAATAATGTATCACACACACTTGTGACACAAATCCTTTCATAGAAATTTTCAAATTGTACTGACAATATTTAACATTGTATAGCTGTTTAAATGCCATTGAAGTGTACAAATGTTAAATCACAAAATTTGGGGTAAACAGATGGACTATCATAAAAATGAAGACTTCTGAATTTTTTATTGTGATAAAATCTACAAAATGTAAAATCTGTCAGTTTATCCCTTTTTCAGTGTACAGTTCAGTATGATTATTTCTTTTATAAATTAGAATCTGTTGTTATACTGTCTCTAAATAAATCACTGTTAACATGGACTTCTAAGAACAGGAAGTAGCTTCACCGGTTAGCATGGGTTGATATAATGTACTTAAACAAAAATTCTGCTTGTCACATTAAAATACATTGATAGATCTGTTTTGAGCTACTCTGGCATTATTATAGAAAAGCTAAGTAGGCATGCCCATCTGTACCTAGACTGGGCAGTCAATAAGTGTTTTTGAATGAACCTTTAATGTCTTGGGAGCCATTAATATCTTGTGCCTAAAACACTAGCCAAAGTGTAGGTTGGTTCTTGGTTGAGGCTATGCCCAGTGTGGCAGCACCAATTTACTGCTTAGTGCCTTATGCAGAGCCCAACATACGAAAGTTAGACTAAATGTATTTTGACTGAATGAAAGCCACCTAGCTGCAATGGGTTTCAATAAGGAGGACATAGATAACTGGTTCCATATATCATGAGCAAGTTTCTGGGATCCTGCAGAAGGGCTGGGTTATTCTCAAACTCATTACTGAAAAGTACCTTTTCACCTAACATTATCCTTTTCTTTTCCTAGTTCATAGATGTTGACAATTTCCTGACTAATCCACAGACCCTCAATCTACTGATTGCAGAAAACAAAACTATTGTGGCCCCCATGCTGGAGTCTCGGGGCCTGTATTCTAATTTCTGGTGCGGAATCACCCCTAAGGCAAGTCTTTTGCTTAAATGAATTAAGGCTACTAGTTTTAACAAGGCAACACCCTGTCAACAGTAGTCCCATTCACCTTTCTCTTGTTTACTCCCTTGAAACATGCATGTCATTGTGTTCTCAGAGCAAGCATTTTTTAGGAAGGGCAGTAAATCTAGGTCCAATGCTACAACCCAGTTGGGCTCTTCTGTGTTAATTTATTATGAAAAAAATAATCTAAAGAGCTTAGCCTTAGAAACGTCAAATTAGCCAATAAAGCATGCTGGAATTTGTACTTTCCCCCACCTGATTCAGGAATTACTATTTTTAATTAATTCTTTTTGTCATTACAAAACTAACATAAGAACACCATAGAAAAACTTAGAAATTAAAAAAAGTTTAAAAGAAAACCAACAAAACAGATGTTAAATCCCCATCACGATAACAACATCATAGATAGAAACTTGCACGTTTTTAATAACTGTATTATCATCAAGTGGCTATATTCCAATTTCCTTAATCTTTATCTTGGTTTGAAAAACATTTAAATTATTCACAACTTTTTAACTATCATGACCATCATGATTAATATAATTTTTCAGCATTTAAGATTATATCCTTAGGATAGCTTTTTAGAAGTGGAATTACGAAGTCAAAGAGTACAAATATGCCAGGTGCAGTGGCTCACGCCTGTGATCCCAGCACTTTGGGAGGCCAAGGCGGGCGGATCACAAGGTCAGGAGATTGAGACCATCCTGGCTAACATGGTGAAACCCCGTCTCTACTAAAAATATAAAAAATTAGCCAGGCGTGGTGTTGGGCACCTGTAGTCCCAGCTACTCAGGAGACTGAGGCAGGAGAATGGCGTGAACTTGGGAGGCAGAGCTTGCAGTGAGCTGAGGTCGCGCCACTGCACTCCAGCCTGGGTGACAGAGCGAGACTCTGTCTCAAAAAAGAAAAAAAAAAAAGAGTACAAATATTTCAATGACCTTCGACGTGTGTTGCCAAATTTATTTCCAAAGAGTTCTAATAATGAAAACTACCATGGTAGGTTATTTTTATGAAATTCAAGTTAAAAAAGGTTTGAATTTTTATTATTTCTTTTTTTCATAGTACAATCTTCAAAGTAGTGGTCTGTTTTAGTGAATGCTCATGGCTGGTTATATTTTTTATTTTTTCATTAAAGAATTAGATAAATTCAACTGATTAATGTAATATGTATCAATGTAGGATAAAAATGTGCTAAGCAAAATAAGGTATGTTGGCCAGGAGCAGTGTCTCACGCCTGTAATCTCAACACTTTGGGAAGCTGAGGTGGGACAATTACTTGAGCCCAGGAGTTTGAGACCAACATGAGCAACATGGCGAAACCTCATCTCTACAACAAATCAAAAAATTAACCAGTTGCGGTGTTGTGCACACCTATAGTTCCAGTTATTCTGGAGGCTGAGCAGGGAGTATTGCTTGAGCCCAAGAAGTTGAGGCTGCAGTGAGCTATGATCACACCACTGCACTGCAGCCTAAGCAACTGAGACCCTGTCTCAAAAAAAGGGGGAGTATGTTCAACGTATTCTCATGGCCAAAAGGCTAAAGTTTGAGTCTGCCCTTTATATTTGGTTTTGTTTTGGATGAGAAATAAGGCCAGTAGTGTGCTGATAAATGTTTAATAACTGGCTCTTTGTGGGAAAAACCCTCGTTGGTAGCATTGCTAATTTTTATGGTTTAAATACTCCCACCATGCAAACAACTTAAATGTTGTTTTTTTTTTTATTATACTTTAGGTTTTAGGGTACATGTGCACAATGTGCAGGTTTGTTACATATGTATCCATGTGCCATGTTGTTTTGCTGCACCCATTAACTCGTCATTTAGCATTAGGTATATCTCCTAATGCTGTCCCTCCCCCCTGCCCCCACCCCACAACAGTCCCCGGAGTGTGATGTTCCCCTTCCTGTGTCCATGAGTTCTCATTGTTCAATTCCCACCTATGAGTGAGAACATGCGGTGTTTGGTTTTTGGTCCTCGCAATAGTTTACTGAGAATGTTTTCCAGTTTCATCCATGTCCCTACAAAGGACATGAACTCATCATTTTTTATGGCTGCATAGTATTCTATGGTGTATATGTGCCACATTTTCTTAATCCAGTCTATTGTTGTTGGACATTTGGGTTAAGGGAAAGGTTAAGTAAACTGCAGTATAGCCACTTGATGATACAGCTATTAAAAATATGCAAAACTGCCACCTGAGGTGTCATTAGAGTGGTGGAGATTAACGTGATTTTTGTTTTTATGGATTCCAAGCTATCAACATGTCAACTGGTTTGCAAAATTTCTGAAAATTTAACAATGTGTGGTCCGGTACACCAATGGATGAAGCATTCCTCTTTTGTTGTAATTATTTCTTCTAGTTGTAAGAGATTTCGAATGTGTGCTATTTTCTGTGTCTCTTTTGGGAAGGTAATATGTTCATATTCCTAAAGGCCATTCACTTCCTTGGGAGAAAACATTATATTGGTTTAAATTCATACATTTTCAGTGTTTCACATGGCAGAATCACTTGAGAGTTGTTTTTAATGAGTTGTGCTTTGACACCAGCAACAAGGGTGGGTTATCCTAGTGGCCGCAGCCTACAAATTTGTATTATCTCCTTATTTGCTTTCAGGCTTAAAAGCAAATAGGAGAAATGTGCTCACTTGTTTTGTACAGTAAAACTAAATTCTGAGCAACTTAGGGACAAGTATTATTTTCCTCCATTTATTTTTGGCTTTCTACCATCCCAGTTAGTCTCCACTAGAGCAGGAATAGAAAGGGCCAGTGACTTCATAAGTTCAAAGCAGGACCTGGTTCCCAGAGCCTTTAAACTCATTCAAAACAAAATGTCCTTGATGTTGTCTGGCCAATGAACAGGAATTATTACCAGCAAGATTCAATTTATGTGGAAAAAGAAACACATTCATCATCTCTGCCTCTTTGCAGGAGGCACATTTATTCTCTCTCACTTTCCCTGCTTCCTTCCTTCTCATCCCCACCCCAAGGATATTCAGTGATTCATCATCATCATGGATTTTCCAAGCTTATCATTCTGGGAATATTGTTCCTAAGTAACCTAGAACTTATATTTGACACAAGTACTTAGGCAGCCCTTTAAAAAACCTGAGTCCGCTTTATCCCTTGGAAGACTGCTCATAAGCTGAAGTATTAGGAAAACCATAGAGGATGTTAAATGATCCTTAAGTTAAAGGCTAATTAAAAAATTATAGTAATGATAATACTTCATATAATATATTGCAGTTCCCAAAATAGGTTCATAGACCTTATCACATGTGATTCATTCTGCAGCTCTATGAGATTGACAGAGCAGCTGTTATCCCATTTTTCAGGAGAAAAAACTCAGGCCCAAAGAGGGTAGGCATGGACTAAGATCAAACGGCTAGAAGGTGATTAAGATGACTCTGAGACCCACATCTTCTAAGTCCTCATTTGTGATCCTCCTCCCTTATCATGGGGTTGGCATTAGGGTTAGCTCAGCTAGGACACTCTTCTAGAACCTGAAGGGAGTGTCAGCGAAGTAGATGAGGCTGTAGTGCCTTATGTGTGGATGCTGAATTACAACAGGAAATGTAACCATGAAGTGATGCAACTGATCAATGAACATATAAGAACTTCCAGAGTATCGTGCCCTTCGGAGTGCTGGCCTTGCAAAACTTCACACTCATTCCACTGAGCCTGCCATCACCTAGAACATTTTCCAAAATGCCTGGCAAAGCTTCCACAAGTATGTTTTGTAAGCATGTTTTGTTGAGATATATCTTCATCTTTTCTGGAAATGATTCAAGCTTTGGAATAAGGAAATTGGTTGTCCTGTGTGCTTGTGCAGAAGGAAGTTTCAGAAGCTGAATCCCCAAAAACTGTGGAGCAGCTGCAGCTTCACCAGAATATTGACTAAGTAACTGCATTGAAAGAAGACCCTCATTTGTATATCTAAGTAATGCATGTTTAATTACAAATATTAGTCATAGTGTAATGTCATTTTAATAGGAGCCGGTATTTGTTGATACATTCTTGGTGCTGGGCAGTAGTCTCAACACTATTCAGGTTCTACCTTACTTAAATTTTACAGCTAACCCCATGGAGTAGATAGTGCCATCATCCCTGTTCTAGAGATGAGGAAATAAGCGCAGCAAGGTTGAGTCACTTGACCCATACCTACAGACAATAAGTAGCTAAGGTGGGATTTGAACTCAGGGAGTCTGACACTGGAACCTGTGCCCTTAACTGCTCTGCCACTTCTTAATACTCATGCTTCATATTTAATCATAAGTCAACATAAAATACACTTTTATGAAATTATTAAATCAAGAGATATGCTGAAATCAAAGTTATTCTTCCTTATATCAAGACCCTTTTAGTATAATTTTATATGTAGACAGCATTTCTTGTGCTCACTTGGAAATTCATAGGCCATAATAAGAGGAGTGAAGGTGGCTTTGTTTGGGAGCTTGTATGTAGCTGGTGATGACTTGAAAACAATCAGTCTAGCGAATGAGAAGGATGAAGACTTCAGATTAGAAAACACAACCCACCTATTTGCTCTTTTACAGGGCTTCTATAAGAGGACCCCAGACTATGTTCAGATTCGAGAATGGAAGAGGACAGGCTGCTTCCCCGTCCCCATGGTCCACTCCACCTTCCTAATTGACCTCAGGAAGGAGGCCTCGGACAAGCTGACTTTCTACCCCCTACACCAGGACTACACCTGGACCTTTGATGACATCATTGTCTTTGCCTTCTCCAGCAGGCAAGCAGGTACTGTTTGTCTTTGGTCGTAGTGCCACCATGGAGACACAGCAAAATGACCAGCTCCTTTGTTTTGTGCATCTTATTAAAAAAAAATACCCTCATATTTCTGGTAGTGAGAGACAGTAAATTGTCTGCAATAACCATACCAGCACGCTCTATGTTGCTGTCCCTGGAAGCACCAATGACCAAGAGCCAGGGCTGGCCTCTACCCAGAAACCCACTCTATTTTGAGTTTCAGGGACTGGTGGTAATGTTGGGAATTATGGGAAGGTGATTGGTTCTCTGTGGTGCTACTGCATTGCAATTGTTTATTATAGAAGTCCATTTATTAATTAGGAAACTGTCACAGAGGCCTAAAACAGCACTGGCAAAGACCCCAGACTTTAAAAATGGAAGTTTATTTCTTCTTGAAAAAGTCTGAGCTGCTATAGTGGCTTTGTTCCACAAAGTGTTCAGAGTCCCAGGCTTCTTGTGTATCGCTTTTCACTCTATACGACGTACTGCCCTTAATTGTGGAGTCCCAGGTATCTCACCACCATGGATGCGTTTCAGCCAGCAAGGCAGAAACAGCAGGGAGAACTCTCCCTGTCCCTTGAAGGGTGCAATCCAGAAGTTGAATGCAGCACTTCTATGCAAATCTCGTTAGCCAGAGCTTAGTCCCAGGACAATACCTCACTGTAAGGGAGGCTCAGAATGTCGTCTTTATTCTCTGCATGCATGCACTGCAATTTTCACACTCTAGAAGAAGGAAAGAACAGATAAAGAGGCAGCGAACAGTCTCGGCCTCAGTCCCTGTGAAAGAGAGGCAAAGCGAGACTGAAGTCTTTTATGAACCACTGGGAAAGCATTTCTAGTGGGGCCTGGAGATTTTTGAGAAAGACAGGTGAACAGGAAGGAAAGTTATTTCTCTCATTTCACCCTACACTTGCTTCAGGAGGACACAATTCACAAGAGCAGTTCAACAGCAAGACACATGGCATCTAACAGAGCAAAGCTTTGTTAGGATAATTCAGACTTTCCTGACAGAAGTCGGGTTCCATTATTAATGTGCCAGAAATGTGTCACTTAACCACTAGCAAAAACAGGTTCATAAACCAAGAAGATGGTGAATAAACTCACTGTGGCCATATAACTGAGGGTGGAAAAGATGGTGCAAAGATCCTCCGACAGCTGAGGAAGTGGCTGGCAGATGAGAATGTTAATACAAATTCAAGATACAGTTCACACATCAGACTCTCCTTAAAGCCATAGTGTCCCACTCATCAGTTATAGATTTGCTGAGAATAAGAATATTTGGTAGAAATGGGTCAGGCTGATTTCCCCCTTGGCTGCTGGAGTAATTTAGACCCTTTGGCCAGGTGTAGGCATTTTGTAGCCCTTGTGTCTACGCAAAAGCAATCTCATATGATTGGAAGTTTTTTGCAAAGATTCCTATGTCAGTGTTAATGGAAACTGCTTCTTTCAGTTGGTCTGTGATTTGCTCTGACTTCCCCAGGACGGAAGCAAAGTCAGGGACTTTTGAGTCCTTTGAGTGCCAATCTCTTTCCTTCAGAGGTTGAATTGAAGTTAGGATGTTCCAAGAAAGTGAGATATTAACGATTACATGAATGGCACTGCCTAAGAGTCCTCCTTTGTAGTCACTGCACAAAGCATTATTATGACCCCATGCACTAAATTATTATGGTACATTGTATGAAACCAATACCTGGATATTGGGATGGGAAAAATGATTCAGGTTAAGCAGGAATTTTTCAGCTCTGCCCTGTGCTTGGCCTGTTCACCAGGAGTTTGTGTGCTATTGGTCAGACTTTGCAAAGGCTTTTTTAGAACACTGAAAGCAGGTAGACACCCAAAGTTGTTTGGTGACTCATTTGGGAAGAGGAGATAGAAAAGGAAAGAGAGAGGATGAACTCCCAAGTGTTTCCTTCTGTTCCTGGCACGGTGTTAGTTGGGAGTTAAGATTTCTACATGTGAAAACACAACTAATAGTCATGAAGCAGTGAAAGCTAAGGGCCAGATTGGCGGTGCAGACCATGAACAGGGCAGGAGTCAAGGCAGGAAAGATTCACTGTCATTTTGGGGATATGAAAGGTATTTCTTGACAACTGTGGATTTTAAGGTAATAGTGTACTTATCTCTAAGTATTTTCGAGAGAAACATGAATGAGCCTGGGAGTCATGTGCAGTCCGGGGCATGTCTCTAGGCTCTTCCTTCCTTAGTTTCAAAGCAAAGCACTTTCCTCTTTCTTCATGAAATATGATTGGTATTCTTTTGTTCTCACTCTTCTGAAGCTCCCTAGCTGTGTATCATCTATGTCCCAGGCAGGACCATCCAACCACAAACCTTGGTCCTAAATCTTTCACCCCAGACTCTAGCCATTGCCCCATGTGGGTGATGAGTGAGGAGCAATCCAACTGTGCTGGTGAGCCGGGCTTGGCCACCCCTCTAGCCCAAGAAGAGAGCACATATGGTCATAGGCAAGTTTCTGTGGCTGTAATGAGTCCAGGGTCAAGAGTTCACCTCCCATTGTGGCCAGTGATCTGGGTTCTGTATCATGGCCACAGGAACCATCCCGGCGCCAGCCAGTCGTCTTCCAAATGTCTGATGTGAGTCAAAAGAGGCAAGTGATATGGGCAATGGGCAGACAAATCCTGGACACCACTGGTAGCGATTAAATTTGTCCCCTTGTGGAGGGATGGCAATCCCCTAGTGACTAATGGTCTTGGAACTGAGCTTCCAATTACTGGGTGGGTAGAAAGCACTTGGCATTGGCTCTTTAGGGACAAAGATTTGGCACTAATGACTTACTATGTGACCTCGGACAAGTGACAGCCTGAGTCTGATTTTTCATCACCAAAGATAGGGATAATTATATCAATCTGCAATGTTAAGGTACTATATGAGTACAAGAAAATGTTTTATATGTTTAAAAGAAAAATAAAGTCCTTCAAAATGTAGCATAATTCACTTTTCTTTTTCAAAAGAAAAGTTGTCTTCCCCAGAAGCAGCATTCACTGGGAGTGCAGACTCTTTTGTAGACTTTATCTAATTGTTAACACATTTTCTTTTAAATTTTCTGTTATCAAACTGCCCATGCACATGGTTGAAAGTATTCATATAGTTCCCCATGGTTTATTAAGAAATGAACAGTCCCCTGCACATCACCCTGCATCATTTCTCTCCTCCAGAAGGCAACCACTTTTATCTATTTTAAGTGATCATTTTAGTATAATATTTACATCCATGTTAAATAATATGCATGCATTGCTACTTCTTGATTTTCTGGCTTCACCATGGGCATTATTTATTAACTCTCCACTACAGACTGGGAGGAGTTAGCTCTCTTTCTGCCTTTTGCCCTCTGCATGCAAACACATTCTTCTCATCACCCTGTTCTCCCAATGTAATTTCAAACAGATTGATGGTCAGTGTTCTTGTTGTAATCATGCAAGCCTAACTCCAAGCTTGGTCATTTTTAGGCCATGATTAGTTTTCCTTTGCCATTAATTTTCTTTGGAGGCAATTCCTTTAATAATTGCCTTTTTTTTTTTTTTTGCTTAGTTTTATTATTGCTAGTATGATCCAAAACTAATCACTAATTACCTCAAACTCCTCTCAGAATGTTCAGATTTGTCAGATGTCCTTTTCTGCATGTTTGTGAAGATGTCTGTTCTGGAGCTTTCTAATATATCCTAATCTGAGTGGTGCTGCAGCTATCAACCTAAGACTTATTTCTCTTCTCTTATACACTGACTCTCCTGTTCGTGTTGTTTATAATCTTTCTTGCTGGTTATAATCATCCTCCTCTTCCTCCTCCTCCTCTTCCTTTCCTCCTCATCCTTCTCCCACATCATTCTGAGAAAGTATGATGGCAAGTAAATATATTATGGTCTTGCATGTCTAAAAATGCCTTCCTTGTACCCTCACACTTGATGGATAGTTTGGATAGGTATCATATCTTTTTTTTATGGAAGCCTCAGAAAGTTAATTGGTAAAATGGTTTGCCTAATTAGGGTAGAGATGTAACTTTAATATCTTTTTCCTTCCACTTCCTGAATTCATGATGACTTTACAAGAAGGTGCACTTTGAAGCTCCCCAGAAGCATTCATGTGGGCAAACAGCAGAGCTAATGAGTTTGCTTGGTGAAGGCAAGAGAAGGGACAGTGCTTGGTAGACCAGCCTTGATTCAAGCCAGATTCAGTAAAAGCAGGGAATAAAGGTTATTTTCTTTTCTCCTTCCTCTCTGTTAATGCCATGAGACAGCTTCACCTGATTTGACAGATGATGTAGCTGACTGGAGGAAATTTCATCTGCACAAAATAGAGGAGTCCCTATGCAGATAATTCTCTCTCCAAAAAACACTGACGATTATCGCAATTAACAAATCAGAGACTTGGATACATGGACCAGAGGCTTGGATACATGGCAGACTCATCCTTTTCACTAAGCAGTCTTTTCATTGATCAGGAGTGTCAATTGCTGACCAATGATCTGTATGAGACCATCCTGATTCCTATATTTCTAGCTGTCTGGTTAAACACAGATGCCTTATAACTCTGCAAGTTATCAGGTGGGGCTATGAAGAACAATTTGAATATGAGAAGGGTATTGTATACTTCTGGTATTGTCACACTACAGGTTCTTAACAGAACATGCTGAAATGCAGACTCTTTTGTCTCTATGTGAACTGATTTTGGAAGTTTCATGTATGTTGGTTGGCTCCAAATCCATGCCTGCTAAGGGAAGCAATAAAACCAGGGAGAATCTTGGAGAATTTTAAATTTCCTTTGTTTTTTCATTTTTTGTTCTATGTATGCCTAGATTTAGTTTTAATAATCTGTCAGCGTTACAGAATTTTCCTGTTTGCTTTCATATCAATTGTGGATTTCATTCCTCATTTTCTTGTTATTTCCTGTAGGTGGATTACAGTGTTCCATTCTGCTCTCCGGAATGGGAATTCCTTGCCTCCCTTTTGATCCGTTCATGCTTTTTTTGTTCATTCCAGGCCATGAGTTTGCTTTTTCTTCAGAGAGAAAAAATCAATTTCCTCTGGGCTGAAGAATAGCCCAGTGTTTTTATTAGTCCCCAATGCTGTGTTTTACTTTTTAAATAAAGGGGCATTTTTTAGGTCTATAGACATATCTGAAACAACCACTTATTTAATTGCAGTGTCAAACTCAGCATCAAACACAGTTCAGGTTCCTTCTCCTCGCTTGTTACTCAGCAATGTGTTTTCTCATTGTTGGCTTTGTCCCTCTCTTGGGTCCTCAGGCATCCAGATGTACCTCTGCAACAGAGAGCACTATGGCTACCTGCCCATCCCCCTGAAGCCCCATCAGACACTGCAGGAAGACATCGAGAACCTCATCCATGTGCAGATTGAAGCAATGAGTGAGTGACCCAGGAACAGAGGGGGTGGCTCTTGTTCCATTGCCACAGTGACCATACCAGCCGCTTCCCTCCTCTTCCAGGATTGGAATCTCACAGCCATTAGTCTCCCCTGGCTGAATACATAGCTATTCATTTGTTCATTCTTTCCTAAACGTTTCCTATGGGAAATATGTACATGACAAGGTCTTTGCCTTCTGTGACTTTCCCATCCTGGAAGAGTGCTGGGTACACAAGTAAATACTTTCCAAAAGATCTGATAAGTGCTGTAATAGTGTTTTGTGGTGTGGACTTAAACCCTAACTTGGCTGCTTTCTAATTATATGACTTTGAGCAAGTAATATCCTTAGTTGTAAAATGGAAATAATGAAAACTTCCAGGGTTTTTGGGCAGATTCATATGGTATATGTAAAAAGTCTAGTACAGTCACAGTAGTTATGACTTCAACTTAATAACAGCACGTGATGTAACAGATACCACTGTTACATCATAAAGTGCTAAGCACTTTTTGTACATTGTTTCATTAATCCTTGTAACAACTCAATGAAAGGGTTTTATTATACCCATATTAAAGATGAAAAATAATGAGATGTTACCTGAAGTAACTTGCCCTAGATCATTCTGCTAAACAAATGACATTGGGATTTGAACCCATCTTGCTATCTCCAAAGTTCATGTCCTTAAACACTATTGTTATTGCCTCTAGGTCTGGCATGATGCATGAATTGCTGTGCTTAGTCATCAGTAGCTATGCTTTTTATTATGTGTGATGTACAATGGTGGCTAAAAGAAAAAGTAAACAATCCACCTAACCTAGGGGAAGATGTTGAAATGGCTTCCCAAAGTGGGGTCTATTTTCTATTATTCATCAGTAGAGCACAGGAGGTGTGTATGTGGGCAGTGGAGGTGATTAGGGAGGAACGGCAGGAACTGAGGCTAGAAAGTGGGCAGGAGCCCTGTCAAGAGACTCTGATGTATAAGAAGGTATTTGGGCTTTAGCTGAAGGGATGGGCACTCTCAAAAAGATTTTAGTACAGAAATGTCAGGTTGAATTTGGATTTAGAAAGGTCACTCTAGAGGTAAGAGAAGTGTAGGTGGAGCATGCATGGGATGCATGGGCAGTGGCTGCTGGTCTCAGGCCTGAGGTGAAGAGACCACTTTGGACATTTCACGGCTACTGGGCAAAAGGTGGTGAGGACCTGAGCTAGAGCAGTAACAGTGGGAGTGGAGAGGAAGGAACAGAAGCTTAGCACATAGGCTTGAAAGGACATAGCCAACAGTTGTTGGTAGATGAATGAGCAAAAGGGAGGCATAGAGAAAACTCCCAAGTTTTGTCTTGAGTGTCTGGGGGTGATTTTAAGAACTTTAAATGGAATAGGGCATGTAGAATAAAGGAGAGGTTTGAAAAGAGAGACCATGGCTGGCGTGGTGGCTCATGCCTGTAATCCCAGCACTTTGGGAGGCCGAGGCAGGTGGATCACCTGAGGTCAGGAGTTTGAGATCAGCCTGGCCAACACGGTGAAACCTGTCTCTACTAAAAATACAAAAATAAGCCGGGCATGGTGGTGCACATCTGTAGTCCCAGTTACTCTGGAGGCTGAGGCAGGAGAATTGCTTGAACCCAGGAGGAGGCGGAGGTTGCAGTGAGCCAAGATCGTGCCATTGTACTCCAGCCTGAGTGACAGAGTGAGACTCCATCTCAAAAAAAAAAAAAAAAGAAAGAAAGAAAAAGAAAAGAAAAGAATAGACCATGAGTTTATTTTTAGATCCATTGAGTTGTCTATGAGTATCTGTTTCCCACTCCTTTGCTCCTACACTATAAATTCCTTTTTCATCATATTAGTCTCAGGACCTAGCACATTGTCACCTGGTAGATGCCCAGTAAATATTTGTTAAATGACTGAATGAATGATGATGAAATGATGAAATAAGGAGCTGATTCACTGTGACAGTATTTCTTGAACCAGCCCTCAGGAATCTCCTTTGCGAATTTCTTTAGCACATACTTTTTCTGCTGCTTTCCCTATGTTCTAGGCCCTAAAGGATATGGGTGACATCTTATTGCTTTGTATCTAGCACAGTGCATGGCATGTAGTTGTTACCAAAACAAAATCTGCTGAATGCATGAACAAATGAGCAAATGAATGAATGAAAACTGTATTGACAAGGGCACTGAACCCAAAGCCAGAATAATGGGCTCGAACTTAGACACTGTCACTTATGAAGGGAGAATCAGATTTCAGGACTTTAGTTTCTTCATCTATAGAGTGATTTTGCAATGTTGAGAAGAGCAAATAAAAGAATATATCAACTCCATAAAATAATGAGGTGTTGCTATTATTACGACTCCATTTAGCTCTCGATAAAGTGCTGTCCCTTATTATCCCCGTTTCATGGCTCTCGGTCTCAACTCCCAAGTAGGAAGAGTCTCTCTGGCCTCAGAGAGAGGCCGGCTAGACCTTATGTTCTCTTGTTTTCTCCCACAGGGCTGAGAGTGTAAGTTCTCGGTAAATAGAAATGCACATGTCATCAATAAAGATTTTAATGATTGCAAATTACAAATATGCACACTACCATGCTAGCCAGGTAGAGTTCGTTTGAGAAGAACCTGTAAATTATAGCTTTCATCATTGATCTCCCAACACATGCCACCTCTAGTGCTAAGCACTTTACATATCGCATTTTATTTCATTCTTATACTTACCTCCTTTTCTGAATTTTAAAAATATAGAACATAATCGGAGTAAGAAAATGTTGGAAAGGTAAAATTTTGAGGGGTATAATGCAGAAATATGGCCTAGAAGTCCATGTAAGATTAATAAAAAATTGGCAATGACAAAATCCTATCAGTCAAGTATCCTTCTCTAATAAAAGATTAACTAGGTGTTAAAAACACTTTGCATAGTGCCTGGAACCCAATGAGCAGTAAATAAATGGCTGCTAATAGTGTTGTTAGACTATACTGATTGAAGAATAGGAACGGGGTGTCCAATATTTTGACTTCCATGAGCCACATTGGAAGAAGATTGTCTTGGGCCACACATAAAATATACTGACACAACAAATGAGCTAAAAAAAAAAATCACAAAAAGAATCACATAGAGTTTTAAGAAACTTTACAAATTTGTATTGGGTCACATTCAGAGCAATCCTGGGCCACATGTGGCCTGCGGGCCACAGTTGAACAAGCTTGCATTAGTACATGCATTTTATTCATGAGCAAACATAGAATGCCTGTAATGTATGCGTTCTCTGAAGGTACTGGGGATTCAAAACATTTTATGATCAATTCTCTGTTTTCAGGTATGTATGATTTAATAGGAGAAACAGACAGACGTTTAAAAAAACACTAACAACACAGTATAGCATTTTGAGAAAGGAGAAAATATCAAAGAGATAGGAATTGGGATAGAGAGAGATTGCTATGGGCTGTGTGATCCAGGAGACCCTCAAGTCCTAATGGTTCTTAAGCTAAGCTTGGGTACAAGTGTAAAATGTAAACAAGAAGAGTGGTATGGTGAGGACACTACAGGCAGAGGAAACAGACCAAGAAAAGACAAAGTATTCTCATGCTGAAGGAGAGCTGACTTAAAACAGTAGGCAGAAATAAAGTTTGAGAGAGTGGGGTGGCTTCATTGTTGTAGTCTTTGAATGCTCAGCTAAAGAAAAATTCCCATCTTAAGGAGCCAATGAAGGTGTTAGAAGAGATAATCAGGCTGTAAGGATTTATTCAACACATACTGTACCCTGCAGATTGTTCAAGATGCTGGGCATACGGCAGTGAACGAAACAGGCAGAAGCCCTGCCATCAGGGAACTTATATTCTAACACAGAGAGTTAGACAACAGACAATATATCTGGGAAGCAGCTATATGAAAATTTGGATGAAGAATGTCCCAAGTGGAAAGAACAGCACATGTAAAGATTGTTAGACAGGAAAAGCTTGGGGGTGTTCCAGGGACAAAAGGCCAGCATGATTGGGGTATAAAGAAGGAGTTGGGTCAAGGGAGATGAAGTCATGGAAGAAGAAATGTCCAGATCACACTGAACATTCCGGCCATGGTAAGGAATTTAGATTTTACTCCAAGAGTAATGGGAATCCGTGGAAGATGGGGTGGGGCAGAGGGGGCGTGGCCTGATATGACTTGTGCATTTAGAAGGATCATTTGGGCTATGGTGAGGATACTAGAGTGTAGGGGACCAGTACCTCTCTCCTGGTGGGACATGATGGTGATTGGGATGTGAGCTCTAGCAAGGTGGTGATGAGAAACAGACAGGTTGAGGATATATTTTGGTGGTGGAGCAACAGGACTTACAGAGACCTGAATGCAGTCCATGAAGGAAAGAAAGGAATCAAGAATGAGTCCAAGATTTTAGCCTGATATGCCATTTACTGAGATGGGAAAGACTTTATAGAAAAAGACTGGGGGTGGGGAGGTAGTTTTGGTCACATAAGCTTAAGATATTTAATAGGCATCTAAATAGAAAGGCAGAAGATAGTCGGATATACGAGTCTGGAGTTCAGGGAAGAAACTCCAGCTAGAGACAGATATTTGAGAATCATCAGCATCAGAAGGATATTTGAAGCCGTGGAACAGTCTGAACTCATGTAGTAAAAGAGCATAGGATGAGAAGAGGACAGATCCCCGGGGAAGACAAAACAGCCAAAGAGCTAGGAGGAAAAATTGAGAAGTGTTTCCAGACGGAGCCAAGATGCTGCCGAGAAGCCAAGGAAAATAAGGATAAAGAATTGGTCATTGGTTCTGTCAAGAGAGAGGTCTGTGATGACCTTGATATGGGCCACTTCAGTGCAATGATGAGAACACAAATCCATTCAAGTGGACTGGAGAGAAGCCAATGGGGAGATGAGAAAGCTGAATCTTGATGGGATGGGGAATGGAGAAATCAGATGGAGGCTGTTAGGGGTGAGAGGTCAAAGGAAAGGTTTTTCTGGTTAGGTTGGGTTTGTCTGTTTATACTGTTTTTTTAAAAAAATAGAAATATAACAGTATGCTTGTATGCCAATCACAAGGATCCAATATATGAGGAGATCTTGATGATGTAGAAGAGAAGGTAATTGTAAGGTGAAAACGAGAGGGATTTTATCCTGGGTTGCAGCCCAGAACAATATTGGAGAGGCTATACTAGATCGAAACTTCATCTAATATGGCAGATGGGGTGGCAGAATGTATTGATACACATGCAGTTTGGTTTGTGGACTTGAGGTGGATTGAAAAGGTAGATCTAATTTGATTTTGAATATTTTCTTTCTGAAGTATATAGGCCAGTCATGAGCTAGACAGAGATTTTGGAGATTTTAGGAGAGAGAAGGCAAAAGATACAATCTCTCAAAGAGTGGGAAAATAAATTTACTATGAAAGGACAGTTACATCATTTGGTGGTGTCAAGTGCCAACTTGACATCTGTGATTGTAGCTTTGAAGTGACTCAGTCAACACAGTTGTGTATGTTTCTCACAGTAGTCCTCTTGGTGCTGAGTAAGTGGGCAACAGGTTTAACCAGGATTAGGGTTTTATCAGGCATCAGTGGACGAGAATGGAAAATCTTGTGAAGGAGATGGTCGGGGAATTTCTGAATTGTAGACTGGAGTTTTAGAAATCAGAGTTGAAGAATTTGGGTGAGGTGGGAGAAGGGTTATGACGACAATGACTAACACTTATTAAAAGCACTGTGCCCATCTCTTTTCATGTGATAATTCATTTAGTACATTAGAAGCTGCACAGAGAATTTGGGGATGTGCTGCCTTTGGGAGATGAATGACAGGAGGCCAGATCTTATAAAGATGTTAGATTTAAATGGTTTATAAAGCATGAGGAGATTACTCTTGCAAATTACAGCATAAGGTGATAGGAAGTCTCAGGTACCTGCTCTCAGTATTGACATTTTGAGACAACAGTACTTCATGTAAAAATTATTAAGATAATTGGATTTGAAGTCAGGTCTAAAACTGAGTTCCAGCCCTGCCAATCACTCAGTATTTGACCTTGGACAAGTCTACATCTGGCTTGGTCTCGGTTTCTTTAGTTGTAAAAAAAAAAAAAAGCCAACCACCACAAAAAAGTGAAGATAAAATTACGTGGTGACTGTGAAAACACCTAGCAACCCGTTAAGCCCTTAAGTGAAGTGTTGAGTGTAACTGTTATGGTTGAGAACAGAGCTGTGCGGTGGAAGATTATTTTGACAACAGTGAGCATGATTAATTAGAATAGGAGAGACTGAGAACATGTGAGTGTTTGAAAAAAATCAAAAACAGCCCAGGCACAGTGGGTAAGGAGCCAAGCTAGGCTGCAACAATGGAAGAAGTTCAGGAGAAATTATAGAGAAGAAGCGGTAGGATTTGATCCAAGTACAATCTGTCAGGTACTTTTCCAGACATGACTGGGCTTAAATCAGCTACTCTGGACCCAGCCCAGTTGCCTGGTTGGCTAATAATACCAGTGGCCACCAAGGACTAGCTCTGGGGATGATGTGGAATGGGAATTAAGAGCTCCGGTGGAGGAGTAAGACCTAGGTTCAAATACCAGCTCTATCAGCTCTGTGATCTTGGGCAAGTTATTTAATGTTTGTTTCCTTGTCTATAAAAATAGAGACACTCATACATATCCCATGGTACATGTGAACATTAAATATATGTGATTATATATGTCAAGTATATATGTGACATATATATCACTCACAGAACCTCTGTAACAATGGCTGTAATTATTCACATTAGATCTTGAAACTATCCTGAAAGCAATGAAGCCCATTGTCCCAAGTGGCAGTACAGGGAAGGATTATTTCCAGGAAGGGATTTAATGAGAGACCAGATCAATTATGAATGATGGAGTCAGAAATGACTACAAACAGAAGCCAGGATATACCTAACCTTCAAGTCTGTTGTCAGCAAAGATACATCCTTCTCCCCACAGACTAAGTTTCTTAGGTCTGACTCACTGTATCACTTCCTGTTTTCCTCTGTGGCTTACTGCTGCCTTCAGTGGCAAAACCCAAGCACACTTCTCTGATATTTTCGCCCAGTGATGACTTTTGGGAGCCAACCACTTGTGGCTTTTTTTTTGCAACACTTGTCCTGTGAATGCAATGACTGCCTATGTTTGATGGAAACAAAGTGACTAAAAGCAGTCTCTTTGGCTGAAATGTGAAAGCCACACAGGCCATGTGAGTCCAAAGGAGACCAGCAGCCTAGAATGGGTAACTCAAAATGTAACACCCTCCGAAGTCTCAGGCCCCAGGAGGGAGAGCAAGACAGCTCCTCAGACAATATCATGAATAGGAGGAAGCTGGTACTTTAAGCTTCTTTCTCTTAAAAACCTAACCCTGTACCTGGTGGACCCTCCCTGTAGATTTTAAAAGAAACTAATAAGGAGTGGAGTGGAACAGAAAGGACCAGAATATTCTGGGCTGCTATTGGGAAGACAAACACATGCACTGCATATGCACAGAAATATGACTATAAGTTTCAAGTTTGAAGTAACGAGACCAGCTCTTGTGTTTGGCCTAAGAACTCCATCTCACTGTGTTCTAGAATTTCACATCATTCGCCAATAAGTAAAATTGGATGTCAGGATTTCTCTATAATATTTCAGTGAAGTTAAACAGATCATACCCTTTGGACAGTATCTCAGGATGGGCAAAGTTACGCTGGAATATAAAAATCTGATTGACTTCATATAACAATGGCTTATTTCTTGCTATCCAAGTCAGCAGAGCAGGTGTCTTTCCTGGGAGCTGCCCTCCATATGTTGATGCAATGTTCCAGGCTGCTTCCAATTGCATCTGCTCCATATCCACACATGCCACTATGAGCACAGTGGTGGGACCAGGGGCACTGTCGGGGGAGCTCTTGGAGAGTGGAGCAGCAGCACCACACTGTAAACTTCCCCCAGAAAGTCATAGAGCCCTGAGTAACTTCAAGGGCAAGAGAGTGTATTCCTCGCCTGTGCCTGGAATAGAGGTGAACAGATACGTTACAGTAGTCATGGCCATTACCCATAGTTCTCTCAACAACCCAGTTACCAGCTATCATTTTAAATTTTCTTGTTTTATCCCTTTAAGGAAAATCAAATGAGGACTTTGAATTTGTATAATACTAAACATTCTTCAAGGCCTTTTCAGGTTTCTTAACCAATATTACTTCCAACCTTTAAAATACATAGTTTGCAAAGGAAGCTTTTTTAGAGTATCAGATAAATAAAACTTTCGTTATTGAAGAAGTAGTGTCGCTCCCACTTGGAATCTTCCCATTAGACATGGGCCAGCTCTCCGTGGTTAGATCCTGTTAAAGCAAAGGACCTTTTGCGCACCCACAGCTAAACCTGCCCAGGTGGGATAAAAACAGTCCCACACTTTGACAATTTTAAATGCAGAGAAAAAAGTGTTTTTCAGTAAAAATTCTAGCCTATTTCTGAGCTCTTTCATCATGGGCCATAGTAAGTAATAGCTAAGAGTTGTTGAGCATTTACTGTGTTAAAGTGGTGAGCACGCAGCTCTCATTTAAATTTTATAACACAGATACACTTCTATTATCCCAGTTTTACACCAAAGAAATGAGCTTAAAGAGGTCCCCTAACTCTCCTACTCCTTCGCAAACCAAGGTTTGGACCCAGATCATCCGACTCTGGAGCCCTTCCTCTTAACCATTATCCTAAACTGCCTCCCAAATATTCTTGAAATAAGTCTTAAGGGAAGTGGAGCAAATGTTGCAATCTCCATATAAACAAATGCTCTTGAAACCAGTGCCCTGACCAGCAGGGTTCCTGTGTGGCTACTCAGTCCTGGAGAACTGCTGCCATTGTCCCCTGCCCTGTATTTCCAAGTTGTATTCCAACCCTAGAGATCAGGCATGCGGGTGGAATTCTGATTTCTGACCCTTTCATTAACAAAGCACTCTGCATGTTTCTTGTGTCTTCCAGTTGACCGTCCTCCAATGGAACCCTCCCAGTATGTCTCAGTTGTCCCTAAATATCCAGACAAGATGGGATTTGATGAGGTAGGAAAGGTGTCTATATGTGTGTGCACATGCATGCATGTGCAGGCTTGTGTGTTCATTTTGGAACACAAGCCTGAGCTTGCATCTGAGAGCCAGCAAGATTGGCTTGGTTGCTGAAATGGCTCTGAGGTCTTGGGAAAACTACTTGGTTTTTGTTGTTCCTCAGTTTCCTTATCTTAAAAAAAGGAGTATCATGATAAAAGGTAGTTAATCATTTACTTAGAAAGAAATTACCATTTAGTAATGAAAGTGAATTTGATATTTTCTAGGAGCAGATATTGTGATAATTTTAATCAACCTTTTTATCAAAATTCAAGAGTAAGAGAGGATACATGTTTTAGATATGGAGGACTTTAACTTTATTCTGCCACATCTGAGCAAGTGGAAACTATTCTGGAACTTTCTGTGCTTTCTTTTTTTTCTACTATTCTTCTATGGAAAAAGGTTGGTGAGCAGGGTTGAGAGGACAAAGAAAGAAAAAAAAACATATTTGTTCTAAAATTCTGCCTTTCAGCAGGCAAGAACTTCCTAATAATATTCTAAGGGTAGTATTTATTATTAAGTTTTAGTTGTATGAAGAATGAAGCAGAAATATTAAGAGGTTCCCCTCCTGGTAATATGCATAACAGATACTTGGCAGGGATTGTAACTCCACGTCACTGACTCTCTCATGGGTGTCTCCTGTAGCTGCTGAACAGTATTCAGAAGGAGCTTGGTGGTCTAGAAGCTAGGGCAGTGCCTCAGGAGTCCACAAACTGAGAACTCTTCCATGGACTCTGGATATGTAACAGATCAGGCTTTGAGCTTGGTGCTCATTGCCACTGATTAATCGAAGGAAGATGCCTTGTTTATCACATGGTAACATATACATACATATATGTACATGTCCCCAGAGTACAGCCTTCTCAAAGGGATTTGACACTAGAACTGGGAATTAAGATTTCTTCCATAAAACTGATTTGGAGCTATACTTCAGGAAGGGGGAAACAGTATTTCATGAATATTAAATGGGGAAGAGTTAACAGCTTCTATGCTGTTTCCACAAAAGGCAGAATGAGAAGAGATGAGCTACAGGTAGTAGATAGGAATAAGACTCATTTGCAAATAGTTTTTAAAAATGATCAGGGCTACAGAGAAGGTTGTCCCACACCCACAGTGGACCAGCTTCCACATATTACTGTAACTTTCCTTCCCTACAGCTCTCTCTCGGTTCCCCAGGTGAAAGGACCCAAGTGTCCTTACATAGATTCGTTTCTCCTCCTAAAAACATTGCTATGAGGACCAAACCAAAGCAAATAAAATAAGACAAAACCAGGATCTTCCAGTTCTGGTCTTGTTTGGGCAGGACACGGTGTAAGGACTGGGTCACTCCTAGAGCCCTTCAGGAGAAAGCCAACTCCGTGAAGTGGCACAGGCTCAGAGACTCTACTTTCCTGAGTCTGAGGTTAGTCACCTCTCTGTATGGAACAGAGATAGCATGGTAGAAAAAGGGCTTTTCAGGGGCTTTTCAATCCTCCTTGGACTCTGTGACCTCACTGGTGGTGTCTGGGCTGCATTTGGCTGTGACACTCTTTTCTCTGTTTACTGTTCACTAAGTATGAGCGAGCCGTCTGTGTTTTTACTTCGTGGCTACAGTTTTATTGCACTTGTCCTGGCAGGGACTGGAACTGGATTGTTATTTACTAAAAGTCTTCCCAGACTGGAGGTCTCTGGTTTTGGGGGCCTTTTTGGATTTATTTCTGTTGATTTTTTGTCCTGTTTTGTTTTTGTTCTCTTAGAATGACCTCAGTTGGCTTCATGTTTATACCTGAGAAAATGCCCTTTCCTTTCCATATCTGGAAAATTAGGGGATGAGGCATGACCCATCACAGTATGATTCTGACTAAAAGAACACAACCCATTAAGTTATAAAGTCCCAAGTAATGAGGCAAATAGAGTCACCACAGAAAATTATGTTTTTTACAAAATAATTATCCAGTTAGGTAAACAAGGAAGGTAGTAAAATTAGGATGCACTTAATCTACTTGGCCCTAGATCAGGTAGACAATTTCTTCAAAGAGAATATCTTGCTCCTCCATCAGTTTCTATGCCCAGGGATTTATAAATGGATAGAAATGAGATTATTTTGCAAGGAAGGGTTGAAATTTTAGTTAGTGTAGCTTTTAATTCCAGTGAAACATATGTTTATGACTGCATTCAGAATGACCATGTGAACCAAACCTTAACACAGAACTCCAGACTAGTTCTAAGATGAAAGTTTCTCCTTTATTCTGGCCATAGCAGAAAGCCAACTTTATTATAAACCACCTATCTTAGACATTTTAATCTGTACTGAATTTGAAAGACGAGTTTGTTCACCTCCCTATTTTTATAGAACTGGACCCAGAAACATTAATGTCTCCTCAGAGTCATCCAGATGGTTAGTCAGTATGAAGTCAACACCACCTGACTTGTTTCTATAGGTTTCTGCTTTACCATGCTATGTGTCATCATCATTTCTCACTGGCAGTTAAAGTCACTAGTTTAACATTTAAAATGTTTCTTACTGTTTGTAGCAAAAGGACCTTATTTGTTAAAACATTGATTTACCTGTAATGGCATTCACAAAGCTTTAGATACTTCTATGGTTCATTAAATCTGGGAATAGTGAGGACATCCTCATTATCTGTAACTCTTGTTGTCCTTGTTGAAAATGAGTTGGCCGTAAATGTGTGCACTTATTTCTGGTTCTATATTCTGTTCCATTGGTCTGTGTGTTGTCTATTCTTATGCCAGTACCATGCTGTTTTGGTTACTATAGCTTTGTAGCATATTTTAAAGGCAGGTAGTGTGCTGCCTTGAGCTGTTCTTTTTGCTCAGGACAGCTTTGGCTATTCAGGGTCTTTTGTGGTTCCATGAAAATTTTAAGATTTTTTTTCTGTTTCTACGAAAACTGTTATTTGTATTTTGGTAGGGATTGCATTGACTCTGTTTATCACATTTGATAGTATGGACATTTTAGCAACATTAATTATTCCAATCTATGAACATGGGATGTCTTTCTTTTTTTAATATCCTTCCATTTCTTTAATCAGTGTTTTATAGTTTTCATTATTAAGATCTTTACTTTCTTTGGTTAAATTTATTCCTAAGTATTATTAAATTTTTTTGTAGCTATTGTAAATGGGATTGCTTTTTCTATTTCTTTTTCAGATTGTTTGTTGTTAGCATATATAAACGCTGATGATTTTTGTGTGTTGACTTTGTATCTTGCAACTTTACTGAAGCTGTTTATCAATTCTAATGGTTTTTTGGTGGCATCTTTAGGTTTTTCTAAACATAGGATCATATTGTCCTTTGACCTCTTAAAGAGTAGTTTTTTTAATTTTCCTATTTCAAGAGAAGGGAGAACATATTTATCAATGAACATCAGAGAAACAAAGAAAGTTAAGTCACTACAAAGAGTTGAGTTTTGAAAATAATTCAATTTGAATTAATATCATTTACCTTAAACACTGATATGAGATAGAAATGAATTTTTACGACAGTTCTTCCTATCCTTTCCACTCCTTCTTCTATCTAAAACATTTACTAAACTTTTCAAACAGCCTAAAAGAAGACTTGAGTAATTTATATGTCTTTTCCCTTTTTCTTCTTGCATTAGATTTTCATGATAAACCTCAAACGCAGAAAGGACAGGCGGGACCGGATGCTGCGCACACTGTATGAACAGGAGATTGAGGTCAAGATTGTTGAGGCTGTGGATGGAAAGTGAGTTGGGTTTCTTCTCCCATTGCAGATGTGATTGGAGTGGGGATGTGTCTTCTCTGACAGAGAATTAGTCCCAGGTGTGGCTCTAAGTCTCTTCGGTCATTAGAAGATAGTCATATTTTTAAAACAGCCGCCTGTAGTAGCATTTAAGTTAATTTCATCCTGTAGAGCAAGCCTGAAATCCACTCACCAGCCAGTGGTCTTTGGTCTTCATTACACTGAAGGCTCACATTGGATGTGACTGTCCTGTCTCTGGGGGTTCAGGCAACAGTTGTGGTGGTTTTCAGCTTTCTGTAGTGTAACAGAAGGAATGTGTTCAGAATTGTGTTCAGAGCTGAATTAGAGCATAAAGTGCTGAAACTTGGGCAATCTGAAGAAAATAGATGGAAAAATGCATAAAGGTCTACATTTCCTGTTGCATAAGATGCCTGCCATAATCTGCCTGGACCGATCATAGTGGCCACTTTTCCTGGAAATACGGCAGGAAAGTAACACAGGGAACCTAGTTAGATCCCTTCTTTTTGTTTTATCTTGTTCGGCTTTGCCCTTTTATTTGACACCCTAAACTATTTCAAGGCATAGATTTTTATAAAATGTGCCTTTCCATGTTATATGTTGATTTAGAATATGAGTAGCTTTGTTTTCTATTTGCATAACCCCAACTAAGGAGTATGGCTAGCAGCTGTTGAAGTTCTTATGACTCCCTTAGAGAATCTCATCAGTGTTTCTCAAAGTGTGACCCGGACACTCACATCAGAGTCCCCAGGGATGGTTAAGGGGGCAGCTCCCTCAGTCCCATCTCAGACCTGCTGAATTATGCTCTCTGAGGCTGGACCCAGGATCTGCATTTAAGAAGCCTCAAGGTGATTCTTGGATAGGATTGCCACATAAAACACTGGATAGTCAGTTAAATTTGTCCCAAACATCACATGGGGCTTGGTTATACTAAAAAATTATTCATTATTTATCTGAAACTTAAATTTGACTGGATGTTTTGTGTTTTTCACTTCCTAAATCTGTCAGCCCTATTCTTGGGTGCAGTAGAGTTTAGGAACCACTGCTTCAAATACCTCCAAGAGCCCCAGTCCCATTCATAGACCACATGGACCAGGGAAGCTAGTTGAGTAGTGAGAGTTCTTTATATATCCTGAATGCAAGTCCTTTATCAGATATGTAATTGTCAAATATTTTCTTTAACTTTATGCATTATTGATTGTCACACTTTCATGATGGTACACATAGAAGCAAAAGAGTTTTCATTTTGATGAGATCCAATTTATTTTTTGTTCTTGTTGCTAGTAATTTTGGTGTCATACCTAAGACTCCATTGTCAATTTCAAACCCATGAAGATTTACTTCATGAATTTTCTTCTGAGAGTTCTACAGTTTTATCTATTACATTTAGGTCTTTGATCTATGTTGAGTAAATTTTTGTATATGGCATGAGGCAGGGATCCACATTCATTCTTTTGCACATGGTTATCCATTTGTCCCTTCACCATTTGTTAAAAAGACTTTCGTTTCCCTCGTAGAATTGTCTTGGCACCATTGTAAAAAATCAGTTGCCCATAAATGTAAGGGTTTATTTCTGAACTCTCAATTTTATTTGATTGATCTATATGTCTATCCTTATGCCAGTACTATACTGTCTTGATGACTGTAGCTTTGTATGTAAGAAGTATAAGTCCCTCAATTTTGTTATTATTTTTCAAGTTTGTCTTAGCTATTCTGGGTCCTTTGCTTTTTCCATATGAATTTTAGAATTAGCTTGTCAAGTTCCACAAATAAAGAAAACAGCAGCTGGGATTTTAATAGGAATTGCATTGAGTCTGTAGATCAACTGGGAGAATATTTCCATGTTAACAATATGAAGTCTTTTGATTCATAATCATGGAATATCTTTTTATTATTTAGATCTTCTTTAGTTCTTTGAAGGATGTTTTGTCATTTTCAGTATACAAGTCTTGCACTTATTTTGTTAAATATACTTGTAAGTATTTTACTCTTTTGATGCTATGGTACATGGAACTGTTTCCTTAGTTCTATTTTCAGATTGTTCATTGCTAAATGAATAAGAATACAATTGATTTTTGTATATTGATCCTGTATCCTGCAACCTTGCTGAACCATTTTTATCAGTTCTAATAGTACTTGTGTGTGTATATTCCTTAGGATCTTCTACATACAAGACCATATCACATGCAAGTAGAGATAGTGTTATATGTGCCTTTCAAACCTGGATACCATTTATTTCTTCTTCATGTCTAACTACCCTTGCTAGATCATCAAGTACAATGTTGACTAGAACTGTTGAGTGCAGAGTTTCTTGATTTGTTCCTGATCTTAGAGGGAAAGCATTCAGTCCGTCACTGCTAAGTATGATGTTAATTGTGGGTTTTTCACAGATGGCCTTTATTGGGTTGAGGAAGGTCCCTTTTAGTCCTATTTTGTTGAGTATTTCTATCATAAAAGGGTGTTGGATTTTGTCAAATGGTTTGTCTGTGTCTATTAAGATGAACATGTGACTTTTGCCTGTTAATATGGTACGTTACTTTGATTGGTTTTCACATGTTAAACCAAACTTGCAACCTTGGGATAATCCTGGGACCCATTTGGTCATGCTGTATATTTCCTTTTATAAATTGCTGGATTCTCTTGCTAGTATTTGCTTGAAGATTTCCACATCTATATTAATAAGTGATATTGGTCTGCAGTTTTCTTATAATGTTTTTGGTTTTGTATCAAAATAATATTGGCTTCATAAAATCAGCTGGGATGTGTTCCCTCCTCCTCTTTTTTTTGGAAGTTTGTGAAAGATTCGTGTTAACAATTTTTAAACATTTGGCAGAAACCCCTAGTGAAGCCATCTGGTTCTAGGCTTTTCTTTGTGGAAATTTTTTTTATTACTAATTAAACTTCTTTACTTGTTATTTATTTACTTTCTATTTCTTCTTGAGTCAATTTTGGTAGTCTGTACCTTTCTATCAATTTGTCCATTTCATCTAGGTTATCTAATTTGTTGCCATACAATTGTTCATAGTATTATCATAAAACCTTTTTTACTTTCATAAGGTCAGTAGGGGTGACCCCTATTTCATTCTTGACTAATAGTTTGAGTTTACTTTTTTTTAATTCATCAGTTTAGGCAAATAATTGGCAATTTTGTTGATCTTTTCAGAGGACTGACTTTTGGTTTTGTTGATTTTTCTCTATTGTTTTTCTATTCTCTAGTTCATCTATTTGTACCATAGCGTTTATTATTTTCTTCCTCCTGTTTGCTTTGGGTTTAATTTTCTCTTTATCTAGTTTCTTAAGATGGATGGGAGGATTATTTTTTGAGATATTCTATTTTACTATAGACATTTGCAGCTGTAACGATATCTCCAAGTACTATGTTAAGTGTATCGCATAAGTTTTGGTATGCTGCGTTTTCATTCATCTCAAAATATTTTCTAATTTCCCTTGTGATTTTTTCTTTGACCCATTGGTTAGGAGTGTATTGTTTAATTCCACATTTCCGAATTTACCAAGTTTCCTTTTGTTATTGATTTTTAATTTCATACCATTGAGGTTGGAGAACATACCTTGTGTGATTTCAATCCTTTTAAGTATACTGACAATTTATGACCTATATGGTCTTTATGGTCTAAAAAATGGTATTTCTTAGAGAATGTTCCATGCACACTTGAAAGTGTATATTTGGCTATTGTTGGGTGGAGTGTTCTATAGATGTCTACTAGGTCTGATTGTTTTAAGATATTATTCAAGTCTTCTGTTTCCTTGTCTTCCTCCTGCCTAGTTCTATTATTGCAAGTGGGATATTGATGTCTTCCCCTATTATTGTTGAGTTGTCTATTTCTCCTTTCAATTCTTCCAGTTTCATGGTTCTGAGGTTCTGTTCGGTGCATGTGTATTTATAATTGTTATGCCTTCCTGATGGATTGACCTTTTTTTTTTTGAGATGGAGTCTCGCCCTGTCACCCAGGCTGCAGTGCAATGGCGTGATCTTGGCTCACTGCAAGCTCCAGCTCCTAGATTCACACCATTCTCCTGCCTCAGCCTCCCAAGTAGCTGGGACTACAGGCACCCACCACCACACCCAGCTAATTTTTTGTATTTTTAGTAGAGATGGGGTTTCACTGTGTTAGCCAGGATGGTCTCGATCTCCAGACCTTGTGATCTGCCCGCCTTGGCCTCCCAAAGTGGTGGGATTACAGGCGTGAGCCACCACGCCTGGCCCAGATTAACCTTTTTATCATTAAAAAATGTCCTTCCTTGGCTCTAGCATGAATTTTGTCTGAGATTTATTTTGTCCAATATTAGCATAGCTCTGCCAGCTCTCTTGTCATTGCCGATTACATGGTATATCTTTTTCTATTCTTTTACTTTCAACCTATTTTTGTCTTTTAATCTAAAGGCTGCCTCTTGTAGATACCACATGGTTGTATTAATTTTTAAAACTTACTGTGCCAAATTCTTCCTTCATTGCAGTGCTTTATTCATTTGCCTTCACTACATTTTTTTTCCAGATCCTTAAGGTCAGCCAGAGGTGAGAGACTAGGGACTTTTCAAGTTTTTCCTGGGTGTGTGGACAGCCTTGAATATGCCTGGGGCCTTCTAGATTCTCAGGGTATTTTGGAGCAAATCAAACTCCCTATGGACCTCTTATTCCTCAGTTTTTAATTTTAAGTTTTTTGGTGGGCTTCTTGTTAGCATCAACTGATAATGCTTCTCAAACAACTGTAATGTTAAACAGTGGTTGCTCATGGGTTTTGACAAATGCCCTGCAGATAGTGCTGTTCACAGAAAATGAACTCTGAGTCAGGTCAAATCAAGACAAGCTCTGAGAATGTAGCTTTTCAAGGAGCTACTGGACAGGTTGAATAGAGATTATTTTCTGGGGGCAGGTCTTTAGGGGAGTCTCAGTCCATTTTGTCCCTGCCAGTGGCTTCTGGGTTGGTGGGGTTTGCCGCTATCTTAGTTGTGAGGCTACTGGTTTTCAAGGCTTTTGTGGGGCTGGGGGGAACAGGTTAAGATTAGGGCAGCTGTGAACTTCACAAAGCTCACGTGTTAACAGAGATTCAGCAGTGGGTCTTGATCAAACACTCCTTGGATTATTGCAATACTTTAGCTAACTTCCATAGGAGTGTACTTATTAAATGTTGTCAAAAAACTGATGATGCTTAGAACTATGTTGGGCACTATGACAGTTACACAAAAATATGATACCCGCTTGTCTTCCCAGACCTCATAATACTAGTGTGACACATTAGCCCGGAGGAACTCGTAAGGAATAAAGGGAAGCCTCTCGGTCTTTGTCTGTGTGGGGGAGGGGTGTTTGCAGAACTAACTCTCTCTTTCTCTGGCCTTTGTGGTGGGGACCTTTAATTTGTTAATTTCCAGATGTGTTTTCTATGATGCAGGGCACTCAACACAAGCCAGCTGAAGGCACTGAATATTGAAATGCTGCCTGGCTATCGAGATCCCTATTCCTCCAGGCCTCTAACGAGAGGTGAAATCGGCTGCTTTCTCAGCCACTACTCAGTCTGGAAAGAGGTAAATAATGCTTTATTCAGATTGCAGTTTTATGATGAGGAGAAAGGAAAGCAGGCTATCGTAGGTGAATTAGGGCCAGATGTAAAGTGAGCCCGCAACTGTTCTGGAAATGTGCGTGAGAGCTGCTCCTACCTTGTGTCTCCCTCTGACCTAAGACCAGCAACAAAGGGGCAAGGAGGAGTAGCTTTGGTGCCACTTGGGATGGTGACGGGGGAGATACCCATGTCCTATGTGCCACACTCTTATTAATTCATTATCATCATTAGCAGGAATGCCTTCTATTATACCTGTTATGACGTCACTTATTAAGTGATTTTATACAAGAAATCACACAGAAGTCATGTGAGGTGGGTTGGGAAGGACAGACCACCTTTACCCAAGAAGAAATTATTAAGTGGCTTGTCCAGGTAAGAAGTGGCAGAGCCAGAAGTGGAACCCCTGTCTTACAGATCAAGACATATCTGGAGCGGGTATTGGTGTGTGGGGTTCCTGATAAACAGTCAGTTTCCACAACCAAAAAGAAAGTCCCTGAAGAAAGGCCCCTTGAACACTTTCTCTTTTAATGATTCAGTCTATGCCTGCCTTTGTTTTCTTTAAACTTTAAGTGAAATGTGATAAATGGGTATAAAAGTATATAGATTAAAAAATACAGCTCAGGGAAATTTCACAAACCAAACAACACACCCATGTTAATCAGTACACAGATCCAGAAGCAGGTAACCAGCATCCCACAAGCACCTCCCCACTCCGTGCTTCCTTCTAGTCACCAGTCCCCAAGGGTAGTCACCATCCTGACTTCTAAAGGCATTGAATAGCTTTACCTTTGTTTGTACTTTCCCTTATATGAATGGAGTCATGCAGTATGTGTACTCTCCTAACATGACATTTAGGAGATTCACCTATAACGTTGCATTTAATTGTGGATCATACATCCTCACTGCTGTGAATATGCCACAGTTTATTTATCTATTCTACTGTTGATGGCCATTTGCTTAGATTCCAGTTATGAATCTATGCTACTAGACTCGTGACTTTTTAATACTTATTTATCTAATAAAAATTGGGTATCAAACTTTTCATAGGGTATCTTCCTACTGATGACTTTTGCAGGTAATTGATCGACAGCTAGAGAAGACTCTTGTAATTGAAGACGATGTGCGTTTTGAGCATCAGTTTAAGAAGAAGTTGATGAAGCTGATGGATGACATTGACCAGGCTCAGCTGGACTGGGAACTGATGTGAGTGACAAGATGATCTTATGAGAGGGCTCTGAGAGGCACTCAGTCCTTTCCAATGGGCAGAGAGCCCCACCTCCACAGCCAGTAGGAGATACAGCTTAAGCTTCCACTTATCTAGTTTTCTTTCCATAAATGTTCTCAGAAATAAAAGTGGGTAGAGGTTAGCCACTGGATTTTGCATCCTTCTACTCTTCAGGGTGGGAAACTGGAAGATCGTCTGAGACCTGGAGTCGGCCTGCAGATCAGAGACCTTCAGACAGAACCAAGGTGTGGCACTTAGCACTTACTTAGGAGCACAGCAGAAATCCCACCCTCAAGCAACGTGGCACATGGAGTGGGAGTGAAGCGGGAGAAGAGGTCATTTATTCAAGTGCAAAAGTCCTGTGTCATATTTAAGCCTCAGCTCCTGGGACAGCAGGTTGCCTCTGCAGCTTCTGAGAAGGTGGGAGGTTAGAGGGTCAACCATGGAGCTCCTCTGTTGGGAAATGGGGCTGCACAAACATGGAGAACACGGACAACTAGATTTGGGAAAGGATCTGAGGCTGTTGCAGGAAAACCAGGCTCACCAAGGGAGTGCTGGCTCTGAGCTGACATTTAGTTAATGTTCTTTGTCTACTGTCTAGGAATTGAGTGGCTTCTACTTTCTTCTTCCCTTCCCTTTCATTTTTCCTCTCCCTCTCTCCCTCCCTCTTTCCTTTCTTTTTCTTCTTCCTCCTCTGCCTCCTCCTTCTTTCTCTCTCTCATTTTCTTTTTAAAGCAAATGACACTTTCAATTTCTCTCCAATGAAGCAGAAAGTTCCCAAGCATTGTGTTTGCTCCCAGCTGTGTGTCAAAGGCAATTCATCAACTCTGAGCCTGCTTCTTTGGAGCAGCTGCAGCAGAGAGGCTGTCTCTGCTTCTCCCACCTGCAGGCGGTATTTAAGTGTGGACCCAGGTGGAACACTTGTTCCCTCAGAAAATGGGCCACTCTGAGCTCAGAAGAAACCTAGCAATGGCTCAACTAATGCGTCACTGTGTAATAAGAAGACACCTAAGCCCTGTCAGATGTCAGTCATGTGGTCATGTGGTTAGATTTGGCATTCTGCACAGTCCCTTGAGATCACTGTTTCTTCCTGTATCCTCCAGAAGTCGCTGCACTTCAGCCTTTCTCAGTGAATGGCTCCGCAGCCTGTGGTTAACGCCTCACAGGCCTGGAAGCTACTTGATGTCCACGTGACTTGTATAAAGGCAACTTTCACTTAAGCCTCATAATCACAGAAGACTCAGGCAATCTAAGGTTTAGAGCTGGCATATGTTCCCGTTCACATGTAGTTTGGTGGGTGCATTTCTCAGGACAAAGTACCAGCAGATCCAAGAAGGAAGAACAGTTGTCTTGATAAGGATACTGGAAAAAAAGTGTTTTCTAAATTTCACAGATTGATCAAGTCAAAATATCCCCTTAAAATCTATTATATAGTCTTGAAGAACTATAACAGTTTTAAATTGTACCTGTTATTTTCTAAAACAATAAAGAAACAAATGTTACTTAAACCTAAAACATGAAAGGTAATAAGCTGTTCATGATTGCCACATTACGTCTTTCCAGGAAAAGAAAATAATAAAAGGGAAGAATAGAACAAGTCACTGGAATCATCGAGGGAGTGTTGTTCAATAGAAATATAATACAAGCCACATATGTCATTTTCAATTTTCTAGTAATCACATTAAAAAGGTAAAAATAAATTAGGTTAAATTAGTTTTAATACATTTTATTTAACCAAATATATCCAAACAGTATCATCATTTTGGTATGTAATTAATATTTTAAAACCATTAATGACATAGTTTACCTTCTTTTTTTTTTTGTACCAACTCTTCAAAATCTGGTATGTATTTTACACTTAGAACACATCTCAATCCAGAAGCTAAATTTTCAGCTGTTAAAGTAAACTGGGCTGGGTGCAGTGGCTCACGCCTGTAATCCCAGCGCTTTGGGAGGCTGAGGTGGGTGGATCACGAGGTCAGGAGATCGAGACCATCCTGGCTAACACGGTGAAACCCCATCTCTACTAAAAATACAAAAAATTAGCCGGATGTGGTGGCGGGCACCTGTAGTCACAGCTACTCAGGAGGCTGAGACAGGAGAATGGCGTGAACCCAGGAGGCGGAGCTTACAGTGAGCTGAGATTGCGCCACTGCACTCCGGCCTGGGCGACAGAGAGAGGCTCCGTCTCAAAAAAAAAAAAAGAAAAAGAAAAAAGTAAACTGTAGTCCTACCAAAACAATGAACTTGTTTCGTGGAAAAAATATATATATTTCACACAGCTTCAACATTTAAAATTAAATTAATTAAAGTTAGAGCATTAACTCAGCACCTCTATCACTCTAACTCCTCTCAAGTGCTCGATAAGAGTTTTCCTTCCACTGGATGAGACATGAGAGAAGCTCAGACTCCGTAATCTGAAGAGACAGTGGCTGGGGATATATGTTTGTTGTCCTCAGAAGAACTGAAGGTCGAACATAGACTTGTTCTGCAAATCCTGGAATGCTTTCACAAGGGGGAATCCCTTGAACGTTGAAAGAGATTGTTTCAGGGCAAAATAGAGGAAGTACTGCTTTACCTGGCAGGCAAGAAGGAGGCAACTCCTCAAATTGCTCCAGTCAAGCCCAAATCAATAGGTTCCGGACAAAAGTAATGGAGCACAGATCCTTGGGTAGACTAGGGAAGATGGGAGTGGCCAAAGGTGCATCCTGTGTTGTAGAAGTTGTTCACGGAGGACGGAAGGTGCCTGGGGGGCCTTTCTCGGAGCAGCATGTCTGGGAGGAAGCCTGGCCACAGCTGGGCGAGTGTGAGGCAGGAGAATGCCTGTCAGGAGCTGTCATTCATACTTCCCAAAAGGAACCCCTTAGGGCCTCCCTTGGGTTCCCAGAACCTTCACTGCAGACTGACTCTTTCCGCCAGCCTATTTGGTCCTGTGTTTCCCACCAGCACTCGGAGCGCTGTGCAGAAGGCATCCAAGGCTGACACTCTGGGGACCTGAAGACAGCAGCCTCAGGATTCTCCCATCTGGCCTTTTTCTGTGCCTTTCCAACCTCTGTAAACACAGCTGGAAGCCCCATCCCATCTTTGAGAGATGATCTGAAAGATCTTTTAATCTTACTACATCTTACTTTCTGGCTTGAAAACAGTCCACTAGGCAGGAATAGTGGGGGTGTTGATAAATGGAGCCAGCAAAATGGCCCCAGTGATGGCAGATGGCAGTCATGACTGGTGATTGGATCCACTTTGGAATGTGATACATCATTTAATGACAGAGAGAGTCAGTCCAGGATTTCGGGGTATCTATGTAAACCAAAGCTGTGCTCCATCCTTATCATGGCATAATAGTCCAGGTGAAATTTTTCTCCTCTGCTATTTCCTTACAGTTATATTGGTAGGAAGAGGATGCAAGTAAAGGAGCCAGAGAAAGCAGTGCCCAATGTGGCAAACCTAGTCGAAGCCGACTATTCCTACTGGACCCTGGGCTACGTCATCTCTCTGGAAGGAGCACAGAAGCTGGTTGGAGCCAATCCTTTTGGGAAGATGCTGCCAGTGGATGAGTTTCTGCCAATCATGTACAACAAGCATCCTGTGTGAGTCTCCCCGAACTGCCTGCCTTCCCTTGGGCACAGCCTCTTCATGAATTATGCTCTCCGTTTCTGGTAGTACTTGATATTTTCTAAAGTTGTACTGCTTTCCTAAATGATCTTCTCATAATTATGATTAAGAGAGCCTAACTCAGGTGATTTATCCCTTTGTACAGATGGGAAGGTGAGGCAGAGATGGTGTGTCCTGACCAGAGATTCTTGTAATATCCAGTTTGTAGTTGAACTGAATGTAATGTGCTTGGTCCCCTCCTTGTCTTTGCTCTTCTTATTTCCATAACCTCATACACCTCAAGGTGAAGGCCATCTTCCTAGGCACCTCAAAATTTCCAGTTCCTTTGGCTTAGGTCATTGTGTACTGTTGGCTAAGCAGAGATACCCATTTTTGCACAGCTCACAATCTGGTCAGGAACCCAGACTCATGAACAAATCATCACGATATATTGTAATTCCTGCAATCACAGGGGTGTGTAAGAGGTTCAGGGAGTGTGGACCTGATACCTGAGCATGATGCCCGTGGAAGAAGGGCAGTGTGATGCTCGGGGCTCCCATAGCCCAGGAGCTTACCCTGACCTAGTGCTTATCAAAAGGTGTGGCAATTAATGGTTTACCTGTCAATCTCCCCAATAAACTATAAACCCTTTGGGGCAGTAACAGTCTTATGCCTCTGTGTTCTTAGAGCCTAGTCCAAATGCTACACATCACAGCAGCTCCTAAATCATTAATGAATGATTCCTGAATTCATTAATGGAGCAGTATTGGTTCTAACCTTGGCCCCTTCTCTCAATTGCTGGGTGAGCTCGTCACTAGATGATCTTCATTTTAGCTGTTGAGATTTCCTATGCTGCCACCAGTTCATTTTGTCTCTTGTCCTCAGTAAAAATGGAGCTGTGTGCCCTCTTGTATATAACATGTCAGAGACTGATTTTATCTCTGTGTCCTGGCAGAAACATGGAGGTCAAACCATTATCCCCTAAACAAAAAGGAAATTACTACATTCAGATGTCATCTCATGTACTCTGCACAGGAGTCCTGGGAGGAAGTCCAAGTCATCTGTCTCCTTTACACCTGTTGGAGCCAGAGTGGTGAGCAGGGAGCTAGGGCACAAAGCCAAGCCTGCGTGCCTCTAAGCCTCCACGTGCCACATGCCCCATCACTGCTGTCCAGATCTGAGGTGTCTCATTTATTAATCCAAGAGCAGGGCATTTTTTGTAAAGTGATCATATTTATTTATCATTATGGTCTAACAGGGCTTACTTTTTAACTTTTGGAGTCAGACCTGAAATTCATCTTTTAAACTAGTCTATCCAAATATGTCAGAAATGTTCTGATCTGTTTGCTTGGGAGCTTGTCTTTGGAAAGCTTTTAAAGAAATATTTGTGTTTGTAGGCTAAAGATTTTCACAAATGACACAATTTAAATAATGAAATGAACTCATGACAATTTAAGAGGAAACCAGGAGGGCTCCTTCACTTTTTGTCCCTGTTCCATAAGTCTTCTTTCCGACCCCTCATGTGTCTGGCCACCTTCTTGTTTTCAGAGCCGAGTACAAGCAGTATTATGAATCCAGGGACCTGAAAGCCTTCTCTGCAGAACCCTTACTCATCTACCCTACGCACTACACAGGCCAGCCGGGGTACCTGAGTGACACGGAGACCTCCACCATCTGGGACAATGAGACAGTGGCCACCGACTGGGATAGGACACATGCCTGGAAGTCCCGGAAGCAAAGTCGCATCTACAGCAATGCCAAGAACACAGAGGCCCTGCCACCGCCAACCTCCCTGGACACTGTGCCTTCAAGGGATGAGCTATGAAGGCTCCCTGGGAGTGTGACCCACATCAGTTCAACATCCTCTGGTTTTTCTAAAGGGCTATTCATCCGTTTGCTCCCAGTTTTCTGTTTTGTTTTGTTTTTAGTGGTCACAGTCATCTAACCAAAGTGATCTAATGTGATAGATCGAAATTAACATATTTTTGACTATGGAAGGAAATAAGGAAATTCAACCCACATTTCCCAAGATGGCTAAAAGACAGGTTTTCTGGAAACTGTTAAGATAAACCGTAATCCAGTCACCTAATTCTTCAGTTCACGACCCATGTGATACTGATTCCCACATTAAGGTTGAACAACATGGCTCAGAGTCTTGTTCAAGAGAAAGTGATCACCAAGCTGTCCCACCAGCAAATAGGTAGTCAAGGCAGCCAGGCCAACTAGACCACATTTATTGGTCTAGTTGGTCCATTTTATGTGACAGACGTGACTTGAAAAGTCCAAACCAACTGGACAACCTTCATTGGTCTAGTTTGTCCGTTTTATATGACATTGAAAACTTGTGTATGCAATGTTTGGGGGACAGGACTCAATCATTTAAAATCATATTTATTTGGCTTTTTATTTAAAGGATTCTGTCACAAGTCTTACTGAAAAGTAGATTTTTTAAAAAAAATCTTAGTCCCTGTTATCCAGTAGGGATGGGTATTTGGGTCTGGCTGAGACTTGGCCTGTGACCATCATGGCAGTTGGAGCTCTCATATAGAGGTGACTAGTTTGCCATGTGGATATAATTTAGTAGATATTTGACAGTTTGTGTAGGTATTTGAGGGAAAAAACTCAACGTTTGGCTTTTTTATTATGGCCACTTGAGTCGGGATGCTCTATTTATAAAGATAAATGTAATATATAAAGGGTGAGGACTGGCTGTGTATCCTGCCCTGTCCCGGGTTTGCACGCTGCTACAGAGCTTCACGCTCTCTGCTCCACCCCTTAGCCTGGGAACCCATGGCAGGTGTGAGTTCTGTGAGTCACTGCTAAGAGACAGAGCACATTTTCAGGCCAGCAACTATCTTTGCCAGGGTTTTTTCATTATAGTTTGAATTATTTATTTTACAAAATGGGTGAAGACATTATCTTTAGGATAAGGCAGAGAAACAGATGTTGCAGACTTCCGCCGCACCCGGGGCAGTGGTGGGTGTGGACACGTTGGTTCGGCAATCTGATTCTCCTGAATTTCCCAGCCAGGCTCTTGTGGGGAGGCCTGTGGATGGGGGATTTGAACTATTTGGAAACAGATGATTCTCTATCCCAGGTGAGAAACCTGATCAGAAACAAAGGGCTGGTCAACTGATTTAGGCGGGCAACCAGGGAAGCTCTTAGAATCCCGGGCAGACACCCTTTCTCAAAAGGTATCCCCTAAGAGTCCTTTCGGCTTTCTTCACAGATTGATTTTATGTAAAATGCAGAGTTGGACTACACGATTTCTTCCCACTCCACAATCTGTCATCCTAGTATAGATCATGGTGGTTTCCCTCAAGTTTATGTTCTTATGCCCTCAATCTGTAAATTTTTGTCTCCAGAAAAACCCTCCCAGGCATCCCATACCAGCACCGTTCCTCGTCAGTGTCCATGCACCATGCAGCCATATAGGGGGACCATGCACACCCCAAACCCTGAGCTTCGCACTTAAACTCATGGGGAGGGCCCTTCAGAGCAGAGTCCACAGGGGAGTGGTGCTACATACGCAAGCTTAGTGTACGAGTTTAAGATACACTTTAAGCCAGACACCTTCAGTTCACTCCCCATGTGATACTGATTCCCACATTAAGGTGGAACAGTATGGCTCAGAGTCTAGAGAAAGTGATCACCAAGCTGTCCCATCAGCAAATAGGAAGTCAAGGCAGCCAGACAGCCTCACCTCCCCAGGTGAGGGGCGGGTCCCCAGTTTAGGATGATAGGCGGCTTGCCTTCCACCAGACGCCAGCCTTGGCCTTCCTTCCCGACTCACTGTGGGTACCCTTCTACACTGACCAGCAAGCTAGGCCATTAGAGGAAAGGGAACTCACCCAACTCTAAATTGTGCCACTTAGACTTAGCTGTCAGTGTAACTTCCTTTCCCACCCACCCCTAGGAAAAACAGAAAGAGCATCTGGGGAGCGAGTGAAAATTCCTTAGGTGATTCCTAAGATTTCCTTGGGTATCTGGTTTTTGTTTTCATATCTGAGTGTGTGCGTGTGTGCATTTGTGCATGACTTTGATGATTTTTTTAACGGGGTGGGAGGTGGCTGGGGTGCTGGGGTTGAAGGAAGTTTGGGTTGATTTTTGTGTTTTGTTTAATAGAGAAGTTTTTTTTTTTTTCCTGCTCCCCTGTCAGCTGGTCTGACAGATTTAAGAACTCTCATTCTTAAAAGACATTGGACTTAAATTCTAGCATTTTAGACTAGGACTGTTCTACTGTGAAGAAAGTTCTGTCTCCTTTAGTCTGGTTTGTTTCTCCCTGCTCAGGTCTAGAATCCCAAGCAGTGTTCTTTTCTGGTGAACATTATGAGCTGCAGATGTGACTTTTTTTTTTTAAGTCATCTCTTCAGCAATCCAGAGGTTCCTTGATCTCATTATTTGTCCTATCTCTCCCTTATAGTCCTAAGCCAAGACATTTGACCTTTGCAGTGTCATGTGAGGCTGTCAGTATAGAGGTCTTTGCATCTGGCCCTGGCACCCGCTCTGTGCCTCTGGAGGCTAAACCCTGTCTGGATTTCTCATGGGATCTAACGTTGGATTTTCTGGACAGACAACCGTGACATCAGCAGTGCTGGTGCTGCTGTATGTGGACTGAACACCTGCACTTTGCAGGGTACACGCTGCATGGGCCCCACTTGTGGTTCACTCAGGCCTGCTGCAGGAGCTCTGGAGAACAAGAAAGAGTGGACATCCCGCCCCCTGCATCATCTGTCTTGTGTGCTATTTCAGGGTGGGGAAGTGATAAACTATTTGCCTTCTGGAGCTCTTTGTGAAAAATTAAAAAAAAAAAAAACTTAACTAAGATATGATTGTCAATTGCTTCCACAGGCATTGATCAATGGCCAGCGCTGCAGAGATTCCCAGGTCTGCCCTTGACCAAGGATGTCGGGGTCAGGGGGAACCATCACTGCTGTGTGATCCCCATGGCAAATGAGGGGAGGGTGGTTGTTGCCCTTCCTGTGCAGTGAGGGTTGTTTTAAACTGATGGGTACCATTATATAAGCTGAAAAGGATTCCAAAGTACAGAAAGATGGAAGAGAGCCCCCAGTGGGAGGGAGTGGAGGTGTCCATCTTGCATTTTGTGCTACAGGTCAGTCTATCCATTCATCAAAAGATACTGAGATACTGTGATACCAGTCCAAGGCCAAAGAGCTTTTTCCTGGGGAAAAATAACAGCAGCAACAAAAAGAAAATCCTTGTTGATCTCAGTGACTGCTTGAATGTTTAGATCAAGCTTACCCCTAATCTCAAAAACCAAGCTGTGAACACTGCCTTGCTGCAGGCTTTGTGCTGGGCACTGAGACGCTCAGAGGAGTAGGTAGGGTCTCTACTGCTGTGTGGGGCCCACAGTCCAGTGGAGGAGCAACATAAAGCAGGTGGCTGCCCAACAGGATGGCTTTATTTCAGAGATGAACAAAATGGGCAGAGGAGGACTGTCAGGGCAGCTCTGCTGGGAAGGTGACATTTGGGTTGGGTTTTGGAGGATGAATTGGAGTTCAGAAGAGGGAGGAGGGTTGGGCACAGTGGGTGGAGATGCTGTCCAGGCATTGCCTGGCAGGACTATGAAAGGGCCTAAGTGGGATTCCTGGGAACTCGGTAGGGCAGAAGAGTTAAGCATGTGTTGGGGTTGATAACAAACAAGACTGAGACACAATCATGCTGGCAAGGCAAGTTGGCTGCCTCCCCCTCAGGGCTGCCTCCCTCTCAGGGCTGCCTCCCTCTCAGGGCTGCCTCCCTCTCAGGGCTGCCTCATCATAAGCACAGAGCCCAGCATTTCTGGGAGAATTCTAAGTTTGTTTACCATCTTGACAGATAATACAGAGGCTTCCAGTAAAATGTTGATGTCCAAAACAAGAAAAGTTCCCACTCAGCTACAAATTTGGGAATCTTACGGCTTTTCCCTTATGATTGGAGCAAATCCCTCCCGCTAGTAACTATAAAATAAAGATGCGTCTTCCCAGGAGGCTTTCTATAACGTGCTTTTGAGACATTCTCGCCAACTAAACAGAGGAAAGAAATGATCCAGAAGTGATCTCCCTGACAGAAGTTAATTCACCAAGGAGTTAAAGAATGACAAAGTAAAGTTAAAATGAGGCTGGCTATATGAGAAGAAAATAGCATGTAAGGGGTGACATGTTCTGAAAACTAAGAGCAGACAGCTTTGGAAGTAATTGTCATGCCCACATGATGTTTTGTGGTGATGTTTATTATTTCAGGGGAACCTCCTGCCCCTCAATTAAATGCAGCTGAGGCAGGAGGGCCAGCAGGAGAGGAGGGACATATGAGGGGCTTCCCTGTGAGCCCGCGACCCTAAGTCAGTGTAGGGCAGCTGAGACAAGAACCCAAGTCTGGACAATGTCCTTTTGTGCCTGCTTGGCGAAGAGAGAAGTAATGATGGTAGATTTTAGTACATTATATTACAAAAGATTACGTGAAAAATGGTGCTCCCTCTTATCCCAGGGACAGAGCAAGAGGAGTTTAGGTGAGCTTTCAGGAAGAATTCATTGACAGAATTGTCAGACACTGAATGGGGTTCCAAGGTAAGTGGTGGAATGGCTCCATTAAACTTTGTTGTTGGGCAAAAGAGTGGCTTCCTTTCTGCTCTGTGAATTACTGAAATGCCCTAGTATTTTGCTTCCACCCATGGATGTGCTAATACGTGAGCTGATCTTTGTTCAGTAGCCCCTGTGACACCAGCTGTGTTGCTTCCAACCCAAAGCCATCCATCCTCCCATCTGCCCTCAAAAAGAGTGGAAAGAATGAAGAATCGTCTCTGAGGATTGCCTTCTCTTTATTTTTAATTTATGGAGTTTGTTTTTATGCCCCTCCCTATAGTTCTCCAGCCTGGCTTCTCTGGAACGGGTGCTTTAGTAAACTTACCACGTCTGAGCAATCCTAGGGCCCACAGGGCACTAGCTCTGCCCCCATGGACCTGGCAAGGCTTTGCTGGGGGTTTCCCATTCCAGGGGTGGCTGGGTGGATGTCTGGGCTCTTGCTAGTGGGGGACTTTGATTTTCAAAGTGGAGTGGGCAGCTCTCTCTCTCTGTTCTTAGACGCTTGGAAATTAATCAGCGACAGTTTCCTCTCCCAAAAGGAAATGAGAAGTTTGGAACAGACCCCCAGACAGGAGTTGAGTTGTCCAGGCATTTTGATGGTGTGGCCTGAAGGGCTTTAACTACTTTTAAAAATTGCTAGCATCAATTGTGAAGACTTGAAGGGGATGATATTGTTGCTCAGGCCTAGCCCAGGGGAGGAAACCATGAGCAGAGCTGAGTGCAAGGGACAGAGTGGTGCAAGCCTGTTGAGAATCTGAGGGGAGAGGAAAGAGGCAGCTTCCAGAGCACTACACATGGAGCAAAGTCCTGCTGCTCAGAGCAGAGTCCGGGAGAGAAGTGCAAGGAGCAGGGAGAAGAGACTAAAGCAAACCCATTGCTGCAGACAGTGATGCCAGTGCACAGGCCAAGAAAGAGGAGAGGGAACCAATGGGGAAAATAGTGTGGTAGGAGGGAGGCTTCAAATGGAAGTGGTGACAGCCTTGTCCTTAGAGTTTTATCCTTTTAAGTCTGCAGCTGTGGGACAGACTGAGTTGGTGTTGAGTTGAACTGCTTGCAAAGGAACAAGTGAAGTGTCCAGTGCCCCCAGTGCTTGGGGAAGAGCAATAACTCACAATCAAGCATCTCCATTGTCCCTGGACAGGGCCTCTGGAACCAGAGCTGAGAACCCCTTCCTGTAGGAAAGACACAGGGACTGTGGACAGACACAGGAGGGAGTACCCAGGAGCAGGGAGCAGAGTTTCTGGCGAGAAAAATCCACCCAAGAAGGTGGGGACTCATGGGAATTGCTGCCAGCTCTGTGTGGTGGCCGATCTCTCAGGCCCCAAGAGGGACACTCTGGCCCAGGGCTGCTTGACATCAGCCAGCCTCTCCTGTCACAGCCCGTCCAGCGTGAGTGCACACTGCAAAGCCTGCAGGCTGGCCAGGGAGGCTGTGCTGGGCCCACATCCCCGTCTCTGTGAGCCTTTCTGGACCCCAGCCGTGGAACAAGCTGCGGGAGCCCTGGATGCCCTCCAACTCCATGAGTCAGCCTCTCCCCAGAGCAGCAGCAGGCTTAGCTTTTCCCAGGGTGCTGTTCCACACATGGAAGCCCCACCTCTAAGAGTTTCACATCTGGACCATTTGGCTCATCCGGGGAGGAGGGTGGGGGGCTTCTTTGAAGACATGACTTCCCTTAGGCCAGAAGCTTCCCAGGAATAACAGCAGCTAACTCTTGTATCGTGCACCAAAGTGAACCGCACTTTCCCTACGTGCGCTGTGCAGTTTAATACAGCATGAACCTCAAGAAGTAGGAACTATTCATTAATCCCTACCTTTCAGATAAGGCAAAGAGCTAAGGGAAGCAACTTGCCTAAGGTAGTAAGTGGCCTGGGAGTCAGACTGAGGCAGTCAGATCTCACCAAACTGCACCCACTTCCAAGCTGCTGGGGGATAATCTATCTCGTTTCTTGTTTTCTCAGTAACATTTAATGTTTTAATCTCTCACTCTTGCACTCTCTGTTTCACCACACACACACACACACACGGCCTGATACATAAAGCTGGCACCTCTAACCTATGTCTGTCTCCCCTGTGAAGCCTCATATACTGATTATTCAGCTGGTCATACTGCAAACTTTCGGATAACATATTGCTGGAGACTTGGATGTTAGATACTGAATAAATTAGGATCAGAAATCGATGTCAAGGGGCAAGCTAACAGTCTCATTTAGAATGCTTCTCCCATTTCAAAACTGGTGCCTTGATTTTTTTTTTTTTTTTTTTTTTTTTATGGCAGGAGCAATTCAGAAACAGCTTAAATCATTCAGTCGTCTTCTTTTTTTAACTTGCTGTACTGGTAACCCTTTCCATTCTTGTGTAAGAAATTGGAACTGTAGCACATAATGATGCTTTGGTATGAAATAATGGTAGGAATAAAAATGATTTCTTCTGAGAAGCCTGTGTTAAAGCACTTGGCTACTGATAACTGGCTTTCAGGGAGGCTGATCCAGGAGGTCTTAAAACTGGCTCTCCTGAACGCCACTCAAGCCCCAGTCCCACTGGCTCCTCCTTTGTTAACTCCTGTCAGTTGCTGCCTTTCCTAGGAGTTTCTCCCGCTGCAGCCACCCCTGGGGAACACCCGAGACTACAGATCAGACATGGATTCCAATCCAGCTGGGGTGCTAACTCACAATAATCATCTTTATGGCCGTTTCCTCATCTGTGGGATGGAGATGATGCTCAGGATAGTAGGTGGCAGTGCTCTGACCCTCAGTAGAATGTTCCTCAGACACTTCAAAGAATCAACCAGGTGCCCAGCTGACCGAGATAGTTTGTGGGAATTCATGTGACTGGAAGGCTGGGGATGGAGCCCACAGATCCCAGGGATTCTCTCCAGCTCCGTGAGGCTGTGGAAGTGTCTGTCAGGAGAGCCTCCTCCATTCAGTGCCTGGCCCAGTGTGATATGCTTAGAGTGGGGTTTGATGATCCAGAGCTCTGTCCCTAAAACTTGGGCAACTTAACTGCTCTGTGTCTCAGCCCCGTATCTGTAATATGAGGCCACTGACTACATGATTTGTAAGGTGCCTTCAAACTCTTAAGAAAACATTACATACATTGGATTCCTTGAAATTTTAAATAAGAAACTTGCTTCCACAAAGGTTTCTGGGTAGAGATGTTGAGAAACCACACCCAATAATGGTTGCCAAATTGTGAGTCTAAAATAATTAAATTTGCCTGGCTCCTATTTGATCTGTTGGGTTTTGTGTAAATACTTTACATTTCCTAGGTTTCTTTTTTTAACCTGACTTAATACTACATCTGTAAAGTAGCTCCTAGTGTCATCAAAGTAGGAACCAAATCAGAAGAAAATAAATTGTTGGTGAGTGACTGTATGTTAAAAATTAAAAATAAATTAGATCGGCTGGGTGCGCTGGCTCATGCCTGTAATCCCAGCACTTTGGGAGGCCAAGGCAGGCAGATTGCTTTGAGCTCAGGAGTTCGAGACCAGCCTGGGCATCATGGCAAGACCCTATCTGTACAAAAAAATACAACAACAACAAAAAAAATTAGCAGGGCATTGGTGGCTTGCATACGTAGTCCCAGCTACTCATGAGGCTGAGGTTGGAGAATCGCTTGAGCCCAGGAAGCAGAGTCTGCAGTGAGCTGAGGTTGCGCCACTCCAGCCTGGGTGACAGAGTGAGACCCTGTCTCAAAAAATAAAACTAAATTAAAAAATAAGATCAAGGCTAATTCTAGACAAAATTAAATTGTTCTTTCTAGTATTTTCTTTCAGCAGCTCTCTCTTTTCAACTCTTCCTCTGTTCTGTGCAGTCTCCTCTCAAGTCCTCACTGCCATCTCTTCCAAACACTTTCTGATGACTGCCAATGGTGAACAAACCCATGCACCCTAGGAGAAGGCATTACTCCTCTGTGGCAGAGGTGGTCATGTGCATCAACTCCTCCAGGTTTCTCCTGCATTTCCCACCTCCCCTGTACTCACATCGGGGCCGGGGACTGGTCGATGGGCTGTGAACAGAAGTGAGAGGTGTCGCTTTGGTCTAAGGCAGTTGGGAACAGTTTGTGAGTTCTCTTTACTCTCTTTATCATCACTGTGACTGGAAGGGAAACACCGAGATGGCGAAGTTGCAAGATGGAAGCTGCCTGGATCTGTGAGCTGCTGTTAGAGAAAAGCTACTAAGGAGTTTCCTGACTTGCATTACACTGTCCCATGAAAGAAAAAAAAACCTCGGTCTTAAGCTGTTGAAATTTCTTGGTTTGTTACTTCGGACCATCCTAGCCTAGCCTAACACATCCCTTCCAAAGGTATTTAATTTTAAGAGAGAGTCTAGGGGGAAAAGCAATGCAAAATGCAATGGAAATAACTTCTCCCAGTGGAAAAGTAGGCATCTGCAGAAAAGGAGGTTTGAGTCAGGAACCTTCTCAGTCCCACTGTAATCAGGACACATAAAGCAATATTGTACACCTCCTAATGATCCTGTGCTGCAAGGAGAATTTACAAATGCTCCAAAGAAGACAAGTTTAAGACATTATTCCTCCTGGCAAAATGTCCCCAGGCCCAGTTTCTAGAAAAAGGCAAAACAAGGGAAACAGGCTTTTAGAATGATCTCAAAAAACCAAGTACCAAAGACAAAATTCCCTTTTTTTCTGCCCTACCCCGTATTATCAATTTCCTATTATTAAAATATCTACTTGGCTTCCTCTAAAAATTCCACAAGGGCACGGAACATTTGATAATTTGGATCCATTTAGAAATCTACTGGAAAATAATTCTGGGAAGTTTTTAACAGTATGATAAATGACAATACTGTGCATCTGTTCAGTGAAGCTGGCCTTAGACCTAATGCCTTTGGGGAAACTGCATGGATCAGTTTAAAAGGATTTCAAGTGTAATTCTTTTGGGAATGCCTTTCCTCCCTCCATGGAGGTCCCCCTGGCTTCCAGGGCACCATGAGCAGTTTCAAGAATTATGCAGGTGGTATCCATCACAAAATGCGGGGAAAGGCTCTCAGAAAGGCGACAAAATGCCAACTTGGACCCTCACTCTAAGTTGGATTATTAAGTGTCCCCATGCCGGGTGCGGTGGTTCATGCCTGTAATCCCAGCACTTTGGGAGGCCGAGGTGGGCAGATCATCTGAGGTCAGGAGCTCAAGACCAGCATGACGAACATGGTGAAACCCCACCTCTACTAAAAATACAAAAATTAGCTGGGCGTGGTAGCACGCACCTGTAATACCAGCTACTCAGAAGACTGAGGCAGAATTGTTTGAACTGGTGCAGCGGAGATTGCAGTGAGCCGAGATCGCACCACTGCACTCCAGCCTGGGCAACAGAGTGAGACTCCATCCCCAAGAACAGCAATCTAGCAACAGCATCATCTCTGACTGCAGTCTCCTAAGGAAGTCATTCTTTCCCCCAAAGGCTCGTGACACTTGCCAGTCGGGAGGATCCTACCAAACTCTGCCACTGGCTTTCCCTGTGCTCCTCCAACCGATCCAGCGGGCTTCCCAAAAGCTTACTGACACACCTGGAACCCAAAACCCACCTGGTTAATAATCCAGATACAATCCCTTTGGGTCTGGCAGCACATGCCAGCCAAGTCCCAAACTAGTTTATTAGTTTAACCAAAAGGTAAACAGATGATAGAGGTGCAGAAAGACAAGCATGCGAGCAGCTAAACGCATTACCCAGCTGTCCACCAGGAAACAAATTTAAGACATTTAAAGTGGCATTAAATAAATGAGGCTAAGTTTCAGCTACTTGGAATTTGCATTGTCTTTAAAAAAGGTAAATATATATATATATATATATTTTACATTGCAGTATATAAATCTAGACTCTACATATACAGTATAAATACACAGGGTGAGCACAGGGGCACAACATACATGTCTTGGTGGTCACACCCTCAACCAGGCCAATGGTTTTATATATATTTTTTTGACCTTCACACTAAGAATATCAGGCTGAGGCTACATATACTTCAACCTGCATGAGGGCTGCCACCCTGGCCATCTCTCCTACAAGCACAGAAGCACAAATCGAACAGGGATTGAAAACAGAAGAAAGTGCTTTTTGACTAGTTGAAACCCAGTCAGTCTTTACAATATGTAGTCCAATCTCCTGGAAAGACCAAAGGAAATCGGAGGACTTCCTGGCCCATTCCTCGGTCCATTGCCACAAATCTCTAAACTTTCCCTGGTGCTTCTCGCGGAATTCACATGGCTATTTATGCAACGCAAATCCCACAGAACCTTTAGGAGCTGTACTGTGGGATTAGGGAAAAAAATAGCTCCATGTTACAATCTGCACTTCATATTCTGGGTTTGTTCTCTTTATTTTTGGAATAAAAACTGGTATTTTGAGAATCATTTCTTAAAAAGGACAACATTCTGAAAGTGCTTCTTACACATGTCAATATTCCACATATGGCTTTTAGTTCAAACCCCAGCACAGCTCAGACTTGGAAGGAAGAGTGTGATGGTGTTATGAGAGACAAAAGTGTCACTTAACAATGATCCTGTGATAGCAAGCATGGGAACCTGAAAAAAAAAAGTTATTGATTCCATCTGGAAGAATGTACCTCTTAGACAAATGATTCAGATAATCTATACAGCCCCATCTCTTTCCCCATGACTAGGCACAGTAATGCTGTAAAAGTTAATAAGTAAAATAGGATGCTGTTATCAGCAGGGAACATCTTCTGAGGGGCTATTAACAGGACAATCACTGTTCAGAAATCTTTCACAAGCTCAAAATAATCAAATGTAGTCAATTGCAGTAGAAATTTCCACACCTGAGGAAGAAATTGCACATAGTAAAGAGGTACTAGGATCCAGATGGCAAAAGACTCCAGACACATAGTTTTACATGCAAAAGGCAATCAGAGAAGGCAATGAAGTACTGACATTCCAAGACAGGTAAGAGTCCAAATGAGTCATCATTCTTTCGTGCTTTCTTTTCTGGCTTCATTACCAAAGAACATGGTTATTTGTGCAATGATTGTGATATGTTCTTTAGGGGGAAAACAGAAATACACGGGGTTGCCAGAAACTGAAATGAGCTTGTTTCAGGAGCTTGACACCTCCAGAGGCGTCATGATGGCTAGACCAGTGGGGCGATGGTCCTCCGAAGCTCCTCCTGGCCTCCTTGGGGTAGCAGAAAGTGGCAGATGCAGGCAGAGGTTGAAGGCCAACAGCTCATCCAAACCCTTTCCAAAGTGGCCTTTCATGCAGCCTGTGGCAGTTCTAGCCTCTGCAGTTGTTTTTATCTGGTGGCACTTGATTGAGAAAGTCATCCTCTCCCTTTATAAAAATAAAGTTTGGGCTTCTTGTAATACTGGCACAAAGGACACTCTCTATTCCCAGGACTGATTCCATTTACTCAGAATATACGAGACTAGGTTCTCAGTTTCTTCTATTTCCCTGTAAAAAGTGACCTCAACTTCCCAGGCCATTGTGCAAATTTGTTTTTCCATAGTCCATACTATCCCATAAAGTCCCTCTTATATATTTTCATATATATACACATGCATACCAAATACGTGTGCATATATATGTTTTAAATGTTGGTAATTCTGCATTTTAGTCTCAAATAAGTCAAAGAGAATCAGTGAATTGTTCATCCTTTTCATGTCAAATTCATTTCCAATTTCCCCACAATGCCTATCATAATGCTTTGCACACCACGGGAACTCAATAAATATCTGCTGACTTCACCAATGATCCTCGAACACTGGATGGTAATTGCAATCACCGCAGCCTGTTTCTCAGCCCCACTCTGCCTTTGGCAAACAAAGGGCCATTGGTCCCTCCCTTCAGAGGGTGATTTTGCTGTGTCTGTTACTCCAGCAGCCCCGTTTAGCTGTCCTGGGCAATGTCAAGCTGGTCCGGCTACGCAGTTTCACTTGTTCTTCCATGGAGTTCTTTTTGCGCAAAATGAAGTCAAAGTTCACTTGGCTGTTCATGGCGTAAAAGACATTTGCTGAGTCTGGAATCACAAGTTCTGAAAAAGATAAGGAAAGATAAGATGGTCAGCTTGTGGAGGTCAGCTCAGCACTGACAATGGCAGCTTGTAAACCTTGCCCAGACACAAGAACGGGACTTGTGTAAACCTTGCCCAGACACAAGAAGGGACTACGGCCCTTCATCTCTGGAATGTGACCTGAACCAGACAGTGATCACCATCACTAACCCAAAAATTGGCCCCAGCTTCTCAATCCCAATTTAAAAAATTAGTACAAATGAGATTTTAGAAATTCACTCCATGAATTAAATGTTCCGATAGAAAATGTTAAAGCTAGAAAAAAAAGTACAGTAGGAAACAGAGGCCAAGAAAAGTTAAAGAAAATTCCCAAGATGGCAGCTAGTGAATGGCAGAACTGGGATTTGAATTCGGGTTTCCTTTCTCCTGCAGTCCATTTTCCACCCCAGTGTGCAGATTTTCTCAAAGACTAAGATAATCCAATGACATCGAAAAAATAGAAAATCTACAGCACTCCAGAATTCTACTTGAAATATTGAAATATTTTTTGAAGTAATCCCATCAAACGAGTATTTTATTTCCCATGTAGGAAAGTATGTATCTTTTTTTAAAAAAATTTTACTTTAAGTTTTGGGATACATGTGCTGAACGTGCATATCTTTATTTTATTGTATTTTACTTTAAGTTCTGGGATACATGTGCAGAACGTGCAGGTTTGTTACATAGGTATACATGTGCTGCACTTATCAATCTGTCATCTAGGTTTTAAGCCCTGCATGCATTAGATATTAGTCCTAATGCTCTCCCTCCCCTTTTCCCCAACCCCCTGACAGGCCCCAGTGTGTGATGTCCCCCTTCCTGTGTATCTCTTAATATTTAAACTATTTTCAACTTCAACGATTCCCAACTAGACATCTGTAATTTTTGAACAAGGATTGTTCCAAGTGTAATATGAAATCATCAAAGCAAAGTTATTTTGACTCAGTTTTATTTTATTTATTTAAGTTATTTATTATTATTATTATTATTTTATTTTTTGAAATGGAGTTTCGCTCTTGTTGCCCAGGCTGCAGTGCAGTGGCACAATGTCAGCTCACTGCAACCTCTGCCTCCCAGGGTCCAGTGATTCTCCTGTCTCAGCCTCTCGAGTAGCTGGGATTACAGGCGTGCACCACCACGCCTGGCTAATTTTTTTTTTTTTTTTTGGTATTTTTTTGTATTTTTAGTAGAGGTGGGTTTCACCAGGTTGGCCAGGCTGGTCTTGAACTCCTGACCTCAGATGATCTACCTGCCTCAGCCTCTCAAACTGCTGGGATTACAGCCGTGAGCCACTGTGCCCGGCCTCACTTTTATTTTTATTTTTTAATTTTAATTTTATTTTTACTATACTTTAAGGTCTGGGGTACATGTGCAGAACGTGCAGGTTTGTTACATAGGTATACACGTGCCATGGTGGCTTGCTGCACCCATCAACCCGTCATCTACATTAGGTATTTCTCCTAAGGCTATCCCTCCCCTAGTCTGCCACCCCACAACGGGCCCCGGTGTGTGATATTCCCCTCCCTGTGTCCATGTGTTCTCATGTTCTCATTGTTCAACTCCCACTTATGAGTGAGAACATGCAGTATTTGGTTTTTTGTTCCTGTGTTAGTTTGCTGAGAATGACGGTTTCCAGCTTCATCCATGTCCCTGCAAAGGACATGAACTCATCTTTTATTGCTGCATAGTATTCCATGGTGTATATGTGCCACATTTTCTTTATCCAGTCTATCATTTGGGTTGGCTCCAGGTTTTGCTATTGTGAATAGTGCTGCAATAAACATATGTGTGCATGTGTCTTTATAGTAGAATGATTTATAATCCTTTGGGTATACACCCAGTAATGGGACTGGTGGGTCAAATGGCATTTCTGGTTCAAGATCCTTGAGGAATCGCCACAAGAAGGTTTACAGTATTTAGCACTCAAGTGTAATGAGTATTTGAAAAAACAAACAGAATTTAGAAAGGTAAAATGTGCAAGTGTAGCTCTGTGGTAGTGGGGTGGGGGAGGCAATCAGAGAGGCATATGGTTGTAAAACTGGAAAAATTGAGTCTTAAGTTAACTTCAAACATTGAGATCCAACAGCAAGACTGATATGAGCAGGTTCCAAGTGACTCCTGTACATTCTGTGCACAAAGGCTCAGTGGAGAACAATCCCCTCAAAATGTCCCATGCTGCTGCCCACATACTCACGGGTCAGTAATAATAGTCCTCACACTTATATATCACTTAGCGTCTCCCCAGGTTCAGGTACACGATTTCTTGTTATCTTCAGAATCGCCCTGTGACATACGAGGAACCAGCAGGGTATTGTCTCTAATTAAGGACCAAGGCCCGGGGGTCCAGCAGCTTGCATTTAGGACCACACAGCTGGTGGGCAACACTGGGTCCTGGCTACCCCTCGAGACTCCTGGACCTTTAGACCCACCGGCCTCACCTTCGTGCTGCGTTGTAAGCAAAATGGTACAACTTCAGACCATCTTTTAGGCTTAGAATTATAACTATAATTACATTAAAAGGTTATAACTGAGAAAGTGTTGCCCCACAGCCTAAGGCTCAGCTGAATGAATGAGAAATCTTCCAAGAGGAAACTGAAAAAGAATTTTCCCAGAGGCTGTAGCTTTTAATCTCTAGGAGAAGGTAGTATTCTAATTTCAGCCACTCTCCTCTAAACCAGCGATAGAGCCCTGGGTGACATGCTGATCCCCCAGCCTAGCTTGTGGAATGCTTCCCACTTATAGGGGACGCTGCTTGTTGGTGAGCAGAGGACTACTTAAGGTGGCTGCAAGGGACAGTTTGGAGTCTGGCAGCAGAAAGGGTTGGCTTCGGTCAACAATATTTGCTGCTCCTTCTGCACTTGGAGAAGAGACCTATCCTGACAGTCACTGTCTGTGAAGTGACAAGGTACAGAGGAGTTATCTACCAGCCTGTTTCCTTCTCTCAACAAATACAATCCCCAAATTCATATTAGCAGACAGATACATGAAAGGGTGATTATTTCCCCCAAAAAGTCTTTCATAAAAGAGATTTCTTTAAATATTATGTTCCCAGGCATATTGAAGCCTTTCATAGATTACCAGTTCTTTGCCTCAATAAATGTGAGGTAAATAACCTTCAAGTTAGAGGTTTGTGTTATATTAAAATTGATCATGAATAAAGAAAATAACTCTCATACATGATTAATTGAAACGATGAGAAATTATTATAGGAACCACTAAATTTCAGATTCACACACAACTTAGAAACACATTCTTGGGTAAAGGAGGTGTGTGGCCACCTGCAATGCCCAACAGACTACCCTACCCTCTGCCTCCTGGCACAGGGAGACACTTCTTCCTGGAAAAGTGTTTGAAGAGCTCAGAAAGACTGGGCAGAAGAAATACTCGTCAAAATTGCAGGAAAAACAAGAGCTGGGGAATCGGAGAGCGGTTTGAGATACTTAATTCTACAAGTGCGGTGATTCTACAGGTGAGGTTGTTCACCCTTGCACTATCAAAAACCACCACTAGGTCCCAATAAAACAATACGTATCCGTTTCCTGCCTTCTAAATGCGGAGCACTGTGGACATGTGCTAGCCACCTGCCCTGGGAAGGAACATGCCTGTCTCGGAAGGATGCCCACCTTTGTCCTCCGAGATGACCTGCACCAGCTCGTACTCCTCGGCGGGGTCTGAGTCCAGATTGTGCTTCAGCATGGCTCTCTGGATCACCGCGGGGGTTTTATCCTGGCTCGTCAACTGCAAAGACAATGAATAGGTTTGTAAAGTACTTAGCTTCACGTTTCCTGAGGGAGTTCTCCTGACCCTCTCATTCTTGCTGTCTTGTGTTGTGATGCCTTTCCAGAAAGAATGGACTCGTGGAATTGGAACTGGACCAAGAGCCAGGATCCCTGGTTTCTAGTCCTGGTTCTACCCTTAGTAGCCACAGATGATGGGCGAGTCACCTAATCTCTGAGTCACAGCGTCATCCGCTATTAAAATGGAGAGAACACTTTCCTTGCCTATCTCCTCCACAGTGGTTGAAGTTCCCGTGAAAGAATATATATGAGGGAATTGTGAAAAATGCAAAGCATTGTTAGTCCTGGCCCCAAATTATCCTCCCACGTTGAACTGCTTCTATGGCACTGGTTACATCCCACGGGATAAAAATGGTCACAGTTCTGCCCATTGACCACTTCAAAAAGTACAGGTGACCCTGTGATTCAGCAGTCCCACTCCTAGGCATTTACCAAGCAGAATAAAAACATACGTCCACAAAAGGACTTGTACACAAACATTCATAGCAGATTTATTCAGAATAGCTAAAAACTGAATCAATCTGAATCTCCATCAACAGGAAAAGAGAATAAATCATAGTATATTCATAATAGAACTCTACTGAGCAACTGAAGGGAACTAAGAACTGGCACATGCAACAATGCAGACGAGTCTCACAAACATCACCTTGGGCAAAAGAAACCGGACACAAAAGATTACATACCAGTGGAGTCTATTCTTTCAAAAAAAGGAAAAACGAATCTGTAGCATTAGAAAATGAACCTCTGGGTTAAGAGGGGATTGATTGGAAAGGGCACAGGGAATCTGGCAGGTGGGATGGAAATGTTCTTTATCTAGATTTGGGGTAGTAGTTTCACAGATATATATAATTATTAAAACTCAAAGAATCAAACATTTAAGATCTGCATATGTAACTACATGCAAATTATGCTTCAATAAACATCAGCTTCTAAGTGTTTTAAAAGCACAAGTTAAAGGTTTCCCTCGTCCCCAATTCTGATGTTCTCCCCTTCACCTCGCTGCCTGCCAGCCAACTATTTGCAGGGTGTGCAGAGCAACATGAAAAGAAAGCTAAATTACGTACCATACCTTGGGTGATTTCTTTAAGTTTGAAAGAAGTGAATGAAAACTCAGATTATTCTTACTTAAAAATAAAAGCTGTTCTCACCAGGGGGCAAGAGGACCATAGAAAGCCCCCCACGACCCCCCTCGACACATACAGAAGGCTCATTTCCTCCAAGAAACTGCCACTGTGTGCCTGAGGATGGCAGTACCAAGATGCCTCGCTCTGATCTGGGGCAGCAGCTGGTGTTTGTGATTCCATAAACAATGTGCATTACAAAGGGATCCTTGTAAGCAGCAAAGATCTTGTTCACGTGTCTGTTACCAAAACATCTGGCATATTCATTTACAAGGGAAAAGTAGGTGCACACAAAATTCTAAGTGAGGAAAATATGCTTTTTGATAGCATGAAGAAAATACTCCTAAAGCTGGGTCACACTTAGTAGCAGAAAGCTAAAGGAGAAGACCTCCCTTCAGGGGATGCATGTCAGGCTAAGGTGGATAAGTCATATGAGACAGCCAGGCTACCTTCATTCTCCTTTCCTTAAACTTCCCCAGGTATGTCCCAATGAGGACAAGATGACCAAGGGCTTTCCCTTGCATGTTTATTACTTTGTACCATCAAAGCGATGCTGAATCAAACTTATGATTACAATGAGTATTCACAGCTCAAGCGTGCATCCTTATGCTGATAGACTGAATTAGCACTCATAGGTATCAAATGTGAGCCACATATTTCATTTTAAGTTTCTAGTAGCCACAATTAAAAACTTTTTAGGACGGGCGTGGTGGCTCATGCCTGTAATCCCACCACTTTGGGGGGCCGAGGCAGGTGGATCACGAGGTCAGGAGCTTGAGACCATCCTGGCCAACATGGTGAAACCCCGTCTCCACTAAAAATACAGAAAAGTTAGCCAGGCGTGGTAGTGGGTGCCTGTAATCCCAGCTACTCAGGAGGCTGAGGCAAGAGAACCGCTTGAACCCGGGAGGCAGAGGTTGCAGTGAGCTGAGATCGCGCCATTGCACTCCAGCCCAGGCAACAGCGCAAGACTCTGTCTCAAAAAAAAAAAAAAAAAAAAAAAGTTTTTGAAAGGTGATATTTAACTTGAACACCCCAAATATTACATCAGCATATATAATCAATACAAAAATTGTTAATGCAGTATTTTACTTTTTTGTACTAAGTGTTCAAAATCTGGCATATATTTTACCCTCAGCTCATCTCAATTTGGAGTATTCCCATTTCAAATGTTCCATTGTCACCCATGGCCAGTGGCTGCTGTACTGAATGCACGGTACTGAACGATGCTTTGGTGTCACCTTCATTGACTTTCCTGTGACAGAAATACTGCATTCCCTGTGTAAGGGATCTTGGGAGACTGACTCTGTGATTGACATAATGGAGAGAAAGGTCATTTCAAAAGAGTGATGGGCTCAGGGGTAGAAGACATTTTTCCATGGTCACTGAGGAGGTAATTTTACAAGGGCTCATTGCTGTCTCTTCTTCTGTGGAAGGGCCTTGGATTCCAGGGACATCAGTTGCTCTTGCAAAGCGAGTCCTCTAGGCCACCAGTTCTCAGTGTGTAATCTATGGCCCGTGGGGTCCCTGAAATCTGTGAGGGGATCCATGAGATCAAAATTATTTTCATGATAATACTAAGATGCTGTTTGTCTTTTCTTTCTGTCGACATTTGCATAGGTATTGCAGAAGCTATGGTGGATGGAAGTGCTGGTACCGTAGCACAAATCGGTCCAGTGGTTTCTCACTACAAGTCTACTAGCTGTCACTGTATTCTTCAGTACCCTGTACTCACAGTAAAAACAAAAACAAAACAAAGCCAGTCTCACTCACATTTTAACAGACTTACAGAAATGGAAAACAATGCCACCCTTCTCACTCAATAATTTTTGGAAAAAGATAGATATTTTTCATTAAAAAATAAAATTTACATTAACATGCAATGTGTTCATTATTGTTATTTTAAATGAATTAATCAACATTTTGAAAGTTTCTCAGTTTAAATATCTAATGTGGTAAATATCAACAGATACAACCCACATAGTCTGGAGCTCTTTGGAATATTCAGTGCTGTTTCAGAGTATAAAGGGGTCCTGAGAACAAAAAGTTTGAGAACTGCTAGTCTCGCCTGAACCTGGACTGATTTCTTTCCATCCTCTGGTCAACAGCACACAGCATAATAATTTCACAAAGGTACGTCCTGTGAGCAAGATTTCTCCTGAGAGGCCTAACAATTAGAATGAGAGCACGAGAGCAGTGTGTCGTCTCTCCAGAATAAGCCTGTGACACGCACTGGCAGGATTTTCATGAAAGGTGAGTGCCACCACCTGGTGCAATATAAAGGGCCACAGGAAGGGGTTGGCAGGAGAGGTGATTCTCATAGAGGCAGCCCATCTGCTGGGGAAGGAGGAATCTCGGGGCAGGGGGCAGGGGATCTTCTACTCACTACCCTCCCAACACTGAGACGGCATGCACAACCTATGACTCCTCCTGGGCAGTAGAGGTTTGTGCAGTTCAACCACTCTCAGTTCCCCCAGACTGAGCAGAGTGCACGCTGACCAGGCATGTCCCAAAACATAACTGTTTGGTGTACAAATCCACGCTGAAATTCAGAGGCACTGTAGAGTTATGCAGTGGACGTTCTCTCTGGTTGGCGCAGGTAAGAGGTCCCAGCTGAAGAGACCATGCTGAGCAGGCAGTAACCACATGGAGGACCTTGGCTACCCTGTGTTTCCTCTACCTCTCAGGTGCTCCTTTACTAGCCCCTCCCTCATTACCACTTGCATTCTGCCTCATCCTACACTCACTCTCGCAAGACCACGTCCCCCCTGTGGGGTTTGACAACCCCAGTACTTGATCTCAGCATCAGCCTTGCACCAGCCCATGTTTCTGACCATCTATCAGACAATGCCATCTGATGTCATACTGGTACCTCTGATTTAAATGTCCCTGAAATATCCTCCTCTGGTAGTTCATGTCGCACAGACCCACCAACTGCCCAGACAGCCTCTAGTCCTCCACAACAGTAACCAAAAAGTTGGTAACTAAATGAATGGATTCTGCAATTCTACCTCATCAAAAGCTTTAAAAAATCCTCACCATCTCCAGCCACATGACCGTCATTCAAGCCCTTATCCTCTCCTACATGGAACATGATAGCAGCTTCCTAACTTGCTTCCTCGCCTCCAGTCTACCCCCACACTCCAGCAAACACAATGCCATGACTTTCTTAATGAGCAAATCCCATTACTACTTAAAAGCCTTCAACAAGACCCTATTGCCTGCGGGATTAACACACTCCTCTGTGTGGGCCACAAGGCCCTTTACAACCTGATCTTGGCTCTATTGTTTTGCACATCGTGAATAATGCTTTGTGAGCTTCCTTTCTGATTAAAAGTTCCTCGAAGGCAGAAATGTCTCACTCATCTCCCTATCCCCAAAGCCTAATCTAATGACTAGTACGCAATAAATGCTTGATATTTTGTTGACTCTATAAATGCTTTAGCAAAGCTTTTTTGTGGAGCCTCCATACCACTTATGCCAGATTCAGACCTGAGCTTGTAAGCACTGAGTGTGCCTTCAAAGAGGCGAGTGATAAAGATGAGGAGAGATGTGGAATTAGCTGTGGGATTTTGCTGCAAAGGATAATGTGATTTCCAATACACGATGATCTCCCATAAACTAAGGAGTTTCTATTCTTGTGATAAACATACCAGACCTCACATCCCCGAGGTTATCGCCATGAGAGGCTCTGTGTGTATTCCCAAAAGACTGCCATTATTAAAAATATCTTTGCAATTGTCCTCAGAAACACAGATTTTACAAGAAGCTCAAAAAGGTCAGTCTCATTTTATAAGCATCATTCCTCATTAACTCAAACTGCATTTCTAGCTTGATCATCCACTTTATTAACTAGGTTTGACCCAAATGACTAAATGACAAAAATCTGCCATCAGGGGAGTACACTGCTAAGAATGTGTGGAAATTCAATGATGAAACCAGACATATAATTCCATAGGAAGGCTTCCAAAAACGTGTGAAGCAGAGTCATCTTCCCTGGAGCACATTTACACAGTCACCCAAATTGAGAATTTCAAAAGGCTAATACTGACCTAAACGAATAAGTTTTAGCATTTCTTTAAGATGTGAAAATTATATCCTATATACACTATGTGTGTACATATATATGTATATATATTTTATACACATACATCATTCAGCATCTATGCCCAGGGAGACCTGGAACTGACACACATCCCTTCTGTGCGAATGCATATATGTACATGCTAATATTGAGTGTGCATATTTAGGGCTGTTAGTCTGAGCGGCCGACAGACACAGACACACAATCTAAATGGAAACCCGCTCCTGGGTCAGGGCTTGCTCCTCACCATGATGCTCTTGTACATGTTGCCGTTGTTGTCTTCCACACTGATGCGGATGATGCAGGTGTCTTCATTCTGTTGGTTGTAAACAGGAGGCAGCACAGTCGAGGTAATGGACGTCACCGAGACAGAGCGCTTGTGGATTTTGGGGTTGTTGTTGCAGGACGGAGGGGAGGAGAGGGGGTTGATTAAGGAAGACATCCCTGAGGAATTTGTGTCCATGGAATGGATAGAAGAACAGGATGAGGAGGACTCAGAGAGCTGGAAGAGTGAACACACCCCAGAAGAAAACAGATTAGAACGCTGGCCAACAGCTTTGCAATTTTCAAAGCAGAGGTAGATATCAAGACTGATAGACTGCAGTTATTTCCTCCACAACAGCCCACAGCACACATGTGTCTCATCCCTGGTGTAAGTACTCCAAGTCCCCATCAGTGGTAGATGCCTATCGGTAACTCAGTGTGACCTAATCACTCTATAACCACGTGAGGCAAAGCAGTTCTCTTTATTTCCCTAGGTTTTAGCTGTTCTTATGGAAGTTAACCAGAAGGTGGCAGCAGACACCAGAAACTGGAGGCAATATGGGTTCCCAAAGAAGTCAGAAGCTTACGGGGCTGGAGGAAAGCCTTGCCAACAGTTGATTCAGTCCTACTGTAGTCAGATTTCGTAGTGAGAGAGAAAGTTCTGTATTTTTAGAAGTTTCTAAGAGAAGTACCCCAGATTATACGGCTCTGCATTGAATATTAGTGCTAGAAAGGCCTTGAACATCAACTAGTCCCATACCTGTTCTGCTGAGGAATCTGAGACCCAGGGAGAAAACTGGGGCTCCAGGTCCACACAGCTAGTTGACAGCACCCCTAGAATAGGAACCCAAGCTCCCTGATTCCCACTGTCGAGTTCCCCGAGCAAGCACGTGGCCAAGGCTCAGCCTGTGGCTGATGACAATAAGATGAATCAACATAGTATGCCGCTACCTTGGTATGTTTAGCACTGTGAGGCTTATGATGAGCTTTCATATTATCTTATCCCATTTTAATTCCACAACTGTCTTGTGAACAAAATGCAGAGCACTATAAAGACGAGGAGAATAAGATTCAGAACATAAAAGTGACTTTCTCAAGGGAAATACAGCCTTTAAGCAGCTTCACCACTTTCCACATTTGCTAGTAGAGCCAACTGTACACATTTTCATGATGTGTATCAAGGACAATTAAGAAACGGAGTACTACAGTTAATGCGCTTTTCTGATTAACTACACATTTCTCATCCATGTAATACCAATAACCAAAGAAAGAGGTTATTGGAAGAGGTACTTTTAAAAATCATTAAATTGAACCATTTAAAATACCAATTCTTATTGTAGAAAATTATAAACAATTTCCTGGAATGACTGAAGCTAAATTATACCATGTTAATCCTATAAAATATTCTGGAAGTTGTTTATAAAATAAATAACATTTCTTTCATATTTATCTACCTTTCCATGGAAACAGTATAGAAGTTGAGCTTTCTGGTTATCAGGCTTCTGATTAAAATGGAGTCTATTATCTTATTTCCTGTAGATTTCCTCTTATGGCATAACTATACATTCAATTCTATTGGACGGTTAGTTTACAGCCAGCCAGCTGATGTGACAATTCTCATGGGTAGGGGTCTGATTGTGGCTCTACCATAATATGGTTTAGTTTTTGTTTTGGTTTTTGGGTTTTTTTTCTTCCTTATGTTCCCAAATGAATCAACTTAGTGGCTCAATTTGAGGACTAACTGATGATAGATAAGTTAATAGCATAAGTTTCTTTGCAGATATATTAGTTAAGGGGTACATTTTCCAATTATTCAGTCAATTTTTTCACCTTCATGTTCCTCTATCCAAACTCTATTTCCTTTGTTAGATTTTTCTATGATTCTAGTGACATTTATAGTTAAGATAAAGCCTAGACTATGCCTGGGTTATGGCAGCTCTAAACAGACTGTCTGATGAGCCCCCAAATTCCTATTGAGAATTTAAGAAGTGAGGAGCAAGTACAAAAATCAATGTTTAGAAATCATGATCAGGGGAATGAAGAAAGGAATGCAAACAAATTACACTTCACCTTTAAGAGCAACCTTACAGTGTAGCATGTGGGAAAGGAAGAATGACAGTCTGGAGGACTTTTGGAGAAGGCGGCTGTCACAGGCTCTCAGAGCAGGAAGGAAGTATGGAGATCAGCCCAGTCCAGCTATGTGCCAAGCAGGAGAACCACGAGCCTTTCTAGCTAATATGCAGGGATTGTGCAGTCCAGGAACTACTTGCATCCAAGTGAATCACTCATGTTTAAGTCTATAGAAATGTATGACTCTAAGAAAGGTTCATCCAAAGAATAAACAGCCATGACTTCTGCAAGAATTTAAAAAGCCAGTGTGATGAGGGATGAGACAAAAAAGATGAAGTGAGGGAATGTGCAGGAGAGAGCACACTGGGCTTCTGCATAGTTTTAAAAGGTACCATCTGGACCAATGTACATTTCCACTATGCCACAAGATATGACTGTGATTCCATCTCCTTCCTGGAGAGACAGGGAGAAATCCCACAAAAATGTGGGCAATACCTCAGCTGTTACTTTCCTACAATGTCTACCATCAGAAATGGAGCCTATAAAACCTCAGAGGCTGTGAAAAAGTGAATGATGAGACTGCATTCCAGATTTTGACAAAGCTAATTTGCATGTCAAGTCACGAAGAATGACTACATCACGGGTTGAGGAAAAATGCCTTTTGAGAGCATGGCCAGTCCGTAGGTGTCCACAAAGGCTTTCTTTCAACATTTAAAGCATGAATGATTGTATCCCCTGGATTTCAAAGCAGAAAGCTGAGAAATCCAACTAGAGAAGCAAATTAGTCATCTCAGTTTGATGAATCCTGAATATGATGCTCTTCCTGGATTGGCTACATTATGACAAAGTCACTTGAGGGTTCCGGGATTACTACTGTTGTTTTAACACCATGTGAAGCAACACACATGTCCCCTTGAAGAGCAGTAGATATAAACCAAAGGATGAAACCATTGCCAACATCTACCTTACTGACCTAACCATAAGCTAAGGAGCCAGAAGTCACTATTGAGTAAGCTTGGTTAGCCAGAAACCTTCCCTAAATGGTGCAAATTCTAGTTATGTCATAGTTGACTCTCTGATCCAAACCCTTCAACCAACAGATTGAAGCAGATGTGTACAGAAGATTAACACTGATATTGGTGGGGTGTGGTGGCTCATGCCTGTAATCCCAGCACTTTGCGAGGCCGAAGTGGGTGGATCACCTGAGGTCAGGGGTTTGAGACCAGCCTGGCCAACATGGTGAAACCCCATCTCTACCAAAAATACAAAAATTATGCAGGCATGGTGGCACATGCTTGTAATCCCAGCTACTCGGGAGGCTGAGGCAGGAGAATCCCCTGAACTCAGGAGACAGAGGTTGCAGTGAGCCAAGATCACACCACTGCATTCCAGACTGGGCAACAGAGTGAGTGAGACTTCATCTCAAAAAAAAAAAAAAAAGACTGGACTTAATTAAGATCTTAAGATTAAGATATTTTGGTATTTAAATTTTTATTTATGCAGTCACAGAAAATAGAAACTTGATGGAAATTCTTTTATCACCTCTCATCAGTTTCCTTTTTTCCAACATGGGAGAATGTATCCTTGTTACCAATCCCTCATCTTCCCCTGCATCTGTGCCCTTTGCACTGTGATTTCAGAGTTCCTCCCACTAAAACTGGAGCCTATTTCTCTGCTTCATTTACTTATGTGGAATGTTGCCACATGATTGCTTTAGCCAATAGAATGTTGGTTGATACGACTCAAGTAAAGGCTTGATATATGCTTGCGAGTTGGGCTTGCCCTCTTGCTTGTCCGTCTTAGCATGCTAAGGGCATGCCCTGGGTAGCCCATTACTCCAAAAATAATGAGAGGCAAGTGGAGCAGACCTGGACCAAATCTGTGGCCTAGTGTCAAGCCCAACCCAGATCAGCCAACCAGCAGATACATAAGAGAGATAAATAGTGGTTGATTTAAGTCACTGACTTTTGGAGTGGCATGCTATGCAACATTATTGTGATAAATGCTTGGCTAAGACAAAATATGGCACCAAGAACCTGACACATCTCCATCTCCGACTTTTTGCCCTTTCTAAGTAGTCCTACCTCCCCTAAATAAATCCAGTGCCTTAAGAGGTGGGTATAGAACAATATTTCAAAGGCCAAATGAATAAACCAAACTGCTTAGTGCTTTCACACCTGTTTCTTTTAGGAGTATGTCCCCAAACTGAACTCTTCTTTTGATGCTTGTTCAAAACGTGACTTTCAAAATACTACAGAGTGATCCACTTAAAAACAGACATTCCTCGCTGTGGTATGGCAGAGCATGTAGGTGCCTGCATTAGGAATTATGAGAAGGGTTGAGTATATACCTTTTTTTGAGGCTCATCAGGGGTGTCCATGGGGGTAATGGAGCCCTCCTCAGCCTCTGAGTGGTTCGACTCGCAGGATGACACGCTGACAGAGTCCATGCTTTCACCAGAGCTCCCGCTGGCAGTGGACTTGGGCTGCTCTTTGGTGGGAGTGGGACTGGTGATCATGTCAGACCCTAGAAACAGTCTGGAAAAAAACAGAATGCCAAGCATTTGGGCTGTTACAAATCTGGAATCCATGATTAGGCAAATATGTTGTGTTGATTAAGCCCTTGATGTTTTTTCAGTCTTGTGTGTTCTGTCATTATTATTTTAGGAGGACATTCGCTGTAAAGTTTCTAACAAATAGCAGTAAACATCTTGTCCCAAAAGAGTATTTCCAACTTCAAAGAACACATAGATTATTCAGTACTAATCTGAAGTCTTTCTAGGTCAATGGTCCTCTACATTTTAACAGTCTATGGACCACCTTGGCAGGATCAAGATACCATCACCATATCCCCATCACTTCCTACCATAAAATGATCTCCACGGGCAAAGAAAGGATGGCACTGCTTTGGGTAAGAAACCAAGGAGGAAGACTTCTATTTCCAACAATCTGTGAGCTACGATATCCTAAACGCTTCCTCTATAAAACAGCTAGATAAGAAATATTAAAAACTCTTTTTAGTTGAGCTTGCAAGATAGGAAGGGAAATCCCTACGGGCCTTAAGTGAAAAAGGAACTGAAAACCAGAAGCACGCGAGCTAGTTCTGCAGCTGCTCTGGTGGGGGAGTGGGAGGCCCCAATCTTGGCAAAATAGTGATGTGGGTTTTAATGCACACCCAGGGCCCAAAGATGAGGGTTTCTGTTTATGAAGGGTGAGGAGTTCGAACCAAAACTGTATACAGCCAGGACCCACAGAGGGCTATACCCTTAGTAAAAAGATAGGCCAGAAAAATATCTTTCTACTAGCACAGGAAGACAACAGGGAGCCTGTTCTCGCCTGAGCATGGAAAGAAGAAAAATGTCTCCTATGAAGTCATGTGTGAGCTGAGTCTGTGCCTCACTCCAATTTGCTATTTATGTGGTCTATGGGGTTAGAAACTCTCAACCAGTGACACCGCTGGTAAACTAGATTTTTTCTTAAAAAAAAAAAAAAAAGAAAAAGAAAATCTTGCTGGAGGGATATACCTTCAGCCCAGGCTTCAGAGAATCCCCTGATAAAGATAAACTCATGATACAAAATTACAAAATACACACAAGGAAATATTCCACTGAAAGACAGAGCCAACAGGCATAACAAAAAGCAGGCTTAGACTCCTGAGAACTTCAAATTTGAGAACTGTCAGAACAAAACTAATAATGTGCTTATTCATCCAACAAATATCTGCATGTCTACCATAAGCCAAGCTGCAAAATAAGTATGTTAGGAAATATTAAAGACATAAAAGAAGAAATTGAAAACTGGAGCTCAGAGCAAGACATTCTAATGAAGTTCAAGAAGATAATTTGAAAAACATTTCACCTCTAAGTGAAAAAGGTAGTGACTTAAACTAAAAACTCAGTGGAAGGATTAAATAACTTGAAGAAAAAAATCATGAACTAGATGACAGATCTGAAGAAAATCCTCAAGAATCATCATCAAAAGATAAAGACATAGAAAGAACAGTGAAAAGATATGGAGAAAGCAGTAAGAAAGCCCCACATACGTGTAGGAGGAGTTCCAGAAGACATGGAGAGGATGGAAGAAGGCCCATATCAGAAGAGATGGTGGCTGAGAGGATTCCAGAACTGGTGAACCATAGGAATCCTCCCATCCAAGAGCCATGTCCTGAATAGGGTAAGACTAAACTCCCACTTAAACTGGTATATCAAAGACAAAAGAAATTCTTAAAATCAACAGGGGGCCGGGCATAGTGGCTCTCAAAGTGCTTCCAGCACTTTGGGAGGCTGAGGCAGGCTGACTGCCTGAGCTCAGGAGTTCAAGACCACTCCAGGCAACATGGTGAAACCCCATCTCTACTAAAATACAAAAAAATTAGCCGGGTGTGGTGGCATGTGCCTGTAATCCCAGCTACTCAGGAGGCTGAAGCACAAGAATTGCTTGAATCCAGGAGGCGGAGGTTACAGTGAGCCGAGATCACCCCAGCCTAAGCGACAGAGCAAAACTCTTTTGAAAGAAAGAAAGAGAGAGAGAGAGAGAGGGAGAGAAAGGAAGGAAGGAAGGAAGGAAGGAAGGAAGGAAGGAAGGAAGGAAGGAAGGAAGGAAGGAAGGAAGGGAGGGAAAAACAACAGGAGTGGGAACATAAAACAGAGGAATAGTAATTAAGCAGATACCACACATCTCAAAAGCAACCACAGAAGTCAAAAGACACTGAATAATATCATCAAAGTGCTGAGTGAAAGTAACAGTCAGTCTTGAATTCTATACCCGTCTAATATAATTCTAAGAAGGAGGGCAAAATAAAGACTTTCTCAGACTAAGACTGAGAGGGTTTACCATTAACAGATTTACACCACAAGTAGTGGTAAAAGGAGAGTGGGAGTCAGATGTAAGAAGGAACAGCATGCAAGGCAACTAGCACATGGGCGGAACCTAAACAAGTACTGACTATAAAATAACAACAATAATAGAAACAATGAAGATGAACTTGATTTCTTATTAAATACTTTCGGAATTATATGCTTGAACTCCAAGAGCTCAAGCATATTTTTGCTCTGCCCCTTCTCTATCCCACTATCTCCAGCCCCATTTTCCATGTCTTCCTTTTATGACCCTCCAAGCATTACAGAGACTATAGGGGTGTAAGCTAAACTCTGATCACAGAAGCAAAAATAGTGCCCTTGTCTTACTGCTTCATAAATTACAAAGGTAGATCTTTGAAGGATGTCAACTAGTGGTCCTCCATCCATGATCTCAGAGTCTCTAAGGTTCTTCCATTTCTACAATTCAGTAAGGTCCTGCTTTGTCCTGCTTTGTGAAGATTCATTCTGGCTCAGTAGTAGGCATCTCTGACTTTCAAACTAGGCCTAAGCACCCAAAGTTTTCTCCAACCTCTTTGGATGATGAGCCATTAAATGCGGGAACAGCAAAAATGCATTTCCCAGATTTGTAAACATGCTAAGAAGATCATGAAATCTTTTGAAAAATAATGGTATGCAAACACCCTTGTACGTACAAGAAATAAGATGGGGGCATATGACCTGCTTTCATAATAGATGCCCAAACTCAACTGCAGATACCAAGGGTTATCCCAGCAAGATTTTACTAGTAAGAGACGTACTGAGTGCCTACTACACTTTGTGAAGGACATAGCACCCTCACAGTCCTGCCTTCTCTGGATTTCACAGTAAATGTTTTCATAGGACTGAACACTTGTCTGTGTCAGTGAAGAGAGAGGATCCAGGGTTATTAGAGCTCCCACCACAAAACATATAGATTCCAGGCTTGGAGAGGAGTACAGAGAAGCAGTAGCATAGAAATGAGGATGGGGAGAAGGCAGGAGGACAGAGGTAGCAGCAGGCAGGATTAGGCCTGCCTGCATTGAGAATTTTTGTTTTTTTCCTTAAGAACCTCTGACTGCCATAGTGGGTCCAGAAGCTCCCAATTCCTTCTGCTGCCTCAGTGAGCAGAGTGGACACCCAGGATCCGCTGCATGTCTGGACTCCTCTATCAGGGAGCTGATTCCCTGTGCACATGCCAGTCTTACCAGCTGACAAGGCTTGGTCAGGCCCCTCAGATTATCTCAGTAGTTCATTCCCCCATATGTGCAAAGATGAAAAGACAGCAAGATACTATGAAAAATTCTCCTCAAAAGCTGACTCCAAAAGCTCATAAATCTAGAGTTCAGCAGGGCCAGGACAGTCATCTGAACAAAGAGAGGGTGAGCAAAACATAGGATTATCTTCCAGATGCTTTCTACTAAAGCGCATGTTCCAACCCACCCACAATGCCTCATATCACCTGATGGCAGGTAGCAGCCTGCGTGGCCGCTGATGGTGGGAGACCTTGCTATCCACATCCAACAGAGGTCTTTATGTTACACCGGGGACATGGCAACACTCGAGATCATGTGCCATCCCTGCCTGTGTCTCAACGTGACTCACTGAGGTAGGTGGAGAGACAGTGCTGGGAAATATCAAATGCCCATAAAGACAGTCAGAATCCTGATCCCCCCAAATCCTCAAAAAGATATTAACTGATTCATTTCACTAAAAATAATGGTGGTTTTTCAGGCACATATTGAGAGCTAGGCACTGCATATATATAGTGTGTATATATATATATTTGTTGTTGTTCTTTTGTTTTGTTTTGTTTTGTTCTTAGAGACAGGGTCTCGCCCAGTCATCCAGGCTAGAGTGTAGTGGCACAATCATAGCTCACTGTAACATTGAACTCCTGGGCTCAGGCGACCCTCCCACCTCAGCCTCCCAAGTAGCTGGGACTACATGCATGCACCACCATGCCCAGCTAATACTTTAAGTGATATTTTTTTGTACAGACAGGATCTCACTACATTGTCCAGGCTGGTCTCAAACTCCTGGCCTCAGGCAATACAACTGCCAGCATGATAGACAAGGTTCCTGTTCTCAGGTTGCTTACATTCCACTGGAGGAAGCAGCTAGTATGAATGAGAATGAGGGGTGGACAGCAACATTAGAAAGGGTTCTGTCTTGGCATATAACATTTTTGCTAATATTTGAAGGAGCCAGCCATGAAGAAAGAGCATTTCAGGCCAGGCACAGCCAGTGCAAACGTCGTCAACACTGGTAAACAGAGGGCAATGCTGTAAGAGAGGGAAGGCTGCAGGTTAAGTCACGTAAGGCCTAGTAAACCAGGATACAGAGTTTGGGTTTTATTTTAAAATAAAAGCTATAGGGGTTTTTATACAGGAAGCAACATAATCTGGTGTACATTTTAAAAGACAACCTAGCTATTTAGTGGAGAATGAATGGTTGGGTAAGGGGCAGCCAGAAGACAGTGAAGATGTTACTGGAGTGATTCAGGCAGGAGAGGATGGTGATTCACAACAGAGAGGGGAGTGGAGAAGAATGGACTCAGCAAATGCTTTGAGTTCATGACAGAAGGATAATGGCTTAACAAATGAGCAGAGTGCTCTTCACTTTCACCCTGGCTCAGGGTCATCCTGTTGAATACATCTCCTCTCACGACTCTGATGGTACCCTCTTGGAGCCCCAGAACCCCCAGGGGACACTCACAGGCTGAGTCTCTTCACCATGCTCTTCCGAGGCTTGGGCGAGGTGGTGCTGGCGTCAGCAGCTGCTTCAATCTCACATGACAGGGCATAGCTGAGAAAAAGAAGGGGGCTCCATGAGGTCAAAGTTAGAGAATTGAAAAACAGACTTAAATTCACATGATGTCCTGGTTTTGTTTTAGAGAAGGCTCTAATTGTTCAAAGTAAAGACATATACAAACGTTGTCCTATCATAAACGTCAGGGGTACTGACTTCATGGCCCAATTTGACACATTTATCTTACGTGCTTCCTCCCTCACCTCCACTGGCATATGGATTGAGGCTATTTAGTTCTGCGTGTTTCAAATACAAGGATATATGCACTTTGGCAGCATCAAAAACTAACTCCATTCTGATCATTCTCATCGCACTGCTAGGCCAGTGGAAGAATCTTCCTTCCTCTACTACCTCCCCCTCCTATTTCTTCTCTACTACCTCCTTCCTACTATTTTGTATGTGTGTGTTTGTGCACATGCACATATGACTTAGTTTTTTTTTTTTTTTTTTTTTTTTTGAGACGGAGTCTCGTTCTGTCGCCTAGGCTGGAGTGCAGTGGCGCAATCTCGGCTCACTGCAAGCTCCGCCTCCCGGGTTCACGCCATTCTCCTGCCTCGGCCTCTCTGAGTAGCTAGGACTACAGGCGCCCGCCACCACGCCCGGCTAATTTTTTGTATTTTTAGTAGAGACGGGGTTTCACCGTGGTCTCGATCTCCTGACCTCGTGATCCGCCCGCCTCGGCCTCCCAAAGTGCTGGGATTACAAGCGTGAGCCACCGCGCCCGGCCGACTTAGTTTTATCTAAAGAAAATGAAGAGACTTTTGTAATCTATCTGATCTTCAATGAACAGACATAGGCAATTACATTACTGATAAAGACATATATATATATATTTATTTATTTATTTTAGTAGAGATGGGGTTTCACCATGTTGGCCAGGGTGGCCTACAAATATTTTTTTAATTTTTTAATTGCCAAAACATCCTAAATCAAAAATGCTCCAGATTCAGACCTCTATCTGCCAGGCAGATATAACTGACACAAGCACAAGAGGAATTTATATGTGATTCCAAGTGCCTTTTATGAAAGCTTGTAGCTGTAGACAGTAGATGTATTTCGTTACTGAGTAGGTGGGGAAGGGTGCCCGACATTATACAGCCATCTTCAGAGCTTAGGCTGTAGAGTCAGGCAGACCTGAGTTTGAATCCAAATGCCGTCATTAATTCATTCAAATACTTCTCTAAACCTCAATTTTTTTTTTTTTGTAAATACTTATTTTGCTGTCAATTTCACTCTCCCTTATGATAAACTTCCAGAGAAATCCCCTGGGCTAGGGCAGGGATGGGCCAACTTCTTCTGTAAAGGACCACATCGTATTTTAGGCTTGTGGGCCATATGGTCTCTGTTGCAACTACTCAGCTCTGCCTTTACAGCATGAAAGCAATCATAGATGAGATGTAAATGAACGGGCTGTGTTTCAATAAAACCTTATTTATGTAGATACTGAAATTTGAATTTCAAATAACTGTTTCGTGTCACAAAATATTCTTTTTTTGTCCCCCCCACCCCCCAATCATTTAAAAATGTAAAAACAGGCAGTGGCCCACATATGGCCTGCAGACCAATCTGCCAACGAGCGAGCAGGCTACAGGACGGGGACGTGCTGAGCAGTGGGCAGGGCACTCAAGTGAACGTGCCTTTCTATGCCCATCCCACTATTTTTAAACTATTCCTTGTGTCCCTGCCACACCTGAGTTATCACTGTTCCTCCAAATGCCAAGTATGTCAGGCCACCAAGCTTTTGCTTGTGTTCTCTCTCAGTCTGGAATGTTCTTTTCCAGTTCTTATGGCAAAATCTTGTTTCTCCTTTACAGCCCAGCCTAAATATTAATGCCTTTATATTTTCCTTATTTTCCCCGATTCTTCCCATAGTTTCTGTAGCAATGTAGTTACCCATCATATTTCAATGTCTCCTGAGTCTCTCACCCCCTCTAGGTTGAAAGCTTCCTGGAAAGGTACCATCAATTAACAGGAATGACACACACAGTGACAATGGTTGTGGTGATAACGCTGAGGACAAGCATTCTAACAAAGCATTCCCACATAAGATCTTAGTTACGCCTCACAAACAAACATTCTACAGATCAGCATCCTGAAGGCAGGGAAGAACAAATGACTTGTTCAAGGTTACAAAGATAAATAAGTGGCCAAGCGAGAGTCTGAAAGTACATCTTGATGCTATCAGCTCGCCTTTCCTGCCACACCATGCACCTTTGAAAACCAAGGACCTGGAACCTAGCAGCTGCTCACTAAATAGTTGTTGAATAAATGACCCAGCAAGGTATTAAATGCAGCATTTTTCTTGCCAACACTTCAGTTTTGCCCCGATGAACGACAGGTGAGCCCACCTCTCCTCCTCTGTCAGGAGCTGCTGCCTCTGGAACCACTGGATGAACTTTTGGTCTGGGGTCATGCAATAGCTGTTGCAGGCAGACTGTAAGAGCTTTATCTGGGCAATCACTTCAAATTCCTAAAGCAGACAGAATACCAAAAATTAAAAAAAAAAAAGACTGAATAATAAGGCCAACCAAATATAGAATCTTTTCAACACGAAAATACACCACATTAGGATAAAAGATGAAGAAAACCATCTAGGAGGATTCTGAAACACTGCTTCCTTAAAAATAAAGGAGCTGACTAACTCTTAAAAATTCTAACTAGAACTCTCCAAAGTCCTTGTATGCTTTAATTTTTAATCCTCTTTTCTCCTTGAGAAAGCAATTTGTATAAAACAAGCTACCAAAGCAACCCAAACTAGTCACTACGTTAAGTCACAGTGGCTTCCTTTTTCTCTTCTTCACTTTCATCCTTGGAATAGAAAAATGATTTTTAAGGTTTTAAGTACTTCATAAAATATATTAATTTATATTCATATTTCTTAAAAAAAAGAAAAGAAAAGAAATACTTTAAGTCAGGGAGCTCCCAAGATCCCCATCCCCATCTTCCTCAACCTTTACCCCTCAATAAATAAGTTTTGGTAGGGCTGAGTATCTAAACAGTCCTACATCTCATAAAATTGAATGTTTAGATTTCCTGAATCCTTGGGTTTTTACTATGCCACTAAATCATTTAACTAAGTCTTTTAAAACTCACAGAGAGGCAAGTACATAATTATGTTGAAAATTATTTATACTTCTTTGGATGTTTCAATAAAAAAATTTAAGTCAGCAATGGATATAAGCTTTAGGTTTAGGTTTTACAGTCAAACTTTCCAAAAGTTTAATATCCTAGTCTAAAAAGGAAAGAGATTACCAACCAGGGTTATTCTGAAGTTAAATGACAGACAGGGGAACTGAGGGGGCAATAACTGAATTTATTATCATTACAGGACATGACAGAAGTAACTCAAGAAGTGGCAGATTCTCCAAGTCTCAACTTGCCATCCAGTGACCTCGGCCCTTGGTCTCAGTATCCTCAAGGAATATTTACCATCATGCTAAAGAAAAAAGTATCATCTATAAGGGACAAAAAAATTTACATTTGTCCAGGTTAGTATCTTGTTCTGATGAGCCCAGCTTGGTTTAGCTCCTCTATGCCTTTTTGGTTTTAACTTCAATGTCATTTTCTCCTGGAAGTTTCTCTGGCCCTACAAGTTGGAGATAGGTACCCCACCTATATACTTCTCTAACACCCACTACTTCTGCTCACAAACCCTTTTCAGGTTGTATTATAACTGCCTATTTATTTGTCTACCTCTCTCCTGGATTGTGAACTTCATGAGGGCAGGGAGCTCTGTTCTTTCTCTGCTGTAATTCCCAAACCCCTCACATTAGGTAGACAGTCAATATTTGTGGAATGTGAAAGTACTGAAAAATAACGAGAGTACTACAGGGTGAAGTTATTATTTTGCTCACTCATTTTCCTTTGAGTCTTTTAAATATCTATTTAAATATATCATTTAAATATGAAAATCACAGAAAAATTTCAAGACTTTTATCTTGAATAGCACAGTTCAGAACTGTGCTATTCCACAGAAAGACTGAAATTGATGTTGAGCACACCTCCCTATGCTGACACGAAAGGAAAAGAATACCTACACCGAAGACGAAGACCATTTCCTTTCCTCTCTTGAGCAGACCCACGAGAGTTTACCATCTTTATTAACTCTTCTATGTCATTTACTCATCAGAAACCCCTTATCCTTAATAGGGCAAACCTGGTTTTTATTTTAATTGGCAAATTAAAAAATTGTTTGTATTTATGGTGTGCAACATGATGTTCTGAAACATGTGGAATGGCTAAATCAGGCTAACTAACATATGCATTGCTTCACATATTTATTTGTGATGAGAATACTTAAAGTTTACTCTTAGTAATCTTCAAGTATAAAATACATTGTAATTAATTATAGCGGCGAGCCTGCTATTGCTGAAGCTAATTGTAAAGGAGATAAGGAGTGGGCAGGGAAGAAATGTGGGCTTTGGGGCATCAGGACAGGATGAGAACCCTGGCTTTGCCACCAAGAGATTCTGGTCCAGTAATTTAATTTCTTGAGTCCTAGCTTCCTCACCTTTGAATTGAGGATGATAAAACCTACCTCATAAGGCAAGTGGGGGATAATGTATAGGAGCATGCCAAGCACAACGGTATATGATAAACGTTCAATAGGTGCTAACTCATTTTCTTCTGCCTCTACAAAAAAACTTAAGTCCCCATTTCTTTCATTTTTTTCATGCTCAGACAAAGGAAAACAGAAAATCACAGCCAACAACTCTACTTACCCTTCTCCTTTTCTCAAAGTTTATCAGTCCACCCTAAAAGAAATTTTAATAAAAAGAGTGACCAACCAAGCTACTTTAAAACACAGCCTTATGTTGTTGTAGGTCACATTGAAATAGATCAAGGGGATGATAAAGTCACAATTATCAATGATCCTATAATTATGACTACTGTGGAAGAAGAGACTCCTGTTTTGCTTTTTAAAAAATTATTATTTTAAGGCAGGATAGGCAGAAAGCCTTTTCTTGAAATGTCTGAAACCAACTAAAATAGTAATGATAAATAATTACAAATCAGGATCCAAAGACACTTGCAGAACCAGTAAAGATAAAAGCTTGAGTGATATTCCATTACACTTTTTTCCCTTCCCAAAAGCAACTAAAACAGATGGTCATTGACTCATACGGTTTATCAAAAGGGAAGTTATTTCTCCATAGCATCATGAAAAGTTAAGTTTCAATTCTTCATCCCCTCAGCTCCTATTCTCAGTAGGCTGAATTTAACTTCTAAATCTTTGGTTACTCCCCAGAATTCCCCAACACTGATGGGTGTTTCCTGAGATAAGCTGAGGAAGAGGATGTGAAGAGACATAGAAGTCAGGAAATACAAAATGAATAAATGTGTCCACAACACTGTGGCACATCCAAAGGTAGGTAGATCTATGCAAAGTAACTTCTACTTCTTCTAATTAAGATACAATAAAAGCAGGCTGGTTGCATATGATAACAAGGGGGTAGTATATACTGAAATATACAAGCAATCTTTCAATTTCATTTCAAATTTGAAATTTCTTCTTCACTTAATATTTTATTGCTGCTACTAACAAGTTGTTTATCTGAGTTTTCATGTATTTTCCCTTTCAGAGAAGATGGGGGATGAAGGGAGTAGGAGTAGAGAGAGGGGGAACAGAGAGAAAGAGGGAGAGGGGGACAGAGAGAGAGAGAGAGGTAGAGAGAGAGAAAAATACCCCACAGCAGGTAGCAATACAAAAAGAAAAGCATATTTGAAAAATCACAAATTTGACTAACTCTCTACCCTACCAAGTAGTCCTATTCAACATTAAAGTCTTGTGGTGTTTTTTGTTTGTTTGTTTGTTTGTTTTTGTTTGAGACCGAGTCTCACTCTGGCGCCTAGGCTGGAGTGCAATGACATGATCTCGGCTCACTGCAACCTCCGCCTCCCGAGTTCAAGTGACTCTCCTGCCTCAGCCTCCAGAGTAGTTGGGATTATAGGCGCCTGCCACCATGACCGGCTAATTTTTGTATTTTTATTTATTTATTCTTTTTCTTTTTTTTGAGATGGGGTCCTGCTCTGTTGCCCAGGCAGGAGTGCAGTTGCACAATCTCGGCTCACTGCAACCTCCACCTCTCGGGTTCAAGCAATTCTCCTGCCTCAACCTCCTGAGTAGCTGGGACTACAGGCATATGTCACCATGCCCAGCTGATTTTTGTGTTTTTAGTAGAGATGGGGTTTCACCATGTTGGCCAGGCTGGTCTCGAACTCCTGACCTCGTGATCTGCCCATCTCAGCCTCCCAAAGTGCTGGGATTACAGGCGTGAGCCACCGCGCCCAGCCTAATTTTTGTATTTTTAGTAGAGACGGGGTTTCACCATGTTGGCCAGGCTGGTCTTGAACTCCTGACCTCAGGTGATTTGCCTGCCTTGACCTCCCAAAGTGCTGGGATCACAGGCATGACCCATCGCACCCGGCCTTAAAGTCTTGTTCAAACCCAAACCCACTCCTTCATAAGCCCTATTCATCACAACTCCTCATAAGAGTTAATTGCGGGCCGGGTGCAGTGGCTCAACGCCTGTAATCCCAGCACTTTGGAAGGCCAAGGTGGGTGGATCACCTGTGGTCAGGAGTTCAAGACCAGCCTGGCTAATATGGTGAAACCCTGTTTCTACTAAAAATACAAAAAATTAGCCGGGCGTGGTGGTGCACGCCTGCAATCCCAGCTACTTGGGAGGCTGAGGCAGGAGAATTGCTTGAACCCGGGAGGCAGAGATTGCAGTGAGCCAAGATCGTGCCATTGCACTCCAGCTTGGACAACAAGAGCAAAACTCCATCTCAAAATAATAATAATAATTTTGATCTCCCATGTTCTCTCAGTGTATTTGTTTGAATTTCTATTATTACTATCATTCACTGCTTATTTTGATACATTAATTACTTCCACTGGATTTTGAGCCACTTCTGGTGTTAGTCTTTGGTGTTATTCTTTGTATTCCTCCTAACAGCACAATGCCATGTACTTTTGGACCTTCAAAAGATACTAAGAGAAGTTCACTACTCTTTGGGGTATCCAGTGAGAAGGCTGCAAGCCCAATCACACCACCCACATGGAACTCACCTCGATGTAGTCCTGCAGGGCAGTGTCAAGCATGGTCAGGTCAGTCAGGAAGGTGCCCAGGTAGGGCACAGTTCCCTGCATCACACCCTGAAGAGCAACCAAAGCAAAACTGTCTTTATTGTTATTGAAAAGTTGAAGGTTTTAGGAATCTTCAAGCTGGAGCAAATGGGTGTATTCAAGGCCTAACTGCGGGCCAGTGGTGCTAACCTCCATGAATAACATTTTTTAAATTTCTACACAAATAGGGTAGAAACCCCATGATCTAATGTCTAACTTGTGAAATCATGAAAACCAAGCCTGAAAGCCAGGAGATCATACACATCTGTTCAAAAGTGTTGACTGTGGGGTTTATGTTTTGCTTTGGCTCAAGTGAGAAGGATGTCTGTTCTCTTTCAGAGCATGGGGACATTCCTGGTAGTTTGGGATGGCACTGGATAGTCACTGCCTCACCATTGGCTGTTGTACACAGAGAAGTATGTACCACAAAAGTATGGGGCATCACTATTAAAATAACCCCTTGGGCTAGACTTGGTGACTAACTCTCAAATAATAGAGGAGGGAAAGAGAAAGACAGTAACTTCTGAGGGAGAACCTGGCAAACTCTTCCTTAACCAAGTAATAAAGATCAACATCATTCGTGTCACCATCAACATGACACCAGATGTCACGCTGAAACCATTCATTCACTCCTTGATGTGATGTGATGAGAAGGGCACTTTACTCTGTGATATTCTTTCTAAAAATCCAGAAGCTCAGTCTAATCACTAGAAAACAGCAGACAACCTCAAACTGTGGAACATTCTACAGAATACCTGGATAGACTCCTTAAGACCATCAAGGTCATAAAAAACATTCAAGAAAACACTGTCGTAGACCAGAAGAGACAGGGATGACAGACAACAAAATGCAGTTGGTATGCTGGATTGGGTCCTGGAAAATATAAGAAGATACTAGTGGAAAACTGGTGAAATCCAAACAAAATCTAGATTTTAGTTAATAGTATTATGCCAGTGTCAGTTTCTTAGTATTGACAAATGTGCTATGGTTTTAGAAGATGTTAACAATGAGGGAAACTGCACTTCTAGCTTTGCAGCTTTTCTGTAAATCTAAACTTATTCCAGAATAAAAAGTTGGAAATGAAGGTGGAGGCACTTCTACCTACAACCGCAGGCATACACTATATTCATTTCACTAAATCTCCTTTAAAATCATCTCTCTTCTTCAATAAGCCACCAAGGCACTAAACATCCTAAAGGAAAAGTAAAAAGCGGTCCCCGTGGATCCCTTATCCTAAATCTCATCCAGCCAATTCTGGAAATTTTGGCAGGAACACAAAGCCTCAAACAGGGTAAAGCCAGGCTGCTTGACATGCGGCTGGCTGCTTCCTCAGCCAGAACTGCTTCGTGAGGTTCATACCAAGGAGGGTTTTGTCCTTCAGGAACTCAGTCAGCTGCAGTGTGTCCTTCCCATTCTGTGTACAAGGTCTCATCCTGTACTAAAATAATCTATTTTTTTGGTAACAGCTATTTTTAGCTTGTCTTTGAACAACAAAAAGTTTGTAACACTGTGAATGTTTTATAGGCTTCATGTTGCAGAAGAATCCTATCATTCAAAAACATTTCTTATTTACGTTAAGCTTTCCAAAGAAAGAGAAAACCCTCTTAAAGCAGAATATTTAGAGTTTGTCAGTCTCTAATCTCCTCCCCCTGGTCTTCCACACTTTATGCTAAGTCAGAAGTTTAAAATGAAGCTAAAGTTGATAATAACTATCTTTCAGTCTTAAGGAGGGAGGCATGACGCTCCTTTAAATATTGAAAAACGACAAAGATTTGGTTAGCCTTGGTACTAGTAAGGAGAGCTGGGCAATGGCTAGAGGGTTTAGAACGAATGAAAAGATCTCTGAGTACAAGGACCAGGGCCCTGTGGAGAAGACACTCTTTTTCTCCTTGGTCACCATGTATCAGAAGCTGACTACAGTAGGAAGCTCAGGAGGCCCTCAGGCCAAGGTGGAGCAGCTTCTAAGTGCAGGAGGGGGCGGAAGAGACTGCAGGAGGGAGGAAGTCTACCTGCTGTAGACTCCCCGTCACCTTCAGAAAACAACTTTGCCAGAAAACAGGATTTGCCACCCAGTGCTCACTTCCTACTAGTTGAATGGCGGTAATCATCTCTCTCCTATAGACCTCCCAGGGCTGCTGAGAACAAACGGGGTAGAGAATGGGAGGCCCTTTCTGAAAGCCTGGGTGCCCTGTTAACTGAAGGTGCCAGTGCCATGTGGGAGCCCAGCCGCACACGGCCCTTCTCCTGTGAGCTGTCAGGGAAGACGAGGGCCAGACGTACCATGTCCTTCTGGAGCTGCAGCCGCCTCTGGGTACGCTTCTGGTTTTCTTTCACACTGCTGTCCAGGTTTGCAAATTTTGAGGTTCCTTCCTAAGAAACAGAAAAGCACACAGAGGGAATTGATACAGGATGCCACAATGGTAAGAAGAGGCATCTAGTTTCTCGCACACAACCCTGCATAACTCTCGCTCGGAATGCCATGCAAAATGAAGAGGCCTCCGGCAGGCTCTCACGATGTATATTATGCAAATACTTGGCTGGCTTGTTGCAAGTTGCCTATTTATAATGAGGCTGGTGGACTTGGATTTTCTTGTTCTTCCCCCAACTTTGTTTTTCGTTTTTTTTTTTTTTTTGAGACGAAGTCTCGCTCTGTTGGGCAGGCTGGAGTGCAGTGGCACAATCTCAGCTCACTGCAACCTCTGCCTCCCGGGTTCAAGTGATTCTCCTGCCTCAGCCTCCCAAGTAGCTGGGATTACAGGAATGCGCCACCACCTGGCTAATTTTTATATTTTATTTTATTTTTTGTTTTTAGTAGAGATGGTGTTTCGCCATGATGGCCAGGCTGGTCTTGAACTCCTGATCTCAGATCATCCACCTGCCTCAGCCTCCCAAAGTGCTAGGATTACAGGCGTGGGCCAGCCACCACACCTGGCCTTCCCCTTACTTTGTAAGAAGATCACCTGATTTGGTTATGAAAGCAATCATCAATACAAGCCAGGCAATTCTCATAAATGAAGACATTTTTACAGATCCCAAATTAAACTCAAAGCAATCAGATATCCTGAAAACAAAGATCGACTTCCTCAGTACATTTTGTGATTTCTCGATCTTGGCCTGAAATGGATGTGCCAGCATTCTCTGAAAGAAAGGGACTACTTCTGTAGCATTTCTTAGCTAAATGAAACTTTTGCACCGGAAGTTTTCTGAGGAAGTCCAATATTGTACTACATGACCAATCCATAAAAATTGAACTTTCACACATCCCCAGCCCCCAGTCAGTTCTTCTAAATTGCCTCTCAGGTTTGGAACTCTTACAGATCAATCCTTCCTCCTGCTGCCTGAGGACACATGGCTACCCTTTCTCTCCTCCCGTCTATTGTAACAACAAACTCTTCCATACAATGAGTAATCATGAGTTTGCTGTCTGAACATTAAGTGCTTTTGGTTTGGCGGTTTTGGGGTCTTGTTAAGTTCTCATTTTCCAGGAACTGCATGAATAGGGGGTAAATTGCACAATTCAGTAGTATATAACTTCTATACTAGTTTTTCCTTAGTCGCTTTTCCTGAGATTTATGTATTACCACAGCACGTGACCTTCCACTACTGTACAACCGCAAAAGGGTTTTTTTCAGTGGCTTGGCCTTGCTGATAGTGATAAAGCATCAACATGTTCCATCTCTCACCAGCCTTAACTCAGGTCCCAGGTACACTACTGGGACAGAACCCGCAGTGACTCATTATCTATTTAAGTTCTTCCCATCTCAAATGATAATAAAGAGAGCTACTATTTAATGATCTCCCACTCATAGTTTTTCCCAGGGATGAATGAAAATAGCCTATACTGGACATGGTGGCATGCACCTGTAATCCTAGCTACTCAGAAGGCTGAGGCAGGAGGGTCGCTTGAGCCCAGGAGTTCAAGTCCAACCTGAGCAACATAGTGAGACCCCACCTCTAAAAAAAAGAAAGCAGCCTAATATGCGCCTTTCCTGTGCTAGACAGTTTGTGAGTCCTCCGAAATTCTTGAGAATTTGCTTAGAGTGAGAAATCAATTATGTCTGACTTGAATATGAGTGCCCACCTCTTTCCAGTATGTAGGTCCTTCTGGTCTCCCTCCAGTATGTCAGTTATGGGCAGAGGAATAATGTATCGGAAATTATTGCAGACATGGCTAAAATTCCTAAAGAAGATTTCTGAAAAGTTCAAAGACTCCTAAGAATCACAGAATAACAGAGGTGAAAGGGATCTCAAAAGAGCACTTAAGACAACCTCCTCATTAGACAGGAGAGAGAAATGCCTGAGATGGGAAGCTACAAGACTTGCTGATTCCATGACTTTATGATTTCATGAGAATGAGATTCCATCCCTGCTAGAGATCTAAAAAGACTGACGAGTCCCAATTATTCCAAATGAGGTGTCAACTGAAAATCCACTTATCTGCCACATCCAGCAGTTTCAGTTTTTCCTTCCTCAGCCCCAAATCTCCTACTCTGCAATGTCGCACAACACCAATCCCTTGAACCTTCTTGAAAGTTTTCATAGGTTTTTGTGACTGTATCACTCATTCTCTCCCCCTGCCTCCTCTGCTGTTCTCATATTCTCTTAGTGATTCTTCTTCTTGTCAAAGTCATCCTCTTGTTTTTTGCTGTACTCATGTCTTTGGAAATACTATCCAATCTCATGACTTCAATCATCACCTATGTTTGGATAAATGCCAAATCTCCCTCTTCCTCCATCAATCTCCTTCTCCCCGTCTCTCTCCTTTTATCTCCTGTTCTGCCCTTCTCTTCCCTCTCCGTCTCTGTAGTGCAAATGGCTTGCTTAAGTCTCACCTTTTATTTATATCCATCTTTAGCAGAGTTCAGCTACCCTCATCCATGCTGTTCCTGGGTTTCAGAGGGCCCTCTTCTACTAGGTCTAGATGGAACTTGTCTACTAGACTCTGGATCCATCTCAATAAATGTTGGTTAACTTAAGCTCAGTAGCTATCAGCAATTACAGCTCAGAACTGTCACAGTTGTAACAGACTCTTGCTCTAACTTTGAGTTTAGTATGTTTTGGAGTGTCACTGAACATACGTCTCCATCAGGGTTGAATTTCTGGGGCTTTCTAGCAGTCCTTTATATAAAGTCAACCAAAAAAATTCTTACCAAGAGTCATGAGAGCCAAGATTTGGTGGCATTCTGCTTTCTTTCCTGATGTCTTGAAATTTCCAGACTATAATTCACCTGCTTAGAATTACCCAGGTTTCAGAAATCATAAGGACATAGCAGGTTTAAGATAGTCTTTGAGAGGAAATGAAACATTTTTTTAAAACAATTAAAAGGAAAACCACAGATTTTTGCTAATTATCACGTTGCCTGGGCCATATTATATAAGTGGCACGTTATATCTTCCCAGAAGAAGAGAAGTTAGGTCATTTAAAACTAAGAGTCCAAGAGTTTGAGACCAGCCTGAGAAAAATAGTGAGACTACATATCTACAAAAAATAAAATAAAATAAAACTATTATATTATTACCCAACCATAAATCAGTAAAAAACCAGGAGTAACACTAGAAACAGAGGCCGGTAGTTTTTCCTAGTGACGCTTTTGAGAACCTAAGTACCTCGTGATTCCATTTAAAAAAAATGTGCTGACAATACACTCAGAATTAGACACTTCACATGAAGAATGATTAACAAAAATGACTGGAAAAGGACCTACAGATATACATGGACTGCCCAAAGCATTTCACTATCATTAATGATAATGCACAGACCACATGAATTCACAGCCAAGTTTTTCATTTCTTTGGAATTTGAGTCATATCTATAAGAAATTTAATTTAGAGTACTGGGGTAACTTCTGCATTTAAGAAAGGTTTATGGGACCTTTAATGTCTAGATACAGCTTCACTTCTAAGCCTTCAGCCAGAAGGCTGCTACCAGGCAATGAGCTGCACAGTATCCAATTTATCTACTTTGGAAGGAAGACTCAGGGCTATTTGGATTTGAATGTGTGGCTCCAGCTAGTCTAGCTTCATACTGCTGACAGGGAGACCACTAAGCCATCTCCTTCCAGCCAGATGGGTTTCCATTTAGAGTATGCAAAGCCAGGGGCATGTGAAGCAGGGAGTAACACGATCTCAGCAATGATTGTTTAGTGTGCAGTTAATCAGGTAGTCCAAATCCAAAGTCAGACATCAACATACTGCCCTTCTCATATCACCTACTCCAAGAGGGGCTAATAGTGGGCATATTGTTAAAAAGTCATGTGAATGATAAGACCCATCAATTCATGCAGCCAAACAACAGCTTCTGAACACTTACTGCATGCCAGGCACTGGTTGGGCATTAGAGATACAAAGTGAAAAGATACATACAGCCCCTGCCTGCAAGAGGCCTACAGACCAGTAGAGAGACAGGCAATTGCAATAGAGCATGTGATAAGTGCCAGGACAGAGAAATGATAGCTTCTCCTGGAGCACAGACCTGAGAATGAAGGAAGGCTTCCAGAAAAGGAGGAGTCTACACTGAGACATGAAGGATAAGTAGGACATAGGACAGGAACAGTCATGAAGACCATAAAAAATGCCCTTACAGGATCGACTAACCTAAGGGTTAGCACCTGGATGCCTTTTCTTACTAACCCCACCTCTACCTGATTTTCACTCCTACTCCAAGTATCTTCCCTAAGCTCAAATATGCACCTTATTCTCTATTTATTTTCATTTGTTATGCACACTTTGGTTTTACATGAATATAGCTCACCAAATACAAAAAATAACTTACATTTGCATAGCACTTTCAAGTATTTTACCACAGTGAATCTTCAAAACAATTCTATGAAGTCGACAGACCAAATACTTGGATTGGCTCCCACTTATAGGAAAGGAGATTAAGGATAAGAATCCCAACTTTTGATTGCCCAGTTCAGGACTTTCCCCTATGGTAGGACCTATCACACTATTTTATAAATGTTTTACCTCCCACATGAGACTGTAATCCCCTTAAGATCAAACACTGCCTTTAATATGGTTATATCTCCAATACCTAGTGGGTGCTCAACCAATATTTACTGAACTACTAATTTACCTTCTCTATAAAGCTGGATCTAATCCATCCTGCACCCTACTCCAAAAAGGTCAGAAGAAATAGCTTTATGTCTTGGTGATAAAAGCACAGGTTTTAGAGTCTCACCACATTACATTCATATTTTAGCTCTACCACCTATTGGTTGTATGCCTTAGGGCAGGTTATTACCCTCTCTGAGTCTTGGCTATCTACAAAATGATGATGATAAAATCTACTTTATAGAAAGACTATGAGGATAATATTTGGTCTATGCTAGTTCCCCTCTGATGGTTGTTCACAACCTGTTAGTTGTCTTTATTTGACTATTTATTCTTGTTGTTTAGTGTCTATATACCCCAATTAGAAGGTAAACTCCAGGAAACAGTGTTTGTGTTAGTCATCTTCATATTTCTAGAAGCAGGTTCAAAGCTTTACAAATATTAGGCATTCAACAAATGTCTGGAGAGATAAAATGAACTAGGCTATATCTTTACCTAGTGTGTCATTCAGAAGTCAGCACTTATTTGGTGTTCAATAAATACTGCTGACTGACAGATTGTGCAATTTAGTCCAAATAAAGGATGTGGAATTGCAGGCAGGCTTGGCCTCTGTCATTCTAGATGTTTTGCTGAGAAGGAATATTCCAGGGCCTCTTACCCACCTAACTGCCAGCACTTGGTATTTGCAGAGTAGCTTGTTAAGGAGGTACATACACATACGAACTCAAGTTTCACAATCTGCTTGCATAACAGGCAAGCTAAGGGAGGTAGAAAGAGAGAGCTCAACTGGACTTAGAATTTTCTCAGCCCCAAGTTTCTTAGATTCTGTATTTTAAAAAATTTTTGCCTTCTAGTTACTTTAGGCTTTCTTCGGGGTTGAAGGAACTTAAGGAGCCCTCACACTACTCTTCCTTGAATGGATTCCAGAGCTATTAACAACACTACACAGCACCCTCACTAAGAGCCTCACCTTCATCAGTAGTTCTCGGCTGGTCAAATGGTTATTATGGTCTGAGAAGATATCTGAAAGTTCTTCAAACATCAGCATTCGGTCCCTATGAAAAGGGATTAAGAAAATATTAACAATGAAGAGTTAGGAATAATCCGACACTTTTGGCCCAGCTGTCCTCAGGACCCATGTCTAAGGAGGGACTGTGCTGATCTCAGGGTTGGTGGGTACTGTAAGCACAGATAAGGCCCATGAATGTTTTTATGCGGGATGGCTTTTTATTTCTTTTAGGGTGGACTTGGTCACCCATGTGGAGAGAGGTATATTTCCCTAACCATGCATATTATAATCACAAAAAGGATTATTCAATTGGGGCATCAAGTTGTTCAATTAGGACATGTTCTTGTCAGTGAGTTAAAAAAAAAACAAAAAAACTATTACACACACACAGAGCCCACAGATCTGAGAGGCCATCTTGGCCAGGCCCCTAAGTTTAGAGATGAAGATGCCAGAACCAGGGATTTTCCCAAATTTCCACAAATAACTGCTGAGAGTTGTAGGTATGGAAGCCAAATTTTCTGGCTCACAGGCCACTATTCCTACTCCCAGAGTCAGAGAATGGTGGAACCGGATGGGCTCTGCAACCAGAGGTGGTGAGTTCCAATTGCATCTCTCCACTCACTTTCTGAATGATCCTGGACAAGCTGCTTAACTTTCCTGAGCTTCAGTGTTCTCATCTCTACAAGGGAAATATGACAGTGCTTTTATGGCACTGCTGGGACAGTGAGTGAAACCACATATGCAGAGCATCTGCTCTGCCCCTCTCCCTTTCCAGGACACTACATCTCTGTGAGCCTCATGGTTTTCTCTACACACCCTCCAGGGTTAATGAGTGCATGATTCTGAAGACAAAGAATTAATAGGGGCAATATCACTATACATGCAACATTTTCATTAATATGAAAAAAACCATTATTAAGAGCCTGTTTTATAGTGAGTGTAATATTACTCTAAATAATAAAGAAAACCATTAAGCTATTCATACTTTGAGAAAATAATTTCAAAATTAATTATATGTGGCCCTGAATGAAGAGAAATAAATAGGTATCCCCTTTGTCTACTTAAAGAGACAAATGTCAAGGATTATAGGGAAAGTGATAACCAAATAAGATATCTTTTTTCTTTTCTTTTTTTTACAATAACAGCTTTATTGAGATATAATCCACATATCATTGAAGTATACAGTCCAATGCTTTTTAGTATATTCACAGAGTTGTGCAGTCATCCCCATAATCAACTTTAGAATATTTTATCACCCCAAAAAGCAGCCCTCTACCCTTTAGCTATCACTCTGTGACCCTACCATCCTCCCAGTCCCAGCCCTAGGTAACCACTGATCTACATTCTGTGTCCATAGATTTGTGATTCTGGACATTTCATATACAAGTCCAAGTATATGATGCGTAGCTGTTGTGGCTGGATTCTTTAATTTAGCATGTTTTCAAGGTTCCTTCATGTTACACCATGTATCAGTACTACAATCCTTTTATGCCTGCAAAATATTCCATTGTATAGATGCACCATGTCCAAATAAGTTATCTTAATCCTGTTCCTTGAATTTAGCAATGGAGAACATGTAAAGCTGATATAGAAATGTGTTCTCTAAGGAACTGTGACACTTCTGTAGTATACTTGCTAAAACACATACAAACCAACTAAGAAACAAACCAGAAACATATGTTATACAGAATTCAGCTTAGAGGGTTTTTCATCTGTCTTTAGAAAATAGTTTTAAAAGCCAGCTAGAATAAATCTTTTCATATGGCAGCCAAGGAGACTAAGATACAAGTCCATTAATTTTTTGTGCTTGTGTTTTAGTCTCAAACTTGCTGTGGAAGAAATCTTAGGCTGGTTACATGACTTTCCTTAGTGTTCTTTTTTCAACCATCAAAGAAAGGATTACCTTTCATGGCAATCAGACAAGGTTGCAATCAATTGAGTAAGGCTGCATTTTAACACTTGACTGTCCCTTTGTTTTTGATACTATACTACAGTTGAGTGGGGAGTGGTGGTAAGGGAAAGAAGAGGTGAAGTGGAGGTGTGAAGGGTGGGGACACTGCGTGCTTCTGATTTTCCCATCGCATTTCACCAGGGCCTATCAAGTAATGATTTTATATGACCCCATCGTTCTTAAGGAGAACTGTGCAGAGGAAAATCAACCAACTAATCTCTCTTTAATACACACAATCACCTTGATTATTCAAAATAGAGAAGAAAGAACCCAAAAAAAGAGTAATAATCAAGAAAATTGCATTGGTCTTTGAAAAGCCTCCCAGTTCTTCTACTGATAGATATTGGTGTCATAAACAAAGCACGAGCTTTGGAGTGCAAGTAGCTGTAGCTTCTACAGCTCTGTAACATGAGGCATTATAAACATCCACTTTATTTTTTTCTTTTTACCCATCAAAGAATGACCTAATAAATAATTTGGCTTACACTAAGTAGACTATCTCCTGAATGACAACATGAGCTTATCAGCACGCTTGAGGATTCTGGCACTCGTTTTTCAGCATAAATTTATGAAACTCTGGTTTACCAGCTTGGGGCTCTTGCAAATTCAAACAATGCCAGTCCCTTAGGGCTTGATCAACTCTGAGTAAACTTATGAAACTGAGGACCCAGACCTTCCATTCTGCCCCACTAAGGCAGCCTGGCTGGGAAGCCAGCTGGCATCCCTCTCCTCCTAACTGAGACTGACTATACCATATGTGGTATAGACCATACAGAATTTATACATTCTTCCCTGATATAGCCTAACTTCCTGACTAGTTTAAACCTGGGCAAACTTGTTGAATGGAGCTGGCCGAGTTGTACTCATGACACAATCCCCAGCCTCTAAATCTGTAGTGATAGAGAATCAGAACTGCCCCCTCCCTCACCTTTCCTTCCTTTGCACAAAGTTCTTTGATCTACAGTGAAGTTCCAGAAATGGAAGCGATGGCAGTAGTGCAAAAATCAGGAAACTAAGTTGTTAATTATTCCAAAGGTTGCACCAAGAAATATGAAGAAAAACAGCATAGGATGTGGCCAGTTAATAATTTCAGGTACTTAGGAAAGAACATTTAAAGGTTTTTAATGCCAATAAGATAGTTTTTAAAATGCTGAAACTAAAAGGACAACTAAATAGTTTCCTACTGAACATCAAGAACTAATGCCCCATCTGCACACATTACCCCTTGAGTCCTAAAATAGCTTAGGGCTTTGTAGTGAGGCCGAAAAATAATCAGAAGTAATGGCAAGTTGCTGTAACTTCATCACTCCACAACCTTATCCCTCAAAATCTGGATAAAAAGCACATCCTTCAAATCATCCCCAAAGCCAATAATCTTGGCTTTGGTATACTTAGAATGAGTTTGATTTCTGCAGGAGCCCTGCCTCAAAAGTCATTAATGATTATGTGTAAGATGCACCCTGCCTGAAACACACAGAGGATTTCGAATATGTTTCTCTAGTTATGCGATACAAGCTTTGAAGGTGAGGACTCATCATAACCACTAATTATCCCGGCCAAAGAAAAGTAGAGCAAACACTTGGGAACTTACCTTGGGACGGCAGCCCAAGTCTTTTTTAACCGATAGATGGAATTAGACTGCAGCGCCGAAACGATGGCCCTCAAGGAGGAAAAATTCTTCAGGAGTCTACATTCCTGCATGGGGAGTGATTAAAACATAAAAGGCATTTAACTATCAATATTACAGTGACTTGGTGGTTTCCTGTTTTAGAGGTATCACAGCTGCTATGAATTCTTACCACTAAATAGGCAGCTGTATAAATACTGAACATCAAAAAGTGGCTCCTTCCTCCCACCCCAGTCATCGAAACACTTTATAGATTTTGGCACAGCATGCTTGTTTTTCTCCCGTCAATATATTTTTTTGTGTTGTTGTTACAGTTTTATAGTTTCCAGCTTTCCTAGTAAAAACACTAATGGAGGTAAGTCTACAGAGCTGTGCTAGAAAGAGCAACTTTCCTCTGCTGAAAGCACACAGATGTCCTAAAAATATGCACTTTAGATCTTCTTTAGATCCCAAAATGAGCTGGGCAGCAGCCACTTTGAGGTCAGATGGTATTGAACATCTCATGACCAACCCTTGTCCACAGAGGTGTATATAATTTGGCAATAAAAATTCACCACGAGTTGAACTTTGGCTTTTATGCTCTTAGCCAAGGGGGGATATTTTTATACACATTCATTTGGTTTCAAATTGGCTTGTCCTGCAACCATAAACATTCAAAAACACCTTGCTACTTCAATGCTTCCAAAATAACTCAGCCTTTTAAAATAAAATTCATTTTGGCAATGTTTTAAAACAAAATAGAAAGAGAACAGGAAACATTCTGGATGCTGTTTTCTGGGTAAGGAGAGAGGCTCCCTATTTAAACTTAAGCTACCATAAGGAGCCTGTAGCATCAGCAGTTAGTGACCTTGGAGTCAAAGTCCTGTGACTGAATAGCAGGGACAGCAAAATAGACAGGGAGAAAGTCCCATTCTTGGCTGGCATGGGGAAGGCAGCAACGTGAGGGGAGTGGACCAGGCCTTATGTCAAAGGAGATGCTTCATATACAGGCACATGACAGCGTACTAGGCCCAGTGTTTACAAGTGAGTACACCATGTGAGCACGTATTTGGTTTTGTGTAGAGTATCTCAGGTAAGAAGTCCCAGAGTGATTGGGCATAAATGTAAATCACTTTGAGAATCATTTCGCAAAGAAATGTTAATCCTGAATATGAAGGAAAAACAGCACTCTGATTTAGCATGCCAAAATCTGGACACTGAAAACTATGCCAAACAAACCCTCGAACATTTTCTTCAGAGTAAATGCCAAAGTACTTAATAAAAGTCATGTCCACCCTTTTTAAATGCCTCAATGTCCTCCCCTTATTTGGAAAGATATAAAGAGAAAGAGAGAAGGAGAGAGAGAAAGAGAGAAACAAAGAAAGAGAGGGAGGAAGGAAGGAAGGAAGGAAGGAAGGAAGGAAGGAAGGAACAGGAAGGAGAGGAAGGAGGGGAAGGAGGGAGGGAGGAGGGAGGAGGGAGGAAGGGAAGGAGGGAGGGAGGGGAAGAGAGAGAGAACAAGAGAAATGTTCTGAATTGCAATCTGGAAACTAAGCCTATGGGAGCATGGTTCAACAAAGGTTCACAAAAGTTATATTCTAAAAATCAGGAAACTTGCAATAAAAAAAGGAACTCAGGCACAGATACATCACACAAATTGAAATAAACATATGGAAAACATTATTCAAAAAGAGGTTTAAACTAAGGGTTTAAAGGAGTACAAAAGGCATCTGGTCCCATTTCTAGAAAAAGAGGCATCTTCCAGGAGATGTGATGCAGAAGTAAAAACATACCATTAAGGGCAGTCCAAGAAAATATAGTCATATTAGGTCAGAAAAATTTTCTTTTTCAAATATCCTTTCAATAGAAATTGACTACGATGAATGCAGGAAAGGTAAAATAAATCTTGGTAGCAAACCACTGGTGAGTCTCATTATTTTATTACATTTCCCTACACAATTGTAAAAGACACAACATACTCAATATTAGGAAGTGATATCACCAAGAAAAAGTAATGGCCCTTGGCTTTATTAGCACACGATACGGGATTTGAAATATACTTCAAATGATTCAACTTGCATTTCTTATTACTACATAAATGCACAATTTATATTCAATTTGGACCAAAAGTCATCGCTTGAGCCCCACTATGTCACATACACAGATGCTATATTGTCGCTATAGCCAAAGTAGTTGAATGAATTAGGGGTAGACAGTCTGCTTTTGAGACACGCTGTGACACTATGGCAAAAAAAAGAAAAAATTCCTTATCATTCTAAAAAGACAGAGAACTTCTACACTATATCTCACTCACAACTTCTTTTGTATCTCTTACTTGCTGAGCAATAAGCTCGACTTAGAATAGGAGAAATGTAAGTTGTTTATGCAACTTCTACTCTTTGTTTCTTGCTGGCTTTCATAATACACTAAGAAGTCTGTAATAACAGACCACCTGAAGACTCAAGGCAAATTATCTGGCACAATTGTGTCTCTGCTCTTTAATCAAAGACAACAAAACAGAATGTAACATTATGCCCTATCAATAGGGGCTTAAGGAAAAATATATTTAAGGGGACATAAAGCAAAATGTGTTTTGGGTGAGAGTTTACCCATAGAGCCCAGAACAGAAATTAATATGATATTTTCATATTAATAATTTTTCAAAATCATTATTTTGCTGATGTAATTTCTTTTGCCTAGAAAAAAAAATACCTCTCTAATCTTCAAATACCAAAAATCCTATCTGTTATTCAAAGTTAATTTCAAATGTCAATTCATCCGTGAAACCTTCCTTGATCATCCTATCGGAAATGATTTCTCTCTCCTCCGCTTTTAGGGTGCTTATCTCCCATGGCCCTACTCCTCTACTGCCTCAGGCTGAGATAATTCCAGTATATCTTAGCTTCCTTGTTTGAGTACAGATTCCTGTAAACAAATAATTATGCTCTATCCTAGTATGTCCCCTAAGTACAGAATATTGTGGTTTACACACATTAGGAGTTCACAAAATATTTGGTGGCGCACTGACTGCACAATGTTGGCGTTTTCTCAGTCATGACATAAGATGCTGAGAAGGGGAGGTCCCATGGTATGTAAGCAGTTCATCCAAGAGACTAGACTCCAACACTCAGAAGAATGTAAGTCAGGCCTAGGAATAGACTCCTCCCCTCCAACTTCAGATTAATATGAGATATGACCTCAGATTAATATGAGATCTTTGTAAGTGTCTCGTCCTTTAGAAAAGAGATTCAGGACTCTGAGAAAGTATCAGCTCTTCAAAACTGCAGAAGATGTAATGCCTCCAGGTACCTGGAGGGGGCATAGGTAATCACTCTGGGTTGAAGGGCAGTCTGTTTTGACATGCAGACCATCCATTTATATTTCCTGAACATGGTGCTGAAACCAACACTCAGTCTGTCGTGGATACAAAGGGGAAAGGAGACAGAATGTCTCACTCTGGAGAGGTAGCAGTGTGAGAGCCCATAACTGGGAAGAAGTGAGCAGGGGTCCAATTTTTTAAAAAAGAGGAAAATAAATAAGCTGCCAAGTTTAGAAAGGCAACTTTTTTCTTACTCTGGAACAACAAAAACCCAGTGGGCTCTCATATATGGTCTTTTGACTGCCTTTTCAACCAAACAGCTAAACTATTTAAACGAAGTGATGGAGTAGTCTCTCGCATCTACCAAACACAAAGAATATTTTATAAAAGACAATTACATGAGCGATGTTGATCCACTTCTCAATGATTTTGGCTCTCTGCTGAGTTTTGAGTTCTTTGCCCCCCAGGATGGTGCTGACAACACATTTGGTGAGGGTATTAAACTGAGAGATGGTGGCACGGATCGTAGGAGCCAAATGTTTGTTTTCCTTCTTATCCCTTCGAGACCAAATGCAGCCCAGGCAGTGGTGAGGCACTACTTTCTTGAAGAGTTGCTGGAACAAAAGAGGAACTGACTTTAAGGACAACACAGACATTTCATATGGCAAAGTATGTCATCTGGGTCATTTGTAAATTGGCATTTTTGTGAATGGCCAGATAATCCTTTTCTACTTGATTTGTCTCACGGTGTCCATTTCAACAGACAAAAGTAAATAATTAATATACTCATTGATAATGTTCACTAGAAGGAAAATCACGTTCCACGCTGCTTTCTCAAAAGTGATAAAGCAGAAGAGCTAAAGCCACCACGATAACTCCTCACAGTTTTCTTGTATTTACCAGCTAACACCGACCTATGAAATGTGACTGACATACTCAAATATGTCCAGCTCACAAAAATATTCAAACTTCAAAAGTACAGAAAGCACACGTGGAAATGAGGGGCCAGATACAATCACATGTGGATTCTGTGAATTTATTTTATCCTAACTTATACTTTGATCCCTTTACAATCCTCCAAATAAACAGTTCAGATCTTGAAATATTTATGAGTGTAAAGGGAGAAAAATACCCACAGAACAAGGCAGATTTTGTTTCACAGGGATTCGAATTCTTATTTCCCTCTGTGTCTTGAGCTCCAAAAGCACCTTCTCCTAGAGTTGCAAGAAGAGCTCAGGCCTGAATTATTCAGATGATTGATTCAAGACACATCTTAACTCTGTATCTGCAGGCGCAGCCTCTCTCAAGGATTCAAGAAGACTTAAAATCACATTATCCCACTGCTCTCACCGGGGCACCAGTGCCATCACTCCCCCACGTTTTAAGTGAAAGTACATCTGATCACAAAGAGAAGACATACTGCATCCATGTAGGTCAGCTGCTCTGCCACGAGATCTTCTGAGAAGCACGTGAATTCTGCTGACCCTCCACCCTCCAGTTCCTCTTCCTCTTCCAGGCTGAAGGAGATCGTATTGGGAAGCCCATCTGTTCACATACGGAAAAGATTAGTAATTTGGTGCCAGTGTATATAATCTTGCTTATAGAGTCATCAGACTTCTTTTATTTAGGAAGAAGAGGGCCAATCCTCCAGAACAGCCACAGGGAGACAACCACAAGCACAATGCATCTGAGAGCAATGGAGATCTTCCCATCTCTGCTTGTTCTTAGATTCTCTATTAAGATCAGAGCCCTCATGCTCTCACTCTGACAAATCCAAGGACAGAGCCAAGATAGGCAAAGTCTAGAGAGAGCCCTTTGTCTAGGGCTTTTTCAAACTTTTTGATCAGATCAGCTCCAGGACTAATCCAACTAACTCCTAAACCCCAACCGTGCAATTTTTGGTTGCTGGGCAACTTATAAGCAGAAGCCTGGAAGGACTCGCCATGAAGGCAGGTAGGACTTTGGGCAATAAAATGAGCTATTTTGGTGTTAGAAATGCTGACGAAGCCCTCAAAATTCTCAAAATGTTCAGAGTCACTTTCAACTTCCACTCAAAGCTAAGAATGCATGAAGCAGAACAGTCTTCAACTAAATTCACCTGAACCTATCACAGCCAAGATCATCAATTAGCAAATTACACAGGGCACAGCGTGAAGAAGAGAAAATCAGTACCCAGGATTCCGAATAAAAAGCAGAAGAGCCCACACCTGGAATAGGACCTCCAGTCTCCATTTGGAAAGACTGGAATTTGATGACGTTTTTCTGACTTAAATCCCCAGCCTTCCTTTCCTGGAACCTTTCCCCAGTGCTCGGGTTGTTTCCCAACCTCAGCCCCTTCACACTCCTCGCACTCCTTCCTGTCAAACCTGTTCTCAAGGAAAGAAAACTCTAGTTACATTCAGTTATATCTTAGCAGAAATGTAAATCAGCATGTTACTACTCCTCCAGAATGCTTATATATTTTGAGCCTGTTCTTTCTTTCTTTGTAGAATTAAAGACTATTGGGCATCTTGGATTAAGTCACAGTGGCTTTCCTTCATTTTCCAGGGAAAAGGAGCTTCTGAGAGTGGACCCTACACCACTTCCCCTTTAGGGCAGCATGTGGGTATCTGCCTACGCTGGTGGCAGGTATGTGATTTAAGGATTGCCCCTTTACCCTGGACTTGAAGGTCCAGATGCGAATGGGGTTGGGTTATGACTGAAAAACGTAGGAGGGGATCACTGCCTATCCCCGGAGTCTGCGACACAAACAGGTACAAGCTAAAGGAAGCTAAAACCCCATGACATGGAGGTTGTTAAGCAATCTAATTTCATCATTCTTCCTCCATACAACTCTGGCACTGTTTAATTTAGTGGAGTAATTAGAAACTTGGGATCCCAAATAAAGGTTCAGAAAGGGCCTCTCCCTCGTCTTGTCAACAAATACATACATATATCCCAGTTGCCCTGCAATGCAGAGCCTAACCCACTTCAATCAAGGAGCAGGGTATGTGCTAAGGCTTGATCTTTCCATTCATTCATCCAGCAAACACAGCAGCCCAATGTGTGTCTATAACGTTGCTGTGCATGAAGATTACATGATCCTTTCTCTCTGGGGCATAGTCCATGCCTTCACTGTTTTCTGCTTTTGTTTCTCCTCCAGAGATAAGTAAAAACATGAAGCACAATTTTACTTTTTAAAAACACATAGGAGAGCTTGCTTCTTCTGCAGGAGTAAAATTGGGTAAAACAAGCACATGGGAACTGAGGCAATCTCCCTCTCCCCTGCCTCAGCCTGCCAAACGAGCTCTGCCCTGCAGTCCCCGTGTTGGAAACAATGAATGACTGGTCCCACCGGTTCCCCAATTAGGCTCGGAGCCAGGGGCAGCCCCAATGGGGAGAGCTGGGCTCCAACACAGCGTTTTCCACTCCAGCACAAAGCCAGGCATGGAGGCCCTGAAGGGAGCTGAGGTCCGCAGCTGGAGGAGTGCCCCTGGTATTCAAACATTCCTGGGAGATGAAGTCATCTGAGATATAGAGTATTTGGCAGTCAGCTTCCAATGATGCAATTGCATTTCCCTCTCTCTGGGACCCCCATCCATAAGAAATTCAGCAGGTATTGTTTGGAATTTAGGTCTGTTTTCTTTGGAACTGATGCAGCTTTCCTTATTGGTGCTGAGGAACGTTTCCTTTCCCTTACTGATGAAGTCAGGCATCCCTTCAGGGTAATGCCTGTCAGAAGCTCCAAGTGGGTCAGCCACCATGGCAACTGTCACCCAGCACCCCAGTGAGAGGATACAACATCACACTGGAAGCCTGTCCCAGCCTCTTTCTGACTTTCTTCAAAGCCTAATAGTTCCAAGCACCTCATGACCTGCAGTGGTTGCCTTTCCTTTGTCCTTGAAAATAGGAAGTCAATTCCTCAAATAGGGAAAAACAGCCACAGAAACTTCCTTTGATGAGGCCCTTAGAGATGCTAAATGATGATAATCTGCACTGGCAGGGGACCTGTTACAGTGATGCTTTTCCATCCTGAAGGACAAACACCTTTCCAAGCTTTTGGGAGGGCAGGATCAGAACTGGACTTCATTCCTTGACTGCTAGATGGGAGTGGTTAAGGAGCCATTAAACAGGTAATAAAATGCAAATTCAGGTTCAGCGTGGTACATATTGATAAGGGAAGATTAAAGTTCGTCAAGGAGACCCTCTTCTTGGTAACAGAAGAAACCACAGGAAATTACTTAATTTTTCTGAGCTGGAGTTTCCACAGTTTCCTCATCCATAAAATGAGGGAGCCAGATTAGGTAGTCTTGAAAATACCCTTCTCTGTCTAAAATTCTAGGCTCTATAATTAGTACTTCAGTAACCTTGAGAATTTTATACTCAAGCCAATCCTCCAGCAGCATGTTGTTGTGAGGGTACCAAGGTTTCCTATTAGCCAGCACAGGGAGAACCTTTCTCCAGCGTGGAGGCTGGAGAATCAGAATCTAGCCTTTTCCCTGCGAACAAACAAGTACTCACTGTCAGTTTCCACTTCTTGCTTCTGAAACTGCTCAAGAAGATTTTGTGCTCTTCTTTCTGGGTCAGAGCCTGGCATCATCCGTGTGAGATAATCCAGCAGTTTCTGTAAGCAAGGGAAGTGAGGGGGCTCTCGGAAGTCTTCTGCACACTGGTCAAGCCAGGCCCTCAGTATAGAAGCGATTGCACTGAGAAAGAGAAATGGAGAGTCACTGTACCCAACTGGCTGTGGGGAGGCAAAGCAATCCCTGGACACCAGGGCAGATCCCAGGGGCACCCCGGGAAACTTGTGTAGGTGGTCAACGGATCGTACATCCAAAAGTTCCTAGAAACATCAATGGATTTAAAGCACTTGAAAACAAACTAAACTTTATTGTTTTAAGTGGAGTGCTGCAGTGAAACTGATAAGGTTTTTTGTTGTTGTTGTTTGTTTGTTTTAAGGAGGCTAAACTTTGAAAAAACCCATACAGGGCAGAAAAATTGATGTGTAGAAGGTTTGGTGAGTCCCGAAGAAACTTCAAAGCAATCTGTACACAATAAGATTATGCTCAAATTAAATCCCACAAAATCTGCCACCTAATATGTTAGGAAATAACTGACTGCCGGTAGGCCAGAAATCCATCTGATGAAAGGAAGTGCCTGAGTTTGGAAAGAATAAATGCATAAATTCAAATTGACAAGGATCACCAGGGCTTCAGCATGAACACTGAAAATGTCCTCATAAAATTATCCTTTTGTTTCTTAAATTACAATGAGGAAAATATGTTTCAAGTAGGAGAAACAGCAGGTAGAGAAGTTATGTCTTTAAAAGATAAAGGAGAAAAACTTGATAAGCAAAGATGATATCTTCTGATGGCTCTGTGGGTCACACAGAGTCCACCTAGGGGACAAGGTTCCAGGGCACAGAAAGAGACAGGGTCATTTGTATGTGCACAGCTCCCTCCAGTATGTTAGTAATAACACAGCATGTTGTCTTTAGGTTGGGGCAGCCACTCACTGAAGGCAAGAGACAAATAGCTGAAGGATAAAAAGGATAAAATGTTTTGCGTGCTATTATTCTGTGCTTCATCTTCAAAGAAGACTTTACCAACACTCCTGACTCAATCACATGCCACAGACAAACGAGAACAGAACAGAACACTCTGTCTGCCTAGCAACCAGCTACCCCATACGGTCCAGGCATATTCACTGCTGGAGGCTGGAGCAGATGACAGGGACTATATATTAATCCATGCATCTTTTATTGACAGAGACACAACATCTCATCTTAACTAAACACCTTACCAAAATTTTTCAGCCAAAAAGAATTTTTTAGCACATTTTAAAATTATCATTATCACCCAATTACACTTCAAACAAATTTTTTTTTAGTTAACAACCTATAACTGGACTAAGTTATTACCCACATATGTGAAACTGAAGGCTGGGCTTTCACAGGTGTGTCTAACTTTCTTCACATCTTGATTTCACACCAAGAAGCTGGACTATCATCAAAGCATAAGTATGAGTAAAGCCAATTTAATGCTTAACTTTTGGAATTGAAGTACAAACAGAAAGAAATAAATATGTTACTGTTTTCACTATGGTGTAGATCATTGTTTCACTAATGTGGAATGTTAAAGCATTTGGAACTATAATATTCAATTATCTGCATCTAAAGTAGATACATAAAACCATCAAATGAAAGTCATAGAAATAATCCAATACTCCAAATATTTAGTCCAGATTAAACGAAATGATAAGCAATAATTTCACTTTCTTCCAGAAAGCCAGAAGAAATTAATTGAAAACCTGATATTTGCACTTACATCAGCTTGACTTTTACAGAAAAAGAGTTTTGCACCTTTAAAAAGAGGGATGAATTAATCTAATTAACACCACTATACTTGCTTAATGTTTCTTAATATTTCAGTGAAAAGATACTCTTATGATGGCACTGATGGAAAAACAGATATGGAGAGGTGATAATTCATATCATATACTCAGGTCAAAAACAGCAGCGGCCTAACAAGACAGTGTTTCACTGAAAAGAACACCCAGACAGAAACACAAAATTACAGGTAAGAGTTGTGAGGCTAATATATTATTCACTTCTTAAATGCCTGTGATCCTTAATTATTATGATAAAACTCATTATTTATTGCAAAAAAGTAAGTCTTACAAATGTACATAAACTAAAAAAGCAAAATACCTACTCTCTCCCTTCATCCTAATCCCATTCCCAGGACCTTTTGTTAACTGTTAGAATATATCCTTCTAGGCTTTTCTGTGGATATGTATACATATTTAAATATACATAATATGTGCCGGGTGTGGTGGCTCACGCCTGTAATCCCAGCACTTTGGGAGGCTGAGACAGGAGTATTGCTTGAGCCCGGGAGTTCGAGACCAGCTGGGGCAACGCGGCAAAACCCCATCTCTACAAAAAATACAGAAAATTAGCTAGGTGTGGTGGTGCAGGCCTGTAGCCCCAGCTACTCAGGAGGGAGGCTGAGGTGGGTGGATTGATTTTGCCCAAGAGATAGAGGCTGCAGTGAGCTGTGATCACACCACTGCACTCCAGCCTGGGTAACAGAGCAAGACCCTGTCTCCAAAAAAATAGATAGATAGATAGATAGATAGATAGATAGATAGATAGATAGATAGATAGATAGATAGAAAGAAAATCAATGTGGGCTTTTTTACTGAGCAGTATGTTACAGATACTTCATCATTACCTCTAGATCTATCTTATTGTTTCTCATGATATGGACACACCGTAATTAAGTATTCTTCTACTGGAAGGCAGGTATTTAAGTTATTTTCAGGTTCTCACAACTACAAAATATGTGCCTCCTTGCTTCCATCTCTGCATGCTCGTGTGAGTATTTCTGATGGGCACACAGCACTTACCTCCATGGAAAGCTGCAGCCTCAGAAGAACCAGGAGAGTTCTAAAGAGGAGCCTTCGTCCAGATTGGACTTGCCCTTAGGTGGACATTTTCTCTTCCTCAATCTGATGTTTTTAATGAGCTCTGGCGATCTATGCATTTTTTTACTCTTTGTGACAGTGACCTTCCTGTAGCTTAGCCTAAGAAGGCTTTGAAAGTTCACCACAAACTCAGACACTCAATCAGCCAGAAAAAAGCATTTTCACACAAAAGAGGAATGAAGGGGGAGGAGGACAAAGAAACAGAGAAAGGGAAAGACATACACAAACAGCACAATAGAACACGAGGCAGACCCCTGCCCTCCTCATCGGCAGAGCGTTTCTCAGAACACCAGGCAGGGAGGCTTTCTGGAAAGGCCTGGACACATGCCCAAGGCTCACAGTAGCTTTGTGTGTGCCAGTCCTGGGAAGAAACTTTCCGTTCTTGATAGATTTAGAAGCAGATACAAATGCGAAACTTTTAAGATTTCAAAAAAGAAAGCAACATCGCAAAATAATGATGAAAAGAAAAACAGGATTACTGGCCAATGGCTTTTAGGTCTTACCCAGCGTGGCTCCAGTCCTAAGATCTAACTTATATACTAACCAGAACAGAGTGGAGGGATGTAAAGAATATTACAGCTGAAGGGAAATTCTAGTTTGAAGTCACAAATTTACAGGTCCGGTATGTCTGTTAGACTACAGAAGCCACTTGGTTCTGTACACAGACCAAGACAGGACGCTTGGAGACCTGGAGAAGGAAAACTCTATCCTTCATCCTGGCTGTCCCACCGGGGAACTAAGGAAGCCTGGATAGGTCAGTTAACTCCACTGACCCCCCTCTCTGGGGAAGAGATATAATAACACCTTCTTCATCTACCTGACACTGATCAGTTGTGATTTCAAATGACATAATGTCAATAAGGACATTTTGAGATACCTGGAGAGAAACATAATTGTCAACAGTCTTACAACTACTTGCCAGAAGTCATAGAAGGAAGGGATTGAAAAGGTAAAACGGCTCAGCGAAAAATCCATCAGCACTCACAGGAATTGACTCAAAGAATCTGCCACCTCTCACAGGAAGAATGACACAGAATACAAGCCATGCTATGACATGTGTGGCTTCAGGCCTGCTGGAAGAAGATGGCTGCTGTGAACACACACACAAACACACACGCACATACGTGCCCACATACATATACCTTGAGGTATCCTCTCTGGGACAAATCAAAGACATCAAACTGTAGTATTAACTGCAAGAGATGATTCTTGAATAACTTGTAAAGGCAGAAGTAATTCCTGAAGCCAAACTGGATGATTACAATTGTGACATAACCTAAATTCAGTCAGGAGAAAAGCCAGTATGTGACTTCCTTTTCCAAAGTAATCTTTGGTGGATCACAGAACAAAACTCCTCAGTCCTAAGGGCAAGTATGCTGGGTAGGTGGCCAAGGCCAGGGGCCCAAAACTGATAGGAGAGGAGACAACCAAAATTGAGTTTTCTACCTCAGGCATTCTTGGCAACATACAAAACTTTGTAGTGTGTGATTCTTTTCCAACCGACTGCAATCATCTACAGGGGAAGGAAGACATGCTCAGATGTCACTGTTTGAAACATACTAAAGCAGCTTCTAGAACTTTTGCTTCTAAGAAATTCATTCACCAATTAAACTAATATTTTTTGAGTGCCCTTTATTTCCCAGAGTCACAGAAACAATTTCTGCGATGAGCATCACAATACATCAAGTCCAGGGTCCCAGGGAAGCACTGAAATTCAGAGGGAGCTGACCTGGTCAAGGCTTTAGGGAGGGTCTCCCTGAGGAAATGATGTGAAAGCTGAGATCTTGAGGGTTGGGAGTCAGTGGGATGAGGACTCTGGGGCAGCAATGACGCAGAGGTTCTGCGGTGAAAGAGCTAAACACTTGTAGAGGACTTAAAGATCTGTTAAACTAAAAAATATAAAGAGTTGGGGGAAAGGAGCATGATGAAATCTGCTATACTCATTCATTTTTTTTTTTTTTTTGAGACAGAGTCTCACTCTGTCACCCAGGCTGGAGAGCAGTGGCGCGATCTCGGCTCACTGCAATCTTCGCCTCCCAGAATCAAGCGATTCTCCTGCCTCAGCCTCCCGAGTAGCTGGGATTACAGGCACGCGCCAACCATGCCTGGCTAATTTTTTTATTTTTATTTTTAGTAGAGACCAGGTTTCACCATGTTGGCCAGGCTGGTTTCAAACTCCTGACCTCAGGTGACCCACCTGCCTTGGCCTCCCAAAGTGCTGGGATTACAGGCGTGAGCCACTGCACTTGGCCACTCATTGATTTCTCAGCCAACCAGAAATCACACCTAATAACACCTGGTTAGAAGACATTAGACAGATGCACCTTGGCTGAGACATAAAAGAAAATGGTTCAGAACTTCTAGCCACCCCAGGGATCTTCAGGCACGCAATGCAGAGAGGGCTGAGGCAAGGATTTAGGCAGCGATTATGCGCAAATCACAGATTTTTTAATGAATGCAGATTTTAGGTAAACGTATTAAATCATATTAACATTCCATAGGCAGTAAAATACTCTATAATTGGTCAAATGTTTAATACAAATTTTTCCAGGTATGAAGTCACCTCTCCCATGATGTGTAACTTCTGAGCCAAGAAATAGGATTACCGTGACAAAAAGAATAACACTATCCATCTAGAGCTCTTTTCTCTCCCCAGCAATATATTTGAAATAGTAATTTTTTGTACTTAATCATCAGCAGAAAATAAGACATGGAACCATTTTTCAAAAGCAGCAAAACGTTTTTCTAGTTTAATACATTCTCTGAGAACTGGATCTTCTCTTCGCTGCAGATAATGAAAAGGTAAGAAGATTTACGCAGAGGATGGGCCTTTCAAGCAAAGAAGTAACTTCTGCCAAGCTCTGAGGGCGGGATCTAATACACTTTGTCCTTCAAGGACTGAAGCCTAAGTCAACCTTGACCCTGACTCTGGGCTGGACCCTCCACCTTGTTCTCCTAATCACAGAACAGTTTTCCTCTGTTTCAGGGAAGGTTGCCAGATAGAAGCTGCCTCTGAGGCCTCCAGCTAGATGATTTTCCTGATGAGAAGGAACAAAGAAAGATACAGAGTTTTCCTCTTTGTTTTTTTCCTGGAAAGGATGAAAATATTATTATCTGGACCTGTCAAGGTTGTCCTGCATTGCTTTTTTACACTTTACACGGTCACATTTCAGTGCTGTTGGTAAATAGAGATTCAAATACTAGGAAGAGACGTGAAAGAGAGATTGAGAGAAGACCAGGGAAATAATGCCAACAAAGCAGAGTCAGATCTAAGCACTAAGAAGGCAAGGGCAACGCAGGGGCTGTGGGGAAGGGAGAGAAGAGAAAACAAAAAAACCTCCACGGCAAGAAGGAGGAAGAAACAGATTATGAAAGGAAGACATACAGAAAGACAGTAAATGTGAGTGGGAGAGGGCCCGGAGTATGGATAAGCCTGAAGCCAATTACCCAAAGTCAAGGTTATTTACACACCTGTCTTTCATTCCCAAGCTAAGTACTTAAGAGAAATATTTTCATTTTTATCAGAGGCAAAATAGTAAAGGTCATGCAGTACAGAGGTTAAGGCCCGGGTTAAATCCCAGCTCTTTCATTTATTCACTGCGTAGCCTTGGACATGTTCCTTAACCTACACCCCAGGTTCTTCCTCTGTAAAATAATAATAATAAAACATAATCATTATAAGGATTTAACAAGTACGCACAGTACTTAACACAGGGACCATTCCTACTAAGTAGTCAATAAATTCTAGCTATTATTAGAAAAGGACATCGCCAGTCACCAAAATTATCTTTCAGGGACCTCAATAACTCATTCCCCACAGTCCAAGAAGGGAGTTTTCATGTTATAAATAGAACTCTATTGAAAAAAATGGCTGAGGCCTTCTATAGTTTTCACCACTAGAACAGAGTTTCCGTTGGTAGTGACAGATGCTACGAGGCACGAGGAACAGGAAGCAGGTTCTCCTTTGATGGGCCTAATTTGGTCTTGTTTCCTCACATCCTTCAACCCATCTCCTTCCCCAGGAAAAAGGCCTAGCTTCCACATTTCTAACAGCTGTGTGCGAACCTTGCTCAGGGTATTCATTCAATAATAAAGCAACAGCCAGGCAAAACAGCATAGAGCAATGGAAATAATGACAAATTAAAAGATCTCAGAATAATAACAATCTAAAACATTAGTCACAACAGTGATATTGTAATCTAGTTCTTCATGTACTTCCGCAGTCTTATTATGATGATATAGGCAAATGGGGAGGAAAATCTTGAGTATCCAAGATCCCAATGCTCTTCTATAAATGGCATGCCTGGGCTTCCCACCCAGGTCTTGGAGTCAGTTGGACGAGAGTTCAAATATCAGACCTGTCACTTAACCACCTGCCTGATCTTAGTCAAAATACGTAACTTCTCTGAAGCTTCACTTTATATCCTATAAAGTGAGGACAATATCTCAGCATATTTGTGATGGTTGAAGAAGACACAAATATAAAGTACTTAGCAGAATGCCTTGTAAGCATACCACAAATTGTAGCTAATGGTGGTGGCAAGGGCGGTGTCATCATTTTCATTGTTTACAATGCTGTGCAGTGAATCAAACAACACAGTCTAATTGTGGTGTCTGTTTTCCTTTCTAAAAGAGACATTCTTTAATGTAGAAAACCCTAGGAGATACTCATATGATTGATTTGTCTTCTTTTTGAGCCATTGATTATCAATGTTGTTTTATTCTTCCTCAATTATTAGAACATCAGTTTCTACTCAGGGCTTTCTACCCATGTCCCTAAAATGCAGACTTGACTTAGAATGCTAATGACTTGTAAAACTATGGTTTTTATTTTTCTTTGTCCTGTAGGGATATTTTAAAGACAATACCAGACTCTTCGATATGGCATATCACTTCTTCATTTCTTTTGTTTCACTTTAAAAAAAAAATTCCCTTCACATTATAACCTTTAATTCTTCTAAATTGGAGTTTTAAATCTTGTTTTTGCTGTTCTTCACCCCTCCTCCTTTTCCCCATTTTTGTTATAATCACTCCAATTAATTTCAATTGCCTTCTTAGGGCATCTGAATTTGCAGGAATGAATATTGATTGCAAACTCTCTGGGAAGATTTTTTTAACTTTCCATTGTGAAGTTTCTGAGGCAGTAATGTAACACAGCCAACTTCCTTTAACTCCTATCCTTTTTCTTTAAAGTGTGTCCAGTGTCTTGGATTACTACTATTTACATGATCCTTTACCAGTGACTGAAATTTGGTGTCACTGTTTACAACTTCTGGGAAAAGATTACAAGAACAATGTATGTATCTTCTGAATATGTGGAAATGAAAGCAGAACGATTTCAACAATTTGAAGTACTACTATGGTAGAGAGTTTGAGAAAACAAAACTTGGCATTCCAGAAGGAAACTGATGAGATTCAATTAAAGAAAAGAAAACAGAAACAATTTCAGCCTTATAATAGTCATTAAAGGAAAGAAATAAAGCATCATTTCTTGAGAAGTTTTAAATCTCTTTAAATAAAGTTATATATAGAGAGAGGGAGATATGGTCATCTCATATAAAATTCAGAGAATGAAGATTCGTGTTGTAAAAGCTCTATATGGTTAATATCCCTTCTTTACATTCTCTTCATTTCTGAATTCAATGACTGTAATAAATCTGCCCTAGAGACAATTTGCTTTTTCCATCTGGTTCAGATTTTGTTATTTAAAAAGATAGCATTTTATCGTGTAAAAATGTCAGCAGGAAAAGGGCACGGGTAGAATGAATATAGGCAGAAATGTTTTCTTCTGTCATAGAAAGTGAATTTCCTAATTGATAAATAGTGGCCAGTTTAGGGATCCTAGAAATAAATGTGGCACACCTTATATAATCAGTCTAGCCCTACCATCAGAAATCACTGTGAGGCAAAGATTTCAACATCCAGAAGCCTCGGAAGTTGAATCCTTTGCAACTGAAGACATTCTTGTTTTAGCCAGATAACTTTAGAGGGTCCTGACATTGTACAAAGCCTGAACTCTGGACTGGAATTACAAGTACTCTGCATGTGGGAGTCCCTGCACAATCTGATACTTTTTTAAATGCATGAACACTAGTCGGTTGTGGTCCAAGACATCAGAAACCAATTTTTCATCTTGAATGCTTCATCTGTATTTCCACGTTTTCCTTCTTTAAAGTTCTTTTACCCTCTGAAAGGTTTAAATCCATATTTGGAAATACAGGAAAGATTTTGCTTGGTACTTTGGAGCCTGTATAAAATGTAAGGGTTGCTCTTTGCTTTACAGCAAAAACGGGAAAGCAAACAATATTTGGGCATTTTTCTGTTCATGGTTAAATCCAATAGTGAGTCCCTGTCCCCACCTGCTCCTCCACCCAGGTCTGCAAAACTGAAGGCAACTGCCCTAAACAGGATGTTTACTTCTTGAATGTCATTGGATTCCTGCTGTCGGTTTTCCACCTGAAATCACAAGAGAACAGATTCATAGCAAAAGAAAACAATGGGCATTTTGCCACTCCTTGCCTTACTCCCACAAGACAATGCTTTAGCTCAGCTCTTTATTCATGACCCCAGTGAGCAGCTGTGATGCCATGACTAATAAAAAACAAAGCTTGTGTATGTGTTTCTTCCTGTCTCTTCAAAACTGGTAACACGCTTTCCAACAGAGAAAAGTGGTCGAAGGTACTGTACTCTCAAAAGTCCACTATGCTGTGTAGACCATGTCTGTTTCGGTTATTCATTTTTTGAGAGAAAGAAAAAGCTAAATAAATTTTATCTGAGACATCACTGAACTTAAAAGGACCTCAGCGAGCATTTATTCCAAGCACTCATTTTTCAGGTGAAGAAACAGAAACAAAGGGAGGTGAAGTGACTAAGCCAAGGTCAGATGACTGATAAGTGACAGAGTGATAGAGAAGGAGCAGGATCTGAGTTCTCCAGGCTCCTTCACCAGGGCCTTTCCCTCTCCATGTGGCTGCCTCTGGATCACTTCCACATTTGATTCAGCTACTTATAAAAAGAGACACAAATAAAGAAATTTCCAAATAGGTCTGCTCCTATTTTTATATATGTTAGGTATTCACAAAGACAATTTCACTTGAGAACTAGAGCCTCAACACTATATAGCAGGGTTTCTTACTTAGGCACTATTGACATTTAAGGTCAGATCATTCCTTGTTGGGGTGGAGGAGAGTTGCTTTGTACATGCTGAAAGATTCTCCCCCAGGCCTGAAAGCTTGAAGGGATGAGTAACTCCTCCCTTCTCAGGCCCAGTCCCAAGGCTCAAGGCCACTTGCGCCAGCAGCACGCGTCAGCAAGATAGCAGAAGCAGGAAGACAGCGGGCTGGAAGACACCTACCCTGGCCGGAAGACAACTACCCTGGCCTGAAGACACGTACCCCTGAAGACTGAGAAAGAGGCCGTCCAGGTACTACGTAGCAGTCACGCCAGACTGGGACACTTCCTGTTTACAGAGGACTATAAAGCCCCTGTCCCGTCCTCACTTGGGGCTGATGCCATTTTAGGTCTCAGCCTGCCTGCACCCAGGCACTCATTAAAACAATGTGTTGCTCCACACCGCCTCGTGTTGTCTGTTGGCGCGTTTTTAGGGTTCAAACCGATACAAGAAACTTTCACATGCTATAGGACATTTAGCAGCATCCCTGGCCTCTACCCATTAGTTGCCAATAGCATCCCTCCACCAAGTTGAGACAACCAAAACGTCTGTAGGGCATTGGCAAATGTCCTCTGGAGGATAACAATCGCCCTGTTGAGAACCACTGCCATAGCTCCTACACATCTACTGGTCATCAGGAAGCCCTCAATCATTGCTGCAAGTCAGATGCCAGATGTCTGGGATGACCAGGAAATTTGCGATACATTACATACAGATGCGAGAAGGTGCTTCCCTGATTTCCTCTCACAAAGACAAAGACAAAGCAGTGACCCTATGTAGGCACAGAAATGATCAGGAGAAGGATAGTTTCAGAAAAAGAGAGCCAAAAAATAATAGTGAAGTGAGATGCAAAACAATAAAAGATGTGGGGAAAAAACAGAGAGAAAGACAGAAGAAAGGGAAATGGAAGGAAGAAAGAGGTCACCAGTAAGAAGGGATTTTAACATTCCAGAATCTGTAGGACAGAGAGACCCATTATAAGATAAAGTGGCATATTTTCATCAGGCATAATTTTTTAAAAGGCAACTCAGTCTGAGGAAAAGGGTCAAGAACTTTCCACCAAGTTATTGTGAGACTTTAGGAAAGGACCATTGTCCCCAGAGGATGGACCCCTCAGGGGAGTTCTGTGTGAGGCTCTTTGTTAAGCCCTCATATGCTTAAAACTCTAAAACCCTTTAAAACAGCTTAGTTTGGAGTTTCATTCACATTAGTGTTCCTGGTATACAATGAATTCGAACGAGATTTTAAAAGAATGAACATGACTCTTCATACCCAGGGTACAATTTTCTTAACTGCTACTTCCCAAAAAATCTATTTTATCTCAAAACACCTCATGGGACAGAGAAGCTCTGGATTTTTTTTTATTATTATTTATTTTTAAGACAAGGTTTCACTCACTCTGTTGCCCAGGCTGGGGTGCAGTGGCATGATTACGGCTCACAGCAGCCTCAACCTCCCAGGCTCAAGCAATCCTCCTGCCTCAGCCTCCCAAGTAACTGGGACTACAGGCATGTGCCACCATACCCAGCAATTTTAAAAAAAAAAATTTTGTACAGACAGAGTTCTACTATGTTGCCCAGGCTGGTTTTGAGCTCCTGCCTTAAGTGATCTTCCCTCCTGGGCTTCTCAAAGTGTTGGGATTACAGGCATGAGCCACCATGCCCAGCCAGCTCTGGATATTTTTCAGATTGTGACTCTCCTCAGAGTGTTCAGGTGGCTAATTGAATGGTAGCTGTAGATTGGACTGAGTTCCAAAATATGTGCATAATAACACGCCCATTTCTGAATCTGCTCATAAGTCTAGATTACACTCAATTCTTACAGTATCTCTCCTTTTGTATATGCTCCAAAATGTCCATTATAAAAAGGCTCTTCTAAAAAAATAATTATCTTAGTGAGTTTTCATAGACTCCTATGAGTCTCAAAACTCTAAAGTGCTTAGGAATCACTTGAGAATCTTGTTAAAATGCAGATTCTAATCCATTAGGTCTGAGTGGGGCCTGAGCGTCTGCATTTCTCACAAGCTCCCACCCAGGAGATGCTGATGCTATAGGTCCACGGTCACACTTTGAGCGAGAAGGCTCTATGTCTAACCCATTCTGAAAAATCACCTTTTAGATTATATTGTTTCCCTCCTATAAAAATTCATTACTGCTGACGGCCCACTGCTTACCAGGGAAAGTCCAAACTCTCCTGCAAGAAATTAATGCCCTTCATGAAGTAAGTACAATCTAGCTTCAGCTCCACTGACTCCCCTCTCACCTAACATGTACTCTATGAAGCAGCCACACCAATTCTGTGTTGTTCCCCAAAATTCCATGAAAATTGCATTTGCCCAATTTGGTCCTACTGTTTCCTATACCCGGACGGCTCTACCAACAAAATCTTCACCATGCTTCAGGGCCCAGATCAAAGGTAACCTCCTCCAAGAGGCCTTCCCCAAGCCCTTCTAAAAACAAAAGAATTGTTCCTCCCACTGTACCTTGTGCTTGACATTCAAATACCTACACTGGTATGTCTGGTTTTCTGGAAAGTTATGATCCACTGAATAAAACTGTAAAACTACATGGAACCTAACTCAGGAGTTAAAAAAGATACTCAGCTTTCTACTTTCACATCCCTAGCTCCTGAAGAAAGGAGTCTATCAGTAACTCTTCTGAGGAGTTAAAAATTCCACAGGATTCCCCCCAGACTTTTGGCCCCAAAACGAGTATTTAACACTAGTGGTTTCAGGCACCCAGGTGCACATTCCATCTACTCAAGAACATCACCCCTACAATGGCCCCCACCCCCGTATCATGGATGTTTTCTCACAGGACATTATCATCAGCATAAAATATCTTCCATCTTTTAAAAAACACATATACTACCAAAAAAATACCCCATCTTCCATCCATTTCTCTATTCCCCTTTGCAGCAAAGCTCCTCCTCTAACAAGACTCACTGTCCCCACTTCATCCCCTTCATTCTCTCTTGCCCACATTTCCATCCACCAAACTGCACTTGTCAAGTCACCAAAGACCGCGGCACTGCAAAGGAGGAGTCACTTTTCAGACCCTCACACTCGATCTGTGGGCAGCACTGGAGGGGGTTGGTCACTCCCTCCTTGAAATCCTTTCTTTGCTTGTCTTCTGGGACACAACAACTTCTTTTTTCTCCTCCCCCATCCTTCCCCAAAGCTGCTCTGTTCCAGTCTCCTCTGCCAGATGCTCTACTTCCCTAACTCTAAACACCCAAGGAACCAGGCTCAGTCTCTGGATCTTCTCTTCTCTATCTGCCCTTAGTTCCCAGGAAGCCACATTCAGTCTCATAGCTTTAAATACCATGTATAAACTAAAGACATCCAAATTTATACCTCCATTCCATGACTCTCCCTGAAATCTAGACTGAGCTAATTATGTCTGTGACTAAATTTCTGATACACACTCCCCATTAAACCTGCTCCCTCGATCTTCCTTGTTTTATAAAGCCAAGGTCCTGTCTCTCCGCTGCTCAAACCGCAACCCTGGGAAGCATCTGGCTTCCTCTTGTTCTCTCACACAGCCCATGCACTCCAGCTCGTCCTGCCACCAACACCTGGAAGATCTCTGCAAAGTCTGGTCACCTTCACTGCTATTGCCCCAGCCCGCACCACCAGCAGCCCTCATCTGGACTCTTGGGAGGGTCCTGACCAGGCTCCCTGCTCCCACCCTTGCCCCCAGCCACACTGCCACAGGCTACTTTCTGGACACAGAGCCAGAGCGGGTCTTTTAAGATATGTCAGACCACAGCACTCTTCTCAAAACCTTCTAAGCGCTTCTTATCGTCCTCAGAATCAAATTCAACATCTTTCCCCAAGTTCCTATGGAGTCCCCTTGTGAGTGGCCACCTTGCTGCACCACCTCACAGTGCTTATCCCCTAGCACGCGCTCCGGCCACATGCAATTCCCTGCTGTTTCTCAAACACCGCTCCTGCCTCAGAGCCTTTCCCGTGGTCTGTCTGCCTGGCTATTTGCAAGGCTCAGGGCGCACCTCATTTCGGCGTGCTCCAGTGCCAACAGACCAGACAGCCCAATCTGGGCACCCTACACGTAACCAAACGCTCCAGCCCTCAGACCCTGCTTCATTCTTCTTCACTTTTTTGTGTGTATTCTTTGTCTCTTTCTGGTAAAATACACACTTTTTATGAGCTGGGACTGTTTATTTTGTTCATTTGCTTTGTTCACTTGTTTGTTTTGTATACCTTAGCACAATGCCTGGCAGACAGTGGTTACTTAAGATACTTTCACTGGATGCATAAATGAATATTGTAAGGTAATCAAAAAATAAGCCTCTGTATGCATTATGCAAAAAAAATCATGGCAACATTCAAAGGAATAAAATACTCTACTAAACTACTTTAAGATATTGTCGTGACTGAGAGCTTAGAATGCAAAGAAAAGGGAGACTCACTTCCTGATCACCATTTTGGACTCTGATGAACTTTGGCTTCCATCTTCTTCACAGTTTGGGCTTGTCAGGTTTCCATACCTGTAGAGATAATAATGAACAAGCAAGCAAAAACAGTCAGTGGTGTTGGAAAGCAACTCTATTCAACTTCAACTACAAAGTGACAGTTATACTTTTCAGAAGTAATTAAGGAAAGATATATCTATGAAATAGCATTGAAAATGATGCTGTATTATTGATAGTTACTTAATGGATATATCTGCATATTCTAAACAGAAAAGTTATTTAACAACTAATCACACTACTTAAAACCTTCTCTTAATATTAACACTTAACATTTATTGACTTTTTTAGATTAGAGTGTTCCTATCAGCAGGATAATCGGCTATTACATAATACGAAGAAGGCAGATTCCTCATGAACTCTGTAGCACACCAAACCCTCCTGTCCAACCCCTCTGCATGTCTATGCAAGGGACACATGGCTCTGCAGGCACAGCATCCACACTCATGCCACACGGGAGCACAAACTGATGGCTCCAGGCTACACCTAAGAGTCTGGTCTCCTTGAAAATAAGTCCGTTATAGAGGGATTATGGAAATAGCTCTGGACCCTAAAATTAAGGCTGGGATAGAGACGAGGACTACAGTAAAAGCTCTCATGTCTTAGCAACCAGGAGAGCAGCTGTAGCTATACTGAGGCCAGGTTGCTCTAGACACAGCAACTGGGGAGGTGGGGTGCAGGGGTCTGATTTTTGGGAAAGCAATAGATGTTTAAATTTTAAAAGTTTTCTCACTACCAACTCAAAATTTACTCAATAATTCATCAGTCCCTACTTAAGCTGCTAGCTGTTCTCCCAACTCCACATGTGAGCCAGCCTATTTCATACAAATATATCATATTTTGTTTGGCTTGGACTGTAAACATAGTAAATGCACTTTAAATTATTAAGGATGAGTCTTTAATTAACTTATAATGCCTAGACTATTTCTTCAGTTTCTCCTTCCATCAATACAGAATCCAGAGATTCCTTGGGGTTTCACAAGTGAGTTGTCTGTCCCAAAGTTTTGATAAATTCTATAATTGATGAGTTTACATTTTTAAAGAGCACACTTTTGTTTTCTACTAATGGGATTAAAGGCCCCAGTACCCTTATGGTTCCTTGTTCCTAGGACTTACAAATCCTTTTAAAAATAAAAGCCCACCATCTGGTTTGACCCAATGCCAGTCCATCTGGTCTCCCTATCATCCCATCCCGGTAGGTTCCAGTTTGCGCCCTTAGGCACCAGCTCACCCATCCACCTGCTCCTTTCTCTAGCTCATCAGCCTTATGGATTTCTTGGCCTCCCAAAGATATTTTCCACTGGTCTCCACCCTCTCTTTTCCTCTTCATTCTGTCCTGCACCTGCTATTTAGAAGGCTTCCAGGGCTACCCTTTGCTCTTCCTGAGATAAGAACTCAGATTAAGATTTACTCAACCCCATGTGAGCAAGGCAAGGATGGAAAACAAGATTCCTAATAAATAAACAGGGTGAGATTTTTCAGCTCTATCCTTGGCCAACATCATAGTAAACTATGTCCTCGTACTCTCTCACAGCAGGCTTGGTGGTTTATTTAAGTAGGAGAGATTACGGTGGGTGCAAGCAAGAGTGGGATCTTGGAAAGCCAGTGTATCTTCTATGTATCTGACTAGAAGGATCCATAAACTCTTCTCTTGCCATCTCTCAATGACTAAATGTGGGACTTAATCTTTGTTTTTGTTACATTCCTTGTTAGTCCATTAATTCCCACTCTGGTTATTGTGGAAATATCACATCTTTTTATCTTTCAACTGGAAGCTATGAAAGGTAGATATAAAAAGGGAAAACACCAGGGAAAGATACACATTTTACTGCTCCTGACAGTCTTCTTTTCAAAGTGGTTTATACTAAAAGTTTCCAGATCTCTCTATTCTTTATTTTTGCTTTAGCTTCTCCTACTCTTCTGCTCTTTTCCTGCATTCTTCAGACTCAGAGCTGAGGTGCAGGTTTGGATGGCACCAACACCTATCACAGTTCCTCCCCAGAATGTGATGCCAAACATATAATGAGAAGGTGTCAAGAAAGACTAAGTAACTTACACTGGTGAGCCAAGTTCTCTCTCATTAACTAACCTGGTAGCATCTTCTGAGCAATGGCCCAGAAGACCACAGAAGTATTTCTCCTGGCTACCAGAGTGTCTACAGTTTCGCAACTGGAATCAGAGTGACTGCTTGATAATAACTTGGACACCAATAAGGGTCATGGATAAAAAGGAGTGTGTGGCAGAGCACACGACCCAGTTGCTGAGGCTCAAATCTTGCAGACATACCAACTCTTCTCCACCCAACCCATCAGGAAATCCTTTTTGCTCTGTCCTTCTAATATATACTGAATCCAAACACTTCTCATCACTTCCATTGCTTCCACCCTGGCTCCAACTACACTATCTTGGATAATGTAAATCAAGTGTAGCCTAAATCAATACAACAGCCACCTAAATGGTCCCCAGCTTCTGCCCAGCAGCCAGAGCAATCCTGCTTTATGTAGATCAGATCATGTCACTGCTCCACTCAAAACCCTCTCACAAAAAGCCAAGCATGGTGGCACATGTCTGCAATCCCAGCTACTCAAGAGGCTGAGGCAAGAGGATCTCCCGAGCCCAGGAGTTCAAGCCTAGCGTGGGCAACACATAGCAAGACGCTGTCTCTCAAAAACAAAAAACAAAAAAAAAATAAGAAGAAGAAGAAGAGAAAAGAAAAAGGGAGAAACCCTCCCATGACTCCCATCTCACTCTGAGAAAAGGCCAAAGTCTTACGTGTCTCACAAGGCCCTAAATGATCTGCAGAGACCTCCTCCCACGCCTCCTACAATTCCTCAGCCCTTACTCCCTTTCCAGCCTCACCAGCCTCCTCCCTGCTTCACCCACACACTGGGCATCCTCCTGCCTCCGAATCTGTGCCTGCTACTGCCTCCTCCCACACCTGCGCCAAGGGCTCACTCTCTCAGCTCCTCAGGTCTTTGCTCAGCTATCATTTTATCAGTGAGGCCTTTCCAGACTGCCCTATTTAAAATACAAACCAACTGTAATATCAGCCCCGTCCCTCCTTTATTTTTCTCTGTGGCTTTTAACACCTTCTGATATATTATGTAGTTAATTTTGTTGTTGTGTTAATTGTCCATTAGAAAATAAACTCCAGCAGAGCAGGATGTTTTCTTTTTGCTCACTACTCTTTAGAGCTGGCACCCAACTCTTTAGTGCCTGGCACCCAACAGGCATGCGATGGCTACTTGTTGCTAGTGCTCTATTGGGGTTTCAGAAGCAGATGCAGTAATGGACCTCCCAACTACTAGGTTCAGATTTGCCTCTGCAAAGGCATCATCTGGCCTTATTTATGCTTCTACAAGTATCAAGCCCTCACTTCTAAGGGCTTAGGAGCATAAAAGTTTTAAGATAGCTGTGATTATTCCAAAAATCTACAATTAAAAAGAAAAAAAGTTTTAAGATGTTAAAGTTGAGATCTTAAAGATAAAAACTATTAAAATGCAAAACAAAAGTATATACACTATTCCAAAGAAGTCTTTTAGAAGTGAGATAAAAGGAAAGAGCCTGTAACCTTGTGGAACTTAATGGACTGGAATGGAGATGATTATTTGCCCCTGCACCTTTCTTAATTTTTTTTCTTTTCCCATTGAAACAGGGTCTCACTCTCTTGCCCAGACTGGAGTGCTATGGCACAGTCATGGCTCACTGTAGCCTTGTCCTTCTAGGTTTGAGCAAGCCTCCCACCTCAGCCTCCTGAGAGGCTGGGACCACAGGCACTAGCTGGGACCACAGATGCATGTCACCATGCCTGGCTAATTTTTTTTATTTTTTGTAGAGACAAGCTCTCACTCTGTTGCCCAGGCTGGTCTGGAACTTCTGGGCTCAAGTGATCCTCCCGTCTTGGCCCCTCAAAGTGCTGGGATTACAGGCATAAGCCAACATGCCAGGCCATCCCTGCACCTTTCTTATCATTAAGGAGAATTAGTGCTTTACAGGAAAGAAACTAGACTAGTGTTGGAATCCAGAACTCTTATGTTCAGGCTAGGTCCTTTGAGAGTCAGTCCTACTAGATTAAGAAGGTTCCTTTGATGTTTTCCTGGACCCTCTCATAGCTTCCCATCAAAAATCAAAGTCAAGTTCAATTCACTTATTCCAGGGTAGTAAATAAAGTGTGTGTATGAGTGTGTGTGTTTAATTAATGGCCGTAGAATAGCTACTGACAAACCTGTCAACAATGTCCTGTCCAATTTCTGCAAAGCCTCCCTAGGATTTAAGATCAAAGCTCCAACCTCTTAAGAAGGCTTACCGATGACCAACTGCTCTTCTTTAAATGGTAACTCATAAAACTTAAAATACAAATTGTCAGAATGACTTTTGACATGGTTTTCTCTGCTATCACAAGGCAAAAGAAAAATTTACAAATGTCTCCTAAAGTGCAGCCTTAAGCAATTATTTACTGCAGCCTAAAAAGTAATAGAAAAGGGAAAGAAAAAACCAGTACAATGTTTAACTGGTTGCTAAATATTTAAACAGGAAACAGTTATTTCCAGAGAGGATGTCTGTATTCTTTGTAGCCTATCTGGTAAGATGAAGTGTTTTATACGTGTTTGAAGGGGAGGACCAGGTGTATCTGTGGTTCAAAGAAACCCTTAGATAAAGTTGTACCCAGGGACGGTCTCTCTAGTGGGGGCCGTTGCTAACTTTTGCTCCCCAACAGGAAAGTCTCAGTAACACCAGATCAGGAGGCGGGTGATCCTGAAGAATCTCTCAGGCTCTGCTTGATTCTGGCAAATGATCCAATAATAATAGCAGTTAATAATTATTGAGAACTTACTACATGCCAGGTACTGTGCTAAGGGCTTTACGTGACGGCTTGGTTTAGTTCTCCTATAATTTTATAGAGTGATGTTATTCTTATTCCTATTCTACAGATGAGAAAAATGAGGCCCAGAAGGCTTAAATTAAGTAACATGCCCTCAAAGATACAACTAATACGTGCAGCAGGGGTTTCAGCCATGACAGTCAGCATTCAGCAACCAGCCTCTGAATCACTCCCTACCATACAAGCTATAGTGAGCCTTTCGTTCATTTATTCCATCATTCATTCTTTCACTCATTTAGTCCTTATTCAATGAGGATTATTTACTAAGGACTATGTACAGGTACTATTCTAGACATTGAGGATACAGCAGCAAACAAACCAAAGTCTCTGTTTTCACGAAGTATACATGGTAGTGCGGAGGAGACAGACAACAATATTTAGTTAATATATACTAAGTCAGAAAGTGAAAAGTGCAATGGAGAGAAATAAAGCAGGTCAGGGTGACCTGGTATAATGGAGGGCCAGAGGTTGGGTATTTGGGGAAGGCCCAATGTGAATGTGAAAACTAAGTAAACTCTCCAGAAAGTGAGCAGGTGGGCCCTGCAGATCTCCAGGGAAAGAGCCTTCTAAGCAGTCCGAAGAGCCACTGCAAAGGCCTTGGAAGAGTGGCAGAAGGATGTTTCTAAGAAACATTAAGAGGCCAATGAGGGGCAGAGCTGAGTGAGCGTGAATAGAAAAGGAGGCATGGAGGTGACAAGGACAGATGCTGAGGGCCTGGTAGGCCGTGGCAAGGACTCTGGTTTTACTCTTCTATTTTTCTTATTGCTACTTCTACTGAGCCTGGAATAGAGCCTGCACAAAGTAGACAATATTTGCTCAATGAATTAATACACACCCTCTTCTACCACGAATAAAAGAAAGGCTGGGGTGGGAAGAGTTGGGAAGGAGGTACTTTACTGGGGATAGTGAAAGAACAGAAAGGAGGAAGTAAAGGAAAGAAAGACCTCACATGAAGCTGCTGACTCAAGGACTCCTGGGAATCTTTTCTAATAAACGCTGGCCTCAGAACATCTTAGGCATTTTTCTGTAACTGACCCAAAAGAACACAGGTCAGGTATGAAAAAAATGTTCAGAAGCTGACCTTGACTCAGGAGAATGACATGGGTGAAATAGCCTGCAGATGTCTGGTGAAAACCTTAGTGAAGACTTTGGACTGTTTCCACAGATCAGCAAGAAGTGTGGTTTTAATTACTCTGAATAATATCCTCCATGGCAGGCATCTCTCCGCCAAGTCTGACCTGAGAACTGGGTCACAGCCACCAAGCCTACCTTGGAAAGGTCTTGTTATCACTGTGAAGTTACTTATTCAAGGGGAAAGACAAAGGTCAAAAACAACAAGGCAAAAACTCCTTGTTCTCTTGCAGGAAAGGAAGGGGCCAAGAAGATTGAGCCGAGAGCCCTATACTGTGCTTTCCATTTATGAGGGCTAGATCTCTAGGCCATTTTTCCCTGACTGGAAAAAACTAGAAGACCCAAAAAAAAGCTGCCCTCCTCCCCTCTAGGCCTTTGCTGTGAAGGACACTGCACCTTCCTTGTTCTTTCATTGTCCACATATCTCCATACTAAGTCCCTGACACTTAAGGCAACATTAACAGCAAAAGAGTACCTGATATTTCTGCCCCACTTGACAGTTACAAAATGCTGTAACATTTTCCTGGAGAATAACCTTTCCTTCCAGCCCTTAAGCCACACTGTCTAAAGAGGAGGTCAAGAAAAGGACACTATTCATGCAAGGGAAAGAAAAAAAGGTCTCTCTTCCCACAACTTATATCTCACGCAGATTTAAAATTATTTAAGTATGTTGGCTCTCACACTCCTGCTATAAGGTTTCTTCTATTTTCCATTCCAAGCCTCTGTCATCTGTTTCTTTTCTCTGGCCTGTTTCCTGTACTCAGAGCTTGGTGGCCCATCAGTAGCTACTCCTTCCACTTCTAGTTCATAACAATGCTAAACCACCAACTGCAAACACGTCTTGTTAGTACACTGCAATGGATGCGGCTACAATGACGGACAACAGAAGAAACTGGTAGATGGGGGTAGGGAGGAGGCAGCACTCAGACTCTGTTCATGAGTCTAGATTTTTTTCAGGCTTAAGATGAATTAATGCATTATTAACAAATCAGTACAAGCCTGTGGCTCAGTTTACCCTAACCACAAAAAGTTGCTATTGCAGGGCTCTTCAAAATCTTATGAAACATGCTTTGTAACATCAAATACAATGAATATGAGTTTAGTATCATGGCATCCTGTCATTTTAAAGAATACTTTTCTTTTTCACCTATAGCTTACAAAAACTCAATGTAATATTAATTTATCTAAATGGGTGCTTACTGTTAGCTTTGGTAGAGGCCAAAGGCAAAAGAATTGTGTTCCCAGGACTAGGGGCCTGACAGCATTATCAAGAGCTAAGTTCACAAAAAAAATAAATGTAAAAAAAATTTTCAAATAAGAGAATAGCGATATGAAAAATAAAATTAACTCAAAACCACCAGTATCTTCCCCTTTTAGATGTCCCAAGATACTTTCTAAAACCATTAAATTTACCTGAATGAACCATGAAGTGTAATCTTAGTTAATTTGATTGGTTTACTTTTCAGAGCCACACTTAAGATCTGTGCTCCAGTTATAATAAAGCTAGGATCAGCACCCACCCCTGATTCATAATGGCTGCCTATGTATCCCCTGTCACCATGCTAGGGACACTTTGCCTAGGGGATCATAACCCAGCGTCTCTAGATGAATTTACAGAAGTCTGGGAAGTCCTTAAATTTTATGAAAAAAATTGTGACATTCTCTTTTTTCTAGAGAGAAGGTCCATAGTTTTTGGGACATTCTTACAGGGGTTTGTGATCAATCACTCCCACCAAGTGCTGAAAAATGGTCAAAAACACTGCTTTAAATGATCAAAGCTGAATGTCTAACTGTCCAGTTACTAACTCAGTTACCACCCATTACATTTCAGTTTCTCGTCAGTTTTGTTTTGTAGTTTACAAATGTAAGCACACTTAAAAAAAAAAAAACAAACCTGCTGGGCAATTTGATATTCTTTTCAAAAAAAGGATAATTGCATGTCCTTGCCTCCCTTTGCCAAGTGAAATAAAAAAACAAGCTACTTCATGGAAACATTTTCATCTCTTAGGTCTTATAAATCCCATTTCAAGCAAAGAAAGCTAGCCTGGTTATAAACTGAGGCAAAGTCTTTGACAGCATCCCCTCAGTGTCTACTTCAACAAAACCATCACTGTCGTCCCACAAGCTAAGGCTCTGCAGTCGCCGCATGTTCCCATCCAGAATTCCCATAGTGCTGGCAGGTGAGAGTTGGGTCCATTTGGCAAAAGTAAATAAATATTTACCAAAGGCCACCAACCCAGCAGGGAAGAGAACTTATTTCCATTTTCCCTCAGGTAATTATGGTTGGATATAATTCTCGAACAGTACCAGATTAAATTTTTCTGGTTAATCCAAAGTAACAGGCATAGTTACAGGGAGAAAATAATAACAATGCCCATCACATTCTGGCTCCAGCCATGCTTCCTGGAGCTGAGTGTGTGGACCGAAACTGAACAGGGCATGACGTTCTGAACAGAACAAAGATGAGGGTGGACACCGACCTTCAACATCCTTGAGCCTACGGCCACTAGATTTTTCAGAGTCAATCTCCCTGACAAGAATTCCTTTTTTCTTGTGTTTCTTATCTGTGTTGCTGGAATAAATTATTACAAACTTAGTGGCTTATAACAATACAAATTTACTATTTTATAGTTCTGTAAGTCAGAAGTCCAACAAGGGTCTCAATGGGTTAAAATCAAGGTGTTGTCAGGGCTGTGTTCCTTTCTAGAGGTTCTAGAAGAGAATCTGTTTAATCCCCTTTTCTAGCTTCAAGAGGCTGCCTGCATTCTTTGGCTCAAGGCCCCCTTCCTCCATCTTCAAAGCCAGCAACATAGCATCTATCTGATCCCATTTCCATCCTCGTATCTCTTTCTCTGTCTTCTGCCTCCATCTTTTACATTTTTAAGGACCCTTGTGATTACTCTGGACTCACTCAGATAATCCAACATAATCTCCTTATTTTATAGTCAGCTGATTAGTAACCTTAATTCCATCTGCAGCCTCAATTCTCCTTTGCATATAACCTAACGTATTCCCAGGTTTCAGGGATGAGGATGTGGACATCTTTGGATATGTAAATTATTATAAATGTTATACCTTCTATTGTTTTCTGAGCTAAACTGTTTCTCTCCACCTGATAAAGTGTGAGCCAGCAAGAGCCTGAGATCTTTTATGAAAGGCATCCCCTATCAAAGTTTTTAATGCTCTTTTCTATATTATAACCATTTTCGTACCCAAAGATTTTCACACCCTCTTCTACCAACCAATAGTGTCATGTTTCTCATAGTTGCAGGAAATAAGATCTAAGTCCAATTTATCTTTCAGCAATCTACCTTTTTTTAAAAAACATCTTAACATATATAAATATATATATTATATATATTATATATATATAATATATATTATATATAATATATATATATAATATATATATAATATATATATTTACAGGGAGAAAATAATAACAATGCTAGTCACATTCTGGCTCCAGCCATGCTTCCTGGAGCTGAGTGTGTGGACCAAAACTGAACAGGGCATGATGTCCTGAACAGAACATAAACTCATAATTTGATATTTTTCTAAACTTTTCGTTTGTTCTAAGAGTTATTTATTAATGTTTAACTTCTATCACTTATATAGGAAATTTTTCAAAATAATTCCATATTCTCTTCATTAATTCTAGTAACCCCCCACAGAGCCAAATGGAAATTAGTAGAGAGGGTCATATACATAACAGAACATATATGTATATATGTATATATATGTTCTGTTATATATATGTGTGTGTATGTGTATGTGTGTGTAATCCATCCAAGTTTTTCTGGGTTTTTTTTTGCCTAGGAAGTCATCAACACCCAGACCTAGAGAAAATCTATTTAAACTCACCTGTTCTAACAAAAATCTTAAATAGCAGCCTTCATTTACTAAGAAATTCTCACCCTAGTCAGGATATTCAGTATGATTGTATGTTAAGCTGGAAAGGAAGCAAAGCAATGTTAAGATGTCCTGAAAGCTTTTCTACTAAATAAATGGGATGTGCATCCTGGAGCTACCAACCACTAAATCTCAACTGTTTCATGCATGGGTGGGTTGGGGGGAGGCACAAAAGACTTAATGAGTGACCCTCTCTGCTAGTTTCGATTTGGCCCTGTAGGAGGTTACTAAAATAAATGAAGAGAATGGTATGGAATTATTTTGAAAAATTTCCTATGTAAGTGATGGAAGTTAAACATTAATAAATAATTCAGAACAAAAAGTTTAGAAAAAAATCAAATTATGAGTTTCATAGTAACAAGATTTACTGTGAGTGTTAATGCCATAAGAGACCAGCACCTACAGGTGAGTTATGGTCTCAGTGTCACCTCTAGATGCTGGTGACCCTAGAGGCGACACTGGGACCATAAGTCACATGAAGATGCTCTGAGACTCTTCGTGCGGGTTCAGTTTCCAGTATGTTTCCCAGTGCTCTCTCTGCTGACAACTTCCTTTCCTTGGACCTGGAAGAGGAGAGGAAAGATATTAGAAACCTTGCCTCTTACTGAAAGAAAAGGAAGTACAGGAACATGAACACTGCATGCCAGCATGAATCTAGGAATATTTGGCAAGTGCCTAGTGTAATTCCAGCACTAAATAAAAAATTCAATTATTTTTAAGTGAGGTTTAACAAAAAGTAAATTGGAACATATTGTACGCATCTCAAAAAACACTTACCAGCTTCTCATGCTACGAAAGCATTTGAGAACTGAATGGATTTGTGTAATGGGCTTTTTATAGAAGGTTTACAACTACCAGCTCCCAGGGGGAAAAAGTTTTCATTAAAAATGCACATTCAGCCTCATGGCCTTGACACTGATGACACGAGTCTATAGACTTACTTGTCTCTCCCACTAAACATGAGCAGAGGCTGGGCAATGTTCACTGCTGGACTTTCCAAAGCACCTGCTTGGAACAGGCATGAATAATGATAACCATTATTTGTTAGACAAATAGTTCCTAAGCACCTACTGCAGGCACCATTTTGAGGGTAGAGCAATGAACAAGACTAACATGGTCTCTGAGTGGGAAAGACAGTCATGAAATAAGCAAGATAAATAAGGTAATTTCAAATAATAATAAATGCCATGAAGAAAGAAAACAAGGTAATAGTAACCTCGTAAACACTTAATATTTTTCACCCACTATACTAAGAATTTTACCTATATTATCATGTTCAAACTTTATAATAACTCTATAAATTAGGTGCTATTTTTGTTATTTTATAGATGAGGAAAACTGAAGCTAGTAAGATAAATTAACTGCCCAATACTGCAGAGCAAGTAAGGAGTGCAAAACTGGAATAAAATCCAAATTTTCTGACTCTTAAGCCCATGTTCTTAACCATTATACTATATGCCTTAAACCTGAATCTCATGGCTAAAAAAAAAAGACAGGAAAAATTGCCTTTCCCATAATGTATCCTAAAATTCTGAAAAGTCTGTTTGGCATCTATGACAAAATCCTTGCAAATAAATGAAAATTTTCAAGCTTTATATCTGATCAACTCCTCTCTACACTGTGGAGGAACTGGTTGCACTAACAAAGGCAGCTCCGTTTTGCTGGTTATTGGTATGTCATGTTTTGCATATGAAAATGTTACTCCAGGTGACATAAAGAATGGATTTAAGGTTTCTGTTCCCATGGCGGTACTATACTTACTTAAATCCACCCATGCTCTCCATTTGCTATCTCTGACCCTTCAGGAAAAGCTGATCGAGGTCAGGGATTTGGCCAGGCCCATTCAGTACACAGAAACACTCCAAACACACAGACACAGCAATGACCTTTATGGCCCATGATCTAAGTGATCACCTAAGATCCTGGCCAACATTCAGTTTTATTTGGGTACAGCCCTCCAAAATATCCTTTATAACTCGGTGTTCTAGAACCTTTTATCTCCCAGTGGTCTATCAATTTTAATTATATAAATGTATTTGCACACTGATTTGTTTAATGTTACTCTTTCCCACTAGACATTCAGCATGAAGAAGGCAGGTTTGTCCACCATTGTACACACAGCACCTTGTACAGTGCATAGTACACATTAAAGAGCTGATAAATATTGCTTGAGTAGACAAACGAATAACAGCACTGATGCTCAAGTCAACTGCTCACAACTGTGTGAAGGGAGGAGCCCTTGGGAAATACAGTTTCCAGGGAAAATCACTTGAGGTAGTAGTGAAAAGGATGGCTAAAAAGGATTCCCAGAAAAAGGGTTCCTTTAAAGGTGATATTAACAAATCAAGGAAGGTGATATTGTACACTTGGAAAGACCTTCCAAGTCAGAAAGGAGTAGGTTTTAATTCTAGCTCTGCTACTTACTGATTGAATGTTTCTGAGCCACAATTTTCTAATCTGTAAACACAGGGGTAAAAATAAGTGAACTAAATGAGATAAAGCCTGTGAAAACACATGGCAAGCAAACATGGGAAGAAGAAATAAGTTCAAAGACCTACTGAATTAGTCTCTTCTCTGCACCATAAGCAAGCAAATTTAAGTCAGATAATCCTAAAGCATTGTGTTTACAAATGGCTCCAACCTTTAAAAACCCCTAATGTCCTCCACTGGGAGAATTCATTTGAAATTAAGGGAGTAATTCAGATTATTACTCAGTGCTTTCCACAGTGTGACCTGAGTGCCATCAGCTCGGCAAAGGTTTCTGGAGACCTAGTTAACCCCTACTCTGGTTCTTGTTGGCATTCTGCTTACTTTTTTTTTTTCTTTTAGACAGGGTCTCGCTTTGTTACCCAGGCTGGAGTGCAGTGGCACAATCTCAGCTCACTGCAACCTCCACCTCCCAGTCTCAAGTTATCCTCCCGCCTCAGCCCACTAGGGCTACAGGCATGCACCACCACGCCCAGCTAACTTTTGTATTTTTAGTAGACACGGGGTTTCGCCTTGTTGGCCAGGCTGGTCTCAAACTCCTGGCCTCAAGTGAACCGCCCGCCTCGGCCTCCCAAAGTGCTGGGATTACAAGCATGAGCCACTGCACTCAGCCCATTCTGCTTAATTCTGATATTAGAGTGCACAACACAGAAAGAGAGAATGTTCAAGAAATGGCCCAAAAGGGAGCTATTGTGACAGCTATCTGAAGAAAACTCTAGATACTTGTGCAAACATTTCATGGCTCTCACTGAGGGTCACTAATTAAAGTAGGTTTCTCCCTACATTTGAGGTTGGGCATATTCATTAGTATCTAACACCCTTATGTTTAAAATGGTATGGTGGAGAGAACAGATGATTTTTTTTTTTTTTTTGAGACCAAGTCTTACTGTGTTGCCCAGGCTGGCGCAATTTCAGCTCACTGCAACTTCTGCCTCCCAGGTTCAAGCAATTCTCCCGCCTCAGCCTCCCGAGTAGCTAGGACTACAGATGCCTGCCACCATACCAGCTAATTTTTATATTTTTAGTAGGGACGGGGTTTCACCATGTTGGCCAGGTTGGTCTCGAACTCCTGACCTCAGGTGATCCACCTGCCTCAGCCTCCCAAAGTGCTGGGATTACAGACGTGAGCCACCACGCCTGGCCAGATTTTTAACTGAGTGTATGTTTGAAGTTAGATAAAAGAAAATCTCAAAGCCCCAACAAAAACTGCTGGCCCCCAATTCAAGAACTTTCTCTTGGGTTAAAAGTAGGCCAATGTGGACTCTGAGCCATGTTGAGAAGCACAGGAAACAGGGGTCCTTGGGAAATGATCACCCCAAGTAAGGGGTAAAGCAAACACATGGAATTAGCTATACGTGAATTGAAACCACTGTCTATTGGCTAATCACAAAAGGCTCACATTACAGCAGAATAAAAACCTGTCAAAAGATAAAAAAGAAATCCCAGAAAGCAAATAGTTCCATATGAGAAAACCCACATTATTAGAAGTCTTAAGGGAAATCAAAGCTTGACATCAAATAAGCTTCTCTTGTGGGAAATAAATACTGCAGTATCTGTCTTCAATCCATTCTCGACTGATTATTGTATGATTAGCACATGCTGTAATAGATTCTCAGTGTTAATTTCACAACAGATAAGCAAACTACTATTAAGAAACCAAAAGAAATTATTTTTAAAATTATGTCAGAGACCCATAAACAAGTCTACCACAATCTACTGACAAAATAATATTTCAAATGCTCTTCTTCAGAATAGGCAAGTTTATATGACATAATTGCTTCCTCTTAATTATAGACATTAAAAGTCTCAACAACCAATTTAAGAACCCACTGTTTCACAGAATGTGCATTTTGGTTAAATTTAATCAAGACTGAAGCCTGGCTCAAGATCTAAGTGTGAGTAGGAAATGAAGCAAGGAAGAAATACTTATGTTGAGGTTTGTACTTATTTGAACAAATCCCAATTTCTGCAGAATAATCTAAATAAATGAGATTTATTTCTCTAAACTTCTATATTCTGTTTCATCTGCAGAACATGTTAGAACTTCATCTAATACCATCTCAAGCAGTTATCTACTTGTTTCAGAAATGCAAGCCTTAATATGTTATCTTTTGCAGTAAAATATTAAGTACTGAGGGGTGGATCCAGGTCTTATGGATATGTAATTTGAAGCCACATGTAATCTGAGGGATCCTCTCAAAGAAAAAGAATACAAAATCATGAATATAAAATTATGCAGAGGGCATTCCAAGTGAGCGCCCCTGGAGGTTAAGTACCAGTGGCTTCATAGTAAATCCACCTCTAAACTAACTCAAGGCATTAAACAAGTCTCATATTTCTGAGTTCCATCCGCATGGTTTCTTGCAGAAGCTGAGTATTGTGTAGGCACTGAGTACTTGTCAATTCCATTCATTTCAGAAGCAAGCAAAGGATCTGTTTATGAGATTAAATTCAAGGCCAAGCCTTGGCCCATCCAAATGGTACAAAATAAATCCTAACTCTCCATTCAGTTATATCTTACATGACGGCTTGAATAAAATGCAGTTTGATTCATGTTCAGTGTTAGCTAGTCATCCAGTTAGTGTTTTAAAAAACAAAAACATCTATCCTCTATAATAGAACAAAGAAAAGATTTAAAAAATATCAAAAGCTAGATGTACATGAGTCATAGACTAAACACTCCAGTTCCTGTGTGTATATGTCCTCTATTTAGGATGAACAGCTGGAATTTACATGCACCCCTTTATTGACTGTGGACATCTGTGGCCTATTATCAATAGTCACCCCATAAATAGAAGAGGTTACCAATTCCAAAGTAAACTTGTAGGAGTTTTTTAACGTTTTGAACAGTCAATTCATACTGCCTGCCAACAGCATACTGCATTTTTTTATAAACATGAAATACCAAAAAGATAAAATTCATATAATTTTTCTATTTCTACTTACAGGTATGATCTATTACATAAGATCCTGCCTATATAAAGAAATGCCTCACTAATCCAAGTTTATATTCCAGGCTTATTTTGTCAAGCACTGCTATGAAAAAAGCTACAGAACTTCCTATCTGTGCTGCAGCTCAAAGTATCACAACCAGATCAATGTATGACAAAGAACAGACATTTTGTGAGTGTTCTTGAAGATTAACATATTAATAACCATTGATCCAAATAATCTTACTCTATATGCATCTTACGAGAAAACTACTTTGAGGGAAAACCCACTATTGTCAATAACCTTACTTATATTGGAATATAACTTGATTATTAAAGGTATTTCTTAAGACTAATAGATATGACTACACAAAAAATGTTAGTCTTTATAAAAAATTTTAATAAATAACTTTTAAAACGAATGGAAAAATTAGGAAAATATTTCTAAAATATGATAAGCAACAAACTGATTCTCTTAATATGCAGAGTTATAATTAGATGATCAATAATTAGATGAAAAGAGTCCAAAAGAAAAATAGGCAAAAGGATATGAAAAGGCAGTTCACAGAAAACACAAACAGCCAATAAGAATTTTAAAAGATGCTAAACCTCACTCATAAATGTAAGAAGCATAAATTCAAAAACAACAAGCTATCATTTGTCAGTGGTCAGGTCATGGCAAAGACAGTTTCAAAGGTAGGGAGAAAACATCCATAGTTGGCAAGAGTGTGGGGAAAATGAGGAAATAGGCACTCCCGTTTTCTGTGGACAGGAATGTCATTGGTGCAATCTGGCAGTTAGCTTTCAAATCTTTAAATGCTGATATACTTGACCCATTAGTGACTCTTCTATGACATTATCCTATAGAATTCTCAAACAACTATTCAGAAGATATGTATTCAAAAACGCTCCTTGCAGTACTGTTTACAAAGTTTAAAAAACAAATTTGTCGGGCGCAGTGGCTCACGAGTCTAATCCCAGCACTTTGGGAGGCTGAGGCGGCAGATCATGAGGTCAAGAGATCGAGATCATCCTGGCCAACATGGTAAAGCCCTGTCTTTACTAAAAATACAAAAATTAGCTGGGTGTGGTGGCACACACCTGTAATCCCGGCTACCCAGGAGGCTGAGGCAGAAGAATTGCTTGAACCCAAGAGGCGGAGGTTGCAGTGAGCCGAGATCAGGCCACTGCACTCCAGCCTGGAGACAGAGAGAGATGCTGTCTCAAAAAAAAAAAAAAAATTAAAAACTGGAGAGAACTTAAATGTCTATCCATATAATAACCCATTCAATAAATATTATAAAGCTATTGAAAAGATTATGATAGATTCATCTATACGTGCTGATTTTGAAATAAGAATTACATTTTTTGAGCTTTCAATATGCCAGCCACTGTTCTAAGCCTTTTGTATATACTAATTCACTTAATGAGTAAAACATTTCCAAGATACGCAAATAAGTAAAAATTGAAAATTGGCCAGGCGTGGTGGCATGCACCTGCCATCCTAGCAACTCAGGAGGCTGAGGCTGATCTCTTAAGCCCCAGAGTTCGAGGATGCAGTGAGCTATGATTGTGCGACTGCACTCCAGTCCAGTCTGGACAACAGAACAAGATCCTGTCTCTAAAAATAGAAAAAAAAATTTTTTTAATGAAAATTGCAGAACAGACTGTGTATTGTGATGCTATCTGTATCACAGATAAGTATATATGTCATATGATAAATATATAAACATATCATATATATGACATACAGTACATAAATGTGTGTATATATACATACATACTTTCTACACACCCAAAAGTGTGGGAAAAATACAAAAGGATGGTTTACAGTGATTTCCTGGGAGGAATGGGATTGGAGGCTTGGGGAAAAAAATATTTTACTTTTTATTTTTATAATTATCTGGGCTGATGGAACTTTTCACCATATACATGGATTACCTCTATTTTTAAAATGTTAATATGTGTTACTTGCCTAGTTGGTGGTCTATTTAATTTTCTTCTTACTACTAATATTTTTAAATCTAATAAATGTTATTTGGGGAAAAGGTAGCAATATGAATAAACTTTAATATTTTGCATACTCTTCCACAGTGTAAGAATTTTTAGCATGAGGACAGATTACTTTCAAAATAAAAAAATTTAGTTAACAAACATCAATACCCAACAAGCCCAACAGAAAGCTGTATCTCATTTCCTTCCTTACGCAGGAAACCTCAGAATATAAGGATTTAGATGAGGATTCTCCCGATTCTAAAACAATTGTTTGGCTGACAGCTTTCTTCCTCCCAGTATCAAGTTGATTTAATGATATTTTCTAAAAGACCAAGTTTAATTCTAAATAAAACAGAAATAAAGAGGAAAATCTAAAGTTTAACAGTGTGTAAATATCAATGTATACTGCTCTGTGCAATATGTAGCTTAAAAATACGGATCAAGGATATTTATGTGCAGATCCGTAAAACAGCCAATACATGCTGACTGTTAATAGTTATCATCATCATCGTATCATCATTGCCACCATTCCTAAGCTGCTTCCTGTGGGTCTAAGAATGAGCTCCACACTTCACACATATTAGCACATTTCATCCCCACAACATCCCAGTAAAATTCTTGGTCAACTGATTATTTACTGCATAATATAAAATTATAAAAATATGGAGAAATTTAGGGTGGCAAATAGTAAATCCATAAAGCAACTGAATCTAGATTTAAGGTATCTACTCTCAACTCTTTTATAAATCTTTTAGGAGATATTTTTCCCCAGCAACAGACCATAAGTGGCTCCTGAATGATCTTCTTGCTATTGGTGCCAAAGGTCATCCCTTCCCGTTAATCTTTCCTCACATATCTCTGCATACCAAGCGCAGGTGATTCAGAACCTCGTGCTCCACTCCATAATCAGCCTACATTTCTTTCAACTCAAAAGCTCCTTTACATTCTTACCTGTCCAGCAGTAGTTCCAGCACTTCTTTAGTGGAGGCAAAGCCTCTGTACGTTGAAAGAAAGATGCTGATATAGGTAAAGTCATTGTCCCCAAAAGCTGTCAGCAGGTTCTCCACAAGCTTCTCCAAGGTGCCAGCTTTTATGGTCCTGATCTTACAGGTTTCATATTGACTGACTGTGTGTCCTGGAGGCAGCTGGTCCCCTTCAACCTGTATAATAAATTAACAATTACCATAAGGAGAAATGACTCCCTAAAGTAAAATTGGAAGCATTGAAATAGTTGAAGGCCATAGCCTGTTATGTTTCCTCTCATTCTTATTTATTTATCCCTTTTGTTACCCAGGCTGGAGAGCAGTGGTGTGATCACAGCTCACTGCAGCTTGGAGCTCCCGGGCTTGAGTGATCCTCCTGACTCAGCCTCCCAAGTAGCTGGGACTACAGGCTCAGGCAACCATGCTCTGCTCATTTTTGTATTTTTGTTTTTGGTAGAGATGGGGTCTCGCTATGTTATCCAGACTGGTCTCAAACTCCTGGGTTCAAGCAACCCTCTCGCCTTGGCCTCCCAAAGTGCTGGGATTATAGATGTGAGCCACTGCATGCAGCTTACCCTCACTCTTATTTAATTTCTCTACACGTCATATAAGGCAATGCTCTCTCCTATGAGTTTAGTGTGGTAGGGTGGTGGTGGTGGAGGTATGCATGTTTCCTACCTTTCTAGAAGTAGAGGTATTACTTCATAATGGTTACATTTGCTTCTGCTTACTCCCCCATCAAGAACTAGTTTGCTGGCATAATTTTACCAAGCACATTTTTAATGATACCAGGATCAGGTTTAGCAAGCATTCCCTTTGTTTTGTTCCATGGAAAGTTTTCAAACTCATTCTTTTTTTTGAGATGGAGTCTCACTCTGTCGCCCAGGCTGGAGTGCAGTGACGCGATCTTGGCTCACTGCAACCTCTACCTCTGGGGTCAAGCAATTCTCCTGCCTCAGCCTCCTGAGTAGCAGGGATTACAGGCACCCATCACCATGCCCGACTAATTTTTGCATTTTTAGTAGAGACAGGTTTTCACCATGTTGGCCAGGCTGGTCTTGAACTCCTGACCTCAGGTGATACGCCCGCCTCAGCCTCCAAAAGTGTTGGGATTACAGGCGTGAGCCACTGCACCTGGACAAACTCATTCTTTTGTTGTTGTTGTTGTTGTTGTTTTTATTCTTTTTTTTTTAAATTATACTTTAAGTTCTGGGATACATATGCAGGTTTGTTACATAGGTATACACGTGCCATGATGGTTTGTTGCACCCATCAACCCATCATCTATATTAGGTATTTCTCCTAAGGCTATCCCTCCCCTAGTCTTTCACTCCCCCCACCGACAGGCCCCCATGTGTGACATTCCCCTCCCTGTGTCCATATGTCCTCATTGTTCAACTCTCACTTATGAGTGAGAACATGTGGTGTTTGGTTTTCTGTTCTTCTGTTAGTTTGCTGGGAATTATGGTTTCCAGCTTCATCCATGTCCCTGCAAAGGACATGAACTCATCCTTTTTTATGGCTGCACAGTATTCCATGGTGTATATGTGCCTCATTTTCTTAATCCAGTCTATCACTGATGGGCATTTGGGTTGGTTCCAAGTCTTTGCTATTGTGAACAGTGCTGCAATAAACATACATGTGCATGTGTCTTTACAGTAGAATGATTTGTAATCCTTTGGGTATATACCCAGTAATGGGATTGTTGGGACAAAGGGTGTTTCTGGTTCTAGATCCTTGAGGAATCACCACACTGTCTTCCACAATGGTTGAACTATGAGTGAACAGGCAACCTACAGAATGGGAAAAAATTTTTTGCAAACTCATTCCTAAAGACGGCTCCTATGGCGGGGTGCTGGAGCTGAGTCATACTGGTTTTGGAGAGAGGATTGTTAAATTTTAAGAATTTCTGTGAGCCAGTTGACATCATGTTGATAGCTTGAAAAACTGGCCGTGGTTGGAGTATATTCTCCGTGGAAATCTATGGAGATGGAACCATGATCTGACTTTCTTCAGTCTACAGACAGCAATGTGCATTTTGATTCAATATCATCAGCAATCAACAGAGCTGACTGAGAAAATGGTCATACCAAGCAGCACTGGGTTAAGCTCTGGGGAGTGATGAAAAGGGTGGGTGGGTGTATGACCCCGCCTTCTGGAAACTTGCAAAGTCTAAAAGAAGACATTTGCTCATGAGAAGCAGCTAGCACATGAAAACGAAACTGTAAATGAATATTGGTAGATATAATTGTACCTTGGTAGATATAAACCATAATACATAAAAATTCATTGGTAATAAAATCTTTACAGCTTAAAATTTGAGTATAAGGGAAGAGAATTAGAATGAAGAAAAATATTGGTGTGCCTTACATTCTGCAGTAAATCTGTGCCTAACAAATTACACAGAGATGCAATTTTGAAAGTTTAACTCATCCTTCATAGGCACTAAGGAAACTGCTCTAAAGAGAGGAGGTCTATTTCTAAAGCAAAAATAATCCTAAGTGATGCAAACAATTGCCAGGCGGTTTATCTGAATCGCAAGTTGAATTGTTTTATGTCAGATTTCCTAAATTGAAATAATCACATGTGAAAATTAAAGAAGAGACACAAATAAGAGAGAAGTGGATCTCTAATGATGATACTATGCTTACTAAGTACCATGTTTGCTTTTCCTTCACCTGGCCTGTCAGAAATCAAACTACTGTAAGGAAACTAACAGATGGGATTGCTTTCAGAAAGACCAGAGTGGTGGTAACTGCTTTCAGAAGGGGGTTAGAATAGCTTAATGTCATCATGTCAAACCGCTAACAGGAATTAAAATTAAGACTCCAGCTTATGTGGTAGATGGCTTTATCTCTTTATTTAATTTTTGAAAGTTTTCTAGGGAGAGGGATCTGGTTCAGGCAAAAAATCAAACGTTTCTTTAGGCCTCTTAAGACTGTTAACTCAGATCAGGGTCTAATAGCTGTTCTTTATCACTCTATGTGTAGTTTTAGAACAAACCTTGTAGTACCCATCTGTTCCCCAGAAGTTCCAATTAACTTTATCAGAAACAATAAGTGAAAAAGATATATGGTTTAGAATTCCACATGTTATTAATTATTTGTTCACTGTTGCTTTAAGTGTGTCCTGTAAAACACTGGTTCCAAAAAAACTCCTATGGTCAAGTTTGGGAACTACAGAGTTCAACAAAGTCAATGATATCTCTTTACTGCAGAATTTCTCACACACTTTAATATGCCAACATGTGTTATTCAACTCCAAGAGAGGGATATGGTATATGGCATTTCCAAACGGATTTCTCTTTAGTCTCAGAGCATCTTGCAGAACTTCAGAATGCACATACTTTGAAAAATTTTGGCTTATTAAATTACTGTAATGAATTTAAAACTTAACTCATATTTACCACTTTTCATTTAAAAAAAGAAAAATCAAAACATTATAAAATGTAATGTAAATTTTTATTTTCAAACGTGTATTCCTTTGATCTCTTTATTAATACAAAAATGTAAGGATGCTTTGCATTTTGTACTTTGTCACTTCAAAAGACCTGACCAAAATTACTGTCAGCCTGCATGATATTCAAAAGTAGCAGTTAGAAAATATACTTCAGGATGGGAGTGGTGGCTCACGCCTGTATTCCCAGCACTTTGGGAGGCCAAGGTGGGTGGATCACCTGAGGTCAGGAGTTCGACAACAGCCTGGTCAACATGGTGAAACCCCATCTCTACTAAAAATACAAAATCAGCCAGGTGTAATGTGCGCGCCTGTAGTCCAAGCTACTCAGGAAGCTGAGGCAGGAGAATAACTTGAACCCAGGAGGTAGAGGTTGCAGTGGGCTGGGGATTGTGCCACTGCACTCCAGCCTGGGCAACAGAGTGAGACTCCATCTCAAAAGCAAACAAACAAAAAAAACATGAAAATATACTTCAATGTCAAATATTAACAACAACAAAAGGCATGGCTTCTCAGTGGTTAGCGATAGTCAAACTCTAATTTAAATCAAGCTTCCTCGCCTTGTGATAATATCAGTGTTCCCTTACCAAACAATGTTGAAATTTGACGATTCTTACTTTATTTACAATGGAAACTCTAATTCTAAATCTTTCTTATCAAAAGTAATGATTATTTAAAAGAACTGTTTTTTCACCAAGTATTGATGTGTCCCAAAATTCAAACACAGAGAAAAATGCTTGTCAAAGGACCTGATGAAGTGGGTCCCATTTCCTGCCAGAAAGCAGAGATTTGGCAGAAAGTCAGGGTTCTCCCTTGGGAATGGAATTATGTTTCTCATTAACCCAGCCCCTCCCTTTCAGTACTTTTTTACTCGGAAAAAAATTTCAATATGCATACATTATTCCCGTAAGTCCCTTTAACAGTATTTGTTCCTCAGTATTTGCATCTGTGCATTAGGAAGAACCACATGTGACCTAACAGAAGACTAATAAAATATTTTGAAACTTTAGATTTAAAAAATAATTTTCAAAGTGAACATCAATGACAATATCATAAAATAAGTATAGAATTGCTCTTGTGCCTACAATCATTCTCACAAAAAATAACAATGCATGTTAAGTTATCAGACAATTTGCTTAATGTCATTTTCTGTAGATCTGCTAAATATCCTAATATCTGCTTATTATGGCAGGGGAAAGATCTGATGACTTCTAATTTGCCAACATTCAAATAGAGTATATTTTTTATGAAACAAAAACTTAAAATGATCTGCTTACCACTGAAATTATTTTGAAATGAAATTGTACAGAGGGGAAACACAAAAAATACTCTGCCATATGGCCTGACGAGAGAAGCTAAAATGTTGAAAGTTTCATTTTTGCAGGAAAAGATTCAATAGGTCTACAAGTGTTTTAAGAGACTTTAGGACCTGTTTTTGCTTATATTATCTTAGTAACTTTGATTTAAAGTTTAAGACGAAAGGGGTGGAACCCTTGTCAGACAAGTGCTTAATAACCCAGACTTAGAAAGCAAGACACGGAGGCCTGAGCCTGTCCTGTGGGTTAGCACGCTAACAGGAAACAGCTCAGTCTGGATTTAATCATAGACCGTCGCTTTACTGACAAGATCATGGTACTGAGACCACAAAAATGTTTCATGTTTGTTTTTTTGGTTGATCTTTGTGCCTTTAGAATCCAGCTTTTTCTAAGAGAACACGTCTGAGTCCTATGGGGTAAATATCTAAAATTGTGCCCAAGTGTCCTACCAGGTAATTTCCATAATTATCGATTTTGGCATGAGATGGAGAGGAAAAAGGGCATGTGAGAGATGAAAGATGCCATATTTCAGTTCCGTTTCCAGTCATGGAAAAATAAACTCTTTCACCTTCTAAAACATAAACTGTTAACCAGTTGGGTGTTTCTAATTTGAAAAAAAAAAAAAGTCCCTTCAATCAAAATAATACTTCAGTCATCTGATAGTTTAACAGGGAACGTGTTAAGTAAACAACCTCATTAGAATGGAGACAGTATGGAGTCCTCCACACCATGATCACTCTTCAGTATATCAGTTCTTAGGCATCTTGGCCTGAGCAGCAAAGTAAATAGTGAGTACTATTCCAGCTGTTAACTCCCTCCAAATATCTAAAACCCACACCCAATCCCTACATTCAGCCCCAAACACCAAAAGTAAGTTTTATGCTTCCTTTTCAAATGCCCTACAACCACTATCCAGCAACAACAAACACCACAACACAGGCTGAGGATCTTTTATCTCAAATTCTTGGGACTGAAAGTGGCTTGGATTTCAGAATTTTTCAGATTTTGAAATATTCCCACTATACTTACCATTCAAGCATCCCCATTCTGAAAATCCAAACTGCAAAACACTGCAATGAGCATGGATGTCGGAGCACTTTGAATTTAGGTTTTAAGATTAAGGATACTCAACCTGTATAGGAAAACCCACAAGCTGACTCACAAATAAGCTCTGCTCATCTCTCCATATTACTCAAATGCATACATTTCTTTGCCATGCAACAAAATTTGCATCATTCTCTCAGCAGAAATCATGTATGTAATGACACACAGCAGAACATGACAAGGCCAGTACACCTGAGTACTCAGTGACTATTTACACACAGGACACTCAGAGATGTTAAGGTAAAGTCTAGAAAATACTTTAGGGCCCATGATGTCAAGCTCAACATGAGCTTCTGCTTTATGTGAACTTTTATTAGGTTGGTGCAAAGGTGATTATGGTTTTTGCCATTAAAAATAGTGGCAAACTTAACAAAACTTAAACAAAAACTTGTCACAATCACCTTTGTGCTAACCTAATATGGGGTGTGAACTCACTTTTTTGCTAGGTTAGGGTTGACAGATAAATTACAGGATGCCCAGTGAAATTTTAATTTCAGAGAAATAATGAATAATTACACACTGTGTGGTATAAGTATGTCCCATTCCATGTCTGGGATCTATGCATACTAAAAAAAATCTATTTGTTATCTGACTTTGAAATGTAATTGTGTATCTTGTATTTTTATGCTACTAGCACATACACAATGGCTGCCTTTTCCATTTATTCATCTACTTATTCAGCCACACATTAACTAAACGGCACTGTGTGCCAGGCACTGTGCAAGGTACTAGACATATAAAGGTAAATAGCATGCGGTTCTGGCAACCAAGTTGTTCAGTCTGGTGAAGGAAACAGACACAAAGAAACCATTGCAATAAAATGTGAGTAAAATGGTGGAGAGAGGCAAGACACGGAGGAAGCACCAAGAGGGGCCCAGTGTAAAGGAGGTGTCAGAAAAAGGCTTCTTAAGTAGGTTCTGTCTGCACTGGGTTGTTTTGTTTTGTTTGTTTGTTAGAGATGCAGTCCATCTCTATTGCCCAGGCCACAGTACAGTGGTGCAATCAGGGTTCAATGTAGCCTCAACCTCCCAAGCTCAAGCAGTCCTCCCACCTCAGCCTCCCAAGTAGTTGAGACTACAGGCACGCACCACCCCAACTAATTTTTTTATTTTTTTATTTTTATTTTTTTTAGAGACAAGCCCTCACTATATTGCCCAAGCTGGTCTCAAACTCCTGGACTCAAGCGATTCTCCCGCCTCGGCCTCTCAAAGTGCTAGCATTACAGGCATGAGCCACCATACCTGGCCTGCACAGGGTTTCACATAATGAATGAGAGTTAACTACATTGGGGAGGGCACAGCAGGCAGAGAAACAAGCACTAACAAAGTCATGAAAATGCTATCCCAAAGTATGGAATTTTGACATGCTGAGGACTTTGAACTAAAGGAATTGGAAGGCCTCAGAAGCAAATTCTCTCTCTGACCTTTTCCTGCCCTCTTGTCTCCTACACTTCTTTCTCCCCTGAAGTGAATCATAGAAACCAGGATTCCTCCTTTCCAAGGTGAGTCATAGAAACTAGAAACCCCTCTTATCCTAAAGCAAGGCTTAAAGCCTGGAAATATTGCTCTAACCTCCCTCACCTTTTTGTTTAGAAGTTGGCCATAAATTCTCTGACCCACCTTGTCTGATAGTAGATCATGAGACTCTCGGTCCAGAGGGGTCCTGGCCCACACCCAGGGGGAAAGCATGCTACACAGAGTGGCCAGGAAGAATCTGAACAGACAGGCCTTGCTGGGTTCCCCCTTAGTCTATTACCATTAGATCATACCCTTTTCATCCAATCATATTTCCACATGGCTGTCCATTCTTCATTGACTCAAAGCATAAAAATGGAAAATTTCCCCTGGGTCTTTGGGCCATTATTTCTGAAGGCTCCCATGTCACATAAAACTTTGATTAAAGAAATCTGTTATGCTTTTCTCTTGTTAACCTGTCTTTTGTTATAGGAGAGTTACTGATGACCCTTATGATGGGTGAGGAAAGGCATCATACCTTTCCACCACTACAGGGGGAAAATGTGTGGTTGCATAAACAATATGACAGAGGGAAGGAATGCTTTGGCTGGAGAGCCAGCAGGAGACTACCTGATTATGGAGGACTTAGGTTGCATGCTAAGGAGCTGAGACTCTATGTCCTATTGAAACGAGAGACCAATGATGAGGTTTTAAGCATGGTTAAGGAAATCAATGTGGAGGACAGATTTGATGAGGACAGTTTTAAAGTTGGAAAAACCAGTACAAAAGTTGTGGATACTCCAGATAAGCAACTGCAAGGGCTTTAACTAGTACAATGATAATAGGAATGGAGAAGGTGGCAGATGGGAGGGACACATTTACCCTCCCATCAAATAATCAAAAAGAAGATCATCAAGACTTCTGATCAATTGGATGTAGAGGATAAAATGAAGGAAAATAAAGAATCTGGAAACTTCACCTCATTTCTAGTGTGGATGGCTGGAAAGATAATGGTGTCACCTATATGAAAGAAAATTGAGGGAAGGAAGTCAGATTTTGGTGGGGTAGGTACTGAATTCCTTTTTGGAATGTAGAACTTGAGGTACTCTGGAGGACATGCCAATGGTAAGTCCGATAGGCAGTTAGAATCTAAAAGTTGGGAGAAGGGTCTAAGAGGGAAATACGTAGAAATTACATCAATTAAAATAGGAAGAGTAGTAGGCTAAGGATGGTATCCGGATGAATACCAAAATTAAGAGGGTTCCAAGAGTAAAGATGGGCAGCACCAGAAGAGGCACCTGCACATGTGGCAGATTCATACATCGTCTGATCTATGACGGCATTTCTGGGCAGAGAAACCAGAAGAAATCTTCACCACCAGATTCACATATGTGCTGACATATGTACCTTTCCTCTAATTATGCAAACATATCAAGGCTTAGACGCGGTATGCTGGTGCCAGCTTGAACCCCTTGCACGAGCCAAATGTGCACACTCCTCACCTCTGCGTTCAGTGGCATCATGTTGGTACTGTGAGTTCAGCCATGGTGACACTATTTACGCCATGAAAATTAGCAATGCTACAAAGAAGGGCTTTTATTTTGGAGGGCAAGTTTATCAGCATACCCCTGCCCAGAAGTCCCTCTCAGATTGTGTCAGTGTCAAGAGACACCTTCGCACTGGCTGAGACATTTTCTTTCTGTGTATGTTCCAGTTAAGGTATTTGTGTTGTCACTATGATCTTTATCTGATAGAAGAAGGGAATTACACCTCTGAACTATGAAGAAAGTAGAAATGTGGAGGCAGGAGAGGCAGAAGGGCATGTGTATGACAAACGAATGTGCTCCGAAAAAACTACAAGAGCCCTAAGAGTTGACCCTGCTTGAAGCCACTTGTTAGAATGAAGCCACATGGTCAGGCTTCTATGATGAATACCCTTCATCCTCAGGAAGATGTAAAGGGAGCTGTAATAACAAACAATAGCTAGCGTTTTATCACACAGAAATCCCATCCCCCTTTGCCATCCTGTCTCAGTAGGGTTTCCTAGATAGAGTCCAGGAAACCTCCTAAAGGAAACAGGAAGCTGTGTTTCTCATCTCCTGAAAAAGAGTAGTACTCCTGGAGTCTTAGTTCAACATGAATCCATAACAGATTCTATCTTCTCTAACACAAATCTCCATTTCTGACATTCTGGTCATCCTTTAAGGATTCCAAAGTTTCCCAGAAAGCAAATTTAAATATTAAGTGGATTTTAAGAAGTTTACTGACCACATTTTTCAAATAAAATAATTTCACTTTTATCTGATACTTTTCTGCTTGAAACTCAGAATGCCAATAACTAAGGCAAGGGTCTCCAACCCTTGCACCACGGACCAGTAGCAGTCCATGGTCTGTTAGGAACCGGGCCTCACAGCAGCAGGTGAATGGCAGGTGAGCCAGCATTACTGCCTGAGCTCCACCTCCTGTCAGATCAGTGGCAACATTAGATTCTCATAGGAGCACCAAGCCTATTGTGAACTGCACATGCGAGGGACCTAGGTTGTACACTTCTTATGGGAATCTAACTAATGCCTGATGATGTGAGGTGAAACAGTTTCATCCTGAAAGGAACATCCCTCAACCCCCGTTCATGGAAAAACTGTCTTCCACAAAATCAGTCCCTGGTGCCAAAAAGGTTGGGGACTGCTGAACTAAGGTGTTACGAATTAACAGGTTGCATTTCCATTTGGAGCCAATTTACTATCGGACCTAGGGCAAAAACTTAGTTTCAATGATTTCGTTACCTACTTTATAAAAGGAATACATCACATGCAATTTTCAGAAGTTCAAGGATTTAAGAGTTGCATGGAGGGAGGGGAGTTTGAATTAAAATAGTCACTGTTGCATTTGCCAAATAAGATCACAAATTGTCACATACAAATTAGTATCCAGAGTGAACTTCCAAAATTCATAGCTCCCTCCTTTTTCTCTCATTCAGAGCCTCAAATGTCCAAGGTCTTCATAACCTAAGGTCACAGGTTAACAGGTGCCCTGGCTTGCTGGAGTCCATTCTGTTTTTGTGCAGCCCAGCCAATCTCTGTCTGTAAAGGTCAGCAGGGGGTAGTGAGCTTCTGTGTGACCTAATATTCTCTGTGAATGAAGCCTGCTATGAATGGAGAGGCTTCCCCACAGCCCAGAAGCTTTCCCAGCATGCCATAAATCCCACAGACAGCTCCACGGGGCTTTATCTCCTTGTGAGATTTATAAGTGCTCCTTCACCAATCCTCCAGGGAGAGTACGGGGAAGGGTGGCAACTGACTGATGCTTCTAAACTTTAAAGTCAAGTCATTCATTTTTGATTCTTACTCCGTATACCACATTAAGGAATCTTCTGCACTTTCCCTACCTAGGCGATTCTTATGGGAACATTTAGTTCCCACTGTTATGATTACTTATTATTGTAATGTTAAAAACCAAAGCCCCATTATCCAAAATGACAATAAAATTATTACTCCCCTGGATCTCGGAATTCAAGTAATAATGACATTGTTTAGTTTGATCCCTTCCCCTCCAAAATGAAATCTTTAAAGTCTGTGTGGACTTATAAATTCAGATATAAGATGTAGCTTTATGATTCACAAAGCTCTGGGCTGCAGGGCCTCTCGCAAGTATTCTATCCCTCAGCACTGTTTTTGGCACATATAATATTCCTAGATCATAGGCTTGCTAGAATTGGCTACTGATAAACCCACCAGGTATCTTTCAAGCATGTTATCAGGTGATCAAACCTAGGGCAAAGTTCTATGAAAAACAATTTTGTGTATCCTGAGTATACCTCTTTGAAAGATACACTGAAGGCCGGGCGCAGTGGCTCACGCCTGTATTCCCAGCACTTTGGGAGGCCTAGGTGGGTGGATCACCTGAGGTCAGGAGTTTGAGATCATCCTGGCCAACATGGAGAAACCCCGTCTCTACTAAAAATACAAAAAAATACAAAAAAAAATTAGCTGGGTGTGATGGCAGGTGCCTGTAATCCCAGCTACTCGGGAGGCTGAGGCAGGAGACTCGCTTGAACCCAAGAGGCAGAGGTAGCAGTGACCTGAGATCGTGCCATTGCACTCCAACCTGGGCAACAAGAGCAAAACTCCGTCTAAAAAAAAAAAAAAAGATACACTAAACTGGCTTTTTTTCTTAATAGGTTTTCTTCTTCATAAGCTATAAATTAATTCTAAGAAAACCATTCTTAGACTGTAAATGAAGAAAGAAGGCTAACTTGTATTTACTGAGTGCACATTATGGATTAGATGCTCAACCCTTACAACAACCCTGTAGTGTAGGAATTATTCCCACTTTACTTAAGGGAACAGAGGTTTGGAGAAGTAAGGGGTCACACCCAGAGTTACCCAGCCAATTAGCATAGGCATTAAAGCAAGGATATAAAACCAGCCCTGTCTTTTAATCGTGGGGTATTCCCTAAAAACACAAAGCAATATGGTATTGTGTATTCAATCTCCATATCTGTACACCCAAGAATATCAGAACTCAATTGCCCAGAATCTACAGACTTCATAGGATTTTTGTAAGAAAGAGAAAATTAGATAATAGATCTAAGGCATGTTGAAAGATTACAAGCTATTCAGCACTCTACAAATACTTTTCACGTTCTTTCCCCTACACCAAATACTTTCACCCAAAATTAAGTCTGATTACATCTGGTATTATCTCTGGTATTATCCTTCTTACCTCTTGACATTGACTGAAATCCTTAACACCTAAAGACAAAAAATAATGTCTTAGTGCCAAAGACTCTCTTTGGAGGGAAACAAAATCCCTCTCATTATTATAGTTTCTTAAATGAGTAAATTTTGTCTAAAAGTCTAAGAAAGATGGATGAATGACTTAACCTAAGGGCTCAAGGAAAGCCAGGAGAAGCTGGCTTCTGGATGAGAAACTACTGGGTAATACAGACTGGGAATCCATGGGAAGCACTCGTGTTCTGCTCTGATTTCCAGATTATTAAATAATTTTCCTACCTGCTAGGTTTAGAAATCTACTCTCTAGTCAAAAGACAGTTTCCTTCTATTTTCAGAAAGAAAGGGAAATGAAAGCAGAATGACAATATGATTGATTATGGGATACAGCCAGACAAAAGGGCAGATTTATAAATTCTGACTTGTAAAAAAACATTTAAAGAAGAAAGTAGCATATAGAAAGGCCTGGTAGCTGGCAAAAAAAACACAGATCCAATTTGTCCAAATGAACAGAAACCAAGAAAGCAAACATTTTGTTTACTAGATATTAATGATCAAAAATTTATGTAAAAAGATAGGCATTTGTTTGTAAAGAAAATATTTATCCTCCTAAGAAGATGCTCATCATTCCCATGGCTCATGACCCGCTCTTGGTATCAGTCATTAAAACAGTATTAAAAGCGCTTTGGCCAGGCACAGTGGCTGATGAATGTAATCCCAGCGCTTTGGGAGGCTGAAGTGGGAGGACCGCTTGAGGTCAGGAGTTCAGGACTAGCCTGGGAAATACAGTGAGACCCTGTTTCTAAAAAAAATTAGAAAATTAGCCTGGGTGTGGTGATATGTGCCTAGCTACTTGGGAGGCTGAAGTGAAAGGATCTCTTGAACGGACGAGTTCAAGGCTACAATGAGCTATGATTGTGCCACTGCACTCCAGCCTGGGCAACAGACCAAGTCCCTGTCTCTAAAAATAAAAAAAAATAAAAAATAAAAAGAGAAGAGCCTCCATTGTGCCAAGGACTCAAATGAGGTACTAAGGAAATCTAGAAAAGGAATAAGGGATTTCTACTCTCTAAAAACGTTATAGTAGAGATGACAGTATGACTGTGAATTTCTTCATTTAATGACGTGTAAAGAAAGGGATGTACAGAGCTTAGTACTAGTGCATATGCCACAGACATTAAATACATGCTAGGTAAATAAGCAGGAGCCTCACAGAGGGAGTTGCAGAACTGATGGGGTAAGGCCTCTCACAACCTTAGGATTCAATGATAAAGGTGGCAGTCAGGAAAAAATAAAGGGCAGGGCGGGCAAGGAACTAGATTCTGTTTCTAGTTCCAGTTCAGTTAATTATCAACTACGTGCTAGTGCTTTCTAGCACTAGCTAACTCTGTAGTGAGCTAGGATAACTCCTTTTGATTTGGTTGTTTTTGTTTGTTCCTAAATACACTTGAGTAGATATATTCATTCAACAAATATTTGTTGAGTTCCTACTATGGGGCTGCTGGAAGCCACAGATACAACAAAGTAATAGACAGATAAGACGCCAGCTCTTACAGATAAATGCACTTCCTCTACAATTAAATGAGAAGAAAGCAGATTCATGAGCCTTTTACCGCCTAGAACTGGCCTAGACTCTTACGAGGTCCCACCTCCTAGAGATAGTCTTCAAAGCTACCTGAGCCTCGGAGTTTTATGCTGCTATGCTAAAAAAAACAGAGAGAGATATGGCTCATTTCATCATCATATGCATACTGAAGCTATAAATATAGGGAGGACAACTCTTTCTAATCAATACTATATAACTAAAACTACTAACTGCAGGGAGGGCCATTAACCAAATCGATATAAAATAGAGTCCTCAGCCATAGCTTCTCTGTGACATCTCCAGGAGTGCTGTGGTAACTTACCAATGGATTCTATTATTTATTTGTATAGGTCAAATCAGTTTTACTTTTAACCAAAAGTACTATTCAACTCCAAAAAGATAGCAAATCACACAATATGTTCAGAACAAGGTTCTAAGGTTTTAGTTATAGTAGTTTGAGTTTCTGAATACAAAATATTTTAATACATTTTTGTGAAAAATCTCACTAATAAACAAGATACATTTATGGATTTATTTGCCTGTTCCCTTAAATACACTAAAGGGTTTTCAAGAGAATCACCTGGGGTGCTGGGTAGAAACTGATCCCTGAGCCCATGCCCCAGAGATTCTGATCAGTAGACCCAGAATAAGGGCTAGGGGGTCTGCATTTTAACCAGCATCCTAGGTGATTCTAAACTGCAGAATATCTATTGATTACCCTTTGAGCTATACTATGCTTGACAATGTGAAAACAAGGATGACTAGGGTTTACTGATGGGATAACGGAGAAGTTGATTAATAAAAGCTTGGATAAAGTCATCTGGCCTCTCTTAGTCTTAGTTTCCTCATTTGTAAACTAAGAATATTATCTTCATCTTCCTTAACTCACCTTGATGTTATGAGGGTGATTCAAAAGAACGCAGGATACACTTTGAACTGCTTTAAATTAAAGAACCATATATTAAACTAAGGTATTACTAGCACTTATGACAATAACCTGAGATGCTTTCAAGCAAACCATGTGATCTTTATGAAATTCAATAGGTGTTCCTACAAAAAAGGAAGGTATTATAATTAGCCTACAGAGTTTGTTTCTGCGCTCATTACTCTTCCAGCTGGTTGTCAATCCTATGGAAATGTTTTAGCACTTACCTCCTGTGATATCCCTGTAGAATCGGCACTATTGATTCCCTCCTGAAACTCTGTACCTTTTCCTTATAAACATCATTTTCTCAAGAATAACAATAACAACAACAATTCCAAGCATTTTGCATATATCCTATAATAACCTTATAAAGCAGATACATTTATTATCCCCATTCTACAGATAAGAAAACTGAGGCCCAGAGAGGCTAAGTGACTTATTCCAGGTCACACAGCTAAGAGGCAGAAAAGCCAGGATTCAAATTCAAGCAGTCTGGACCCACAGTCAGACTTAACCACACTATCTCATCTTCCTCAAAGATCTCCTGTGAATCTAAAGGCTCATCAAACAGTTCCTCATCCTTCACTTACCATCAATATGGAAACATTTCTAACCACAACCTTCTTTCTTCTTTTTCTATACTATTTCCAGTCATCCCACATATATATCCTCACAGTTTCACCTAACACAAATATTATATTAACTCCCAAAGCTTTATCTACAGCTTTTACTTCTCTTCTGAATTCTAGACTTGAATTTCCAATTACCACATTCACCTGAATAATTCATAGACAACTCTAATTTAACACGTACATAAGGAAATTCATTTTATTCCTCTAAAACCTCACCCCTTTCCTAGCCTCTGACTTAATGACCCAAGTCATAAATGTACAGATCATCCTTACTCCCCCATCCCCCCAAAATCCAACCTCTTCTATCTCCTATAATATCTTCCGAATCCATTCTCATTCCTCAGCCTCATTGCCTTTGCCTTAATTTAGATCTCAGTCCATAACTGGGTATGAGTAATAGGCACCTAACTAGTCTCACTTGCCTCTAGTCTTATCCCTTCAACCACTCATCCATATACAAAATGATCTTTCTAAAGTACAAATCCTGCTTTTATAATAAAGTCCAACAAGCTACTAAAGCTTAACATGCCTATCCTATAATTCACCAATTCACTCAGACATATTCTCAACAGAAATGAATGTATATGCCCACCAAAAGACATGGCCAGAAACATTTATTACAGTTTTATTCATAATAGCCATATACTTCCCATATTAGGTTGTATTTATTTAATTATAGGTATGCCCCACTAGACCGTAAAATTTTTAAGAGCAAAGACTATTCATATTTAAATCTCTAGAAATTGGCCTACAACCAAATCAGTAATAAGCTCTTCATGAATATTAATTAAATGGATATGTTTTTAATCTAATGAATCTATCTAGTGACATTATTATAGTCCCTAAATAACCTTTACTTAATTCTTCCAAATTCAGTCAAATAAAAATATGTACACATAAAGTCTGTACATATACAATAAAAGCATGTAATGCTTAATCATCACCTCTCAGCTGGACTGCTAAAATAAACAATCTTTTAAATTGTTCTTATGGCATCCATGGTGATCTTTTAAAAACACAAATCAGATGGTGTCACTCCCCTATTTAAAACCTCCCACTGGCTTCCCATAATCCTTTAAATGAAATCCAGCCTTCTGCCAGACCTCACAAAGCCCCTCCTACCTATCTCCTTGACCTCACCACCAAAACCATCTCCTTCCCTCTCTAGGCCCCAACGACACTGGCCTTCCTTCAGTTCCTAAAACACAGCAAGCTCATTCTCATGGAAGGATCTTTGCATTTGTTCCTTCTGCCTTAAATGCTGCTCAGCCTGAGCATGTTCTCAGGCTGGCTCCTTATTCCCTTCTTTTGATTGGGTAGTACTTACTCAGATAAAACCCCTAGAGCACCCCTCTGGTCAGTGTCACACTTCCCATCTTCCCTTGCCACACCAGATTACCTTATCTAGACTAATTTCTTGATAGTACTGACTTCTTTTTTTTTTTTTGAGATGGAGTCTCGCTCTGTTGCCCAGGCTGGAGTGCAGTGGCGCGATCTCGGCTCACTGCAAGCTCTGCCTCCCGGGTTTGCACCATTCTCCTGCCTCAGCCTCCTGAGTAGCTGGAACTACAGGCACCCGCCACCACGCCCGGCTAATTTTTTGTATTTTTAGTAGAGACGGGGTTTCACCGTGTTAGCCAGGATGGTCTCGATCTCTTGACCTCGTGATCCGCCTGCCTCGGCCTCCCAAAGTGCTGGGATTACAAGAGTGAGCCACCGCGCCCGGCCACTCTTTACTTGTTTGTTGCCTGTAAACTCCATGAGTTCAGAGCCCTTATCTGTCTTGCCCACCACTCTGTCTCTGGTGCATAAAATAATGTCTACTACATAATGGATGCTCAATAAATATTTGTGGTAATGAAGGGAAAACAAAGTAATACTGTAAGTAAATTGCATATTATTTCTAAATCTGAATTCGATGCATGTGAAACTCCATGGATACCTTGAAAAATACAAAAATCTGTTTTTCTGAACTAAAAATTTCAAGTAAACAAAGTTAACTCATCCCATCTCTTCATAGCAGTTGAGAACTGCAGTGAATTTATTAAAATGACTGTTCTGAGCTTTTTCTGAAGACCAATTAATTCTATATTTGGTTATCATGATTTTAAAAATTACTTAAGTCACAGGTTTTTTTTTTTTCTCCAGAATTCTTTTCCCATCAAGATTGAGATGCTGAATCAAGCTACACATAACAAAGACCTCTCATTCTCTGGGGCTGGCATTGCCCTTATTGTTCTATCTGATGCAGATGCCATTGGGCCAACTGTTTGCTTCGAAAACAGAGAGCGGGAATATGCACTTACTTGACTTTTTACAACTCCAAGTGGGAGTATCTGAGGAAATGAATACACAATCTGATCAACCAGCTATGTGATATAAGTATAAATAAATACATTGCAAGAAATTTACTTGTGAGGCGTTGGACTACCAAGCAGCTTCCAATACTTTCTGCATGAAAGATGTCATGCAAAATAAGTCAGGATTTCATCTGAAATCTTTATAACTTCCCCTTTTTCCCATACCAGGTTCTAAGCGTTGAACACAAAGGATATTGTTTGAGGTCTCTGAACTTACAAGACGTTTTTATCACTGAAATAAACAACTCATTCTAGAAAGCTAAGTTAGGTGCATTGCCACTTTATAAAAAGGCCCACTCACTGCATCAGTCATTAAATCCTCATAAGTGGAGGTCTACAGCATCGCTTCTTTGCCACAAGTCCCACTTTCATTCATTAATTTATTCAGAATATTTCCTGAACTTCCACTATGTTCTGCATACTATTATAGGACGCTGTGGATACAGAAAGGAACAACACAGACACACTCCCTATCCTCGTGAAGCCAACAATCAAGCAGAGAAGATAATTTAACAATTGTCTAATGGCGGTAGAAATCATTGCTCCCTATAAAAAGCTGCTTAAAAACATGAGAGGATCAGGTTTTGTCTTAGATGTAAGAGAAATTTCACTGAGGAAACATGGGAATAATGAGTAGGTGTGCACCAGGTAAACGGTGAGAGAGGGAACGTTTCAGGGGAGGGAACAGCATGTGCAAATGCCATGAAGTAACTTGGAACACAAGAAGGATAAAAAGAAGTTGATGTGGCCAAAGGAGAGTGAACCAAGGAAGAGTGGTGGAAGCTCAGCCAGAAGAACTTTGATATTCAACCTAATATCAATGTGAAGCTTTTAAAGGGTTTTAAGCAGGTGGGTATATCAGGATCAAATGTAAGTGTAAATGTGAGTATATCAGGATGAAATGAGTTTACATGAAGAATGAACTATATGAAAAAAAGAAAAGATTCAATTAGAAAACTACTGGAGAAAGCAACAGTGATGGGAGCAAAATTTCCTAAATGTTGATCACGATCTACTTTTTTTTTTTTTTAAGCAGGGTCTTGTTCTGTCGCCTAGGCTGGAGTGCAGTAGCGCGATGATGGTTCATGCAACCTCTGCCTCTCAGGCTCAAGTGATCCTCTCACCTCAGCTTCCTGAATAGCTGGGACTACAGGTATATACCATTGTGCCCAGCTAATTTTTTAATTTTTTTTGTAGAGATGAGATCTCACTATATTGCCCAGGTAGACTCAAACTCCTGGGCTCAAGTTATCCTCCTGCCTCAGCCTCCCAAAGTTCTGGGATTACAGGCATGAGCCACCATGCCTGGCTAATCCACCTTCATCAGAATCACCTGGAGTACTTGTTAAAAGTAGATTCATGGGCCCCACCTCCAACTTCCTAAATCCAAATCCCTGTAACTGAAGAAGGTGCATTCAATCCCGGTTATTATAACAAACATTGATGATTAAGAACCACGGTAACAATATTAGAGAAATTCCTATGATGACAAAATGAAATAAACCATGATTGAAGTAAAGTCATCTGCTTCTACTGAGCACGGTGTTATCATTCTCCTCTCCAGCTCTCTTCCTTACCCATAGAAAGGGGCCAATTTTATTCTTTTTCCATAGTCATTGACCGATACCAGTTTTATTCCGAGTAGAAGCATACACTTGCTTTAACTTGTTCCTGACTGGAGCAGATCAGAGGAAATGAATACAGAAGTCAATCAGTGTTACAAGTTCATTTTTGACTAGTAAATTTCAGATTGGGAATCATTATCTTTGGTTGTGTCTAATATTCAAAGCCCTTTTAAATACACAATCTCATTTGATCCTCACAATAATCCCAGTTTATAGATGGGACACTGAGGCTCAAACAGGACAAGCAATCTACCTGGTCACATTACTAGTAACTGACAGAGCCAAGAGTCAAAAGACAGAACCCAGATCCCTCAGACTCCAAAGCCTCACGGAAGGAGCAGCACCAGACGGCTGAGTAGGTCAGGACCCCCATTCGCTCACTGAAGACATCCCCACGTGCTGCCCTCTACCCCCACTCCACACACGCCAAGTAGTAAGGACCTACTCCGTGTCAGATGCTGTGAATAAATCACAAACTCAGCAACAAGTCAAAATTCCACTTATGGGGTGCTGGAAGGGAAAAGCATCACCATAGGCAAATTAAGTCATGGCTGTTCCATGTTACTGAAACCATTTGAAGACAAATATTTAGATTGCATATTAACAGGATAAAGGTCACGTGACTATGGGAAACTATAACTGTCTAAATTAAATAAAACATAGGTTTCTCTTGTCAAAGAGGTGTAATGGTCATGTCACTGGCAGTAATAGTATGTTTGGATTTTCAAAAATGCATTCTCCTCTCCTATTAAAAAAAAAGTTGCAACATTTCCCTTTCCAGGAATGTGATTTAACTTAAAAGCTAAGCTAATAATCACTGGCTATTTATTTGGTGAAAACAAAGAAAGCACTGTCTCTGCAAGTGGACACAATGGTCCTGGATGTGAAATGGATTTAAGTATCTGTTGTGAGTGACCATTATATTATGTAACCAATGGAGCTGCATGAATACCTATTACATAACTCCATACTGCTTTGTCATTCTAATTAAAGTGGAGACACTTTCCCTTCACATTAAAAAGTTTTCCTCAGTCACTACCATAGATTGTATAAAGTTTAAAAACTTATATCATATTGAGCCAGGGAAATAGCGTACACAGCTATTGTATCCAATGTAAATAATGAAAGAGAGGGAATAAGAAAAAAATGTTTTTCAAGGACTAAGAGGCAACTGTGGAGAAGGGTAAAATGTGTAGGAGGTCAGGCTACGCCTCTTGAACTGAAGAGCTATGCTTTTCAGCTATACCTCAATTGAAAATACAGCATTTTTCAAATCTACTTATGCGATTTGACAGGCATCTCACAGTCATTTAAAAGCACTTACTCATTCATTTTGCCAAAAAGACATGAGAGTAACAAACAGGCCACTGATGTCCTACAATAAAGCAACAGTCTGTGAAAGCAAAACCAGTGGGAGAGATTCCAGTTTAATAGTTTTTAAGTTTAGCTGCCATATATTTCTCTGTAGCTCCACACCTTTGGGTTAATTCCACACCTTTGGGTTAAAGGTCTCTGAGACTGGAAAGAAAGGAGGCAAAACATTTAACATTTCCAGTGGACCTGGAAGAAAGTTGTCCAGGGTGTCAATAAGGTTAAGGAAAAATCGAATTTTAAGAAACTGGTACACGGCCAGATGCAGTGGCTCACACCTGTAATCCCAACACTTTGGGAAGTGAAGGCAGGTGGATTACTTGAGGCCAGTAGTTCAAGACCAGCCTCGCTAACATGGCAAAACCCTGACTCTATTAAAAACACAAAAATTAGCTGGGCATGGTGGCGTATGCCTGTAATCCCAGCTATTTGGGAGGCTAAGGCACGAGAATTGCTTGAACCTAGGAGGCAGAGGTTGTAGTGAGCCAAGATCATGCCACTGTACTCCAGCCTGGGCAACAGAGTGAGAGTCTTGTCTCAAAAAAGAAAAGAAAAGAAAAAAAAAAAGGTACGTTTAAATCACATAACAATGGTCATTCATCGGAGAATTTAGTGTTCAATATAGGAATTATTTTCCCAAGGAGGGACCCTTTAAACATCAACATTCTAAAAGTTTCATTTATTTGATTAAAATGTTACTGAAATATGTTATTTTTCTGCCTTCAAAAGCAGAACATCCGGAGCACGGTTTAATCTTTCATTTACAGCTCAGTAGGCCATCAGTGCTACAAGGAACTGTAGTGCCTTCCCCTAGAGAAACTGACATAAATAGAAGTGCTTATTCCAAAGCTAAATGATCTCATATACCTATACACTTTTCTTATTTTTATGCCTGGTATTTCATCATCATCTTCTTCTTACATGCATTTATTCCACAAATAATCATGTGTCTTCCGTCGGCTAGGTGCTGTTCTAGACTTTGGTAATACAGCAGGGGGAAAAAAACAACCAAAACCCATGTCTTCATGGAACTTACATTCTAATGTAAGAAGCAGCAATCAATCAATCAATCAATAACAAGGAAACAAATGAACAAATAAAAAGGTATATTAGACAGTGGTGTTAAGGAGGAAGTAAAGCTGAAATGGAGGATAGGGAGTTCCAGGGTTAGGGGGAGTTGAGATTTGTTTATTTAAAAAATAGAGACAGGGTCATCCTAGCTAACATGCTGAAACTCCGTCTCTACTAAAAATACAAAAACTTAGCTGGGTGTAGTGGCGGGCGCCTGTAGTCCCAGCTACTCAGGAGGCTGAGGCAGGAGAATGGCATGAACCAGGGAGGCGGAGCTTGCAGTGAGCCAAGATTGCACCACTGCACTCCAGCCTGGGCAACAGAGCGAGACTCCATCTCAAAAAAAAAAAAAGACAGAGTTGGGGAGAGTTGCGATTGATTGATTGATTGATTGATTGATTTTAAAAATAGAAACAAGGTCTCAGTATTTTGCCCAGGCTGGTCTCACAATCCTGGGCTCAAGCAATCCTCCCACCTCAGCCTCCCAAAGTGCTGGGATTACAGGTGTGAGCCTCTGCGTCTGGCCTTCATGGTTGCAATTTATATGAGTGATTAGAGAAGGCCTTACCAAGAAGGTGACATTTGAACATAGGCTTCCACTGGGATTGTCAGTTTTTGTTGCTATGAGTGTGTCTGCTTCTAAAAGCCCCACTTTCTTCAGATTTGCTACTTCTACTCAACTGGAACAAGGAACTTCATTATGACTTTATACAAACAACCAACTTTGTTCTGCATTCAGAATTGATATGATATGCATTCAGAATTGATATGATATGCATTAAGAATGATAACCTCCTGGCCTTTCCTATGGGATAAGAGCTATTTGGGTTACTCAGAGGACTTTTTCATTAATGTTCAGTTTTAAAATATGCTTTGGAAAGCTGAAATGACCAAAAGTGAGAGGACATTACTTGTTTTTAGAGTACACAGGCTTACGTATTTAAAACTTTGGCCTCCCCCAAAGTCTATGCCAATGAATTAGTCTGTTACTGCTGCTACCTCCCTAGCTATGCTTTTCTGACTCCTAGGCTAACTGGTCTCAACCTTTTGGTCCCCTGAACATGACATTACTCACACTTGGCCTGCAATACTCTTTTATTTTCCATTTTCTCTATATCATTCATTCTTACTGCTTAAAGTATCACCGATGTGTAAATGATACCCAAATGTACACCTCTAACCCCAAATCTCTTCTAATACAGAAATCTTCCAGCATGATATGTCTAAAATTCAAATAATTATATCACTACCCTCCCACCAGCACCACAAAGAAGTTCTTCCCAGAATCCCTGTTTCTACTAATGATACCACTGTTCTCTTTGTTCAAATACACCAAAAGTCTTGGAATTATCTTTGACTCCTCCCTCTCAGGATACAAGCACTCACCAATAGCTATCAATGCTTTCTTCTAGGTTTTTATCTACTCTCTGATAGAAGGAAATAAAATAACTATTAGTCCAGACATAATTATGCTCAGTTATGAAAAATGGTTGCTGCAGGATATATAGAAACCTTGGCAGAGAGTGATTATGTTCTTGCAGAGGTGTCAGACATGTATTCCAAACATTAGGAAAGCATTATTATATAAACCTTCTTTAACAGGGAAGAGGCTTCAAGAAAGGTGAGACAAATATTTAAAATATGCAATGAAAGAAAGCATCTGAAGAGATCAAGGTGGTTGTACATGTTTTCCAAATTATAAAAGATAGAAAGCAGGTCCCATAATTAAAGCTGTATATATACTTAGGATAGCACATATTTATAAAACATAGTAACATGAAAGTGAATAGTATAATGAACTGAGCCTTGTCAAAATTGTTAAGGTCAAGTAAAAGGACTTTTTTCAGCTATTCTAGGAGTAAAAATAGGAAGGCAGTGGTTGCTGATAGGTGGGGTAATGTTAACTGATAACAGAGAAAAAGCAGAACTACTTCACTCCTCTTTTGCTTCTATCCTCCCTATCAAGGAAAATGATCTTCAAACTGGAAAGGGTAGGACCAGCATGGTGAAGAGGAAACTAAAGCCCAAGATAGAGAAGGTGATAGTAAGAAAGCACTTAGCCCTTTAAGTGATTTCACCTCTCCAGGGCTGGATAAATAACCTGGAAGGACACTAAAAGGAGAAGCAGATGTAACGAGTGGAATCTCCACAGAAATTAGAATCACAGTGCTGTCTGAAGGGTGTACAAGAAGGTATACCAATTTTTAGGCAGCAATTAAGGTAGACTGAAAACAATGGATGGGCAGTTCTGCCAACAAATGTTCCCAAAATCCCAGATTTGGTTTGTAAGCAATAATCACTAGGAACTAACATAAAATCACTGAGAAAAATAAAATCAGCCAGGCATAGTGGCCCATGCCCATAAACCCAACACCTTGAGAGGCCAAAGCAGGAGGATCACTTAAGCCCAGGAGTTTGAGACGAGCCTGGGTAGCATAGGGAGGCCCATCTCTAAAAAAAAATTAAAAGAATTAGCCATGGGGGGTTGCATGTAGTCCTAGCTATTCAGGAGGCTGAGACAGGAGGATCTCTTGAGCCCAGAAGTTTGAGGCTGCAGTAAGCTATGACCATACTGCACTCCAGCTTGTGTGACAGAGCAAGACCCTGTCTCTAAATCAAAAGAAAAAAAAATCATATCAAACTAACTTTCCATCCTTTTCTGATTCTATACAGGTAACATGGAATGCTACAGACATGATATTCACTGACTTCGAATAACTATCCCACCAACTATCTCCTTAGATCTCTATAGCTACAGTGGAACTCTGTAAGTTAAATAATTGTAGAGTTGCCTAGATATGTATCCAAATCCAATGTCACGGAATACTGAATGGTGAAAAAAATGTTAACTGGCGAGTATTGCTGGGAGTGGGGAATGTCTCCAGCAATATATCACAGAGCTTTATCTTTAGCCATGTTGAATAAATCATTTTAATAAATAAAGTAGATAATTATACAGAACCTTATTAAACTACACTGAAAGTTATAGCTAATACATTGGTTTACTGAATCAAAATTTTAGATGATTAGCTAAGACTAACAAAATTAAAAATAAATATTTTCTATATTTAATTTTTTTAATGAAACTTTCAAGCACAGGTTTAATGAAACTTAGTTTAATAATAACTCATATTTTTGAAGAAAAGACCAAAGAATATTTCTGGCTATAAGTCTTGGGGGCAATATATTTATAGAGGCCTAATTTAAGTTCCATACAATAACACAGTTAATATTAGGTGGAACTGTATGAAGCTGCCAATATTTAACCATTTTTAACTTATAAAACTGGTGATTTCATACAGTTCATTCTAAGAAGATTATATGTGGTGTTAAAAAAGATGTACAAAGTGCTTTGGCTTGAGAGAAGAATCACCTACTACCTTTTGAGAAACCAGAGAGGACTCACAGAAGTAGCATTTGAGCTAGAATTTGAGTGATGTCTGGGGATTTAAAGAGAAAGGACATTAAGGAAAGGAGGACATTTTAGACCTTGGCAACAGGGAGAGAAAAGCCCCTAAAACAGGAAAATAGCCCAGTTAGCTACAGTGTGGAGTTGCAAAGGTGAGACATAGGAAATCACACCAGAAAGGGAGATTGGAACTTGACTTTGAAGCCCTCAAATCTACTATGATAAGTGCTCTAAAATCCTATGATTTTCCTACAAAGGCCAACATTTGGCACATAGCAAGTGCTCAAATTTGAGTGAGAGTGAACAAATTGTTTGCAATAAGTATAAAACAAGAGGTCAACACAAACATAGCTCCTGATTGCCATGTCAGTCCGTCACTGGAGTCATAGTACTTTCCATCTACAAAGGCCCTTGACGATCTTTTAGTCTAACTCCCTCAAACATTTTGGGTGGCTACCAACAGGACTGGAAACACTCAAGCAAAGTAGAGGCAAAAGGCTGCCTGTTCCTCTGCCAATTCCTAGGGTAATCTAATTCACCAGGGCAAAATCTCCAAAGGAGATTTTGGTTCAATAACTCCTAAATATTGTACTTTTGGATTCCTTCCTGAAAATGAATGCTATCTAAGTCTACAAGTTTCAGAAAAAAATGTTTGGTGGCTTTTGTGGGCAATTGTTTTTAAAAAGTCAAACATGCCTAAGGTATAATTTTTAAAGAATCTGGCTCCAGGAGAAAAAGCTGAAGCATTAGTCACATGGTTTACATTTCTTCCTCTTGCCTGCCAGATTTTTTTTTTAATTAAGAAAAGAAAAATGGGTCAGCCCAAAAGAATTTTTACAACTGTCAGAATAAATACAAGGCCCATGTAACCCCATAAACTTCATTTTTGGAGCCTTTTCTCCCTTCTCTCTGTGGCTTACAGTGTCATTTATTTAGAACCCAGCCAAAAGTACAGCTCTGGTGACCACCCCTACATCTTTTGTACTGTAAGGACATGTTTTCTGTCAGGCAGGAAGAAGACAGACGTGCTTCTAGATTAGAATACAGCCTCTTCTGATTTCAACAGGATATGATGCAGGGAGGATCTGAGGGTCACAGGGAATCCTGTCCAATTCATCTTGGCTCTAAGGTCAATAGGAATCACCCTGCTTCTTAGAAAGTATCACCACTCATGAGACCATTTTGAAAAAGTCTCCGAGAAGCAAGTAACCAGACAAAAGTCATTCTTGGACTCCAGGGACACTTTAGGGTTGAGCACACAGGTCCAGCCTTCGGTGGAAAGAACTGCAGCTATCCTTAGTTCACCCTTCACTCTGGAAGTCTCCTGAGTGGCCACTGCTTTTAGGATGAGCACTAATGTTCAGGTTTACTTTCCTGCAGGGGTCTGGTCTAGTTGAAGAGTCCCAGAATAGCTTTTACCAACCAGACCTAAAATCTATGAAGTGTTCCTGGTACCAACCTGCCCTCTTACAGAGCAGACCAGGCCTCCTGGTAATGCTTCAGATTAAGTCAGGCCACCCCAGATTACTAATCTTCAAACTTTTTAGCCATGATTCATAGTAAAAAGAAAAAAATACATTTTACATGGGATTCAGTCCACACATGCACATACTTAAAAAGTTTTACAATAATGACATTCTAATATTTTCTATTCCATTCTGTTCTGATTTTAAAATATTGATTTTTAGCTCACCTAATTAACTTCAGAACCCACAAATAAACCACAAGCTGCATTTTGAAAAGTAAGGCCTGCGAGCAACATTGTCTGGTAGAAATATAATGCTAGCCATAGGCAATTTTAAATTTTTTAGTTGCCAAATTAAAAACATTGAAAAGAAACAGGTAAAAGTATTATTATTATTATTTTAGACGGAGTTTCGCTCTTGTCGCCCAGGCTGGACTGCAGTGGCACAATCTCAGCTCACTGCAACCTCTGCCTCTTGGGTACAAGCAATTCTCATGCCTCAGCCTCCCAAGTAGCTGGGATTACAGGCACCCGCCACCACGCCTAGCTAATTTTTGTAGTTTTAGTAGAGACGGGGTTTCACCATTTTGGCCAGGCTGGTCTCAAACTCCTGACTTAAGGTGATCCACCAGCCTCAGCCTCCCAAAGTGCTGGGATTACAGGCATGAGCCACCACGCCCAGCTGTAAAATTAATTTTAACGATACATTTTATTCAACCCATTTTACCCACAATATTACCATTTCAACATGTGATCACTATAGGAAATTACTGAGATATTTTACATTATTTTTTCAAATGCTGGTACGGATTTTACAGGTACAGAACATTTCAGTTAGGACTGGCTATATTTCAAGTGCTCAATAGGCATATATGGCTAGTTGTTACCATATCAAACAGCACAGGCCTAGAGTTCTGGACCCACATCCTCCAGAGCAAGAGACCCGCAATGATGTCTAGAAGCAGAAGGATGGAGCACCATCCACTCCGGCTGAATTCCATTGCACGTTTGTCACATGCCCTCATCTCATATGGTGCTATCAGGGTCCTCATGCAAGCCCCACACCCCTGATACAGGATGGGAGATTTCGTGGGGGTAAAAAACAGAAATGAGGCTCATTAACCAATAATAAGCATTATCACCTTAAAACTCCTCAAACACAAAGTCCAAATACATTCTTTTGTCTGTGGCATCAGAAACATAACAAACATCACAAACGATTCAAATTAGAAAGTAACCTTCAGAGAATTTGTTCTGAAAAATATTTCTTGCCTATCACAAACTGAATAGATAGCATGATTGCAACTATGTTAAAATGTGTGCCTGTGAACAAAAATTGGAAGATAATAAGTAAAAGTGAAAAGAACTGTGTTATCATGGCAGAATTACAGATGATTTTCTTCTTCTTTAAAAACAAAACGACATAGGACATATAGGTGTGGGCAAGGACTTCATGTCTAAAACACCAAAAGCAATGGCAACGAAAGCCAAAATTGACAAATGGGATCTAATTAAACTAAAGAACTTCTGCACAGCAAAAGAAACTACCATCAGAGTGAACAGGCAACCTACAGAATGGGAGAAAATTTTTGCAACCTACTCATCTGACAAAGGGCTAATATCCAGAATCTACAATGAACTCAAACAAATTTACAAGAAAAAAACAAACAACCCCATCAAAAAGTGGGCAAAGGACATGAACAGACACTTCTCAAAAGAAGACATTTATGCAGCCAAAAAACACATGAAGAAATGCTCATCATCACTGGCCATCAGAGAAATGCAAATCAAAACCACAGTGAGATACCATCTCACACCAGTTAGAATGGCCATCATTAAAAAATCAGGAAACAAGAGGTGCTGGAGAGGATGTGGAGAAATAGGAACACTTTTACACTGTTGGTGGGACTGAAAAATTGTTCAACCATTGTGGAAGTCAGTGTGGCGATTCCTCAGGCATCTAGAACTAGAAATACCATTTGACCCAGCCATCCCATTACTGGGTATATACCCAAAGGACTATAAATCATGCTGCTATAAAGACACATGCACACGTATGTTTATTGCAGCACTATTCACAATAGCAAAGACTTGGAACCAACCCAAATGTCCAAAAACGATAGACTGGATTAAAAAAATGTGGCACATATACACCATGGAATACTATGCAGCCATAAAAAATGATGAGTTCATGTCCTTTGTAGAGACATGGATGAAACTGGAAAACATCATTCTCAGTAAACTATCGCAAGGACAAAAAACCAAACACTGTATGTTCTCACTCATAGGTGGGAATTGAACAATGAGAACTCATGAACACAGGAAGGGGAACATCACACTCCGGGGACTGTTGTGGGGTAGGGGGAGGGGGGAGGGACAGCATTAGGAGATATACCTAATGCTAAGTGACGAGTTAGTGGGAGCAGGGAATCAACATGGCACATGGATGCATGTGTAACAAACTTGCACAGTGTGCACATGTACCCTAAAACCTAAAGTATAATAAAAAAAAAAAAAAAAAAAAAAAAAAAACGAAACAAAATGGGCTAGTCATAGTGGCTCACGCCTGTAATCCCAGCACTTTAGGGGCCCAAGGTGGGAGGATTGCTTGAGGCTAGGAGTTCAAGACCAGCTTGGGCAACATAGCGAGACCCCCCATCTCCACAAAAAATTTAAAAATTAGCCAGCCATGGTGGTATGCACCTGCAGTCCCAGCCACTCGGGCGGCTGAGGCAGGAGAACCGTTTGAGAGCAGGAGTTCAAAGCTGCAGTGAACTATGATCACACCACTGCACTCCAGCCTGGACAACAGAACAAGACCCTGTCTCTTAAAAAAAAAAAAAAAAAAGTATAATGTTGCTTCATCACTCTTTTAAGGATGGCATTGCTTTAAAAAAAAGTCCATCCTTCTTTTCTGAAGCAAACATTTATGCCATTGAACACCAATGCAAAGAAAAAGGCAAGGAAGCATGCAGGAAGGTTCAGAAGTCATCAGAACACTTAATTTTAATGGAGCCAATTACAGTTGGGACAATGTAAATGAAAGCACCTAAAAACAGAATTCTGAAATTCTAGAATTCTGAAAACCTCTTGCATAAACTTTACATTTTGCCTAAAGTGAAAATTTCAAAGTTAAGAATGTAAAACCACAGAATAAAGAAAAGTGTCAGAGGGCCAGAGAGCAAGGGAATTGAGTTTTACTAATGAAAATGTAAAAGTATACCCAAAATATTATGTAATTTATATCACTTATTAAGTCTCCTTTTGCCTGTGAGTTCCGGTAAGAAAGGTGCACCACAGAAAGTACACTACACGACAAGCCTGCAACATAAATCTCAGAATAACAGGCCTCATCATTATGGGCATAACCTTCATTACTATGTTCATGGAGATGTGTCAGATACCTTCATAAAAATGTGTTATGTAGGGCAAAGCCTTATTGGCTTGACACTGGGTCAATGCAAGTTTGAAGCCAATTATAGGCCTCAGATACCAGATATAATAAGATATATGAAAATTCTAAGTAGAATAACTTCAGAATTCAAAGCAGAAACTGAGTTCCCAGAGGTCTATCCTTGACCCATGACTCAAACCTATATGTCACTAAGAAGTATATGGATTAACTCTAAATTCCAAGTCATCCCATCTATAAAGGTTACTATCATACCTAGGCCATTTTTAATACAATCATGAAATGTGTAGGTCAAGTAATGATGACAAAGATGAGGCAATAGCATCATTTTCTTTTTTTTTATTGTATCAGTAGTTGGAGTATACAATATAAGTTAAATTCAGCTGCTTCAATGTTTTCCTTTTGCTTCAAAAAAATGGAATTTACAATATTACCAAATACCAAAAAAAAGTCACTAAAGATACATGTTCTATAATAAAGATAAGGCCAAACAATTTATAAGATGCTCACTAAGTACTAACTATGTCCCAAACACTGTCCCAGGTTATGGGAATATGATGATTAATTAAATATGGCCCCCGCCCTTGAAACACTGAAACGAATAGGGCAAAGAGAAACATTTTTTTTAATAGTGTGATAAGTGCTGTAATACAGCTTTTGGTAAAGTGCTAAGGAAACTCAGATAAAAGGATCATTAATCCAGAAGAGAAGTCGGGAAAAGTAGAAGAGTATAACATTTGAGTTGCAACTTGAAAGGTAAGTAGGATTCATCGGTTAACCAGTGAACAGAAAAGCAGGGCAGGCAAATCAATGCCATAAGCAGTGACACAGTGATAACAGAGCTGCACATAAATGTGAACTTTACTATGGCTGATGAAACCAAAAACTCCGGATTCTCTACTAAGAATAGGACCAGGTCTTTTCACGGAGACATAACCATATAGGTTATGTCTGGAGGTCCAGATGGAAGGAAACCTTTTAAACCTCTTTTGCCGCTGAGAAGAGGATCATTATCCCTGCTGCTGTAACAAGCAGCGTAATAGTGAGTTCAGGTTGGGGCTGGGCACTGAAATCAGAGCTGCTGTCATCAGCACTTTTTATCCCAGTCATCTAAAGTTTTACAAGCCTTTATCCCTCGAGCAGACACTCATTTGTGGATTGTCTAGATCAACATTGGATAGGAAGTCATTTCTGTAAAGAATATCATAATCCTCCAACTCTAACCAAAGAATGTTCATGAGGAAACACTTTAATCAACTTTCGGTCCCTGAGAAACACTTCTGTGGGAACAAAACAGCAGCAAGTCCCTCCAGGATGCCCTTAACAGTATGTTGTCTGAAAGCTGGTTCCTGAGGTTCAACTGGTCACAGTATCATTGCTTTGCACAAAAACAAGTGTTACACGCATGCCTTGAGTCAGTGTACAAAGAGTCCCTTCTCCTCTACCACCACACACAGTCAGTAGATTCAGGGAGAATTCAGTGTTTGTCAGTAACACTTAACATAAGTAAATCACTTATTAAGCATCTTTGTAGGAGAGATTTAATTTTCAGTTACAGCTCTGAGTACAAGGGTCATTTAACTCCATAAGTCAGCTGAGAACAGGGAATGAATGCTGGGGTTCAAGTATCTTGAGAGACAAGGAAAAGATCTTTAGATGCTCAGGGGGATCCCATATGAATAGAAGGAAGGTCGGATTTGTGGCCGAGCAGCCAAAGACCCTGGAATCTATTTTTAAGTCAGAAGAAGGACAGGAAGGAACAGGAACAAAAAAAGGAACTCACACAAGAGAAATGGAAAGCAAGAAGGAAGCAGCTATAATCAGCAAATGGAAAGACAGTGAGAAAAATAGATCTTTAAAACTGTGTTCCTAACAGGGAGGCCAGGAACACTGCTGGAAAAGAATGAAAGAGAGAAGAAAACATAGAAAGCAGCAACAGGACTACTCAAAGGAAGTATTTTAAATGTCTACATTTTATGAGGGTCAGTGTTGGTCAGCTGGTAACATTCTTGCCTCTGGGATTAGGTCATGAGTTCAAGTCCTACTTCGGGATTTGGCTTCAGACCAACCAAAAGCTAATTTTCCAGGACCTCTGCAAAGATGGAAGCACTTTCCATTCCTTGGTGCATTATTAGCTTTATCACCCTTCTCACAACAAATTAAAAGTACCAGAAAGAAAAACAAGAATCAAAGAAGAAATAGAACATTTTCAAACACAAAATATCCACTGCATTTGTCTTAAGAATCCTGTGAGTATGGGGTATTTTTTTCCCACAACCAATCTACAGACAGAAGCCTTGCTGTCTGCATTCTCGATGCACCTGGAATCCCAGTGGGGACAACAGTGGTAGCAGAGGAAGCACTACTCCTAGCTGAACATCACCTCTCATTAGGTAATCAGCAAGTGGCAGCAAGTGGGAAGAAAAGAAAGCAGAAAAGATTGCCTCTGGAACGAAGGAAAAAAGGCAAGACTAATGAACAGAGCCACATGCCTATCAAGCATTTAGGTGGTGAGTAGAGAGAAAAAAAGAGAGGCCTCTAGATTAAATGACAGTAAGAATATCCTTATATTTGTATAACAACTTACATATTAAAAAATACTTTTATATACATTAACTCATGTGATCCTCACAAAAATCATAGGCAGAGTAAAAACAGATATTAAAGCCATTTCACAGGTGAGGAAATGGAAGATTCAGAAAGTCACAACCTCACAAGCAACTCAGCTCATTCCTGGCTGAGGCATTGGGGCTCAGGCATTGTATAAGCTAATCAACATGTAGCACAGTAAGAAATTTTATCTTTTATCTCATGTAGTTTAGTCCAAGACTTGAAATTGATGGTGCAAGAACAATTTGCTAACATCCTAAATTATGTCCTATTAAGAAAGATTAGCATAATGCTTACCAAGCAGTTTTTAGAAAAATTGTTTCCAACTCTCTGATTTTTCTGTCAGAAATGGCAAAACAGAAGACAGAATATGGCCCACTGTTAAGTAATAAAATATTTTTTAAAGCACAAAAATAATACCAACAAATTACTTTAGAAAAACTGAAGGAATTTCAAATGCAAAATGTTGGAGCCCAAGGAATAATGCAGTCTTTCATTATGCAAGGAGCCAGAGAGATAAAATACAATAGATGTTATTTCTAATATACGAGGATTACTAAACCCTGCCATGATTGTTCCTTCCTCTCAAATGTACAAAATGAGAGAGGGATGTTAATGACATGTCCTAAAACCTTGCTAATACTGTTTCTTATGCAATCTGGTGTTACATATAACACCAAGCTTCAGGGCGTCCATGTAAGAAAGCCACCCAGGTCTCTCCAAGGTTCCACGGAAGGGTCCTAGAGGGCCCTGACAGTGGGAGTGCTGATGAGAGCCCCACCACTCAATGAGTTGAGTGCACACCATATCCTAGGCACTGTGCTGAGCACCTTACATACATAACTCATTTACTCCTGACAGTCATTCCATCAGGAAGGCACTGCTATTCTCCCCTTTACCGGCAAGGAGCTCAGGCCTAGAGAGGTTAAGTAACTTCACAGCTCAGGCCTGTATAGCTCACATGTGGTAGAGGTGAGTTTTGCATGGAAGTCTGGCTTTAAAGCATAGGTTCTTGACCACTGCACTAAGCTACCTCCCTATTCCAGGGCTCCTGCTGAACATACTCCTGAAAATGAAAAGCAGCCAGGAGGTGCCAGTGTCTACAAAGTCCCCAACTGAGCTAATTCCCTAGCCAGGCCTTGATGGCTCTGGGCCCTAAAGTCATTTTTAAAACAGACATGTTTATCATGTCATGTCTTTAGAAGCAATCAGCCTTTGGACAGAAAGTGGCAAGTCTTTTCCCTGTGCTTCACAAACTAACCAAATGCTTCAATTACCTCAGTTTTCTATTTAGGAGTATCAGTTATCTCAATAAACAATTTCAAGTATTGCAATTTAATTTCTTTTTTTTTTGAGATGGAGTTTCGCTCTGTTGCCCGGGCTAGAGTGCAGTGGCACCATTTCTGCTCACCGCAACCTCCACTTCCCAGGTTCAGGCGATTCTCCTGCCTCAACCTCCCCAGCAGCTGGGATTACAGGCACATGCCACCATACCTGGCTAACTTTTGTATGTTTAGTAGAGACGTGGGTTTTCGCCATGTTGGCCAGGCTAGTCTTGAACTCTTGACCTCAAGTGATCCACCCATCTGGACCTCCCAAAGCGCTGGGATTACAGGCGAGAGCCACCACGCTCAGCCAAGTATTGCAATTTTAATTGGAAAAGTCATGACTATAAAGCATTTTATTTTTAGCCAATGTCTAAACCAGTTTCAGTTATTTTTACCTACATACTTAAATGTTCTTTTCTTAGATAAATATTGTCCACAGACTCTAGCTCCATCACCATTAATGACAGAAGTTATGGGCATAATAAGAATGGCACATAACTATGGAAGAATTACTAGCAAGAGGGTTGCGGAGAGATTCAGTTGATATGACTGACCAAAGACATCCTACCCTTAGCAGAAAAGGTTTGCTTTTTGCCTTCAAATTGTGTTCAGAATTAAGAAACTGGAAATACTCAGCCTTGGCTTCATTTTTATAAAAGATGAAAATGAGTATTTAAAACAGCAGGAAACAAGGGAAAAAAGTTGAATTGCTGAATTCTTTGCAGAAAAGAAAAGCATAAAAAACTTCTGGGGGAGTTTACATAGGATTAGATTAACTGTGCTGAAACAAATTCAAATGAATGGACCACAGATGGCATAAGCAATTAAATGCTAGAAAATGTAGGGTAATGAGTCTGTGAGAGTTTAAAAAAGATCTAGAACCACCAGCAACACCCCACCCCCAACCACCACCACTGTTATCCTCAGAAGTCATACGCTGCATAACATAAAGGAGAAGGTGGCTTTGAGGAAACAAGCCAAGCAGAGGCCCAAAGCATTGGGAAACATATGCAGTCACATCAGTGGAAAGACACAGGTATTTCTACAATGACAAGACAAAAGGATCAGTGGGAAATGACATGATTCTCTCTCTCTCTGTATGAGACTAACTGAGCTTCCTACAAGGTGGTGTCTTCTACCCAATGTTGTAAGCTTGTTCTCCTTTCTTCCTCTGTTTTTATTCCTTTTTAAACTAAAAGCAGTTCTCCGAGTAAAGTCAATCAAACAATCTCAATAATGACACAATTAAGGGAAACCAAGCAAAACATGACAAAATCAAGCTTTGATCAATTATATAGAAGAGGCCATAAGTGACATTATAAGGTGAACCAAATCCTAAAAAATAAAATGTGAAAAGACATTTTAATATATAGGCTGTGTGTGTATTTAGGTGAGAGAGTGAGACTGAGAGGTGGTAGCAGTAAACCAGGGAAGCATTCTATCTTACTGAATGTTTCTTTTATACAAGGGTGAGAATTAGCAATCAGAGTGAGCCTTTAAGAACAGCAATGTCAGCTGCTAGGATGAAGAGTATCAGACAGAATTTAAACACACTGTGTAGGAAGATGGAAAAAGACCAGGACACCTAACCATAAAATTTCTTGTGTCCCTAACAACACAATTATAAGTTTAACTGCTGTTTTCTAAAATACAACTCTGTAATCATAGTCCTGCAGGTTCCATATTTATTCTCTCTCCATGGTCTGCAGATTCAATTTGTTTGGTTTGTAGGGAAACAGAAGACTTTAAAAAAAGAAAGGAAGAAAGAAAAAGAAACCACAAGCTCTGCAAAGTTCTCTGGAATCTGAGAAGTCAAGCAGGGCTTTCTGCCTTGTTCATGGTGAGCCTAAACTGAGATTTCGTCTCTAGACGTGACACGTCAGGCATGCCTGGATCTGGTTTTTCTGCCAAGCCTTCTGACAGGAACGCAGGCATTTGCTAGTGTATATGGAGGAAGGCCGACTTGAAGTCCCCAGTACATTTCACCCAGTGAGAAGAGGCCAACACTGACTCCAGAAAGCCTTTTGCTGACCTGCTCTTTGAAACCAGCGTGCCTGCCGGGAATCCTCGCCCTGCGCCCCGCCTACACTCATCCCCACCTACCTTGTCCACTCTGCCACCACATCTTCAGTCAGGTCCTCATCCCTTTCTTCACCTCATTACCACTAAAGAAAGCCTCCTCCTGGGTCCCCGTGCTCCAGTCTGGCTCCCTTCCGATGCATCTCCCCTGCAGCTGTCAGTCATTGTTCTAAAATGCAAATCTGACACGCCACTCTGCTTAAAACTCTTCAATGACTATGCTAACATTAAAGATGAAGCAGATTCCATAGCTTAGCATTCCAGGTTCTTGGTGACATGACTCATGCCTTTCTCTCCAGCCCCCTTTCATCTCCCTTTCCCACCAGGTTCCCTTATCTCTTCCCCAGGCTGAGCCTCACAGGGGAAGTCTCATTTCAGGCCTCCATGCCTTCCCACAGGCTGTGCTCACTAGTCGGAATGCTGGCCCCCAGGGTCCCAGCCCTCATTTAACTCCCAATCATCCGTCACTTCTCCACTGAAGGGCCCTCTCCTCTGTGCAGCCTTTCTGGACTGCCCACCTGTCACTCGCATTTGATTTAAATGCCCCTGATTCTGGGCTCCCCTAGCAATGGTCATACTTGCCACAATATATTGTAATTAATTCAACTTTGTCTCCCTCACTTACTTGTAAGTCCCTCTAGAACAAGGAGTATTTTACTTTAACATGGTGTCTGGCATAAAGCAGGCTTTTGATGAATAAATGAATGGTATGGAAGGAGAGGTTAGCAGGCTCAAATGCAAATGACAGAATCATATAGAAATATGCAACAGCAGTGAGGGAGTTCGCACTGGATGTGTTTACTAGCAAATGACCCAGAAACTGCCAAAATCTCCAAAGAACTCCAAATCAACTCTACATCTCGAGATAGCCACACCCATTGGCAACCCAGACACAGAGCTGAGCTTCTCTGGTGGAATGAAGTAACATTTCTTATCTTCCCCCATTTAACCAAAACTTTTCTTGCTCTGTTTATAGAAATTAATTTTTTATGTAAAAAGAATATGATGGTACAAATTAGAATGTTTTACTATGTAGTGTATTTTTGCATATCTTAACATAAAACACATAAGACAGTCAAAAAATTCTGATTATTTAGAAGGGGGAAGCTTAAAGAGACACATATACCCTGGGCAAAGGAAACTAAAAGGAGTGGAATTGGGCAGTGACAAATTCCAGCTAAGCTCTAAAGTGGAAAGGCACAGTATTTACCTTATTTCTCTCATTTTCTTTCTAAGAGTAAAACTCCAAGAGGCTTTTTCTTTATAATTTCACAGAAATAAGAATAAAATATGTTCATAAAATTGTTTTAACAGAATATACACTTTTAAGTATAAGGAATTAATGTGCCTCTTATATTTATGCCATTATGTACTTGCTGGGAGTTGACATGCATTTTGAACTCAGCTGAGTATTCCCTGGATTGGTGAATTGAAATGGATATTCTTGATTACATGTCACATATTCCTAACACAGATCCCAACAGAATTTGAAAGCACCAGCACCAAAAGGATCCAGTGTAATAATATCTCAGGCAATTTAAATTTACTATATTTTCTTGATTGGTAGAGGCTACCCTATCACTGGATTAATAATTTTAAAAACACGTTTCGAAGGTCAAAATTAAAAATATCAGTTGGTTCATTTACACATAGCTGCTAAATTCTGAAATCTACTTTCTAAAGCCTAAATTAAACATTCCAATAGACACATATAATGCAACCCAAGGGCCTGTTTTCCTAGATGAAAACAAGGATGACCAACTATAAACTAAAGGCTCCTCTAGGGCTTATCTCCTTACAATTCTAAAATCCCACTCCTGCAGTTTCCAACCACACATAATTGTAATGCTAGCCCATGCTTTTTAACTCATGCATTGCCTTTTTTTTCTTCAACATTCAGCAGCAAGAGAAGTACAACTGGACCTCTTGGTTTTAAAAGGCACTGGGGAATGTTCGTTAAAATGAATAATTGATACCTTTGTGCCCTGCTTTGTTCCCAAATGGGTGTAAGACAGCTATAATCATTATCTAATTGATTTTTCTTGCTCCCATGCCCCTTTCTTCTTCTTTGTAAGTGAACATCTTCATGTAGACTTTGTTTTAAATGAGAACCAACTATGCATTCATACTTATAAAAACAATATTAGTCCCCCAAAGAAGGATGAGGCATCACCTATTCATTCAACAAACATGTATTGAGTTTCTGCCAACTAGATGGCCATGGTTGCAAGCTTACAGTCTAACGGAAGATAACAAACAAGTAAACAGGCAATTACAACAGACTGAGGTAAATGCACGACAGGGAGATGCAGAATGCCTCTGGAGCACACAGAAGGGACGCCTCATCCAGTGCTGGGGGATTACAGAAGGTTCCCAGAAGTGAAATTAGCTGAAAACTCCAGGAACTGTATGCCATTTGAAGGCAACATGGATAGCAACAACACAAAAATGCCAGGTAGAGTCAATCCGAATAGAACATCCAAGTGAGATGTTCTCAATTCTCAATCTCAATTGAGATTCTCAATTCTCAATCTCAATCTCAATCTCAAATCTCAATCTCAATCTCAATCTCAAATTCTCAATCCAGATGTGACAAATGGTTATCTTACCACGGTCCCCGCATAACCCACGGTTGGCCACAATTTGCCCAAACGCCACGTTCTATAACCTAATGTTTCTAGGTTCTTTTATTTCTACATATATTCAACTTTCTCCATTCTATTTCACTCTCTTTACCAGACCCCCATCTATCTTGTATTTCAACTCGGTCCCACAGACATTTATCAAGAGCCTATGTGGGAAACGGTGTGACAAATACTGGACCCAGGGCAGAAAGGCCCCAGTGCCCCACCACAAGGACTGCATGACCACAGAAGTACAGGACTAAGAAGAGCCACGTGACTAACCACTGATCATTCCACTGCCCACAAATTCTGCAGAAGTGACCTAGCACTCACAATCCTGCTTGTAAAACGAATATCCTCACTTGGAACTTATCTTAGGCTGACATGTTTTTTGGACCCTGAGTCTGTCATATTCTGAAGACAACAGCATGAACTCTTGACACCAAAGCCCTTCCCTAACAGTTGAATTCTTTTCCTCTGTCCCTTTGAGTATTCATCCTGAAATGCTACACTTCCTGCTTCCAGAGGATACTGATATTTTCTTAACTCATTTCTACATTATTCACTATCCATATACAACCACAACACTGGGACCAAAGACAAATAACAAGTTTTGACACTTTGCAATTCCAAAAATCACAAGATAAGCGAGTGTCTGGGTGAAATTACTTCTTTTTTTAAGAGACAGAGTCTCACTCTGTCACCCAGGCTAGAGTGCAGTGGTGCAATCATGGCTCGCTACAGCCTTGACCACCCCGGCTCACGCAATCCTCCCACCTCAGCCTCCCAAGTAGCTGGGACTACAGGCACACGCCACCACACTCAGCTAATTTTTTAATTTTATTTTTATTTTTTAGTAGAGACAGGGTCTTGCCCAGGCTGGTCTTGAGCTCCCAGCCTCAAGCAAATCAGCCTGCCTTGCCCTCTCAAAGTGCTGGGATTACAAGAATGAGCCACTGTGCTAGGCTCGGAATTGCTGTTTAATGTCTCCTCCAATCCTAAGATTTTTAAAAATTTGTGACATAATTGAAGTCATTTTTCTTCGAGAATTATAGGTGGGTAAAATTATCCCAGCCAAAGATGTTATTGTAAAGGGAAAATGGGTCAGCATTTCAATAATATTTGGTTTTTCAAAGTTGCCAACATAATCTCACTGTCAATGGGCAAGGATGCAGCTGTATGTACAAGTAAACTGGGCCTGGGACATACTTGGTTGTAGTTTTCTAAACACAGAGTTTTACTTTAAAAGATCAACTGAACACAGAATTTAACAGACAAAATAAAAAAGAATGACCTAAATGTTTTGGACTGTATAATACTTCACATCTGAGGATATGTAATTATTTTGCTCTCCTCCCCAAAATTGAATCTTAATTATGTTTTGAGATCTGAATACTAGAAAATACAAAAATTACGTTCCGTCTTTTAGGCATTTGGAATAAGCATTATAGACACGTAACAAAGCTATGCCTACCCTCACATGCTACATAACCTCATACGTATCTTCATATCTTCGATGCACCCTGCTTTAAACCCCCAAAATGGGGAGTTTATCAGTGAGATCATAGCTTCACAACAAATATCTCAATTTGCAGCTCAAGTTATAATTCTAGACATGAAAAAAAGAAAGTTACATCTCTCAAGTCTTGCAACATTAGGGAAAAGCACACCCAAAGCATCCTCAGTCTTTTGAGCCAATGTTCTTTTCTACTACTATGGAAACAGCCTTAAGGTCCCAGGAAATTCTTCACAACAAGGAGGCAACCATCTGGATTTGAATCTGGTGTTTACCACTTCATAGCTGTGTGACCCTGGCAAACAATTTAACCTCTCTGGGCATTAGTCTCTTCATGTTAAAAAAAAAAAAAAAGAGAGAGAGAGAGAGATCATCATAACACCACCTTCCTCAGAAGGTTGTTGTCATACTGCAATAATTTCCTCACCTGACCCCATTCTCTAGTAACTCTGAAACTAGTTACTTTGAGAATTTTGAAAGGGTACTGGAATACAGGAAAACAAACATGGGGAAGCCACTCTGTTCTAAAGAGAAAGGTTTGTAATTGCTATGGCCCAATGGGTTGAGTCACATTTAATTAAGTCTGGAATTTTCACGGACAAAAACAGAACTTCCCAACAGGACACCTAAGACAAGAAAACATGTAGATTAGAGCTGGAGAGCCCCTAGGAACTTGCAATAAAGGAGTAGGCTGGTAGCAGTAAATCACACTTTGTTGAAATGGGGGCAAGGGGGACAGATCCTCCATCAACTAGAGCCAATCTTTTCACATTATCCTCCTTCTCAATATTTCATATCTACTGTTGAATCCAGGGTGAATTAACTCGGAACTCTGTATAAATTTGAGAACACTGAGAGAAGGGAGAGAGAAGAAAAGAAGTGAAGTCTAGTGAAGAGAACAGTCAGTGGGGATTACTAAATAACTCTGAGGATCTAAATACATGACAGTTTGTAGATGTGGGGCCTATAGAGTGAACCCCTCCATTTCCAATGACTTACTCATAACTAATGTTGTATATGGCTAAAAACTAAAACAGTCACCCAAGCAACATCAGTCTCATTAGAAAGAGAGGAATAACCTGATACCAAAAAAACGTAATGACCCTTTTGAAGACAACTGGTTCAGAAGTTGTGAATCATTCTGAAACACCTAGAGGCCAAACCACATGGATGCCACCTTTAAATAAAATACATACACACAACCACCAAAAACAAAGCGATGACTTGTCAGAACTCTAGTTCTGCTTTCCCTATCAGGTCTGCTGGTGATGTACATAACTAATTTTAAAATCATATTCTGAGTAAGGTAGGTACTTGGTAAGTGAAGACCTCTAGTTCTCACTGGAAGGCTCCTATCTTTCCAGACCACACCTGCAGATGTCATTAACAGTTTATGGCCCTCATGGGTGATACCTTGGCCCAAAGTACAGTAGCAGGAAAGGCCTGAGCTGAAGCAGCTGGGGAAGCCCAAAGCAACGAATGCCTGTGTCAGCAGACTCATGGCAGAGGAAGTGATTGCTGCCGGCCATGGGCCACCATCCTGCCTTAAACTCCCTGGAGTTACAAGTCACACGTTACCACTACTCTTAATAGGAGGCCCTGTGCAATTTTGTGTCCTATCCTCCTTCACACTTCACCTTTGAATGCTGCTCAAAATATTCTGAATTTTCAGAGACTCCAAGCCGCTAAAGATGGGATGCAAGTGCATAAATCTTCAACACTCTGAAGCCCATCTGCTAGAATAAGGCCAGCCAGGTGAAATCACACTCCATCCCCTCTATTCAGCCAACCATTATTTCCTTTCTCAAGGCTTTTTGGGTCGCCTCTCACTGCCTGGTCTGAGAACTACTTCTCCTTCCAGATCAAGAATCCCTTCATTCTTCCACGTTTGACATTTGCCCAAGTAGTGATCCTGTCGCCAAGCTTTCCATTTCTCACATTTGCTTTATTTGGGATGTGTTGAAGGATCTACTAGATGATACCTACAAACTTGCACGACCTCACCCAATATTTTACAATCTCAGTGGAAAAGAGTCCCGTTTACAGAAGCAGCATTTTTCCAAAGGCCCACCACTCTACACACAAAGTAGTGGGTACTAAGCATCCATTTGCCTCCTCCCAAGATATAGAAAAGAGATCACAATAGGAACTCAACCACCCCTCAAAGGATGCAGACTTGGAATGCTCTGTCTCCTGAGCAGTCTGGGTACCTCCTAGAGATATAGGAGCAAGGTAGACACTGACAGCATCAATTGTTGGGGGCGGGGGTGGTGGGAAGAGAGAGACAAGGGTGGCTTCTGGGCAAAGCTGCTTATGGCTCTTGTCTAAGAGAGTGCTACTCTCTGGGCCTGTATTCTGTGTGTCATTTTCTGCCACTCCACCCCCAATCTATTTGCCAAAGACCTCAAGATGTTTCTAAGAGGTTCTGAATTATTGACAAACCTAGGGAAGATGCTTTTGAAAACATTAAATACAAAAAGAGACCTGTTCAGCTAGTGCAAACACTTGGTCATTAGCATTTTCCTTTTTAAAGCGAAAAGAGGAAAAAAAAGAAAAAGCCTGCCTCTGTTAAATAATAATGATATTCACAGACACTGAAATTCCAAAGTTCACCATCTCGCCAGCTTTACTCACCCCTAGCCATCTTGCTCCTTTATTGGCAGCCTGTTGAATCTGGACTCTTTTGAGGGTGACATGGTAAACAGCTCCTTCCTCTACCTCTTCACCCCAGTCCTGAATCGAGCTCTGCCAGGGACGGGATAAAGAGAAAGAAAAAGAGTATTTTTTTCCTCTCTGCTAACCACAATCTATCCCAGCTGCCTTGCTGCTTACAACAGCACTCAGGGCACAAGATGGGCTGTTCAAAATAAATATTACAATCCGAGCAATACAAGACACGACACATTTTGATAGAGGGAATGCTGAGATTTTCTTGGCTTGCAGCCCCTTCCTGTGGTATCAGGATCCCCGGACTTTTCCATTTAGTTATTTCTCCTAGACTTGCTCACATACCTTAAATAGTTTGTTTTGAAGTCTTTCTTTTTCTTAATAAAGAAACTAGTTTAGTCCTGATTAACTTGTCCCCTTTAAGTGAAAGGAAAAATAATTCTTTGTTAAAAAAAATAAAAAAGAAAGAAAGAAAAAGAGAAAAAGAAAAGAATAAGTTTGTACTTTTTAAAGTGGCTCGGTCATTGAAGAAACCAGATTTGAAACTCAGACACAGACAAGTGTTTAAAACGCCAAGAGTCCTCACTCCTTTGGAAGTGAAGTGGTTTGCTTGTCTTTTCTCCTCATTGTTTTGGAGCCCACAAACTTAGCGGGGGGTGGAAAGTTTTTATTTCCGTAAAATAATCTGGCAAGTGCAGAAAAAGCAACACATCATCAGGCAGCTTCTACTAAAATCTGTGCAGCGACCCCCTGGATTTTCATGTCCCCAGCTAAACCTGAGGTTTGTGTTAAAGAGCCGCTGGGACGCAGAAGCGCTCCGCGGTTCACCCACACTAACAGTTCTTTTTCCTTTAAAGTTCTCCCCTCCTAACATGCATCTGCCCCAGACACACCACAGGCAATTGCTGAGAAAGTAGGTATGGTTGGAAGGGAGAAGACACGCAGAGAGAGAGGAATACAAAGCGGAGTGAGAGAGCTTTAGCTCACAAGTATGGAATCGGATTGCTCTGTTCACTCCAAGGGAGTCCAAAACACGCCCAGCGAAAGCGGGAGAAGATTCCCCACCAGAGAAGCCTCGGGAGAAGGCAGAGAGCTCTCGTTACCATTTTAGCTTGCCAAAGCAATTTCATTCTCAGTTTTCTCTCCGGTGCGCGAACGCTGCATGATGCGCCCTGCTCGGAGTCCAACGCAGTGTCTGCTGGGCTCAGCCCCGCGGCGCCTCGCCCGGGTCCCGGTCCCGAGCGGCCGCCGCGCACAGACACGCGCCGCGCTGCCCCCGCCGCCGCCGGTGCGCGCGACTCGGGCCACAAAGGGAACGCGGCGAGCGAGCGAGCAAGCGAGGAGCAGACTCCTCCCCACGCCACTCCGTGATGTAAGGCTTTCCTGTTTGTGCTTGTGAGCACACTCTCCCTTGCTTCAGTCCCATGGATAAAGTCAGCATGAAAGCGTTTCTCCAGTTCTGAAGGTGATTGGGAAACAACACTTTCAAGTTTATCAGGTTTTCCTGACGGTAACCAGGTGCCAAAATAGAACTGAGTGTGGGATGGAGAATTTGTGTGTGTCTTCTTCCTTCGCTAAAACAATGGAAGGAGAAAGTCCGAAAAACTTCCATTATCTGCCTATTATCTATTTTGATTTTAGAATAATTAAGTCAGAATGACCCCAGTGAGAGCCGCAATACTAGAAGCCAGGAAGTTTTTCATTAGGACAGAGGATAAGGTCAGAGGACACCCGGGTATTCCAAAACCGTGCCCAGGGGCTATACCCTCTCCTGCATCAGCACACTGCCAACAGGAAATCGCGCTGGGCTTTTCACCACCCATTGTGATAAGGCTCAATTACCCAGTAACTGGCCATTGGGGGTGGGAAGGGAACAAAGCAGGGTAAGGTTTTGCTGGGACTGACAGTGTCCTGGAGGTTCTGTGAGTCTTTGTGAGTAGCCACCATGGGTTGAGTTGCCTGTACTGTAGGGACACAGTAGGATCATAGCCACAGGGAAAAGTTCTTCATCAGATGACTACCAGCAGGAGTTTTATCATAATGGAAAGATCTGCTATAGGGATAAAAGATTATTACATTTTTTTAGATCCAGTTTTAACAAGTCAACAGCAAGAGATACCAGATAATGCAGTCAAACTTGACACCTGCCAGGATTCCATGCAAATTGCAAATACCTTTAGGGCTCATGTCTTTCATACTATTCACCCTAAATGAATTTAATCACCTTCAAATAAAAAAAAAATAGGTCTCCCACTAATCGCCATACTATGACATAAGCCTGGGTTTTGGTTAATAGTAAATATGTCATGAGCTGACAATTTAGAAAATCAAGTGTACCGATGTTCCCAGGAGAGCAGAATAAATGACAGCAAGGGCACATTAAGGAAAAACAAAAGGATCTGTGGACACTTGAGAACATCTACAAGTCATTCAGCCAGGTTTTCCCCATACAACCAGAATCTAAGGGCACAGTGACTGTATAGAGAGGAGATGCCTTTTTAGCAAGCTGAAGTGGTTGTTCTATAATTTAAAAAACAAACAAACAAAAAAATACATAGACTAAATCCTTCTACGATGATCAGGGCAGAATGTTGCTGGGAACCAGAGGAAAATCATGTGAAGGCCCTACCTCCCTGCTTGTTAAGCCATCCTCAGGAACCCAGGCCCACCTCTAGAGGACCTGTTAGGTGATCTTGGAGACCACAAAATGCAACTGAGGACAGTTAACCTGTAAGATTAACTTCACCACTACTGTAACCTGATTTTTGGCTACACATTTGGCAGTAACTGAAATGTTTCCATTTCAGAGATATTAAGCAGTCTCTTCAACCTCACTCTCCCAGGAAATCTTCCCGGACAGGGCAGCTTAAATTCACAAGACCCCACTCAGGTTTCAGATCTACTCACCTTTCTCTGTACTCCAATTCCCTGGCTGGCCACCTAGTGTGTAAAGGGAAAAGAACTAGCTTCAAGCCAAGTGGATACAGCTTCACATCCAGACTTGCAGTGAGTGAACCTGAATGCTACTACCCTGAGCCTTAATTTCCTCATCTGCAAAATGGGACAAACATCTACCTGAAAGAGTTTGAAAGAGGATCAAATGAAATAATGCATGCAAATCATCAAGCACATGGTAAGTGATCCGAAAAAATTCCACTGCCTCCTTATTGTACTTCCTCCCAAACCATATTTATCCAGACTCACTGAAAAGTGTGTTATGTATGCAACACCAGGAAATCTGAAATGATGTCTTCTCATGGAATTACTTTAAAATTTCAGAGAGGTTTTCCAAGAATAACTATTTGTATTTACACCTCACAATGTATGTAATTTTGTACAAATGCTGTTCTGCAAAAAAAGAGGCAGACTTTATGCTAGATAGAACAACTGTGTGTTGCAGTTTACAAATTTTTTAATATTCATTTAAAAATATTTCATCAGAAGGCAGTTCAGTCCATATTACCTTATTACCTGTACCTTTGGGTTAAAGTACTCCTGGTCAATATGTGGGAAGACAAACCAGTAAGCCATTTATAACTCAGTTGGTGTTTATTTACCACATTAGCCTTCCCGTGTCCTAACAGAGTCCTGAGAGGATAGGTTAAGTTTTGTTAAAAGATCAGGAATGTTTTGTAGTTTTTAGAGAGCAAGACTTGCATCTCTTTGGTTCAGTTTATTCCAAGGTACTTTATTCTGATACTATTGTAAATGGGATTGCTTTGTAAATTTCACTTTTAGATTGTTTGTTGTTAGTATATAGAAACACATTAATTCTTTATTTTGCAATTGACTGAATTTGTTTATTAGTTTATAGAGTTTTTTGTTTTTTTGCTGATACACCTAAATAGAAAGACATCCCGTGTTTATGGGTTGAAAGACTTCATATGTTAAAATGTCCATATTACCCAAAACTTTCTGCATATTCAATGCAATCCCTTCCAAAATCCCAAGTGTATTTTTAACAGAAATAGCAAAAATAACCTTAAAATTCACATGGAACTATGAAGGATCCTGAATAATCAAAGCAATCTTGAAAAAGAAGAGTAAAGCTGGAGATCTCATGCTTCCTGATTTGAAAACATATTACAAAGCCACAGTAATCAAAACTTTATGGTACTGGCATAAAGACAGACATACAGATCAATGGAACAGAACAGAAAGCCCAGAAATAAACCCAAGCATATGTGGTCAACTGATCTTCAATAAGGATGCCAAGAATACACAACAAGGAAAAGATAATCTCTTCAACAAATGGTGCTGGGAAAACATTTGTACAAAAACTAGATCACATGCAAAAGAATGAAATTGGACATTTATTTTACACCATACACAAAAATCAATTCAAAATGGATTGCAGACTTAAACATAAGACCTGAAACTATAAAACTCCTTAAAGAAAATTGCTATAGTTTGGTTTGTTTGACCCCTCATAATCTTATGTTGAAATTTAATCCCCAGTGTTGGAGGTGGGGCCTAATGGGAGGTGTCTGGATCACGGAGGCAAATCCCCCATTAATGGCTTGGTGCCATCCTCAAGGTATTATGTGAGTTCTCACTTTATTAGTTCCAGTGAGAGCTGATTGTTACAAGGAGTATGGCCCCCAGCTCTCTCTTGCCTCCTCTCTCACCACGTGATCTCTGCATATGCTGGCTCACCTTCCCCTTCTGCCATGAACTAAAGCAGCTTGAGGCCCTCACCAGATGCAGATGTTGGCGCCATGCTTCTTGTGTACAGCTTGCAGAACCATGAGCCAAATAAACTTCTTTTCTTTATAAATTATCTGCTCTCAGGTATTCCTTTATAGCAACACAAAGGACTTAGATAAAAATATAGGGGGAAAGCTTCATTATATTGGCCTTGGCAATGATTTCTTAGATGTCACACCAAAAGCACAGGCAAGAAAATTAAAATTAGAGAAGTGGAAGTACATCAAACTAAAAAGCTTCTGTGCAGCAAATGAAACAATCAATAGAGTGAATAAATGACCTATGGAATGGGAGAAAATATTTGCAAATCATGTATCTAATAAGGGGTTAATACCCACAATATTTTAAGAGCTTCTACAACTGAATAGAAAAAAAAAACCCAATTTAAAAATGGGCAAAACACCTGAATAGATATTTTTCCAAAGAAGACATAGAAACGACCAACACATATATGAGAAAGTCCTCAGCATCACTAATCATCAGGAAAATGCAAACCAAAACCGTAATGAGATGTAACCTCAAACCTGTTAAGGTGGCCATTATTAAACACACACACACACACACACACACACACACACACACAAAATAACAAGTGTTGGTGAGAATGGGGAGAAATTGGAACCCTTGTACACTGTTAGTAGGAATGTAAAATGGTGCAACCACTATGGAAAACAGTATGGAGATTCCTCAAAAAATTAAAGAGAACTACCATATAGTCTAGCAATCTCAATTCTGGGTATTTACCCAAAATAAATCAAGATCTGAAAGCGATACTTGCACTTCCATGTTTATTGCAGCATTATTCACAATAGCCAAGATGTGGAAGCGACCTAAATGTCCATCAACAGATGAATGGATAAAGAAAATGTGGTATTATTAAGTATATTAAAAAGAAAGAAAATCCTGTCATATGCAACAACATTGATGAGCCTTGAGGACATTACTCTAAGTGAACTAAGCCACTTACAGAAGGACAAATACTACATGATCCCACTTATATGAGGTATCTAAAATAGCCAAACTCTTAGAAGCAGAAAGTAGAATGGTGATTGCCTGGGGCTGGAGAGAGGGGGAAATGGGGAATTCCTGTTCAGTGTGTACAGAGTTGCAGTTATGCAAGATGAATGAGTTCTAGAGATCTGTACATTGTGCTTATAGTTAACAATAATGTACTGTACACACAAAAATCTGTTAAGGAGGGGACAATCTATATTTAAGCATTAGTATGTTCTAGGAATAGTTTTGTGTCGCCATATTTGGTGTACACTGACAGTAACAACAGAAAAGTTCTAGCATATAAGAGGAAAGAGGTATGGAAGAGCACCAAACTGGGGAGAAAAAAAAATTTTTCTTGCTTTACAGTTTTACCAGAGCCAATAAATAAAGAGCAAATGCAAGCAGCTGGTGTGCTGATTCTTTAATAGAGTCTGTCTAGAAACGGAAGTATACAATATATATACCCCATTCATTCATTTATTTATGTATTCATTGGTCTCTATGACACCACATTTTTCTACATTTTATTCTACCTCTCTGGCTGCAAGAAGAAGTAAAAAATACAAAAATTATGACAGAATGTACTTATGTAGGATGATATGGAGCGATATTTATGTGTCTGGGTAAATGATGGGACATTTGGCATATGAGTTTAAATTCCAGCTCTAGATGACTTGCCAACCAAGAGTCTGACCCTCACTTCTCACAGCCTTATTTTCCTCATTTGTCTCTTGTCATGCTTATCATGAGGATTAAATGAGACATACTATATAAAGTATCTGATAGAGTACTTGGAACATAGGAGGCATTGAATAAAAATGTATCTCCTCTCTGTACTCTCACACCATTTCCCTTTAATGTAATTTTGTATTTGTTTACTGAACTACTTTTGGTTTGTAACCTGAGTGTTCTTTATACTTTTGCCTGGGTAAGATATTATATTGCATAACAGAAAAGTAAGGACAGTGAAAGTATAATGGACACTGTACTTCGAAATAAGTAAGTAATAAAAACTTGTCTTACAAACCATGTATCTGATAAGCAGTTAATATCCAAAATATATAAGGAACACATACAACTCAACTGCAAACTAACCAACCTGATTTTAAAAATGAGACAGGGGACTTTGAACAGGCAATTTTCCAAAGAAGACTGACAAATGGCTAACAAGTGTATGACAAGATGCTTAATATCACTAATCATCAGGAAAATGCAACAAAACCAGAATGACATATCACCTCATACCTGTGGGGATGGCCATTATCAAAAAACAAATAAGTGAGGATACAGACAAAAAGGAACCCTGATATGCTATTGTTGGGAAAGTAAATTGGTACAGCCACTATGGAAAATAGTATGGTGATTCCTAAAAAATTAAAAATAGAACTACCATATGATCCAGCAATCCTAGTTCTGGGTATTTATCCAAAAGAATTTAAGTCAGTATCTCAAAGAGATACCTGCACTCCCATATTAATTGCAGCATTATTCACAATAGTCAAAATATTGCAGATACAATTATTATTCAACCTTAAAAAAATGAGGCCAGGCATGGTGGCTCACGCCTGTAATCCCAGCACTTTGGGAGGCTGAGGCAGGCGGATCACGAGGTTGAGAGATCGAGACCATCCTGGCTAACACGGTGAAACCCTGCCTCTACTAAAAATACAAAAAATTAGCCAGGCATGGTGGTGGGCACCTGTAATCCCAGCTACTTGGGAGGCTGAGGCAGAAGAATGGCTAACCTGGGAGGTGGAGCTTGCAGTGAGCTGAGATGGTGCCACTGCACTCCAGCCTGGGCGACAGAGCAAGACTCCATCAAAAAAAAAAGGAAATCCTGCCATCTGTGGCTACATAAATGGACCTGAAATACATACTAAGTGAAATAAACCAAACATAGAAAGACAAATACTGTATGGTCTCACATGTGGAATCTAAAATAGTCGAACTCATAGAAGCAGAGTAGCATGGTGATTGGCAGGGTGAGGGGGTGGAAGAAATGTGGTGGTGATGGTCAAAGGGTGCCAAGTTTCAATTACACAAGATGAATACCTTCTAGGGATCTGCTACAGGTCTATAACACAGTGCCTAAAAGCTACCAATACTCTATTATATACTTAAAATTTTCTGAGAGGGTAGATCTTAAGTGTTCTTCACATACACACACAAAATAATAAGAATATAATAATAATAATAATAATAATAAAGGAGGAAGGAGGAAGCTTTGGGAGGTGATGATATATCTGTGGCATTGAGATGATGGTTTCATGGGAATATACTTATCCCCAAACTCATCAAGTTGTATACATTAGATACGTATAGCATTCTGCATCTTCGTCATACCTCAATAAAGTTGTTTTTTAAAAAAACTTGCCTTGAAGATGGCAATATCAACATAAAATGGTAAGAAATGAGAAGGCCTTGGCTTTGTCATCCTCAAACTGAATGCTGCACTATAATGTCCTAAGCCCAGTCAAAAGTTTAGAAGAAAGCAGTCCTGAGAGGGCAACAATAATAATAATAATAACAACCATGCGAAGAAAAATAAATGAGGGCAGGATTTCCATTCCACACCTTAGTACTACTGAGCACAAATTGCCTCTACTTACCTATAACCACTACCTAAGCAGACTAATGTGAAACTTCTCCCACTCACTGGTAGTGGACTTTTAAACAAAACTGATAATTGCCCTTTTGCAATAATTTACTCATAAACTATAATAAAGATTATAGATCCATAAAGACTTTTGGAGGACATAAGCAAATAAATCTGGTACTTCTTGATTCCTTCCTCCAACAATATGAAAGCTATTTATTTCTTCAATATCCCTATGAAATGCTTCTCCCTATTCTTTAGGTTTGCAGCCTGCATTGCTTACCAATCAACTTTCCATCTTCAGCTTTCCACTATCAGTTGGGCATTCTGCTATGTTTGTTCCTAGCTGTGATAACTGTGGTTTCACCTGCTTTTTGCTTAACTTTCAACCTTCCTTTGCAAAGGGTAAAGAGCCAGTCATGTTTGGTTAAAGATGACCAGTCCTATGAAAACTCCTTAACCATTAAGCCGTTGCTTCCATTTTCTGAGGGACCAAGCTTATTTTATTAGTTATCACAGAAATACTATAAGGTATGAGTGAAAAATTCTCAATGCTCTGTTACTATGTTTTTATATTTAGTCAAGCAAATTACAAGCCCACTTTAGGCAGACGTATTACAACTAAAGAAGAGGCTGCCCTAGGGTATAGAAAATGAAGACAGAAGAAACAAGCAAATAGCACTTAACAGATGGCAGGCCAAAGGCAGAGAGCTCCTCGGGCCATGATGGTAAACATTTTTCAACTAATAGTTCACCAATTGTTGGCAATAATTTTTTTTTTTGAGACAGAGTCTTGCTGTCTCACCCAGGATGCCGTGGCGCCATCCTAGCTCACTGCAACCGCCGCCTCCTGGGTTCAAGCAATTCTCCTGCCTCAGCTTCCCGAGTAGCTGGGACTACAGGTGCATGCCACCACACCCAGCTAATTTTTGTATTTTTAGTAGACACAGGTTTTCACCATGTTGGCCAAGATGGTCTGGATCTTTTGACCTTGTGATCCACCCACCTTGGCCTCCCAAAGTGCCAGGATTACATGTGTGAGCCACCACGCCCGGCCAATTGTTGGCAATTATTCTTAATCAGTGATGATGCTCTCCTAAGGAGGAAGTTGGATACTGAAATACTATTTGTAACTTGGGCTAATGAGCATTATTACCTAATCTAATTATATATTTCTGTAAAAGAAAAAAGGACAGCCAGCCAGAAATTTATTCACATGGTTGAAAAGATCAAAACATACAACCATCAACTCAGAAATAATGCCAGGTTGTGTGACATGTAATAAAACATCTGCAGAATGGGAGCTGGGTGAGCTGATGCCATGGAGGCTTTGACCAAGATTGAGGAAGGAGTTACTGGGCAATTAGCCAAATCATATCTTTTTGTGGGACTGAAGGGATCTCCTTTTTCATAATAGTGATATTGAAATGGTACTGAAAACCAAGATAAACCAGAACTTCTATAACAAAGTAGCTAAGAGTGAAGGCTCTGCAGTTAGAGACAACTAGATTTGGGTCCTAGACCGGCCACTTCTCTCTGAGGCAAGGTCTTTAACACCTGTAAGCCTATTTCTTCTTTTTTTTAATTATATTTTAAGTTCTAGGGTACATGTGCACAACGTATTTCTAAGAAAATAGGGATACAGGCCGGGCACAGAGGCTCATGCCTGTAATCCCCACACTTTGGGAGGCCGAGGCAGGTGGATCACAGGGTCAAAAGATCCAGACCATCCTGGCCAACATGATGAAAACCTGTCTCTACTAAAAATACAAAAATTAGCTGGGTGTGGTGGCATGCACCTGTAGTCCCAGCTACTCGGGAAGCTGAGGCAGGAGAATTGCTTGAACCCAGGAGGCAGAGGTTGCAGTGAGCCGAGATCACGCCACTGCACTCCAGCCTGGTGACGGAGCGAGACTCCATCTCAAAAAAAAAAAAAAAAAAAAATTGGAATACAAACACCTTCCTCATTGGCTTATAGTAGGAATTAATTGAGATAATTCACATCATGCCTTTAGCACAGTGCCCAGCAGCATACATAATGTTTTCTATTATCTAGACGCTAGATACTAAACTCTAGATACTAGATAATGTTGTCTATCATCATCATTGTTATTATCTGTTACTACTACATGTTAGGTCAATGAATTGCAAATGCTTAGGAGACTATGTTAAAAATTAGACCCATATTTTGAGTAGCTCAAGATTTTTTAGCTTGAAGCCAAACGTCATGATATAGAGATTACAGCAAGAACTACAAGCCCCACAAACTGTTCAGTCAATGAGCAACATTTACTGAGTCGCTACACAACATAGAAAAGCACCATGCTTGATTTTCTTGCCCACTTTAATTTATCCTCCACACAGTGACCACAGTGATCTTTTCAAAACCCCATACTATCCTTTCCTGTTCTTAAATCCCTCCAGTGGCTCCTCATTGCTGAGTATAAAAACGTAAAGCCTTTTCATATGCCATAGGGCCTTGCCCAGGTTAGCCCCTGCCTACCTCTTCGGCTTCCTTCCACTAATCTACCTATGCTCTCTGGGCTCCAGCCACCCCAGTCTTCTTTCAATGTCTTGAACATATCTGGCTCCCTCCCTTCACACAGCCTTTGCTCATGTGGTTCTCCATCTTTGGGACATCCTTCCCTGTTCTCCTCTCCCACCTCAGTTAAATATCCCTATTATGTGCTCTCATGGTACCATATTCCTCTCTTTGTAGCTCTATCACAGTTGTAATTTTACACTTAATTGTATGATTATTTGATAAATGTCTGTTTCTCCCATTAGACTGTTAACTCTATCAAAGCATGGGTAATGTCAGTTTTTTCTCATCACTGTATTTCTAGCACCTCACACTGTGCCTAGCACATAGCAGATGCTCAATAAATAATTTGATATAGAGAGATACCATGCTATAAACTCAGTAAGTGTGGCTGGACGTGGTGGCTCATGCCTCTAATCCCAGCACTTAGGGAGGCTGAGGCAGGAGGATCACTTGAGCCCAGGAATTCAGCACCAGCCTGGGCAATGCAGCAAGACCCTGTCTCAAAAAAACAAAATCAGCAAATACTTAGTAATTATAGTTGAATGATATAAATAAATCTTAGATATTGTCTCTACCTTAAAGTTGCTTGTACTCTAAAAGCAGAGAAAAGGCATAAAGAAAATGACTGCATGATGTTACAAAGCCACACATCAGCAAGTACAGATTAAGAGAGCAGGGCAGACTAACAACGTAGCCCTGAGACACTGAGAAAATGAGTCAGGTAGTGCTTGCTCTTAAAGGACCAGGTAATTTCAGCTTTTATTAAGGCTGTGTTAACCACTACCTTTGAAGAAATAGAGAAATATGTTTGAGGAGGAAGAAAGAGGAGTCTTCCAAATGGCATGTTGAAAGGAGATGGAAAGAGATGATATTTGTTTGGAGAAGTGGACCATATAGTTCAGGTAAATGAGGTGGGAATAAAGTAGCCAGTTGGCAGATTTTTTAAAAATTTTTCTTAAAAGATAAATGAACATCGTGAACAAGAGGACTTTTTTATTGACACATATTTATGAGGTACATGTGATAGTTTGATACATGCATACAATGTGCAGTGAGCAAATCAGGGTAATTAGGATATCCATCATTTCAAACATTTAACATTTATTTGTGTTGGGAACATTTCAAATAATCTTTTAGCTATTTTGAAATATATAATAAATTATTGTTAACTATAGTCACCCTACTGTGTTATCAAACACTAGAACTTAATCCTTCCAACTGTATCTTTGCACCTATTAAGCAACCTCTTCTTCATCCCTCTCTCCACCTTTTCCAGCCTCTCTGGTAAACATCATTCTATTCTTTTCCATGAGAGTACCTTTTTTTTTTTTAGCTCCCACATGAGTGAGAACATGCAATATTTGTCTTTCTGTGCCTGGCTCATTTCACTTAACATACTGACCTCTAGTTCCATCCACATTGCTGCAAATAACAGAATTTCATTTTTTATGGCTGAATAGTATTCGTGTGTGTGTGTGTGTGTGTGTGTGTGTGTGTGTGATTTTCTTTACCCATTCATCCACTGATGTACACTTAGGTTGATTCTATATCGTGGCTATTATGAATAGTGCTGAAATATACATGGAGGTGCAGGTAGCCCTTCGATATACTAATTTCCTTTGATATACTGATTTCCTTTCCTTTGGATAAATACCCAGTAGTGACATTGCTGGATCGCATGGTAATTCTTTTTTTAGTTGTTTTTTTTTTTACAAACTCCATGCTGTTTTCATAACGGTTATACTAATTTACACTTCCATTACACTGTATTAGAGTTTCTTTTCCCCTGCATCCTCACCAGCATTTGTTATTTTTTGTCTTTTTCATAATAGTCATTCTTTTTTATTTGTCTTTCCCTGATGATTAGTGATGTTCAGCATTTTTTTCATATACCTGTTGGCGAATTGTATGTCTTTTTTTGAGAAATGTCTGTTCAGATCCTTTGCCCACTTTTCAAAGGGATTGTTTTGTTTTGTTTTTTCCTGTTGAGTTGTTTGAGTTCCTTATATATTCTGGATATTAGTCCCTTGTCAGATGAATAGTTTGCAAATACTTTCTCATATTCTACAGGTTGTCTCTTCACTCTGTGCGTTGTTTTCTTTGCTGTACAGAGGTTTTTAGTTTAATATAGTCCCACTTATCTATTTTTGTTTCTGTTGCCTGTGCTTTTGAAGTCTTAGTCATAAAATCTTTGCCCAGACTAATGTCCTAAAGCATTTCTAGTAGTTTTATAGTCTTAGGTATTATGTTTAAGTCTTTAATCCATTTGAAGTTGATTTTTATACGTGGTGAGAGATGGGGTCTAGTTTCATTCTTCTGCATATGAACATCCAGTTTTCACAGCACATTACTGAAGAGAGTATCCTTTCCCCATTGTATGTTCTTTGTGCTTTTGTCAAAAGCCAGTTGGCTGTACAGACAAGGATTTATTTCTGATTTCTCTATTCTGTTCCGTTGGTGTATATATCTGTTTTTAAACCAGTACCATACTGTTTTGGTTACTATAGCTTTGTAGTATATTTCGAAGTCAGGTAGTGTGAGGCCTCCAGCTTTGTTCTTTTTGCTTTGGCTATTCTGGCTCTTTTGTTGTTACATACAAATTTTAGGACTGTTTTTTCTATTTCTGGGAAGAAAAATTGGTATTTTGGTAGGGATTACATTGAATCTATAAATTGCTTTGGGTAGTATTATTATTTTAACAATATTAATTCTTCCAATACATGATCATGGAATGTCTTCCCTTTGTTTGTGTTCTCTTCAATTTCTGTCATCAGTGTTTTGTAATTTTCATTGCAGAGATCTTTCACCTCCTTCAGTAAATTTATTCCTAGGTATTTTTTGTAGCTATCATAAATGGGGTTGCTTTCTTTATTTCTTTTTCAGCTAGTTCATTATTGGCGTATAGAGATACAACTGATTTTTGTATGTTGATTTTGTATCCTGAAACTTTACTGAATTTTCTTATCAGTTCTAAGAATTCTTTTTTGGTGGAGTCTTTGGGTTTATGTATATATAAGATAATGTTGTCTGCAAAGAGGGAGAATCTGACTTCCTCTTTTCCAGTTTAGTTCCTTTTATTTCTTTCTTTTGCCTGATTGTTCTGGCTGGGACTTCCACTACTATGTTGAATAAAAGTGGTGAAAATGAGTATCCTCATCTGTGAACAAGATGATTCTCATATTTATCCATAGATTCACTTAGAGTGGAAAAAGGACATAAGAGAGGATATTACAGTAATGTACACACCAAATATTTATCACCTAGGCTGAGTAAGGCAATATCGGGGTTTTGAAATAAAGAATCTGAGTGATATTTAGGAAAAATAAACATTACAACTTGATAATAGGCAGCATGTTGCAAGTAAATGACAGAGTAAAGCAAAACAAACAAAAAAAACCCCACAAAACTGCAAGGTTTTAAGACTAGGCCACTGCGATTGTGGTGAGGACATAAAAATAAAGAGAAAATGGGAAGGTATGAGGCTTTTGGAAAAAATATCAGCTCAGTTCTGGGGATAAAGAAATTGGATATATTGAAGAGTGATAGAAATGAGAGATAAAGATTAAAAATGAAGAAAGCGACTTGTCAGTTAGTACGTACATATACATGGGAAATTATTTGAAACCTTGAATTCACATGATTCTTATTTGGAAGAGAAGCAGTCTAAAAAGAGTCTCAAGATGCATCCATCATTGAAGAAGGAAAAACAAAAATAATCAGGGAAACGAGCAAGAAGGAAAGAAGAGCAAGAAGAACTTGAGTTATGAAAATTAATGCCTCAATGTCAGACACATTAGCATCAGTCTTGGAATACAGTCAATGGACTTCAGAATACTTCAGACAGGGCAGAGCGCGGTGGCTCACGCTTGTAATCCCAGCACTTTGGGAGGCCGAGGCGGGCGGATCACGAGGTCAGAAGATCGAGACCACAGTGAAACCCTGTCTCTACTAAAAATACAAAAAATTAGCCGGGCGTGGTGGCAGGCGCCTGTAGTCCCAGCTACTCGGAGAGGCTGAGGCAGGAGAATGGCGTGAACCCGGGAGGCGGAGCTTGCAGTGAGCCGAGATTGCGCCACTGCACTCCAGCCTGGGCGACAGAGCAAGACTCCATCTCAAAAAAAAAAAAAAAAAAAAAAAGAATACTTCAGACAGGAGATTTACCTTCTACACTTACCAAAAGATGCTGCATATATTTTAAGAGAGCTTTCCCTGTTTAAAAACATACAAAAGTTTAAAAGAATTGTCACCAGTTATTCTGTTCTATGACACTCTTCAATGAAACACAACCGAAGTTAATTGGAAGTCTTAGTGTGGTCAGTTACATAATACTAGAATTGCTGAATAGCTTAAACACAGTGTTTTCCCAGAAATATTTGTCTTTTGGATGAAACCAAGAACGGAAAGTTTCTGCTTTAAAGGAGAACTTTTGAGAAGGTGGAAAGAAAAGAAAAACATATATAATGGAAACATAATTGTAACAAAAATTAACAAAAATTCTACAAATATAACTACTCACACAGAGACACACCAAAACACAAAGAAAAGTGAATTTTACCACTTTAGAAAATCAACTGTGGATTGTATATCAATTAGATAACGTCTTTTTAAAAATCAGAAAATATCTCATATGTTGCCTTTGCCAAGAACAAATTTAGACAGATCTTTGTTTTTTGTTATTTTCCTATTAAACTGGCAGAATCATCTCATAATGACCCACACTGATCCTGTTTTGTCTAGGACACAAAGTGAGGTCTACAGAATGAAAACGTTTAGTTTGGGGAGGGGGAAGGGAAGGAGTAGTTACTTCTGTTTATTCAGCTTCTTCTAGATGAGTGAATAGCTAATGCTCTAGAAAGCTGCACCCAGCTCTCACCCCTACCCTGATTCTTCTCCCATTTTCCTCTCTCTTCTCTCCTTCCCTCCAGAGATTGTGTGTGTGTGTGTGTTTTTGTGTACACATATATGTGCTATCTGTGCTATGTGTGTATATATCGTGGGAGAGGAGAACTGATAGAGTGGGCTGGCCTTCACTTCAAACTTCTATCATAAGAATTAATGACTTATTTCCAGAATAACATAAACCCAACAGAAAGGCGTTGTAAAGAAATAATGGTGCAATGGTATTTTGTGGCAACCTTATAGCCAAATAAGTAATATACTTTTCCTGATAGCTAACTAGGTAATATAGTTAACATTGTTCCAAGCAATTTCTCTTTTATAACTTGTTAAAATGCGCTTCTGTTAACTTATTGTATCCTGTGCCTCAGGAAACCATACCACCCTGGTTGAAGGCTGCTTGACCTTGGCATAAGAACCAGCTGGCATTCTTGTCATACATACCCAATTAAGGCTAAGTTATTAGTCTTTCCCACTTGAGAAGGCTTGAGGGTAAGCCATGGATTAGACAAGCAGTGAGAAATTGTTCAACTTGATTAATTCTATAAATCCATACCAGACTCAAGCTGCCTTACATGGTCCAGAAGGTCCTCAGATCAGTTCAGGTACCCAAAAGAAATTAAACTGGCTTTGGGCGTAGGTTCCAAGGATTCCAGGACAAAAGTGGACCTACCGGGATTGTGTCATGGCTGTGAACCATGGGAACGAGAGCATCATCATAGGATGTTGGAGCATCAAGATAGAAAAAGCCTGGAGGCCAGGCACAGTGGCTCACACCTCTAATCCCAACACTTTGGGAGGCTGAGGCAGGTGCATCACTTGATGTCAGGAGTTCGAGACCAGCTATGACCAACACGGTGAAACCCCACCTCTACCAAAAAATTAAAGAAAAAATTAGCTGGGTATGGTGGCGGGTGCCTGTAATCCCAGCTACTCGGGAGGCTGAGGCAGGAGAATCGCTTGATCCCAGGAGGTGGAGGTTGCAGTGAGCCAAGATCGTGCCACTGCACTCCAGCCCGGGCAAGAGTGAGACTCCGTCTCAAAAAAATATAAGTAAAAGCCTGCTTCTGACTATTAGGTTGGTGCAAATGTAATTGCGGTTTTTGCTATCACTTTAAATGGCAAAACCCACAATTACATTGGCACCAACCTAATATTCTAAAGAACAAAGCTGCCATACCAGTCCATGACTGCCTATCTCTGGATTGTTTTGTGACAAAGAAAATTCTTTCTTGTTTAAACTGGCATAAATCTGTGACAAGCAGCCAAACCTATATTCCAATTAATATACCTGGTTAAATAGAACAGAAATCAGTAGAGGTAAAGGAGCCATTTAGCCAAAGCCTTGCTTGTAATAATATCCTAAGACTTACTCTGATGTACTCTGATTCCAAATTGCTCTGGCCTTTGCCTACTTATTATGTAATGAATATTTATTTTGTGACCACTATATACCAGACACTGTGCTACACATGGTAGAGCTTCCTTTTTGTTGCCGTTTTTGTTTTTTGTTTTTTGAGACAGAGTTTCACTCTTGTTGCCCAGGCTGGAATGCAATGGCACGATCTCGGCTCACTACAACCTCCACCTCCAGGGTTCAAGCAATTCTCCTGCCTTAGCCTCCCAAGTAGCTGGGATTACAGGCGCCTGCCACCATGCCCAGCTAACATTTTTTTTTTTGTATTTTTAGTAGAGACAGGATTTCACTATGTTGGCCAGGCTGCTCTCGAATTCCTGATCTCAGGTGATCCACCCACCTCGGCCTCCCAAAGTGCTGGGATTACAGGCATGAGCCACCACGCCCAGCTGGTAGAACAAACTTTCTACATGACAGACATGGTACCTGCCTCATGGTGCTAATGGATTAGAGGGAGAAACAGACAAAGCACTTACACTACCACATGATGAATGTTGAGAGAAAACCTCCTATTAGAGTATACAGGCTAAGCCCATAGAATTCAAGAAAGACTTCCCAAAGAAAACAATCTCTTAGGTGACATCCAAAAGATGAGGCAGAATTAATCAGAAGTAGTAGCGGAATGGGTGGGTAGGGGAAGAGAGCAATCTAGGCAGAGAAGACAGAATTGGAGAGTTAGAGGGAGCACAGATTAAAAAGAATCCTGGATGTGCCCCCCTAGTTCACACACATGCCAAATAGGCTAATACTGTATATTTTTCCTAAATAAGAATAGCACTACATCTTCTCTTCTTGAGCACTAATTTGTTTTAATAGTATAATATACTGTGTGTATGTCCCTTAGAAACATGAGATATGTTTTTGTTTTATTTTATGTAATCCTATAATCCCTCAAATAATCCTCTATCAAGGGCCAGGTAAATAAAAAACTATTTTAGTGACCTCAACAGAACATGTACTGTGCATAAAGTACTGAATGATACATACTGCTCCTGGATCTAAAGTAAGGGAGGTGTGATGGTTAATTTTATGTGTCAACTTGACTGAGCCAACGAGTATCCAGATTAAGCATTGTTTCTAGGTTTGTCTCTGGATTTAGGTCAGCATTTGAATCAGTAAATTCTGTAAAATAGATTGCCCTCCCCAATGGAAGTGGATATCATCTAATCCATTGAGAGATTGAATAGAACAGAAGGAGAGGAGAGAGGAATTTGCCCCGTTTTTCCCTGCCTCACTGCTTGAGCTGGGACATCTCATCTCATCTTTTAATGTGCTTGGACTGGGATTTACATCATTGTCTCTCCTGATTCACAGGCCCTTAGACTGAATTTTGCTGCTGGTTGCAGACAGCAGATATGTGACTTCTCAGCCTCCATGATCATGTAAGTCAATTCCCAATTAAATATATTCCTATTATTTCTGTATCTGTAGTGAACCCTGACTAGTACAGGAGACAAACAAGGGAATGAACAAAGCAAGCAGGTAAAAGGGAAGCAAGTGAGTGTGGGCTTCTTTCCTAGTCCATTTTGTGTTGCTATAAAGGAATACCCGAGACTGGGTAATTTATGAAGAAAAGGCTTATTTGACTCATGGGTCTGCAGATGCACCACCAGCATGTGCATCTGGTGAGGGCTTCAGGCTACTTCCATTCATAGTGGAAGGTGAAGGGGAGTTGTAAGAGATCACATGGTGAGAGAGGAAGCAAGAGAGACAGCGGGGAGGTGCCAGGCTTTTTTCTTTTTTTTTTTTTTTTTTTTAAACAATCAGCTCTTGCGGGAACTAATAAAGCAAGAACTCACTACAGCAAGGATGACACTAAGCCATTCACAAGAGATCTGTCCCCATGACCCAGACACCCCCTGTTAAGCCTCACCTCCAACACTAGGGATCAAATTTCAACATGAAGTTTGGAGAGGACAAACATCCAAACTATAGCAGCTTCTATGGAACCATCCTGACCCTAAATTCCAAATTCAAATGCTAATGTTATCATTTGTTCTGTTTAATTCAGCCATCCTAGCACAGGTCTGGCACATGTCTGGGGACAGGAATACAGGCTGGATGGAAAGGCCTCTTTCAGTTCCCACCTTGGAAATACTTAGGTGTTAGTGCTGTCCTTGACCAGGAAATGGAAGAGAAGACGATATTGGGATCTCTCTTGAGAGAGGAAAAAAGACAACTTTAGAAGTACTGAATGCTGTGAGCCTTCAGACAAAGAACTCGTACCCCATTAAGGCATCCTGAAGGAGACTTAAAATGTGAGTAGAGTTTTAAGGTGGTAGGGCTGGGGTTTAGTGAAGCAATGCAGCAGTGAAGAAGAGAGCAATGCAGGCAGACAGAATAGTGTGAGCCACAGTTAGAGGTCAAATGTGAGGCCATCACAGACCTGGCACTGGGAAGGAGGCCACCCAATCAAGCCACCTCTTGCTCACTCTCTCATTAGCTCATTCCATGAGTTGTACTGATGGAATGTCACATGACAAAGTGTAAATTGTCCATGTTCCTCTGTGCTAGGATGGTTTGTTTGAGATTTACATTATTTGAGCAGGTCCCGATTATGTACAATTTAATCACTACAGCATGTTTATCACCTACTTGCAGGTATAAATATTTTTGTATGGGCAATAACTAGTGTTTTCTGTCACTTTTCAATTTGCAAGATGCTTCTACATATATTCCCCTAATACTCACAATGAGCCCCAAATGTAGAGGTATTACTGTCTCCATTTTATGACCTAAAAAACTGAAATATCAACACTACAGACAATATAAATGCTGGACCAAAGTCTTAAACCTGCCTTTTGACTCCAAGTATTACAATACTTTAAAAAGAATGTTTCTTTTTTCCTTAGAACATTTGTCCACATCACTGCTATTTTTAATATTATTTAGGACTTAGGGCATTTTATGAAGTGCATTAGTTCTTCATACTCATCAGTACAGATTGAGCATCCCTATTCTGGCACCCAAATTGCTACAAAATCTGAAACTTTTTGAGTGCCAATGTGACACTCAAAGGGAATGCTCATTGGAACATTTTAGATTTCAGATTTTAGGATTAGGGATGTTCAACTGGTATAATGCAAATATTCCAAAATATTTTAAAAATCTGAAATCTGAAACATTCCTGGTCCCAAGCAGGTTTTTTGTGTGTTGTTTGTTTGTTTAGAGACAGGATTTCAGTCTGTCACCCAGGTTGGAGTTCAGTGGCATAGTTCACTGCATCCTCAAATTCCTGACACAAAAGACCTTCCCACCTCAGTCTCCTGAATAACTAGAATTACAGGCATACATCCCGATGCTCAGTTAATTTTTAAAATTTTTTTTAGAGATGGGATCTTGCTATATTGCCCAGGCTGGTCTCACACTTCTGGGCTCAAGTGATCCTCCTGCCTTGGCCTCTCAAAGTGCTGGGATTACAGGTGTGAGCCACTGTGCCTAGACAAAAGCATTTTCCATATTTTGTTTCATTGATTGATTGATTGAAAGGATCTGGCTCTGTTGCCCAGGCTGGAGTAGAGTAGTGCAATCACAGCTCACTGCAGCATCAAACTCCTGGGCTCAAGCAATCCTCCTGCCTTAACCTCCCAAGTAGCTGTGTCTACAGGCACACACCACCATCCCCAGCAAAGTTTTCTGTAGAGACAGGGTCACACTATGTTACCCAGGCTGGTCTCAAACCCCTGGCCTCAAGAGATCCTTTAAGCTTATCCTCCCAAAGTGTTAGGATTACAGGCGTAAGCCACTGTACCTGGCCAAAAGCATTTTGAATAAAGGATACCCAACCAGTAGTTAGAGGTCAACTTACATGGTTGCCGGCACTCACAAATTACGTTCTTGATGAGTGTCTTATCCTTTTCATTCCCAATGCCACTATGCTGGTTCAGGTTCATTTCACCTGGCACATCTGCCCCATTCATTCATTCATACAATCATGCAAGCAGCTATTATGCTCCAGGTACTGTGCTGGGTGCTGAACATGACATAAGGATCAATACAGAGTTCCTATTTTCAAAGAACATACAGTCTAGATAGAGGATAAAGATAATAGGACCTCAAAAATAATGCGAGAAATGCTATAGTACAGCAGGCACAGGATGTGGCCCCTAGCATCAAGGAGAAGCACCTAATCCACAGTCAAGGAGTCAGGTATGCCTACAGCTGAGACCTTAGTAGGAGGCAAAAGTTAACACATGAAAAAGGGGAGAAATATTCAGTTCAAGCGAAGGAATGGCATGAGCAAAGGCATGGATGCCAAAGAATACAAAGTAATTTCATTTTGGACCGAAAATAGTTTGATACACCTGAAGGATTAGTGCAATGGGAGATGAGCTAAGGCCAAATGACAAAGAGGGTGGGGGCCATGCTAAGGAATTTAGACTTTATCCTGGGGCAATGCAGATTATGGGGAGATTTCATGCAGTAGAGCTACATGAGAAGACTTGCATTTTAAAAAGTTCTAACCGCAATATGGAGAAAGGATTAGAGCAGCACTGCCCCATCGAAAAATAATGTGAGCCACTTATAAATTTTAACTTTTTCCAGAAGCCACATGAAAAGTATGAAAAGAAACATGTGAAATTAATATTTTATTAGTTTATTAATTGTATGAATTTTACTCATATAGTATGCCACAGTGTTAGAAGGGGGCCTGGAGAGAAGTGAACACACTGGAGAAGTGCTTAGGAAGGGGAACGGCCGAAATTTGTTACAGGTGAGGACTCACTTAACTCTGGTTCCTTTTACACACTAGGATCAAATTGATCTTCCTGAAATACAGCTCCAATTAAGATATTCCTCTGTTTTAATTTTTCCATTGTTCTCCTTTTGCCTACTAAATAAGGCCTAGACTCTTTAGCCAGCAGTGGACCCTGACTGTTTCTCCAGTATCTGCATCCTCCCCTCCAAACAGCTGCACCGCTCTGCTCCCACCTGTAAACCCAGCGTCGAAGGTCAGTCATAACCTTAAGCAGAAGGCATTAAAAGACTTTGGCTCAGCACTCTGGAATGGAATATTGAACCATTCTTTTTTTTTTTTCTTTTTTTTTGAGACAGAGTCTCGCTGTCGCCCAGGCTGGAGTGCAGTGGCGCGTTCTCGGCTCACTGCAGGCTCCGCCCCCCGGGGTTCACGCCATTCTCCTGCCTCAGCCCCCCTAGTAGCTGGGACTACAGGCGCCCGCCACCTCGCCCAGCTAATTTTTTGTATTTTTAGTAGAGACGGGGTTTCACCGTGTTAGCCAGGATGGTCTCGATCTCCTGACCTCCTGATCTGCCCGCCTCGGCCTCCCAAAGTGCTGGGATTACAGGCGTGAGCCACCGCGCCCGGCCTGAACCATTCTTACTGCTAGTCAGGCCCATGTTCCAGGTCTGACTACTGGCTTGGAAATCTGTCTGGTCCCTCTGGGGCTGGGGCCCAGCTTCTTGCTTTCCATTCTGCTGTTTCCTCCCAGAGCTTGGAAGTCTGCCCATGAACCTGAGCATAGCGGCTGGAGCCTGCTAACTGCTGACAGACTTTCTTATTCCCTTAGTCTTCATTACACTTCTAAGTGCCACCTGTTCCTGTATTTCCCAGTATCAGCACCTTCCCTCCTTGAGACTTGTCTCCTACCTCTCAGTACCAACTTGTCTGGGTGACCGCTTGTCATCTATCGCCATATTCTTTTGCACATCTCTTCTAATGCCTTGTCTGCCAGCCTAGACTTCCTCACAGTTCCTGCTCAATCCTCGAGAGCAGATCTGGTCCCTCCCAGTTTGCCCTGTCTTTTGCAGCAAACCAGGCTATTTCCAACAATTATCCATAGCTATGACAATGAACATTCAAGGCCCTGCAGATTAGAGCCCCACCACACCACTGAAACTTCTTCCTTAATATGCTTGTGTACCCTTCACTGCACTCAGAATAATCTTATCGTTGTATGCTATTCATGCCCCAAGACTGCAGACCTCCCTGATTTATTCCTGACAACTCCACACCCTGGAAAGGTCTTTTTCCCATTCCATTCCTACTTAACTTAGGCATTCATAATAAATATTAAACTAAAAAATATGACAATCCATAATCTCCTCCCCACTCCAACCGGTTACATCTCCCTCCTCTGAACTTCTGTGGCTCATTATCTGGGTTTCCATTATAGATTTTATTGCATTCCTCCTTATTTTAAATATCTTATCTCCCTAAGAATATAAATATCTTGGGAATAAGATCCATGTCTGATTACTTAGCAAAGCAAAGTAGCTAGGGGAAAGGGAATTAAGGAGAAAGGGGGAGCAGGAAAGAGAGACTTGGCTCAATTTCACAAAATGAGTAATGGTCCATCAAGGATTATTATTGAGCAAGCTCACATTGTCACATGCCTGTTTAGTATCCTCAGTCAAATCATTCCTGAAGCATGGAGGGCAAGGGCTCCTGTCCCTATGGACTTAAGGAAATCTCTGTGAGTCCTTAGATAATAATATTGGATTGATGCAAAAGTAATTGTGATTTTTGCCATACTTTTAATGCAAAACTGCAATTACTTTTGTGCCAATCTAAGTATTATTATATATATGTGTGTGTGTGTTCCTTATTTTCTTCCCTTTGCCTGTCTATTTGAACTTATCTCTTCCCATCTGCCCGTCTCTCTCCCTCTTGTTGAATTCATCTGGGAACCCCTACTCCTCACCTGAAGGTTTGAGAGTTCCCCAAAACGGAGCTGGAATAAATTCAGTAACCCAGTAGAAATCCCCTCAGTTCTTCCTTTCGGCACCCACTGGGTCCACAAATAAGCAGCAACTTTCCTCATTGATAGGAAACTCAAGAATCCTGGGAATGCAGCTCTACCCTCCCCCGGTTATCTTTTAGAAATTCAGTTATCTTTAGAAATTCAGTAGCAGGAGAAAAGGTTCAGGCCGGAGAACTAGATATTTCTGTTTATGATTAAGGTGGGCAAACTTGATTCTTGCATCCAGTACAATACTCAGCCTCTTGTTCCCTGTAAAACAGTGAGATCTACACATGGAGATCCGACTACCCTCTCATTTTGCCATTGTCTACACCCCCATGGCACTGGGAGAGTTAAGGAGACTGTGTATCATTACTTTGCACTCATTTTCCAGCTTTCCTCTTAGGAATTCCAGATACTTTCGAAAATATGACAGCAATCTCACCAAATCCCTGCATGGTAGCTAGAGCACATTACCAACAAAAATAAAATAATTATAATCCACCCACTACAATATCTATTCTGTCTGCATTATTCTGTAATATTAGATATCTGAGTAGCTCTCATGTGTATTATACTATTCCTGTTCAGCCATAAAAATATGTAGTGCCAAATCCCAGGCCATGAGTTATGAAGACACAATAGTTGCAAGTTCTATGATGTCAAACAGACATCAAAAATCAAGTTTTATGAAGAAGCATTTAACTATGATTGAACACGCTTCAAAGTGCTTTTAAGTGGTTATTCCTCCCAGCTTCCCTGTCCATGTAATGAGCTCCATTTCCCTGATGAAGCTATAGGCACTGAGTTTCCTTTAGAAGTATCAAAAACGATTCTATCTTGCCTCACAAATTTGATGGGTCTGTGTAAAGGCAGCAGAGTTGGCAATAACCTCTCAAAATACCACGTGTCTGGGTGGAGATGGAATAGTAAAGTCCTGTTTCCTGGGCTATGTTTTCTGGAATTGGAGCCCTGATATCTTTGGGGCAGGTATCTGGGGACAGAGTGCCATCAGTGAACAATCCTCATAGTTAGAACCCACATCCTTTTCTGGCCAAGCACAGGGTGAACATTAACTTGTAAGGTGTGGAAGAAGAGCTATTCTATTGATTAGCTTAAGAGCTAGATAGGAACATCACTTATTTATGTATCAGGTGTTCATAAACTAGAACACAGAAAACACTTTAAGAATAAAATCAGAAACCAGCTACATGAGTCTGGGAAAATATTATTTTTCTATCTATTCAAAATGGATTTCTATACTCTTGAGAGTACAAATGGGCATAACCTTTTTAGAGCACAATTTGTTGTGGTTTTAAAAATACATCAATATGTCCATCAGTATAGAGACTGTTAAATGAAAATGGCACATCCATATAATGGATTACTATGCAGTTAGAATGAAATGGATCTGTGTGTGCCAATATGAAAAGATTTCTAAGACACATCATTGAAGGAAAAATGCCAGGTATAGAACGATATGTACAGTATGATACCTTATATGTTAAAACACACACATATATGTAGAGATGGGTACATGTAAACATTCAGGTACATGCATGATTTTTTTCTTCTGTAAAGAATCTCAAGAAATGGTTAACAGTGGTTAGCTTTCAGTAAATGGACCGGTTGGGGTGGAGAAATAGCTTAACAGAATGGAGTGGCATTTGGGAGAAAAACCAGGGCCTAGTTTAGGTTTCTTATACTCCACAGTATTAAAAAACTTAATAAATATTCCATAACTATTTTAATGGGTTTCTAAGTTAGTGTTTTCAATAGCAACTGGGTATGTGGCCAAAGAGGGAAGAAAAAGAGAGTTCTTAGCAGAGCAATCCATAATACTTTCAGCCAGCTAAGCTAAAGGGGAAGTATTCCATTCTACATAGAAGAAATTGATCTCTCCAAAAAAATGTTTACTGTGTGTTAGGAAGGAGGAGAAAGTGGAAAAAAGAAGAGTAATAATTGCTTCATCTGGGTTTTTAATTGAATTTGATTTTTTCTACTTATTTTACTTCAGAAAAGAGATTTTGATAAGAGGAACTAGTCCATGCCTGAGAGTATGAAGAACCAAAATGTCCTAGCTATCTAGAAAGTCGGAAGGATCACTCTTATCCCTGCCCCATCCCTCTGGCCAATGGAAAGGCTAGAAAAGAGGTGGTTGGAGGAAATGTTGACAAACCTACTTAGCAATAGGCCCTGAAGTGTGAGGAATATAAACCAGCTGCAGAGAACAGGCCTTCAGGAGCTGCTGGTGGCTCCATTTCCACTGAACAGCATGACTCCTTTGTTTTCTTGGGCCTGGGAAAGGAAAGATGTCTTTTACTGTTGTGTACAGTCTTGAACTGCAGCTTCATTAATCCATTTCATGGTCAGGGCTATTGTGGCATATTTGATTATTTATCCAGACAGTATGAAGAGGTAAGGCAAAACTGAGACTCAAAAGAGTCCACTGCACTCAAAGTATCACCTGTCGCACACCTTTTGTTGTGACACATGTAGAGGCTTTCTATTGGCCAAAACCTAACCTCAAGCCTGTATACAAATCCTATAAAATAAGCATGACTTTAACATTTTTTTTCCTACCTGATGGTAATCCCATAAAGCGCTGAATCTCCCCCTCTTCTCACTCACCATCCAAGCATTCAGTGCTGGGGCAGAAGAGGGCAGGTTGGCAAAATCAGAAGACTTATTGGATAATTTCTAAATGCTGAAGCTTCTTCAGGGAAGCAAACTTCCCGCCCAGGGCAGGTTACTTCAGCTAGTTATAGCACAGGGCTAATGAGGCCAAGGTCATGAGCTTGTTTACCCTGAGGGCCAATTAACTTTGATCTACTTTATGGCCACATCCTGTATCCCTCAATCCAAACAGCTGTTTCAAAAATGGATGCCCTTGACGACAAGGAGGACTGCTCCAAAATAAAATAGATGTAACAGTTCAAATTTATCACGCTCCTGAAAAATGATGCAAAGCATATTAGAAACATTATGAACCCACATTTCCACCAAAATAATTCTTTGCAAAAAATCAAGTCACCCAGCACATTAAGAATGTTGCACCCATTCACAGGTATTCTCCCAGGGAGGAAACTGGAATCAAGGTGAGTTTTATCAAATTCTATATCCTTTATATCTCACTAAGTATTTTATATAAAACTAAACTGAATCAACATTTTAGACACTATTTGATCTGAGCATTCTTCTTGCTAATTAGATACTGATTTTCTCTTTTATAAATTGATAGTTATTTCAATTGACCCATTTCCTCCTTCACAAATACATTCTTCACCCACACACTATGCATAAAATACCTTCTGTTTTCAACTGGGTTGCAGAACTCAACACTGATGCTTTCCTATCATTCAAAAAAAAAAAGATACAAATTTACAAACTGTCTTTCCTCAAACTTCTACACAAGTCCTTGTTTTTTAAAGTTTCCAACACAATCCACAAACCCAGACCTAGAGTCAAACTTTGGGGCTATCTCACACACTCACCTTGACCCAGAATTAACTGTGGGGGCTACCTCACACACTGTCCTAGAATTAGCATCGAGAGTCATCTTACATACTCATCTTGAAATCTGAGCACGTCTTGATCTCAAGATAATAAAAGGAAATTTTGGCCAGGCACGGTGGCTCACGCCTGTAATCCCAGCAACTTTGGGAGGCTGAGGTGGGTAGATTACTTGAGGTCAGGAGTTCAAGACCAGTCTGGCCAACATGGTGAAACTTCATCTTTACTAAATATACAAAAATTAGCCGGGCGAGGTGGCACATGCCTGAAATCCCAGCTACTAAGGAGGCTGAAGCAGGAGAATTTCTTGAACCCAGGAGGCAGAGGTTGCAGTGAGCCGAGATCCAGCCTGGGCAACATTGCATTCCAGCCTGGGTGACAGAGCAAGACTATAAGAAAGAAAGAAAAGGAATGAAGGTGGGTGGGAGGGAGGGAGGGAGGAAAGGAAGGAAGGAAGGAAGGAAGGAAAGAAGGAAGGGAAAATTTTGAAATTTTGCAATGCTCCAAATAAGAATCACCACTTCTAATGAACAGCTACACGGCTCCCTTACTGATAGCAGTCTGTCCTCCAGGGGAGGAGGAAGTTTCACCTTCTTTCTTCCTCCCAGCCACCTAATAGGTGTCCATGAAAGACTGAGAGAAAAGTCTAAGCGGAGCACCGGTTGTACCAGTGCCAGGTGTACAATTCTGCCAGGGGGCTGGCACAGGACCATCTCTTACAGAAAGTGCTCCACCTATCACGGCCCATTTGTCTTCAAAGGAGCACTGAATCCAGGCTTCAGGAAAGATGCAGATAATTCTCTAAAGGATGAGCCCTCTTTTGTAATCTGGGAAAATATGTCAATCTGCTCAGAGAGACTTATGCTGACCATGTATATTTTGATCCAAAACCTGAGACATGTGGCTGAACCATAGATGACATACACCAAATCAGGCTGAGGACAGAGAATTTGGAATATAGGATCCAGACCCTTTTTCCCACCCTAGATTTTCCATTCTCCCCAACTTCTTTAAAGAACCCTCCCAGTTCTCCATGGGCTATCAAGCCTCCCCACAGTTTCTCTGTTTACCCCCATAAAGGACAGAAACATATCATATAAAATAAGGTGCCCCAAATCCCTGAAACCATAAAGGATTATATATAAACATCATTTTATTTAGTAAAACTTTACATAGTATACAGTTTTCCCCATACTACTTGTTTATGAGGTCACTAGGAAAACCCCTACTCTTTTGTCTTCCCTCTCCTGTTTATCTTTGATATCCTCCCTTCTCCCCCACTAGATTTTTCCTTCTTTCCTATCCTATAGTACAGAGCCCCTTTTCTTCTTTACTGTATAATTCTAAGCACAAGTGCTGCCAATAACCCTAAGCTATGCTGCATCATGCTGATTTGCACCAGCTGTGCCTTATGGCGGTTAACCCATGCTTATAACAGGGTCTCCTTAGATCTTCCTGTGAGAACAAAATCCACATATACATCTAAAAGTCACAACCAGTGGGGTGGAAAGTGAGCCAAAAATAAATAGATCCTGCTTTGAACTACTGATCACATTAAATAAGAAAAAAATACAGGGCTGGAGGAAAGAAAAATGCTACCCCGAGCTGCAGCTTAAAAATTTTCTTGGACACATGAAACAAACTGTAAAGATAATCTATCCCTTCAAACATCCCACTTCCAAATGAGATGTTAATTTTCTCAATATTAACAGGGTTAGGGAGAAAGGAAGATCAGCGTAGGGAGTGAAAGAAAGAAAGACTATCATCATGCAGAATTCAAATGACAATAAAAAGTACATAAAACTCAAATGACAATAAAAAGTATACTCTAGAATTAAAAGATAATGGCCAGGAACTTTGTCATATAATTAGAGTTTGCAAAGCTTAGAGTCTTTGAAAATCTTAGATAATTGTAAAATCCAAGTCCATAGAGCAACAGTTGGGAATTAGAGTATAATGTTATTCTGCAACTTTGGGCAAATCACAATTTCAGATCATCAGTTTTCCTATGAGCTCCCTCCCTGAGGAGTCAGAGGCAAGGTCACCAAATGGTTTGTGTATTCTGAATTGTCTGGACCACTTATTTTCCATTATGAAACCTTGTGTAATCGTCCTGTGTTTGAACACGATCAGACATTGCAAATGACTGTCGTTAGAATGTAATACTCCTTCATCCCTGCCCCAGAGCAACTGTGTTCTAGATTCTCCAAACCAAACTCAAGTTGTCCTAGCTTCATAGGATAATGGACACATGCCATTGGTTTTGTTAAAAGAAAAATCTTCCAGATTGTAAACTTATTTATTAGTTTTGCAAACTCTGGCTAACCTCAAGATCAGGGACACAAACATAATCCATCTGATGCAAGAAAATGTCAGCAGTCTAAGAAAAATAAGATAAAGTTAACTTTGTATTACAAAGCTCATGTACTTACAAGTTAGCTTCCCAAAGGCTATCTTCAAGTCTGTTTCTCTGAAAGTCCAAAAAGAAATTAAACAAACCACTGCTAACATCTTCTGCTGATGGTAGGCAGAACTGGTACACTTTGGCTCAGGACAGCTTCGATCCACCTATAAAAGTCCTTAGGTTGAAAATGTGTAGGAGACAAAACCTCTATGCTCATTTTATTCACTTGAAATACAGTAAGTTTCTGTCCATTAAAAACAGCAGCACCATGATTCTGGGCTCCCCAGAAACCACAGCATTCCATCAGACTTCAAGCACTGAATTATTGGTTCCTAAGCACCACAACATTAGTACAAAAAGTGGAGACCTCGCTAACAGTGACAGATGGGGGTCGTTTTGGTGGATGAACTCTCCCCAGGAGGTACAAAGCTTCATGGCCTTTCATGATCAGACCCCTGCCCTCTTTACAAGCCTTGTCTGTCCCCCACCTTCTATCTTGAACTCTATGCTCCATCCATATCGAACTATTCTTCATTCTCCATTCCCTCTAGCCTCTAGTATGTGCTTTTTCTTTTCCATGGGACACTCCCCACCTCCACCCCTCACTCCTGTTTATTCTCTGTCTGCCTGTTTATACATCACTTACTCCTACACATCATTAATTCCTCTTAGCTTTTCCTAATCTCCTAAATCCAGGTAAAATGTGCCGCATAATGTGCTGTTACAACCTTGTATTTCCTTTTAATTGCTCTGATCACGTTTTAAAAAAAAATCTGTATTCCCCACTGAACTGTAAGCTCCACATCAGTCTTGTTTATAGTAGTTACTCAACAAATGTAACTCAACTGAATGACTCAATTCACTATTCTATATTTGTAAAGGTAGGAATCAATTTATTTTTGATGTTTTATTTAATAATATCTGTCATTTTATTTAATGCTTTTGTTTTTCATGTGTTTAATTTTTAGAATTGTTAAAGACATAGAAAAGCACAAATATATATAATCATGGTACTATTACTACCACCTGGAATTAACAAATGTTAACAATTTTCCATATTACTTCCAGTCTATTCAAGACTATGGCAGGTTCCCCTCCCTGTCCTCTCACCATCCAGCAGCTTGTGTCTTCCTCCGCCTATCTGCTCTGCTCCACGTCCAGCCACTTCAGTCTCTGCCTTGCTAGGGTCTTGGGTTTTTATAGGCCCAGGATGAGGGCATGGCGGGCCAGGGTGGTATTGGGAAACGCAACATTTAGGAGTGAAGGCACAAGTGCCTGTCCTCACCTAGGTCCGTGGGGGTGGAGCCCTAGCCAGGGGCCATGTCCTCCGCTATCCAACACTTCCTTTCCCCGCTTCCATATCATTTAAAGGAACCACGCTCTTCCCTTCCCAGCACTCACGTATCAAAAGGAAGGATGAGTTTAAAGAACAGAAGATGCTTCTATTCCATTTTATGGGAAACATGTCAGCGTTTAAGTTCTTACCCCATCCCCTACCTGTTTATTACCTGATGTCAAGCTTCTCTTGACATACGGAGTTCTCAAAGGAATAAAAAGGAGACTCCCAAGTTTTCAAAGGAATAAAAAGGAGACAGTGAACATATTTTGGGAAACAATAGGCTAAAACAACTGCTTTGGAAACTTTTTCTTAGAGACCTAAGGCCCCAAGAATGAATAATTTCCAGGCCCTGAAAAAACTGGTCATTTTTTTTGTTGTTTCTTTTTTTCTTTGTTCTAAATTCCACTGGAGTTTCCTTAGCTCTCTACACTAAAATGTAAAGAAATGTTCATGTCTAGTATAGTGAAAGCAGGACTCATTCTAGGCCTGGGAGCCAAACAGAGCAGGCTAAATTGGCCACACATGTCCAGTAGATTTTTACAGGACCAAGCATGTAGAAATAAGTCCTATCTCATTTTATCCTCTTGGAGAAGTTTTGCCTTTTCCCATTCAAATAACCATCAGCTGAGCAACCTGAATCAGCAGCCAGGATAAGGTAAGGTTTATAACCCAGCCTTCCACTTGGGTTCAGGAACACTTCCTCTGAGAAGCACAATGTTTACTGGAGTATGGTACCACCTCATCCACAGGGGAGGGAGGGAGTAGAGATGAGTGGCTCTAACACTGAAACCAGCCCAATTGTCTCATAGAACTGATCTTTATGGTTTCTTTTGACTAAGCATAGAAATTGACCCTTCCAGGCTTAAAATTTGAAAAAGTTTGTCTGATCTGGGTTCCTTTCTCAGGAAAGCAACCATAAGATCTCCCAGAAAGTATCAAGGAACTGAAACTTACCAGATCAACACATCTGGACAATGAGATGCCACACCCCTCACCCGTCATGATTGCCTGACTTCCTACTTCCTGTTGCCCAACTACTCCTTTTCCCTCCCTAATTCCTGTTTTCCCACATATGGTTACATTTCTTCCTTGCCACATAAACCCCTAATTTCAGCTGAGGAGACGGATTTGAGACTGGTCTCCTCTCCCCTCAAGTGAGGCACCCAATTAAAGCCTTCTTCCCTGGCAGTATTTCAGTAATCGGCTTTCTGTGTGGTGAGCAGCACGACCTAGACTGAACCCGTGGTGTTTTGGTAACAGATTTTGGTTCCCTTATTGGGAATGCATGGGCCAGGAGTTTCAGAAGCCCTCCTAAGCGGCTGCCTAACCCCTTTTTTGGCCAGAGATGGGTTTCAGTCTGTCTCTCTCTCTGTCTCTCTGGTACCATCACTGCTGGCTCCAACTTCATTCCTGATCACCTAGAAAGAACAGCCTTTGAAATTTGTCATCTGCATCTGGACAGATGATGTCTTTCGTGGGTAACAGCAGGATCTGCTCCTCTCAATTAGGGGAATTCTGAAGGAGTTTCCTTTTGCAGGTTAAACAAGCCCAACCAATTAAGACAGAAAAGCACCTCGACTGTTTCAGTCTGGACATGCTTGGGGCTTGTTCCTGCAGCAGTTGGATGGTGTTTTGACGATTGTCTACATGTGTGTGTTAACAAAGTCATGGGAAATCAGAATTTTATAAACTGATCTTTTGTAATACGATTTTACACCAATATTCTTTGCAATCTAGAGAAGTGTGGCCTTTTCATGGGCCTTATTTTGATGTTTAATGAAAAAGTGGGATGGAATTTCACGTATCCAGGCTTTTATACTGCTGTTCTAAGCTGGGTCAGGCCTGGTTAATACATGATGTTTTATGGTGCTGTTTGACCTTGGTGTTCTTTGGAGTATGAGGAGGTTTGGCCTTTAAAAATCAAACTGCCATGGAAACTACCTTACCCAAAATTTTGGGTCTCAGCCTTCATTAGATTACCTATCAGGGCAAACAAAGTGTAGCCACGTGAATGTGTTTGTAAACTGGTGAGTTTGTATTACTATCTCATGGCTACAGAGTTCCAAAGTAAAAGCTATTGGAGCTTTATGGTTGTGTATTATGTTTACATGTTTATGTATATGTGTAACATTTATTATGTTACATGTTGTATCTACCAAATTGGCTTATAAATAAAAGAAAGCTCATAAGTAAATCTATCCAAGCATGTTTCAAGTTCATGTGACTTATGTAAATCTTTAATAAACAATCTAGCTTTAAAATTATTGGTAAGATAAAAGTAGATATGACTTTGGAATTGTCAGCATACATTTTTGTCTGGGTTTTGTATTTGTCTCTGTAGGTATTTTGAGGTGTCAGGGTTTGGCACAGAAGAATATAAAGCTATAAACTCAGCCAAAACAAAATGATCTTTGTGCAATTTTTGCCAAATAAGACTAACTTAATGTTGTTGGTTTAATGAATATAGCTGAGTCTTCTAAGTATTGGTGAAAATACCCATGTAGTTAACTTTAAGGACCTTACTGCTGTTCACAGGTTACAAAATTGTTAACAAGGAAATGACAACTAGCTTTGTCTAATATCTCAGTTCTCATAAGTAATCTAGGTAAAACTGTTAAAAATGAAACAAATGCATGAAATAGAAATGGAATGATGTAATTTAAAATCTTAAAATCATTTTTGATGTTCATTAGATGTCTAGGTAATTCCCAATTAAGAAAAGGTTATGATACAGGGAAACATATTTCCAAAAATTGTGGAATGGTCCTTATCTATAAAATGCTAATATCTTATATGACAGTTCAGGATTTCTTGCTTCCTAGGTTTTCACTAAAATTTAAGGATACTAAGAATAAGAATTGTAGTTAATATGTAATATGTAATTATGTATATAAAATTGCTGAGAAAAAGAATAATTTTGTTTAATTCAAAAGTTACTGGCTGGCTCATGCCTATAATCCCAGCACTTTGGGAGGCCAAGGCAGGAGGATCAGTTGAACCCATGGGTTCTAGACCAGCCTGGGCACCATAGTAAGACCTCATCTCTACAAATTTTTTTTTCCTAATTAGCCAGGTGTGGTGGCACATGCCTGTAGTCCCGGCTACTCAGGAGGCTAAGTTGAGAGGATTGCTTGAGTCCAGGAGGTCAAGGCTGCAGTGAGCTGTGATCACACCACTGCACTTCAGACTGCACAACAGAGCAAAGGCCCTGTCTCAAAACAAAAAAAAAAAGTTTTCTAAAGGTTAGTTCAAATTATGGGCTTGAAAAGTTTATTTATGAAATAAGGTAGAACAGAACTGGTAAGTAGGGGAGAGAAATGTGAAGAAAGTTATGGATATGAAGATGTATTTTTGGTTTTTTAAAAAAAGGTTATAAAGTAAAAAAGAATTTTGTATGAGAAAGAATCTTGGAATGGTAAATTTTTGTCCTAAAATAACTGGCTATTTAAAAATAAAGAGAATTTAAGACAAAACAGAAAGTCGATGCATGGTCCTTCTGTTGTTCTGTGTAAGTCATATGCAGTTTTTTTTTTTTTCTGTTTCTCTGTGTGTCTACCTTCATGCACATACAGAGAAGACAGAAGTTTGGACAGTAAAACCTGAGAGAAAATTTGAGATATTGGGCTAATTAACATTGCTCATAGTTAAAGCTTTTAGTCTTGATAAAATAAAACAAGAAATATTTTAAAGAAATACATGGCAGTTTGGCAATTTTTTTTTTTTCTTTGAGACGCAGTCTCACTCTGCCACCCAGGCTGCAGTGCAGTGGTGCTGTCTCAGCTCACTGCAACTTCCGCCTCCTGGGTTCAAGCGATTCTCCTGCCCCGGCCTCCTGAGTAGCTGGGATTACAGGTGTGCACCACCATGCCTAGCTAATTTTTGTATTTTTAGTAGAGATGGGGTTTCACTATGTTGGCCAGGCTGGTCTCCAACTTCTGACCTCAGGTGATCTGCCCACCTTGGCCTCACAAAGTGCTGGGATTACAGGTGTGAGCCACCATACCCGGCCAGCAATTCTTTTTTAATATTGTTGAGCACGAAGCCAGATTTAGCATGGAGCCAAATTTCACTAAATGCTTGCATTGATTTGTTTCACACTATATTTTCTATTCTGCATAGATAGTACTAGCACTAAAGTACTTAACTGGTCACATCCCTGAAGTGAATTTCTTAATTGCACAAAATGTATAGTGGTGTTGGTGGACTTAAGAACATTCATTTGTATATCAGGAGCAAAATATCCGTCATGTGCTTTTGTGTTTTAGGCTGTGGGTAACACTGTAGCCTCCAAGGTAATCTGAGTAAGAAAAAAATTTGGGGCTTCCTGTTTATCTGTTTTTGCTTTTAATTTTCATTTATTTGCTGTTTGTTCTCCTTTGGGTTTTACTTATATATACATATTACTTATATACACATTGATATTCTTTAATTTCTTTTTTTTTTTTTTTTTGAGACAGGGTCTTACTCTGCTGCCCAGGCTGAACAGACTGGAGAGCAGTGCCATGATCATAGCTCACTGCAACTTCAAACTCCTGGGATCAAGCTATCCTCCCACTGCAGCCTCCCGAGTAGCTGGGACTATAAATGTGTGCTACCACACCTGGCTAATTTTTTTTTATTTTTAGTAGACACAAGTTCTCATTATATTGCCCAGGCTGGTCTCAAACTCCTGGTCTCAAGCAATCCTCCCACCTTGGCTTTCCAAAGTGCTAGGATTACAGGGGTGAGCCACTGTACCCAGCCATGAGTTTTCAGTTCCTAATGAAAAGCTTGCATTTGGTTCTATGAATAGCCATTTGGTTTCTCATGTTTTTTCAACATTCATCATTTGCTCTCTTTATCTAAAATTCCTAAGCTACCTTTGTCAAGCCTCAAAAAAAAAAAAAATAATAGAGCACACCAGCCTTTTAAACTTGGATTGGTTTTGCTCTCCTCTAATGATCTATAGGATCATTAGCATTGGTTATGCTTTCCTTTCATGATCTATAAGAGTTTATAAAGCTCCTGGACAAAATTGAAAGGCTTACTTTTATAAGTTCTGAACAGAAATAGTACAATATTTTGTTATTTGGAAAAGTAGATGGGAGTGGATATGTTTAAATGGTGTTTATTTCCAAGGTAATTCAATTTAGTCAATAATTTGAGTTGGTTTCAGATCTTTTCCTTTAGAAAATGAGGAAAAACTTAATATGAGTACAAAGTTTTAATGTTCAGGAAAGATTGACCTTGCCCTTTAGAAAATTATATTGACTGGGGTTTCTCTCAAATTACTTTAGCTGTGTTTACCATTATTCATATTAAGTGACAGTCACTTGAGTTAAGTAGTAGTAAAAAAAAAAAAAGTGAGACATTCTAGTGATTTTTGATCCCAAACCTTATCATTGTTGGGCCTTCATGTGTGTACTTGAAAACAAAGTATGTACAAGTGTTGTACTGGCTTGAAGATTCTAGTGGTAAAAGTTACCTAATCAATTGTTAGTACTGTATCTAGAAACCAATCTTGGAAATGTGTGATGATACTTTTTTAAAAAGCTGAAAAGAAATTGTGTGCTTGTTCTTACTTTGTCCCTGTTTTGTTATATAGTATTTAAGTGAAAGGAGATTATTTACCCTCATACTGAATTTCTAAAACTGATGTTTACATTTACCATTTTTCAAATGATGGAGAGAAAATTTAATTATCATACTTTGATAAGCTTGGCTTAGGACCTATCATATTTTTTATGCTTTTGGTCACAGTTCTATCACTAGAATTCTAGCAATTAGACATATGCAAGGAGTAACATGAACCCTTTAATACGATGGTTTGAAGTCCTGCAGGCAGTAACTACTAGATACCACATCATAGTGTTTTCATTTGTGACACGATAGAGAGAGTGATAGTATAAATATCCTATTAACTAAGCCTCGTGCTGTTAAGTTACAGAACTTTGACTCTTGGGTCTGAACAAGAAACCAACTCCTGCTAAATCTTGAACATTAATACCAGTCAAAGCCTTATCTTAAGACCTGGGAGAAAGTGACAATCGAACTGCTTTGGTGAGGCATAGGACCAGAAATTAAAACCATTCAATCCCCCTAGACCCAGGGAGTATTATGGAAGAGGAGGTCATGTGAGATTGTCCGGGTCGATTTTGAGGAATAAAAATGGTTCAGTTTTCCTATAAATTAAACGTTAATATCAAAAGCACACTGCCGCAAGGCCAGCATGTTGGTCCCTGCATCAGAATAACAGGGTTTTCTTGGAACATTGATCTTTTCTTTAATAGAAAGTTGTAAAAAGTTATAAAAGGTTTATGGAAATCTTACCTTATGGTCAAACTGATTAAAATTAGATAATTTGTGTATAAGGTTTCATTAAAATTAGCTTTAACATTAATAAACCACATAAAGGTAATCTCTTGAACAACTTTTTTTATAATATTAATGAGATAATAAAAGATTTTTGTTTACCTTTTGAGTAAACTCCAGGAAAAAAAAAAAAAAGGAGGGAAGAGAGACAGATTTAGCTGGCCTCATGCTATCTTTATTAAGTCTTACTGTTTGGGATATTGACTCTCTTTTCTACCAAAGAGTAAATGTTTTTGTTTTATTATTTTGGCTAAATGAATGAGTATTTTACAGTGACCTGTGATCCTATTTTGTGATATCAAGTGTCTTAAACTTTTGGTATTTGACAAGTTTCCTAAAAGCAAAATTTCAATTTCTAAATTCAGTCTTTTTGACCTCAGACTAACTTTTTAAAGATATTAGGTCCACTGAAGTCCAAGAGAGACATATTAGGCTTATTTAGTACACAGGAAGCATTGTCAAATGTGTATTTGAGATGGTTTTTTTTTTGTTTTTTGTTTTTTGGAGACAGAGTCTCGCTCTGTCACCCAGGCTGGAGTGCAGTGGTGTGATATCAGCTCACTGCAACCTCCGCCTCCCGGGTTCAAGTGATTCTCCTGCCTCAGACTCCTGAGTAGCTGGGATTACAGGCACGTGCCACCACGCCCAGCTAATTTTTGTATTTTTGGTAGAGACAGGGTTTCACCACGTTGGTCAGGCTGGTCTCGAACTCCTGACCTCATGATCTGCCCGCCTCGGCCTACCAAAGTGCTGGGATTACAGGCGTGAGCCACCACACCTGGCCAAGATGGTGTTTAACTTTCTTTGGGTTATATTTAGATAGATGTGTTCTAGGATTGTATGAGATTCCTGAAATTCTGATATGTCTCAATATATGTTATTAGTAAAAATTATGATTTTTATGTTAAATTGTTGGATGCCACAGAAATAATCAAACTTTCTTGTCAATTGTGTCTTTGGCTATAGCTATCCTAAGATTTTTATCATCCACAATTGTTTTGCTTTGATTCTTCTCAAAAAGCAGCTTATAATCAGCTACAACCCAGGGCTTCCTTGGGAGAGTTCATGAAAAGGACTCCTGATGGCAGGTTTCTGATAACTTTGGAGACTGTGCCATTGGACCAGAGAGAAAACTTCCAGGACACTAATTGAAAGGCTGATGTGTTCATAAAGACTGCTAACCTAACATAAAGCAGAACAAGAGCTGATTGCATGGACTGAACTACAGGAGGATTGAAATAATTTTCATGGCTCTTTTTTGTTTGAAACATTACTGATTCTTTTGTTTCTCAGAGTCTTCAGAATTTTTTTTCTTTTGAGCTATTTATAGCCTTTAACAATTGAGTATACAGAAATGAGGCATATTTCTCCCTCTCTGCCAGATTTATCCAGAATTCAGAAACTTTGTGAATGTTCTTAATTCATTGCAATGTGGTTGTTTGCATAAGATCAGTAAGAATCTGTTTTCTTTTATATTTGGAAACAATTGGAGGCACTGGTTATTTTCTAGGAGTTGGACTAAAATGGCATGTTTTGGGATATGAGCACACAGCTTTGAGGAATTGACATTGATTTTATAGAGCCAATGAGAACCCCTTAGAAAGACGCCTCATACCTTGTCTATGCAGTTCCTTTGCAGGGTTCCTGGCCTGTGGTAAGTAGAGAGTCATCTTCCTGGCAGGCCCAGGAACCACAAGTTCTTTTGGGGCCTTGGAAAGAGAGGAGTTCACCCAATTCATGCACATATCTGTAGACACAGATGGATCCTTGGCTGGGCTTGAGAGGCCTTTGGAGGTTGAGTCTGAGATTCCCTGTGAGAGGTTCCAGCAAAGCCAATGTAGAAGAGCCTATATGGACAATGATTCTTGCTGCACTTTGTATGGGTAATCAGGCCAAGTATAGTGGGACTGATACTTATTTTTCAGGTCGGTTAGTCCTGCTGTGATTTGTCTTTGGTGGAAATAGTGGATTGGAGACATAAAGGTTGTATCACAGAAGAAAACTATGGTCTTAAATTAACGTTTGATTCCTGGGTGGCCACGTGTTTACCCATGGTATGGAGCTGTTCACAATGCCCCTTTTTAGCATGAAGCAGCCCAAAAGATTGACAACCGTGTTCTCCATGATTGAGGAACTGATAAATAGAAAGACTGGGACTGGAACCAGCCCAATTGTCCCATAGAATTGATGTTTATGGTTTCTTTTGAATAAAGATAGAAATTGACCCTCTCAGTATTAAAACTTGAAAAACTTATATTTGTATTATCTGAGTTCCTTTCTCAGGAAACCATTAGGGCTCCCAGATAGTATCAAGGAACTGAAACTTACCAGATCACCACATCTGGACAATGGGATGCCAGACCCCTCACCCATAATAACTGCTCACCGACCGTCTACTTCCTATTGATCAATTCCTCTTCCTTACTCCTCCCTGATTCCTGTTTTCCCATACACAGTTACATTTCTTCCCTGCCACATGAGCCCCTAATTTTAGCCAGTTGAGGAGACAGATTTGAGACTGGTCTCCCATCTCCTTGGCTGAAGCACTCAAACCCTTCTTCCCTGGCAATGCTCGTTATCTCAGTGATTGGTTTTCTGTGTGGTGAGCAGGAGAACCCTGGACTGAAGTCCTGGTGTTGTGGTAATAATACACCCATATCTGGTCTCCCCTGCAAATAATTTGTATATCTCAACATAATGCTATTTAGTTCAGGCCAATTGTCTTCCTTTCTGAAAGGTCACCCTTTACAAATATTAGGAGGGTAGTCTCATTGGAGCCAAACAACTGTGTCACCCAGTACAAATTCTGCAGGCACTTAAAAGCAAAGGATCCTGGAGTGTGGGGCTTTCCAGAATGTGAAGGAAATCTTGAATTCAGGCAGCAGGAGTCAAAAGCAACTATTTTACAATTGGTGGGCCCATGTGGTGTGACATTTGGTACTCTTCCCCCACTGATTCACTCAATAATAATAAAAGTCTACATCTATTGCTTATTATGTACCAAGCTATATTCTAAGCAATTTACATATTATAACTCAATTAATTCTCATAACAATCCTATTAGTATACCCACTTCATAGATAAAGAAACAGAAATACAGGCTAAGGAATTTGCACATCATGGCCAGTCTGTCTCTGGAGACCAACCTCTTAGTCCCTCTACACATTTTCTCTATTTAATAAGTACTTGTTAGGTTCTCACTATGTGCCAGATACTGTGAATAATATTGGGAACATAAAGATGGATTATGACAGAGGCCCTGCCCTTGAGGAGCTTACATGTTAGTTTGAGAGACAACAATATGTAAATATACAAGTATAGGCATGCAGCTTGTTTTCTTGTGCTTCACTTTATAGCACTTAGCAGATACTGTGTTTTTTTTTAATTATATTTTAAGTTCTGGGGTATATGTGCAGAACATGCAGGTTTGTTATATAGGTATACATGTGCCATAGTGGTTTACTGCACCCATCAACCTGTCATCTACATTAGGTATTTCTCCTAATGCTATTTCTCCCCTAGTCCCCATGTCCTGACAGGCCCCAGTGTGTGATGTTCCCCTCCCTGTGTCCATGTGTTCTCATTGTTCAGCTCCCACTTATGAGTGAGAATATGTGGTGTCTGGTTTTCTGTTCTTGTGTTAGTTTGCTTAGAATGATGGCTTCCAGCTTCATCCATGTCCCTGCAAAGGACATGAACTCATCTTTTTTATGGCTGTATAGTATTCCATGGTGTATGTGTGGCATTTTCTTTATCCAGTCTATCACTGATGGGCATTTGGATTGGTTTCAAGTCTTTGCTATTCTGAACAGTGCCACAATAAACATATGTGTGCATGTATCTTTATAGTAGAATGATTTATGATCCTTTGGGTCTATACCCAGTAATGGGATTTCTGGGTCAAATGGCATTTCTGGTTCTAGATCCTTGAGGAATCACCATACTGTCTTCCACAATGGATGAACTAATTTACACTCCCACCAACAGTGTAAAAGCTTTCCTATTTCTCCACACCCTCTCCAGCATCTGTTGTTTCTTCACTTTTTAATGACGGTCATTCTAACTGGTGTGAGAAGTTATCTCATTGTGGTTTTGATTTGTATTTCTCTAATGACCAGTGATGTTGAGCTTTTTTTCATATGTTTGTTGGCTGCATAACAAATTGAAGGTTTGTGGCAACCCCGCATCAAGTAGGTCTTGCCATTTTTTCAACAGTATGTGATCACTTCATGTCTCTGGACATTTTGGTAATTTTCTCGCAATATTTAAAACTTTTAAATTACCATTATGTATTCAAAGCATGATGTAGGCTGAAAAAAATTGATCAAAGCTGTGTGTGTTCTCACTGCTCCACTGACTGGCTGTTCCCTTGTCTCTCTCCCTCTCCTCATGCCTTTCTATTCCCTGAGACATGACAATATTGAAATTAGGCCAATTAATAACCCTACAATGGCCTCTAAGTGTTCAAGTGAAAGGAAGAGTTAGTTACACATCTCTTGCTTTAAATCAAAACCTAGAAATGATTACACTTAGTGAGGAAGGCATATCAAAAGCTGAGACAGGCCAAAAACTAAGCCTCTTGTGCCAAACAGTTAGCCAAGCTGTTAATGCAAAGGAAAAGTTCTTGAAGGTAATTTAAAATGCTACTCCAGTGAGTAGATGAATGATAAAGCAAAACAGTCTTAATGCTGATATGCAGAAAGTTTTAGTGGTCTGGCAGAAGATCAAAGTAGCCACAAAATTCCCTTTAGCAAGGCCTAATCCAGAGCAAAGCCCTAACTTCCTTCAGTTCTATGAAGGCTGAGAGAGGTGAGGAAGCTACAGAAGAAAAGTTTGAAGCTTGCAGCAGTTGGTTCATGATGTTTAAGAAAAGAAGACATCTCCATAACTTAAAAGTGCAAGGTGAAGCAGCAAATGCTGATACAGAAGCTACAGCAAGAGAAAGTTATCCAGAAGATCTAGTTAAGATCATTGATGAAGGTGTCTACACTAAACAACAGATTTTCAATGTAGACAAAATAGCCTTATATTGGAAGAAGATGCCGTTTTGGACTATCATAGCTAGAGAGGAAAAGTCAATGCCCGACTTCAAAGCTTCAAAGAAGAGGTTGATTCTCTTGCTAGGGGCTAATGCAGCTGGTTACTTTAAGTTAAAGCCAATACTCACCATTCTGAAAATGCCTGTATCATTAATGTGATGAGTCTTATGAGACAGATATGCAGAGACGTTACAGTACCACACAGGAGGGTCACTAACCCTGACCAGAAAAATCAAGGATGTCTTCCTGGAAGAGGTGATACTTCAGCACATTCTAATACCAACAGTGAAATTTAACCATAATGAAAGCTTTAATATCCTCAGTATCCACCTTTAGTTTAGACTAAGAAACTTATTAAATGCATCATGTCATATTGAGGTGGTCTTAATCACAAGGAATCTTGAGACTGGCAACAAAGGCCAATGGAAAAGAATAAGACAGTGGACAAACTGGAGCTGGAGAGACTTCCCTGACTAGAGGTATGTGTCCCATGGTAATAGCAGGCTGTTTGGTAAGATGTGTCCCAAGGACTGTATTGTAAATATTTTTTAATTTTCTGTATATTATGATGTTTTGATGTCTTTAAAAACTTTACAACTGGGAGAGACTGCCTTCCCTGGGCTAGCTAATTCTTAAAGATAACAAAAATCAGAGAGCATAGCTTTGATGTGCAAATTAACCAAGCAAGAGTCTTATCTCCTCTGTTTGGCCTGGATACTTCAGGAGATAGTATTTATCTGCCTTAATCATCCCAGGGCCAGGTACCAGGCAACTAGAAACTACTCCTATAGCCCAAAACCCACCAAAAGTGTTCAAACTAACCAATCCCAAACATTCTCCCTGCCCTGGCATGCCTTTTCCTCAAAAACCCCAATACAGAATTAATCTAAGCTTCCCCCTCACTCTTGTCTTCTGCCTCATGACCACAATCGTGTCTTCCTATGCAGAATATCTCTCCTGTCTCTAGGACCTGCAAGTGTAATAACCTTTGATTTTTCCTGAGCCTCTCCTGTATCTCCTATGGCTGCACATGACTAACAAAGCTCAGAAGGAACACAAAACAAGGGCATAGGAAAACTCGGATGTGATTCTGGCAAGCTTTCATATCCAAGAAAGCAACAGGAGTTCAGGGATTGGGTAAAAATAGCCAGGTTCCAAACAGACTGTTTACAATTAGACCCCAATTCATAGCTTGGGGTAAGTGGAACAGAGCTCAATTATGCAGAAGACAGAGCTACATGGAGCCTAACAGAGTTCTAAGTTCTATTTAAATAGGATGGAGTTAAGGGTACCATTTAAATAGGTACAGTTTCTCTGAGAAACTGGGTCCTACTATGGACTGAATGTTTGTGTTCCCCAAACTTTGTTAGGTTGAAAACAGAACCTCCTCAGTGTGATGATATTGGGAGGCAGAGTTTTGGGGAGGCAATAAAGTCATGAGGGTGGAGTCTTCATGAATGGGATTCATGCCCTTATAAAAGGGACCCCAAAGAGCTCTCCAACTTTTTCTGCCACATGAGGACACATTGAGAAGACACCGTCTGTAACTCAGAGAAGGAACCTCACCAGAACCCAACTATGCTGGCATCCTGATGTCAGACTCCCAGCCTCCAGAGCTGTGAGAGATAAATTTCTATTGTTGGCCAGGCGCAGTGGCTCATGCCTGTAATCCCAGCACTTTGGGAGGCCAAGGCGGGTGGATCACGAGGTCAGGAGATCAAGACCATCCTGGCTAACACAGTGAAACCCCGTCTCTACTAAAAATACATAAAATTAGCTGGGCATGGTGGCGGGCACCCGTAGTCCCAGCTGCTGGGGAGGCTGAGGCAGGAGAATGGCGTGAACCCGGGAGGCAGAGCTTGCAGTGAGCCGAGATAGTGCCGCTGCACTCCAGCCTGGGCGACAGAGTGAGACTCTGTCTCAAAAAAAACAACAACAAAAAAAATTCTATTGTTTATAAGCCACCCAGTCTGTGCTATTTCATTGTAGCAGTCCGACTGGCTAAGACAGATGATATATAGGAGAACTGAGATAGAAACCTAGCCACACCAACTGAGCCAGCACTTTGAGGAATGGAAGAAGATTATGACTCAATGGGCACACTGGTATTTGTTCACATGGGCATTGCAGAGCCAAGGTCTAACAGAGCAAGATTGGTACCAGTTATTGAGCTAAAGTTGATGCCCTGGCCAGGAATGGTTATGGTCTGGACAAGAAAACTAAATGTAAAATTAGAGTGATTTAACAATTTTGGTAGTTTGCTTCATGAGGAGATAAGAGTATAGAACAAAGATAAATGAGAGACAAATGAATTTCAATCTTACTCTGCCACCAAACAGCTATGTATATTTGAGCATGTGCCTTAACCTCTAATCTTCATAATCCTTATGAGTAAAATGAAAATGTACCTATGGCTGTGACAAATATATTGATAAATATGAAAGCACCAAGTGCAGTTCCTGACACAGAATAGATGCTCAATAAATGATATTTTCCTTTTTTCTTGTAAACCCAACAGAATATTATTCAGTCTCAATATTCCATTTCTCACTACTGATATGTCTATTTTACCCATCTCCGAGATTCATACATCAAAGTATTTTTACGTATTAATAATTTCCAGGAAAGTAAATTTCTATCTCTTTGCCTCATATGAAAATTTGTGGCAGAGTGAAATAGAAATTCATTCAGAATCATAAAGAAGGACCCTAGCTCTGTCATCAAACCACAATTCAGCAAATAGCTGGCTTTTCACAGTTTAATACGATACACTCCCACTGCTTGCCTAAATTGCCATCCAGTGTTTAAAAACTTCTCTCTTCCTGTCTCTCAGATGTGTATGATTTAATCTCCAAAGCATGAATGATGAACACTTACTATTTCCTCCTCCAAGAATGTGATGTTACAATGTGAAGCCCCATTCCAGAGCTGGATAGAGAAGAGTTCATATGTCCAGTCTCCATACAGGCATTCACCAGTTTAATTTCACACAGAGAACATCTCTGTTCGATAGCCATAGAGAACATTGCATATCGTTGTGGTATTCTTCTAAAACATTGAACATAGATAAGTCCAGTGCACAGTGGACGACTCAGTGCAAATTCAATCAGCAATACGAAAAATAAATAAATAAATAAACCACCCAACTAAGTGTTATCCAATGGTGAGTCAAATGAATCACGTTAGTACCCAAAGATGACAACATTCTGCTTGATGTTACAATTTAGAGAAACAGGGTATTACCATTAAATAATGAAAATAATTCATCAGTCAATCTTCAGATATTTATTTCAACCTGTGTCTAGTAGTACCAGTGCTTTGGGAGTCATAACTGAAGTAGAATTAAGACTAAGGGGGTGACCTATCAATATGGGAATATAAATTTTTTAAAAAGAAGAAGACTAAGAGGCCTGGTCTCAAGGACAGACAGTCTAGTTGGAGAGGAAGAATTACTATCATGAAAAAAAGAATAACCCCAAATAATCACTACTCGAGCACTGGCTAGCATAGTGTGGACAGAGAAGAGAGACAGCAATGTGGGCTAGAGAGGTTTTGAAGTATTTTCAGCCATCCTAAACATGTCTGACAGACTAGCATTTCTAAAAACAAATCTGAACATGTCACTAGCCTGCCAAAAACCTTTCACTGACTGCAGTGCCCACAGGATACTTCCTAAGTTTCTAAGTAAGACACATGAAGACTTTCATTATTTGTTTCCTCTTGGCTTCATCTCTTGCCATTCCTCTTCTGCTACAGATGCTCTAAACAGTAGGACATTCTCTCTAACACCCCCCTTTACAGTTTTCCCTGATCCAGAAATATTTGATCCAATTTCCCTTCAAAAATTCCATTTGCCAGGCTAGTTTCTACTTTTCCTTTAAGCGAACCCCGGGAGGTCGAAGTTGCACTCCAGCCTGGGCGACAGAGCAAGACTCCATCTCAAAAAAAAAAAAAAAAAAGTGAACTCAGGCCGGGAGCAGTGGCTCACACCTTTATTCCCAGCACTTTGGGAGGCCGAGACGGGTGGGTCACCTGAGGGCAGGAGTTCAAGACCAGCCTGGCCAACATGGTGAAGCCCCATCTTTACTAAAAATACAAAAAATTAGCTGGGCATGGTGGCAGGCACCTGTAATCCCAGCTACTCAGGAGACTGAGGCAGGAGACTCGCTTGAACCCAGGAGGCAGAGGTTGCAGTGAGCCGAGATTGCGCCATTGCACCCCAGCCTGGGCAACAAGAGCAAAACTCTGTGTCAAAAAAAAAGAATGAATGAACTCAAGTATCAGCTCAGTGAGAAGCTTGCTTTCCTTGACGTGCACACCTATGAGTGCCCATACTCATGCTGGATTACATGCTCTAGGCTCTCGAAATACCTGTGGACACTTATCATAGCACACTGTATGGCAATGACTGATTTATTTATTTAATTCTATTCCCTCATCCCACTGTCCGTTTTTTAAGATCAACTTTGTTGAGGCATCATTTACATATAATAAAATATGTCCATTTTAAATGTATAGTTGAATGAGTTTTGACAAATACGTACACCCATGTAATCACCAATCAAAAAATAGAACACATCACCACAAAACATGTCCAATTTTCCCATTGCTTCCTTGCTCATTTTTTTTAAAAAGGTACTGAAATTATATAAAGATATTTGTCATACTTAACCCTTTAATAAAGATTTCATTATTTTCTACTACATATAGGTATTATTTATCATTTAAATTTTAAATATTTGAATTTTAAAGGCATAGAATAGTTAGTTAATCACTACATTAAAAATGAAAATAATATTTTCATTTTAAATATACTTGACAAACTGATTTGTGACTACATAAAAACTTTTAAATGATTACAAGATGTCAGTTATGAATATTCATGTGCAAGCAGGCACTTAACTAAATATGGCCAAAAAATAGAAATTCAACATTATCTAGATGCCACTTTCTGACCAAGTGAAGTAATTTTCAAAAGATAAGTTTAAAAAAATAGACTTTCAACTTTTAAGATCATATTTCTAAATAACTCACAGGAGTGTGTAGGACTCAGTTCTAGCAGTAGAGTGGACTAAATACCCTAGTTGACTCTCCCACTACAAATAACTAAAAAAAAAAAAAAAAAAAAAAACCAAAAAAAAAAACACTTGATAAAATAAAACTAAAATATCTTTTTTAATACATGACAGGCTGGCAAAAAATTAAGAACTCTTAAAAGCCAAACGTAAATGAAAGCAGAACCCACAGATAGGCATTGAAGTCAGCTTCCATTCAGACGTTATTGGCCAAACCAGGTAAATTTAAACTTTGTTTTCTGTGACACTTAACTGCCCACCAAAATTCAATTTGTATTTCACTTTCCATAGTATTGAGTCATCACTGGTAAGTAGCAGCTCAGCCAGAGATTACATCTCCCCATCACACATCCCTCACATCTGTATGGAACAATAGGACTAATTCTCAGTCATAGAAGGTAAACTAATACAGTGCATGTCTGGTCAAAGACAGTTAAGAATTGGGTGTGTCTTCTTCAGCCTCTTTTTTTGTGAATTGCCAGGTGAATACAAAAGATTCCCAGGTCCCAGAGGATGGTGGAGCTTCAAGAAGAAAGTAGCCTTGGTCCCTAAATTATCACATGGAGAAAAGGGGCACTCCCACCAGAAACACCTAAATTGGACTATTATATGATTGAGAAATAAACTTTTATTATGTTAAGCTATTTAAATTTTATACTGTATTTGTTACAGCATTAATGTTACTCTAACCAACATAGGACTTGTCACCTTAAAGCAAGTAGGGAACAATATACAAAGCCCGAGGTTAGCTTATTGGAGAGAATCTAACAGGAAATCCCCACTGTATAAAACTGAGACCCTAAAATGTGATTCCCTCAGCATCAAGGTGAGCTAGTAATACTATATCTTCTGTGACAATACAAGGAAAGTTGACTATCTTTATATATGATGCTGAGGAGGGGTAGAGAGGGGAGTCATTTTCTCCTTAGAATTTACTACCACAAGTATGCCCATCTGTAGATTTCTAGCCTGTAGTCACATTAAGTGGTCTGAAAAACATCAAGCTAAGAATTTATTTTCAAGTAGTTTCCCATTGGTAGTGCTCCCAGAAGCAAATGCAAATTCTCTCTGGAGAAAATTTCCTTCTTTCCAAGAAAAAAAAAAATGAACCCACAGTCAAAAATCACAAAACTCATAAAGAAACAAAACACCATGTTCAAGAGCCAAAAGAAACAACAGATAGTCCACTGAGACCCACAGTTTTTAGAATTACTACACTCAGAATACAAAATCACTATATTTAATATTGTTAGGAAACACTACTCCATGGGTCTCTCTTGTTCCTACATGTCTTGCTATATATGCCAAAAATTCAAGGCCCTGGCTGATCTTTACCCAGATTATTTTTCAGGATTGGGCTTGTAGCAAGAAAACTTGAGAGATGAGCTAATACTTCCCCCTTAAATAAAATGCTAGCTTGTTTATTACCTACTATAAAATGGCAAGTTTCCCAAGGTCAGTGTTCCTTTCCTGTGCAGGTATCTAGGCCCATTTCTAGGAATTGGAACATAGAAAACCAAAACAAACATGTTGACACTCTGGCTGCTGCTCTTGCTGTGAGTAATAAAGTTTTTTGCTCTTAGCCAAGAGTCTCATGTCTTCTTTCAACATCCACAAAACTGTGGATTTTAAAAAATTAAAATCTCATAGCCTTCACAGTTCTTGACAAATATGTCTTGAAAAAATAAAAATATAAATAGGAAGCAAGAGATTGAAAAAACGACTAAAAGATTTTTAAAGAGCAAAACAAAACTTCTAGAAGTAAAAAATACAATAAGTGAAATTTAAAAATCAATGGTTGAGTTAAAGGACACATTAAAGCTGAAGAGAGAATTATGGAATTGGAAGGCAGACCTATGATTAATCAGAATGCAACTCAGAGAGGAAAAAGATAGTAACTCTAAAAGAGAAGTTAAGGGACATAAGCAGAGAGTGAGAGAAGCAAACATAAATCTTGTTAGAGTTACAAAAGGAGAATGAGGTAAAATTTGAAAAGAAAAAAATTGGAGATATTTCCAGACTGATGAAAGACACCAATTCAACTATTTGAGAAGCCCTTGTACCCCAAAATGTTAAATAAAAGGAAACCCACATGGAAAAACAGAAGAATGAAACTTCAGGACAGCAAAAAATGTAGAGATGATCTAAATGGTTATAGAGAAAAGATGTTACATTCAAAAGAATACAAATTAAACTTTATGCTAGCTCCCCTTCCAGGGCAATGGAAGGCAGAGGACAATGGAAAATTTCCAATGTATTCAAAGAACTATAATTCTATACTCATCTAAACTATCACTCTGAGAAGCACACAAAATAAAGACATCTTAAGGCCAAAGAGAAGAAAGGAGAGAGAGAGAGAGAGAGAGAGAGAGAAAGGGAGAAAGAGATGTGTCATTGTTAGACCCTCAGAATAATAAGTATAAAGGAAAAAGAAAAGTGATCTCGAGCTGAGATGCATAAAGAATTGATGAGCAAAGAATGAGATTCTATTTTATATCATCTAGATTTAAAAAATTAAGAAATCTGGGCTGGGCATGGTGGCTCACGCCTGTAATCCCTGCACTTTGGGAGGCTGAGGTAGGTGGATCACAAGGTCAAGAGATCAAGACCATCCTCGCCAACATGGTGAAACCCCGCCTCTACTAAAAATACAAAAATTAGCTGGGCGTGGTGGCGTCCACCTGTAGTCCCAGCTGCTCAGGAGGCTGAGGCAGGAGAATCGCTTGAACCCAGGAGGTGGAAGTTGCAGTGAGCCCAAATTGTGCCACCACACTTCAGCCTGGTGACAGAGTGAGACTCCATCTCAAAAAAAAAAAAAAAAAATTAAGAAATCTGACAATTCCAAGAATTGACAAGGATAGGGAATAGGGGAAACTCTTATGCACTGTGGATGAGAGCATAAATTGGTACCACCATTTTGGAAAACAATTTGGCAATAACTTGAAGAAGAGAACTTGCACATATCAACTCAAAATTCACCTAATAGGTATTAACCTGGAAAAACTCTAACATATGGGCAAAAGTAAGATATGTATAGTATGTGGGGATCTGGCAAGATGGCCGAATAGGAACAGCTCCGGTCTGCAGCTCCCAAGAAAACCAATGCAGAAGGCGGGTGAGTTCTGCATTTCCAACCGAGGTACCCAGTTCATCTCATTGGGACTGGTTAGATAGTGGGTACAGCCCATGGAGGGTGAGCAGAAGCAGGGTGGGGCATCGGCTCACCTGGGAAGTGCAAGGGGTCAGGGAACTCCCTCCCCTAGCCAAGGAAAGCTGTGAGGGACTGTGCCATGAGGGATGGTGCTCTCTGGCCCAGATACTAAGCTTTTCCCACAGTTTTTGCAACCCGCAGGCCAGGAGATTCTCTTAGGTGCCTACACCACCAGGGCCCTGGGTTTCAAGCACAAAACTGGGCAGCCATTTGGGCAGACACTGAGCTAGCTGCAGGAGTTTTTTTTCATACCCCAGTGGTGCCTGGAACCTCAGCAAGACAGAACCATTCACTCCCCTTGAAAGCAAGCTGAAGCCAGGGAGCCAAGTGGTCTCATTCAGCAGGTCAAACCCCCACAGAGCCCAGCAAGCTAAGATCCACTGGCTTGAAATTATCACTGCCAGCACAGCAGTCTGAAGTCAATCTGGCACCCTCAAGCTTGCATCCACCATTACTGAGGCTTGAGTAGGCACTTTTCCCCCTCACAGCATAAACAAAGCCATCAGGAGTTCGGACTGGGTGGAAACCACCACAACTCAGCAAAGCTGCTGTAGCCAGACTGCCTCTCTAGATTCCTCCTCTCTGGGCAGGGTATCTCTGAAAGAAAGGCAGCAGCCCCAGTCAGGGGTGTATAGAAAAAACTCCCATCTCTCTGGGACAGAGCACCTGGGAGAAGGGGCAGCTGTGGGTGCAGCTTCGGCAGACTTAAATGTTCCTGCCTGCCAGCTCTGAAGAGAGCAGCAGATCTCCCAGTACAATGCTCGAGCTCCGCTAAGGGACCGACTGCCTCCTCAAGTGGGTCCCTGACCCCCATGCCTCCTAACTGGGAGACACCTCACAGCAGAGGATGACAGACACCTCATACAGGAGAGCTCCGGCTGGCATCTGGTGGGTGCCCCTCTGGGATGAAGCTTCCAGAGCAAGGAGCAGGCAGCAACTTTTGCTATTTTGCAGCCTCCACTGGTGATACCCAGGCAAAGAGGGTCTAGAGTGAACCTCCAGCAAACTCCAGAAGACCTGCAGAAGAGGGAACTGACTGTTAGAAGGAAAATTAACAAAGAGAAAGAAATAACATCAACATCAACAAATAGGATGCCCATGCAAAAACCCCATCCAAAGGTCATCAGCATCAAAGATCAAAGGTAGATAAATCCAGGAAGATAAGGAAAAACCAGCGCAAAAATGCTGAAATTCCAAAAACCAGAATGCCTCTTCTCCTCCAAAAGATCACAACTCCTCACCAGCAAGAGAACAAAACTGGACGGAGAATGAGTTTAACAAATTGACAGGAGTAGACTTCAGAAGGTGGGTAATAACAAATTCCTCCAGCTAAAGGGGCATGTTCTAACCCAACGCAAGGAAGCTAAGAACCTTCATAAAAGGTTACAGGAACTGCTAACTAGAATAACCAGTTTAGAGAAGAACATAAATGACCTGATGGAGCTGAAAAACACAGCACGAGAACTTCATGAAGCATACACAAGTATCAATAGCTGAATCAATAAAGCAGAAGAAAGGATATTAGAGATTGAAGATCAACTTAATGAAATAAAGAGTGAAGACAAGATTAGAGAAAAAAGAATGAAAAGTAATGAACAAAGCCTCCAAAGAATATGGGACTATGTGAAAAGACCAAACCTACGTTTGATTGGTGTACCTGAAAGTGATGGGGAGAATGGAACCAAGTTGGAAAACACACTTCAGGATGTTATCCAGGAGAATTTCTCCAACCTAGCAAGACAGGCCAACATTCAAATTCAGGAAATACAGAGAGCACCACTAAGATGCTCCTCAAGAGGAGCAACCCCAAGACACATAATTGTCAGATTCACCAAGGTTGAAAGGAAGAAAAAACTTTAAGGGCAGCCAGAGAGAAAGGTCAGGTTACCCTCAAAGGGAAGCCCATCAGACTGACAGTGGACCTCTCTGTAGAAACACTAGAAGCCAGAAGAGAGTGGGGACCAATATTCAACATTCTTAAGGAAAAGAATTTTCAACCCAGAATTTCATATCCAGCCAAACTAAGCTCATCAGTAAAGGGGAAATGCAGTCCTTTACAGACAAGCGAATGCTGAGGGATTTTGTCACCACCAGGCCTCCCTTACAAGAGCTCCTGAAGGAAGCACTAAATATGGAAAGGAAAAACTTGTACCAGCCACTGCAAAAACATACCAAAATATAAAGACCAACGACACTATGGAGAAACTGCATCAATTAATGCGCAAAATTACCAGCTAGCATCATGATGACAGGATCGAATTGACACATAACAATATTAACCTTAAATGTAAATGGACAAATGCCCCAATTAAAGACACAGACTGGAAAATTGGATAAAGAGTCAAGACCTATAGGTGTGCTGTATTCAGGTGACCCACCTCACATGTAAAGACACACATAGGGGTTGCAATCCTAGTCTCTAATAAAACAGACTTTAAACCAACAAAGATCAAAAAAGACAAAGAAGGGCATTACATAATGGTAAAGGGATCGATGCAACAAGAAGAGCTGGCTATCCTAAATACATATGCACCCAATATAGGAGCACCCAGATTCATAAAGCAAGTTCTTAGAGACCTACAATGAGACTTACACTCCCACACAATAACAGTGGGAGATTTAACAACCCACTGTCAATATTAGACAGATCAATGAGACAGAAAATTAACAAGGATATTCAGGACTTGAACTCAGCTCTGGACCAAGCAGACCTAATAGACATCTGCAGAACTCTCCATCCCAAATAAACAAAATATACATTCTTCTCAGTACCACATAGCACTTATTCTAAAATTGACCACATAATTGGAAGTTAAACATTCCTCAGCAAACATAAAAGAATTGAAATCATAACAAACGGTCTCTTAGACCACAGTGCAATCAAATTAGAACTCGAGATTAAGAAACTCACTAAAAACCACACAACTACATGGAAACTGAACAACTTGCTTCTGAATGACTACTGGGTAAATAACCAAATAAAGGCAGAAATAAATAAGTTCTTTGAAACCAATGAGAACAAAGACACAATGTATCAGAATCTCTAGGACACATTTAAAGCAGTGTTTAGAGGGAAATTTATAGCACTAAATGCCCATGGGAGAAAGCAGGAATGATCTAAAATCAACATACTAACATTACAAATAAAACGTGGCTTACGCCTGTAATCCCAGCACTTTGGGAGGCTGAGGCGGGTGGATCACGAGGTCAGGAGATCGAAACCATCCTGGCTAACACGGTGAGACCCCGTCTCTACTAAAAATACAAAAAATTAGCTGGGCATTGTGGTGGGCACCTGTAGTCCCAGCTACTCAGGAGACTGAGGCAGGAGAATGGCGTGAACCCAGGAGGCAGAGCTTGCAGTGAGCTGAGATCATGCCACTGCACTCCAGCTGGGGCAACAGAGTGAGACTCCATCTCAAAAAAAAAAAAACAAAGAACTAGAGAAGCAGGAGCAAACAAATTCCAAAGCTAGTAGAAGACAAGAAATAACTAAGATCAGAGCAGAACTCAAGGAGATAGAGACACAAAAAAATCAATGAATCCAGGAGCTGGTTTTTTGAAAAGATTAGCAAAATAGACTACTAGCAAGACTAATAAAGAAGAAAAGAGAGAAGAATCAAATAGACACAATAAAAAATGATAAAGGGGATATCACCACTGATCCCACAGAAATACACACTACCATCACAGAATATTATAAAAACCTCTACACAGATAAACTAGAAAATCTAGAAGAAATTCCTGGGCACATACACCCTCCCAAGACTAAATCAGAAGAAGTCAACTCCTTGAATAGACCAATAACAAGTGCTGAAATTGAGGCAGTAACTAATAACCTGCCAATTAAAAACAGCCCAGATCCAGATGGATTCACAACCTAATTCTACCAGAGGTACAAAGAGGAGCTGGTACCATTCCTTCTGAAACTATTCCAAATCATAGAAAAAGAGGGACTCTTCCCTAACTCCTTTTATGAGGCCAGCATCATCCTGATACCAACACCTGGCAGAGACACAACAAAAAAAGAAAACTTCAGGCCAATATCCCTGATGAACATCGATGCGAAAATCCTCAATAAAATACTGGAAAACCAAATCCAGCAACACATCAAAAAGCTTATCCGTCACAATCAAGTCGGCTTCATCCCTGGAATGCAAGGCTGGTTCAACATATGCAAATCAATAAACGTAGAGCTTCTGCACAGCAAAAGAATCTATCATCAGAGTGAACAGGCAACATACAAAATGGGAGAAAATGTTTGCAATCTATCCATCTGACAAAGGTCTAATATCCAGAATCTATATGGAATCTAAACAAATTTACGAGGAAAAAACAACCCCATCAAAAATTAAGCAAAGGATATGAACAGACACTTCTCAAAAGAAGACATTTATGTGGCAAAAGAACATGAAAAAAAGCTCATCATCAGGGGTCCTTGTATACAATGAGATATCATCTCACACCAGTCAGAATGGCCATCAATAAAAAGTCAGGAAACAACAGATTCTGGAGAGGATGTGGAGAAATAGGAACGCTTTTACACTGTTGGTGGAAGTGTAAATTAGTTCAACCATTGTGGAAGACAGTGTGGTGATTCCTCAAGGATCTAGAACCAGACACACCATTTGACCCAGCGATCCCATTACTGGGTATATACCCAAAGGATCATAAATCATTGTACTATAAAGACACATGCACATGTATGTTTATTGCAGCACTATTCACAATAGCAAAGACTTGGAACCAACCCAAATGCCCATCAATGATAGACTGGATAAAGAAAATGTGGCACATATACACCATGGAATACAATGCAGCCATAAAAAAAAGATGAGTTCATGTCCTTTGCAGGGACATGGATGAAGCTGGAAACCATCATTCTCAGCAAACTAACACAGGAACAGAAAACCAAACACTGAATGTTCTCACTCATAAGTGGGAGTTGAACAATGAGAACACATGGACACAGGCAGGGGAACATCACACACCGAGGCCTGTTGGGGGGTGGGGGCAAGGGGAGAGATAACATTAGGAGAAATACCTAATGTAGATGACAGGTTGATGGGTGCAGCAAACCACCATGGCACATGTATACGTGTATAACAAACCTGTATGTTCTGTACATGTATCCCAGAACTTAAAGTATACTAGAAAAAAATATAAGAAAACTAAAAAAAACAAAAGACATGTATAGTATGTTCATATCAGCATTGTTCATCATGGCAAAAAAACTATAAATAACTTAAATGTTCATCCACATAACGATGAATAATTAATGATGATATAACCACACAATGGCATACTGTACAATAGTGAAAATTAACGAAGTACTACTATATATATTTTTGTGGCTGAATCTTAAAAATTTTATAAACATAACGTTGAGTAAAAGAAGTGAGTCACCAAAGACACCATATATATAAATATATATGCGTTTATATATACATACATATATAGGCGTATATATGTGTGTGCATGTGTGTGTGTGTATAACTCAACAGTATTGTTTGAGGATACATGTATGCAGTAAAGACTTTTTAAAAAGCAAAAGGATGATTAAACACAAATTTCAGGAAGATGGGTACCTTTACAGGGAAAGAAATCAAAGAGATAGTAGGTGAAACAGTTCACATATAGACTCAACAAACTATTTCTTAAGTTGGTTGTGGACTCACAAGTATTTGTTCTAATATTATAATCCATAACTTGCATGTGTATTATTTTGTAAGTATCAAATACTATAATGTTAGAAAATCAGCAAATGAATTGAAGGAACTTCTTTAGCCTTAGTTATCAAAATGAATTGAAGGAACTTCTTTAGCCTTAGTTATCAAAATCCTACAGCAAAAGAATGTGGGATAAAATATTGGTGAGACATTAAGGATGAAATATTAAAGCATAACCTTTAAAGTCAAAAAGAAGACAAGATAGTCATTGAATATAAAAATGTTGATACTCTCCAAATCAGTCAACAAATTTACTGAAATCCGAATCAAATTCCCAACAAGTTTCTGCTTAATTTTTCTTCATATCTGCAGAACTGAACAAGCTCATCCTAAATCTGTATGGAAAATATAGTTTCCAAAAACAACCAAGATAATCTTGAAGATCAATAGCTCAGCAGAGAAACATTCCCTATTGGATACTCGGGGCTTTTTTTAGAGCTAAAATAGTTAAAGGAGTATCATATCCACAGACAGGATATCTATAGAAACATGATACATGAAAAATAGCATTATAAACTGAAGAAGAAATAAGGACATTCAAAAATGATACTAGATAATTAACCATATGGAAAAAACACATATCCCTATTTCAGATTGTGAAATAAATACTAAGCAAATAAAAGCAAACATTTACAACTTTTAGGAAAAAACATAGGAGAATATCTTTATCACCATGAGGTCAGAAAGAATTTCTTAGAGCAGAAAAAACACAAACCATAAGGAGAAAAGAAGACTGATAAATTTTACCAAATTAAAATTTAAAACAAAAATTTAGGAGTGGGAAAATATTGTTTTAATGCATGAAATCAATAAAAAGGATTGTATAGTAAACAAAACATTCGTTTCCAGAAATCAAGAAGGAAAGACAAATGACCCAATGAAAAGAAACAAGCAAAGGATAAGAACAGATAATTCACTGAAAACTAAATGGCCAATATCCATGTGAACAGATGCTCAACGCCACAAGAATTCAGGGAAATTCGTGTTACAACAAGGTCCCATTTCAAAACAATCAGACTGGCCAATATTTAAAGGTCTGTCAATACCAATAACAGGTGAGGATATAGAATGGGTGAACTTTCATATGCTGCTAACAGAGATACAAACTCATGGCCTCATTTCAGAGCTGATCTAGTAATATCTAGCAAAACTAAAGGTATTCATACTTTACAACTCAGCATGCCACTTCCAGGTGTCTATGCTAGAAAAAACTCTAGCATATGTTCACGAGGAAAAATGTATTATACGGCCAATTGTGTTGAAAGAAAACTAAAAGTTAATCAACAAGAGAATGGATAAATAAATTTGACTATATTAAAATAATATAAACAGCAGTTAAACATGAATAAAGTGAAACTACATATGTCAGCATAAAAACAGAAACAAAAAAACAAGCTGTAGAAGTAGATGTACAGTACAAGGCTTATATAAAATTTACAAGATGTAAATCAATACTGTATATTGAATATATAGATCCACATGCATGTAGTATAAATACTGAAATATGCATAAAAATGATAAACACAAATTCAGATTTATGACAGGGCCAGGACTGGAGTGAGACAAGCATCAAGCCTAGGGTGCAAAATTTAAGGATAGACTCACTCTCAATTTTGTGCAAGTACAGGGCATAAACCTAAGAGTGAGTGCTTCCTTAAATTTTGTGCCCTCAGCACAACACTCATCTCATCTTATCTTGGACCTGTTAGGTGAGATACACAAAGACTTAATCTACCACCTGTGGAGTTTATTTCTTTAAAAAAAAAAAAAAGTCTGTTGTGCAAGTATATCCCTATAGAGAAGGTTTGTATTTGCTTCTGCTGGATTTTACATGTTCAAGACTACCTGTTAGGTTACTTCCTTGGATTGGAATTGTCATAATGTGTCAATATTAGGAATTTGAATTTTAAACACAAGTGTAGTGATGAGTTGGTATAATTTCCCATGGAAGATTCCTCTTTCTCTTCACAGAATAATCAAAAGAAAGGCATGCAACTAAACTTGGGAGTGAGCTCCTCTCTCCCACAGCTTTGCATCCTGAGCAGAATATGAGAATATGGAGGGGAGGGGACCAGTTTAGAATTTGTGCCAGGGTTGGCACCCTGAGCAGTTTCTACTGACTTGGTTCCTGTCTTATTTCCAAGCCTAGTTCTCCAAACTTCTCACCAATTCTCTAAGCTTCTCAACATCCTCCAGAAATTTCTCATTCTCCTTAATTTAGTCAATTTCTGTTACTTGGAACCAAAGAGCCATACCAATATACTTAGACTCATGCTGTCAAACAAGGAATTTATATATTTCCACTTGTTATGATTCCATCCTTAGGAATCAACTTTCTCAGCATTATTTGATTTCCCATTAGGTTTGCCTACAAGGAGAATGTGTGCTAAACATTTTAAATTGAGTATTCCAGAAGATAAAACTCGTCTATTTGTCTTTATCAATTAAGGACTTGCCATTTTCTTTTTACATATTAGTTGCATAAACTTAATTCATGTGAGTTTGCCCCAGAAAGTTCTGTTGGATACACAAGAAAATAAAATTTCCAAGCATGTAAGCTAAGGACCAGACCCTAGACAACCACCCAAGATAATGAATATCACCCAGGTAAGCCTCTCAGAAAATAGCTGCTGGTCTTTCTGGTAGCCAAAATACCATTGACAAAGTGTTCTCTGTTTTCCCTATTACATTTCTATGCTATCTTAGTTGTTTTGAAGTTCTTGCTTTGGTACCTCTCTCTGAGATGCTCTTTCCCATGTATTAAAACCTCTAGCTTTGGGAGTTGGGCACAGTCACTCACACTTGTAATCCCAGTGCTTTGGAAGGCAGAGGCAGGAGGATTGCTTGAGGCTAGGACTTCAAGACCAGCTTGGGCAACACAGGGAGAGTCTCATCTCTACAAAAAATTTAAAAATTATCCAGGTGTGGTGTTGTGTGGCCTGTAGTCCTAGTTACTTGGGAGCCTGAGACAGGATCACTTGAGCCTAGGAGTTCCAGGCAGCAGTAAGCTATGACTGTGCCACTGCACTCTAGCCTGGACAGAAGAGCAAGATCCTGTCTCTAAAAAAACAAAAACATACAAACCTCTAGCTTTCATTTTATTTGCTAAGCTGAAAAGATGGTCACAACCCAAGCTCAGGGAAATTAGGCCTTTCCATGATCTGGTTAATAATTCCATTCTCTTTTCCAATCTTCCTTTTATACCTCTTCATGCCTATATGGAAATGGTTTTCAATATCTTGCCAATATGTATGATTTTACCTCAAACGCACAATAAAAATAAAAGCTTTAATTTATAATTTCCATTGAAAGAATAACAGCATCTCTCTCTCCCTCTCTCTCCCCCCGTTCCCTCTCTCTCTCTTTCTCTTTCTCTCACACACACGCACCCCACAAATATGCACACAAATAACAGCATTTTATATAAGTCAAATGAAACTTCAACAACAATAGGCTGGAGAGAGGGAAGTCACAGAAGGGCAGCCTTGAGAAAGAATGTAGCTAGCGGGATACCTGCAGCTACACTGCTGATACCTGAGGCTAAAGTGCAGATTATATGCGTATGAGCCTTAGATCATCGTTTTGTAAGCGCTGGCTTTCAGTGCAGCCTCCTTGGCCTGAATCACTGTGTAGTCATTAATGTGCAAAGGACATGCTCCTGACTTACTTGCTCTCCAGTGATGGCTGTGCCTACAGCCCCTGAATAAAGATTTGCCAAGCTGGCCTGTGGTGCTTGCTATATGAAGAATCACAGTCTCAGGTATGAACAAATCCAACATTTCACCAACTGTGCCATTTAGAGTCATCTTACCTCCTCTGTCTTTAAAACTTCCCATATTCGAGCATGATCTTCCACCAGCCAGTGTCCCGTGCTTTCTACCTTGGTGGAAAATTTGAATTTAGACACCTCTTGAGTAGGTTCTCCCACAGGTTTCACCTCCATCTTGAAAGAGGCAGGCAGGAGGCATTACGGATCTGTGTGGAAGAATAAAGTGTGATCCAGGTTAAAACAATGAGTAACATTAAAAGAGACATGGAAGCAAATTATCATGCTTGACTTCTGACTAGTGAAACCATTAAAGACAGTATCATAATAGGCATCAACTTTTATGGCCACTTTTAAATATTCATTATTTATTCTAAATATTCATTATTGGTATTTTAATGCAGGCTTTGGGAGGTAAGAATGCATTCTGATAATGGCAAACTGATGCAACTTTTAAAGCAAAGCGCAAGCCATCATCTGCCTGTTATACCTGTTCATCACTTGGCTTTGGTGCTGTCAGGGGGAGTGATGGAAACGGGTGGCTGTCAGGCAAACCTGAGTGATATTTTCATATTTCCATGCCAAGTGCTCCATGTGGAAGAAGCACTGGCTATGATGTCAAGAGTTTCACTCTTCAAACATCTATTATGCACTTGTGTATATGAGGCTCCATGCTAGGCATACACAAATAATTCAGTAGTTTGGCTGTTAACTTTAAGAAGCTTAGAGCCTCAGGACAGAAAGATTGTAAACAAGTATTAACAATATGATGTATTACAACATAGTGTCTGAAATGCCACAATAATTGTGTTTCTAAACTGCAATGAAGGCAGAGGAAGATCCCTTTGCTATTCACTGGCTATGCGCTTTCTTGGGCTTTGGTGTCACTAACAGTTACTGTAAGATATTATTTAAAAATTGATACCAATTTTACAAGGTCTACTTCTTTGACATCTTTCCACCCACCACTGGCTTGTTCAGAATCTCATCATATCTTGCCTGGCTCAGCTCCATATTATCAGAAGAGTCTCCTTGCCTCCATTCAAGTCTCCTTGAGTCTATTCTTGGTGTAATTTTTCTAAAAAGCAAAACTGTTACTGATGTTCCATCTACCTACAACTTTTCCTAAAGAATAAAACCCAAATTCCTTCACATAGCATCCAAGGAGCTTTGGGTCTGGCTTCCTCCACCTCCCTTCTCCCACCTCATGCATGCACTGCTGCCTCCTCAGCCACTGTTTCAGCCATTTGAAAGTATCTATGGACCCCAGATACATCTGGTGCCTATAGCCTTTGTTTGTGACACCTTCTCTCCAATCCCCATCCCAAGAGAATACAGGCCTCCCTCCTTTGTTACTCTATGTACTCTAGACAAACTTCTATCATGTCACCTGTAACACCTTATTATATTTATTTGCTTTCAATTCTATTTTCCCCTTCTAGTCTTATAAGCATCTTGAGACTAGAGATAGTATCACATACAGAGTAAGTACTAAATAAATGTTTTATGAATCATTAATTCAATCATTTAGTAAATCATGACAATCCATTGAAAAGGAGGCAGCAGATCTTATATATTCAAGTAACAGATGTAAAAGTCAGGTTACCTCTTCCTTTTAACATTTTTATCGACTTAGTGGGCTGTAAGTTCTTCATAAAAAAGGGATAAGTCTAACATTCATCACACACCCCCAAGCGCTTATAACGCAAGATGAAATTGCTCATTCGTTAACAACAGGTTGGTTTTCATGGAAATGTCTTCAAGGAATTATGTCTGCAAAACACAGGTGTTATGCTCACTTAACCTTCTACCCAAATAAAAGTAAGTGGAAATTGAAATCTATACGAGTGGCAGGCGTGACGGGTCAGCGGATTTAAGAAAATCATCATCTGCAGAGGAGTTACTTCTCTGCTCTGGGGCTTCCCATGCTCCATGTGTAAGCCATGGAGAGTAAGCCCATCTGCTTGCAGAGAGCAGTGATGAAGAAACTGATAACCAAAACCATTGTGAAGTACTTAGAAACATAGAGCACTTAATACCCTCCCACTAGGAACTAGGAAACAAAACCTACATAATTAATGAACAAAGTTCCTCTGAGTGGACACACTAATAAATGATGCTGACACATACACACAAGGAAATAAACAAAGCAGAGTCATGTAGAGATTTCAGTCCAAAAAAAGGAAATTAAAATAAACAGGCAAAATGGAAACAGGCCAGATTAGTAGGAAAGGAAATTCCATTGTTGTTATTGGAGATAATACTGTAAACAACAACAAATAAATCAAAACAAACTAGGAAAACTACATAAAATGGTTTTGGCTGCCTCCTTCGTATATTATGGAAACAAAACTGGATAAAATAGACAAAGTACAAAATCTCATGGGAACAATGGAACATCTGTAAGCATAACGTGTTCCAGAGACCCCACAGCTTACTCTACTGTCTGCCCACAGCTGCTTTCTCATCTCCACAGTGTGGGTGAAAGTTGGCAAATTTTCAGCGTTGAAGACTGAACTCTACTGTGCAATGACTTCCCACAGATTGCTCCTCACCCTGTTTGGGAAGAAGATGCAATTGTGAGTTTTAAATGATTCCAAAGCACTCAGGAACCAAGGAGGGACTCGAGAGAGGCAGCCAGTTCTTACAAGGCTCTTCAGGCATTCTGAGATCCTCCACCCTATCTGAGACTTGAAGTCTTTTTCACTCATCCTCAGTGTATCTCCACACTTACAAAAATGGCCATATGTACAATATATCTTGAGCTTCCACTGCATACCAGCCACTGTGCTAGGCATTTTCCACATTATCCGTAATCCACACAATAACCCTGAGAGGTAGATATCACCATTTTATGGCAATAAAAAAATGAGATTCAGAGAGGTTAAATAACTTTACTACACTGCTAGAAAGTTGCAGAGTTCCCAAGTTCATGCTGTCTCTCCTAGATCAGTCCAGAAAGCCTTCAGCTCCAACCTACTCTCCCGCCACTGGTAGAATGCAACCTCCTTCTCATTCTCATGCTCCTTCCTCCATAGACTAGAGCCAGAGTGTCTGTGTCTCAGCTCACTGGCACAATGGTGCCCCCTTGAGAGATGGTCACATCTGTTGAGTACACAGGTAAGGATGGCACAGAGGTAGGAAAACATCACAGGGAATGGATCATCCCTTTTCCTTTTTACTGACATCTCAACTTCCGACCACGGTGAGCTTTATGAGTGTGTGACCTATGAAGTCACACAGGGCCCCATGTTGAGAAGAGCCTCATGCTTGGTTTGATGCTTTGCTGTTGCTACCTTAAAATTCTTAATTTTTGAACAAGGGGACTTCTATTTTCATTTTGCACTGAGCCCCACAAATTATATAGCCAGTCCTGCTACCAACCTGTCTTTTCCTCTTCAAATCTAGCATTTTATTCCATACTTTCTTTATTCTTCTTTTTTTTTTTCTTTTGAGACAGAGTCTCATGCTATCACCCAGGCTGGAGTGCAGTGGTGCAATCTCAGCTCACTACAACCTCTGCCTCCCGGGTTCATGCAATTCTCCTGCCTCAGCTTCCTGAGTAACTGGAATTACAGATGCCCGCCACTATGCCCAGCTAATTTTTCTATTTTTAACAGAGATGAGATTTTACCATGTTGGCCAGGCTGGTCTCGAACTCTTGGCCTCAAATTATCCACCTGCCTCAGCCTCCCACAGTGCTGGGATTACAGGCATAAGCCACCTCACCCAGCCTCCATACTTTCTTTAAACAATTCATGCATTATAGGGTTCCTACCTATTCCCCTAAAAAGAGCTAGAAGTCTATGTGACAGAGTCATTTTTTTCTTAAAATTAAAATAGGAGGCATATGTAGACTTTCCACTACCTCTGATATACTGTGCATCTTATAGTTGAACTGCTGACTTCTTTCTTTTTTTTTTTTTTTTTTTGAGATGGAGTCTTGCTCTGTCACCCAGGCTGCAATGCAGTGGCATGATCTCAGCTCACTGCAACCTCTGCCTCCGGGGTTCAAGCGATTCTCATGCCTCAGCCTCCCGAGTAGCTGGGATTACAGGCGTCTGCCACCACCTCCAGCAAATTTTTGTATTTTTTAGTAGAGACGGGGTTTCACCATGTTGGCCAGGCTGCTCTGGAACTCCTGACCTCAGGTGATCCGCCCACCTCGGCCTCCCAAAGTGCTGAAATTACAGGCGTGAGCCACCGCACTCAGCCTGCCTTCTTTCTTAAAACACATAGTCAAGGCTTACAAGACAACCTCCAGGCAAATACCATAAATATGGGCCCCTTCAACAGAATCATCAGATAATATGAAATCACTGTAAACCTAAAAGGCAAAATTTTCTGTTCTAGTTAAGAATTGGTCTAAAACATCATAAGCCTTATGCACTCTTTTGGAAATCAATTTTGAAGACTTTTTAATTTAAAACACCTGATATCCAAAACAGAATTTTGTTTAAACCACTGGATGGTAAAATCAGCCTTAAGTTGGGAGTGGGGTGAAAAAAGGAACCTGTATGTATATAAAGGCAAATCTAATCAGAGAACATAAAAGCAAAATTTTTCTCAAAAATTAAAAAAGAAAATTGCTTGGGAATTTTTTTGTAATTGTAAAAGGATTGTGATTGTACACTGCCTCAACCTTATGAAGCACAGAAATAAAATTAAAACAGGGAAGACAGGTAGGATGGAAGAAAGATGTGCTTGCTTGACACTGAGAAACAATCTGCAGATGAGAAAGCCATGGAAAGATTTTTTTTTTGTAGAGACAGAATCTCACTATGTTGCCCAGGCTGGTCTCACCTGAGCTCAAGTGATCCTCCTGCCTCAGTCTCCCGAAGTACTAAGATTACAGGCATGAGCCACTGTGCCTAGTCTTCTTTTTAAAATATTTACTAACACTATGCTTATAATATCTATAATATGTAATCATAACTTATTTCTTCTATTCCTTCCAAAATAATCATTGACTGGAGGTCATAACATTTTCCACGGTCAAAACAAAGGGCGCAGCTGATGGCTTCATACCCTAAGTGATCATTATGCACCAAAAGTAAATGAGCAGCTTCTCAGAGGCTAATCTTGAAAACGTTAAGTATTAAAATGATAATCTAAGAACACAATAACTTGCCATTATTAGTGTCTGTTCTTGCTATCAGATAAAAATTATCCATCACTTCCATGGATGCCCTTTTTTTGAAACATGGCTTTAAAAGTAAGTGCTAGGACACAACTCCACTCAAGTCTATATTTATTTTATTAACCTCCATGCTGAACTTTGTTTGATAAATCAATTTGTAATTTATTGAATTTTACTTTCCTTCTTATAATAAATAGCATATGAGACATCCCTCACAAATCGTTATCTTTTTTCTCCTCCTCCTCCTCTGTAAATATGTTTGGAAGGAAAAGAAAGTGTTTAAAATTCAGAAACTTATTGAAATGATTTGGTGCTTCTTATCTTTATCTATTAGGGTCATGCTTTTCTTCTTCCTCTGCAGACTCCATTATATGTGATAATAATAATATTTCTGCTTATTTCCCTTTTGCTTCTACCTGAAGAAATCTTTCAATTTTTCAAACTCAACTCAGAATTCTTCTAATCTTGAAAATGTCTGGCATTTACCCTGTTCCAGTCCCTTCCCATGATTATTTGTCTTTCTGCCATTTCTTTCCTCCTATATTCTCTCTTCCTCATTCCTCTTCCTAATGAGCTGAGGTCCTGTCCAGATAAGATAGGTTTGTTTACCTTTATATCCTACTATCTTCAACTCTTCCATCCAGAATGCTATCAAGAGCAGTCTTTGCATTTTAGTTTTACTCAAAGGTTCAGAATTGCCTAATGCAAAGTGCACTGAAATTCTAGTCACAAGACCTGAGTCAAAAACCATGAAGCTACAGTTAATTCTCTGTGTAACCATTAAGCAAGCCATTTCACCTTTCTAGGCATCAGTGTCCTCATCTTCAACATGAATAGGCTACAAGACTGCTGAGACCTCTTACAGTTATAAAAATAAAGCATTCACCTCCCTCAAATGTGGAAAGCAAAACTAATGTGCATTGAATTATTTTTCCAGAAGAACTGAAGGCTCCAAACTACTACACAAAACAGTGAACGGTGATTTCGGTGTTTCACTCACATATTGTACTTATTCCCAGATTATGCATTCACTACTCAAAAGTCAAACAAACAGTATGATATTAAAATAGCCCCTTTACATTCGTATATATAATATCAGGGTTTTGACTATTCGGAGATAACCCAACACCCTCTGACATGTAGTCAATTGTAAGTGTGCCGAGGCTTTTTAAAGCTGCTATTTGGACATGCTCACCCATCCTTAGCATCTGACTCCTGGTTTGGTGGTAGACTTCTCTAACCATGATTGCTATTGCGATATCTACAAATTGTGGGATCCAAGAAGGTCTCAAGATACAGCCTCCTAATTGTGGAGGGGGCACGATAGCGATCTCACTAGTCTATTTCTTCTGAGAACACAGAGAGAACCAGCTATCCAGAATCAAAGATGACCATATAAAAATGGAAACTGGGGCACAGACAGACATCAGAAGGGAGGGACTCCAGAAAGCCACAGCAGAGAGACAGATTCCTACTGCCCTGAGAAAGGAAGCCCATTAGATTATTTCGTAGTAATACTAAACGTTGCTGGTGTTTGAACTGGAGGTATGAGTCAACGTACTAGGAGGTAAGAGAGCAACAGATTCCTATTATCTCTTCCTCTTTGGAATCTCAGCAGCATTTCAAGTCTATCCATGTAAGGCAACTCAGCTATATCCTGAGTATTGCTTTCTTTGCTTTCCATAACTTACTCTGGACTCCCCTGCTAGCCTGCCAGCTCTTTAAGAGCAAGATTAGACATAAGTTTGTTACACTGCTTCAATTTTTTACAAAACTTCATCACCATTTTAAAAAATAGATTTTTACTTTTTTATTAAAGAAAATGTACTGGAAGAAGGAATTAAGCATTCAACATGATAATGTATTTTGGAATAAATGTCAATCATTGGGCAACCATTTTCAAAGGAATTTTAATTATATAGTGTCTCCCCGAATGCTGAGCAAGGTTGCACAATACTGTCTGTGGAGTTAGAAGTGACTCTAGGAGCAACTGTCTCCTGTTAAATGTAGAAAATTGAAGAAGTGCAAGGCATTCCTGCTTTATTCCAGTTGATATTTTAAAAGACTGGTCCAACTGGTCTTCAAACCGCATACTTTCTCCCCCTTACTGATAGTATTTGGCCAAAGTTTTTAATAATAAAAAAAAAGAAAAACCCAGAGTGGGTTTGTACTACCCTGTGACCCTCCCTGGAGAAACGCTGCTCAGCAATCCTTGCTTTGCTCAACAATCCCTGCTCGGCACAGAGAGCCAACACAAGGAAAACAGTTGGGCTCCTTTCCTAGTCTCCATTCAGTGCAGCCGTCTGGTCACAGATCTGCAAAGACAGACATGGGGGAGGGAGAGGATACCTAAACAGAACAGAGCTGAGATCACAAAAAATATCCTTTAGCATTCTAAGAGAGATAGAGGGAATTCCAGGGGACTGCCTTTTTTATGGCCTAGATTTTTATTACGATAAAAAGTTCAGTAATTATGTTGCTGGAAAGCATGAAACGAGACAAAACTGTAAATCACATGACTGTCCCAGGCTCAAATGTTTCACAATTCTGTAAACACCAGCTTTAACTGGCTGAATGAAGGCAAAATGCAAAAACCATTAGGAGAGCATCATCCAGTTCAATAGTCACAGGCTAATTTTTATGAAGTTGAAGGAAATTAAGCTGATTTAGATCATAGCAATCCTTTAGGTCTCAACAATAACAACAACAACATTGACAACACAACCCTCTCCACCACAGTGCATTCAATATTTACTACACCAGGTGCCAGGCTAGCATGTCACAAGCCTCAGTTTATCCTCAGAAGCTCAAATCAAGAGAGATTATGGAATAAGCCTTAGGGTTTCTCTCCAGTCATCCTGACCCAGAACTGTGCCCTCACCACTCCACTCCACTGCTATCCTTTAACAGTCAGTGTTCCACTTACAAAATAACATCATGTAGATGTTCAAAAATCTGAGTTTCTAGGAATCTGAGCTCTCGAAAGGATTCAGAGGTGGACTTCTCACGGGAGGAATGCGAAGATCTAGAAATGTTAGATTCACAGGGAAAAAAATCTGTTGAGTTTACCAGTTAATACACAAAATCATTTTAACTAGCTTCCAAATCGACTAGCCCTTCCACATTTCAGGTTAAAGAGCAATCTGTTCTCAATCTTTTACTTCACCATAAACAGAAGTTGAATCTATTTACTTACAGTCACTTTACTAAGCCAGAGGAAAATGGAAGGTCCCAATGGGGAAAAACTCTTTCAAGAAAACACTTCTGGGAGAGCATGTAGGGTAAGCTGGCTCTAAGCCAATCCTTATCCCCTCTCACAGTCTCTAAGTAGCAAGGACACCATGATTTTCACATATACCATATACTGTCAAATATCATTCCTCCTTCATTTGATCAGATAACACCTTATCCCATTACAGAAGACTCTTTGATTAGTGTCACATAATAATGATCTAGTTAGTGTTGAAGACCAAAACACCAGTTTGCTAGATTAACCAGGTGCAAGAAGCTTTACATACACAGCAGCATTTTTATTCCTATCCAACTATGTTGTTCCTTCTCTGAATGGGAATAAATCCTCCGAAATGGGAATAAATCCTTGTAAGTGGTGCTAAGGACAAAGGAATTGGTCCAGTACTCATCCAGCAGGGGGGAGGGTGGAAGCTATGTGCCTTAGTTAGAGTGAGTTATACTACTGGCTCAACATGGCAAACCTTTCCCATGTGGGATCAAAGACTCAATAACCCAGATGAACACAGGGACAATGAAACCAAGGGGAAATCACTAGAGATGCTGCTTCCTGACGCTGCCTTTTGCATAGATCTTGTGACTTTTCCCTGATGACCTGGTGGTGCCCAAAAGCGAATACAAAGTCAAAGCCATATCTTACAGAATCCTGAAAAACCCTCCCAAAGACTTGAGCTTGACATAACATAGTGAAATTTTTATCAGTAAATTCAGTAAAAACTGTTGTGTTGGTCACGATCCATGTATACTCAAGAAGATACAATCCCTATTTTTAATGACAACCCCATTTGTCCTTTAGCAAACCCCGTAAGGACACTCCAATATAAAAAAAAAAAAAATTGTTTCCATGTTTTTTTCCTCTTACTCAGAGCTCTGTGAGGGTGTACCGTACCATAGAGAATGCATCCTGCATTCATAAATATATATCAGAGGAGAAGCAGCTGTTGAATTTAACCTCGATAGTCCATTAAGGATGAAACCCTCGCATTATTTTAGAGTGAACCAAAAGGTTTTAAGCCTAAATGAAGCCTTTGAAAAAAAATTCTACTCTCAAATTTCAAACGGATTTTCAAAACATGTTTAGAAACTGCTTTGCATAGCAACAGAGTCAGAGTATTTTCAACTCAGCCTGTGGGAAGGACCTTACTGGGGTACATTAAATGGTTACTCAATTAGAACCTATATTTTTTCTTTAAAATTGCAAATATTCCTAGCAAAACCAAGCCTGGCTTTCTCATCAGGCCTTCACAATAGCACCAGCCGTTCATCACAGTCTTTCCAAGGGCTGCATTAAATGACTTGTGTACATCTGCAGGGCTCCTGTGTTTGATCCTAGATTATATTTTCACTAAGGTTAAGGGTTAGAGTTTTGACAGATGTGGCTGTGTTCTAATTGGCCCGTTTTATCTGGCCCTTTTCCACACACCTACGGTATTCGATAGCCAAGTTTGTGAAATGCCTCAATTTCAATACTAACAAATGAGGGGTGGATGGAATGTAGGGCTTGAGCACTCAGTTGGGTGTCGGCTTTAGTTTCAGAGTCCATATGAAATCCATGCCAACATCTGTCTGGGAGGAAAGAGGATCATTTCATTCCGTGTTACCATTTCATTCCAACTAGGTTACAGTTTCTTTTCTCTTCCTTTTATTCTTCCCTCCTTAAACTTTTACAGGACTTTCCATTTTTTTCATTGCCACAGATTGACCTTGCTATTTCCAATAAACCAAAGTGTAAACTGAACTAAGATTGTGTTTTGCGTTCTGACACCTTAGCACAATAGCAATCATGCAAATATAAGATTTAGCATTCCTGACTTTCTAGCTGGAGGGTTAGTGGGCCCATCTGACTAACTATAACGAGATGGCAAATTTGCAGGGACATGACGTGTAGTTTGCTTAAATCTCACCTAGCACCATGCTGTCACTGGAGGGAAGAAGTCCCTAACGTTTTACATAGCTATAGCCTAATTATTGTGCTAGGTGTGTATGGGGCAGGGCAAAACAAAGATAAGTAAGCCTGTGTTCTCCACTAATCGGCCCTTGAGCTGGGAGTTCTTAATCTCAATTCCTGGGAAGTCTACAATCATATGAGAAGAAAGAGATACATTTCAAACTGATAGATTATATTTCAAACTGATAGGATAGGTATTAGAAGAGAGAAATACAAAAGTTTATTACACTGAGAGCTCTTTGGGGTAAGTATTAATTCCCCATCCAGATGAAACTGAAGCTCAGAGAAATTAAGTGAATTGCCCAAGGTCACAGAGCAGGGTCCAAATTTGAAAACAGATCTGTCTGACTCAGAACAAAGCTTTCATTTTCATTTTGTCATGGCCTTTCAAAATTTTCACAGAATTGTGGCCATGTTACTATTTGGCTTTGTAACTTTAATGCTTAAGGAGAAACACTAACTCTCTGCAATAAGATAGCAGGGGAAAGGCCAAGAGGGTTATCTGAAATTTGTGCTTCCTTATCTGTGCTACCTTTTCTACCAAAGCTGAAAGTCAGTCTCTTCTACCTCCCTTCATATTCTATTTTATCAGCTCCTCCACATTCTCTAGTGCCTATCATACTTCCTCTGCCCTGCCCTTCAAGAGCTAAATAATTATTCCACTACTAAAAAGAAGTGGCAGAAAACAGAAGCAAAAATTGGACAGTCAGTTATTTCACTTCTTATCCACATATGTAAATTTTTGCCACAGAAATATGGTAACCTGTAAGTCTACTTATTTTTAAGCCTTCTTTAAAACAGCATATGGAATCTATTATAATATTCAATGACTTCAGTTTTGCTTCTGCTCTAGAGATTGATGGGTTTATGATTTATAGCTCAAGTGAATTCAGTTCTCAGGTTCATTGCTCCAATTTTGGTTGACATTGTTTCTGGATACCACAAAGATATTAATTGTTAACTTCATTGTGTACCGAAAAATGACTTATACACTAGCAAAACTTAAGCGGACTCAGAGTTACAACTTCTATGCACCCACTCCATTTCTTCACTTCAGATGGGACAAAAAGAAAGTGTGTTTTACTCTTTTGTGTGCCCTTAAAAGGAATTCAAGGCTTGTTACTTTGAAAGCATAATATCATGAACAGGATGAAGTATAGTGAAATTAGATCCAAATAGTTTTGAGGTCTTACCTGAGAAATAAGTACATTGATTAAGTCAGCCTAGAAATCTGTCAACAGCCTGCCTGGGTGAAGGTTGATTAAATCTCTCCCTCCTTCCCTGTTTCATTGCCACAGACCTCCAGAGTTGTTTAGATTCTACTCTAGCTCCTACTGGACCAATTAGTCAAAATTATGTTCTGTACTCTCCAAATTAAAATCTGGCAACACTAGCCTTCCATGTATAACGGACTGTCATAGTTGGTTTCACATAACCACAGAGGAAATTGAAATATAAAGGCAGGGGCTTAGATACATTCAAGCAGTACATTAGCAGTGACATCAATTTTAAATATAAGAGTCCCTGATGCTTTAGTCTGAGCCACTGAGCCAACCTAACACACTCACTCCATTATCTCAGAGAGGGGACGTAGTGAGTTTCGTGGTCCTCTGAAAGACATCTGTGGCCGAAACAGACCATGTTAGCACCTTCCTCTGGTCCAGCTTGGGACTTCTAGGAGGGAACCTTGGCTCTTGGTCTTGGCCAGTTTTTAAGGGGGAAGTTGCTTTGTATCACAGCCAAGAGTCACAGGAATGCCTGACACAGTGCCCAATATGGAACAGGCTTCATACTATGGAGAAATTGTCAACACCTTTATAATGTTTCCCTTTATTGACTCCAAGATCTTGCCCCTCAAAAACAGCAACTACTACACACAAGCACAATTTTAATGAGGGATAGTTTACATATCTCATGTTAAGGGTATATTCTATGACTTTTGACAAATAGTATACACCCATGTTACCACTGCTAAAGTCAAGATTAGAACATTTCCATTACTTCAAAAGATCATTCTCTTAAGCCCCTTCCCAGCCTATCTCACCCTATCACTGGGCCCAGGCCACTATGAACCTGCTTTCTGTAAATATATGTTAGGTTTTTCTTTTCTAGAGGTTTATATTGAATATCATACAATATCTACTTTTTTTTCAGTCTTCTTTCACTTACCACATTTATTTTGAGATTCATCTATGTTGGTACATGTTTAAATAGTTTATCCTTTTCAGTGCTAAGTAGTATTCCATTGTTAAACATTTTACTTATACATTCACCTGCTGATGGACATTTGTGTTTTTTCCAGTTTGGGTTACTTTAAATAAAGTGAAAGAACACTTGTGTACAACTCTTTTTGTGGACACCAGCTTTCATTTCTCTTGGATAAACACCTAAGAGTAGAACTGCTGAATCATATGGTAAATGTATGTTTAACTTTATAAGAAACTGCCAAAACTGCTTTCCAAAGTGGTTGTACAATTTTATATTCCCATAAGCGGTGTATGCAGGAAAATCTCAGTGGTTTTATATCCTCATCAACAGTTAGTATTTGGGGTCCTTTTAATTTTACCCACTCTAATGTTCTAACGGACATGTAGTGATATCACATTGTGGTTGTAATTTTCATTTCCCTAATGATGAATGACATTGAGCATCTAGTCATGGATATATTGGCTATCTGTGTATCTTCTTTGGTAAAGTTTGTTCAAATGTGTCCATTTTATTGACTTTATAATTGGTTCTGTCAGTGAGTTGAAAGACTTCTTTATATATTCTAGATATCAGTCCTTATAATATAAAATAGTGTACACACACATGCACACACACATATATATTTTCTCTGTCTGAGGTCTACCTTTGCATTTGCATTTTCTTATTAACAGGGGTTTTAAATTTTGACGTAGCCCAATTTAGAAATTTTTTATACTTTTTATGTTTATGCTATTTTGTGTCCTATTTAAGAAATCTTTGCCTACCTGAAGGTTATAAAGTTTCTTCCAGAAGTTGTATAGTTTTAGCATTTACATTTAAGATTATCCAGTTGTGTACCATAAAGTAAGGGTTGATGTTAATTTATTTAAATGTGGATAATAAGTTGTTCAAGACCATTTGTTGAAAAGGTAATCCTTTCCATATTGAATTACCTTGGCATCTTTGTTAGAAATCAATTGGCCATACACATGCTCGTCTATTTCTGGGTTCTTGATTGTGTTTCATTGATCTATGTGTCAAAACTATGCCAAAAACACACCAACTTGATTGCTGTATCTTTACAGTAAGTGTTAAACCCAGTAAGTTTAAGTCTTCTAACTTTGTTCTTTCTCAAAATTGTTTTGGCTATTCTAAGTATTTAGGTTTTAGAAACAGCTTGAACATTTCTATAAGAAAATCTGGATTTTTATTGGAATGTCATCAAATCTATAAATCAATTCAAGGAACTGAAATCACAAACAATTTCAGGTCTTCCAATCTATAAACATCATAAATCAATACATTTACATATTCTTAAATTTCACATAGAAATGTTTCCAGTTTTCAGGGTAGGGGTTTTAACATATATTTTATTTAATTTAACCCCTTTGGAGTAGTCAGGGTTCTCCAGAGGAGCAGAACCAACTATATATGTATATAAATTGGCTATATATATATATGGAATTGGCTAATGTAATTATGGAGGCTGAGAAGTCACACCATCTGCCATCTGCAAGCTGGAAACGCAGGAGAGCTGATGGTGAACTTCCAGTCCAAGTCCTTACACCTAAGAACCAGAAGAACCAGCACTGTAAATTCTACTCCAAGTTCAAAGGCTTGAGAATCAGTAAAACTGATGATATACGTTCCAGTTCAAGTCCAAAGACCTAGGAGCCAATGGTATAAGTTCCAGTCTGACTGCAGGAGACCAATGTCCCAGCTTAAAAACAGAGAGAGGAAATTCTCCCTTTCCCTGCTTTTTGTTCTATTCAGGCTCCCAATGAATTGGATTTGATGAGGCCCATATACACTGAGGAAGGCAACCTGTTTTACTCAGTCTACCCATTCAAATGTTAATCTCATCTAGAAATACTTTCATAGACATATCCAAAAGTAATGTTTAACAAACACCTGGGCACCCTATAGCCCAGTCAAGCTAATACACAAAATTAATCATCATACTCATGTATTTCATGCTTTGAGATGCTATTGCAAATAATATTCTTTTTTTAAATTTCCATTTGTTTATTGCTAATATATAGAAATACAATTAATTTTGCATCCTGAAATCTTACTAAAATCACTTATTAGTTCTACTAGTTTTTGGCAGATTCATGAAGATTTGCTGTTTGCTGCATGCTTGATCATGTCATCTGTGAATAAAGATAGTTTTACTTGTAGCTCTCTAATCTATATGCCTCTTATTGTTCTTCCTTGTCTTACTGCACTGGCAAGAGTCTTCAATAGAATGCTGAAAAGCGGAGAGGGTGACCATCCTTGTCTTCTTGATCTTAGGGCAAAAGCATTCAGGTTAAATACTAAGTTAGCAACACGTTTTTTTAAAAAAACAGTTTAATAATTCACATACCATAAAATTCAAACACTTAAAGTGTAAAATTTGGTAGTTTTTAGTATATTCATAGAAATGTGCCATCATCAGCCTTTTATCAGATTGAGGAGGTTCCCTTCTATTCTTAGTTTACTGGAAGATTATCACGGTATAATATGATAATATGTAATGTTAATTTTATCAAGTGGCTTTTCTGCATTTATTGAAATGATGATATGGCTTTTGTCCCATTATGACAATAAGATGAACTACATTCATTAATTTTGTAATGTTAAGCAACCTTGTATTCCTAGGATAAACATTATTTGGTTATCATGTATTACGTTTTTTATATATTTCATTTTCAGTTTGCACATCTTTTATTGAAGATTGTTGGTCCATGTTCATAAGGAATTTTATTCTGTAGTTGTCTTTACTTGTAAGATTTTTGGTCTGGTTTTGATATCAGAAAAGTGCTGACCATATAAAATAAAAGTATTTCTCCTATATTTTCAAAATGAATTCATATAGTGGTATAGGTTGAACATTCCAAATCCAAAAATCAGAAATAGGAAATGCTCCAAAATCTAAAACTTTTTGAGCAACAACATGATGCTCACAGAACATGCTCATTGGAGCATTTCAGATTTCAAATTTTTGGATTTGGGATGCTCCACTGGTAAGTACAATGGAAGCATTTCAAAATCAAAAATTTAAAGTCCTTCTGGTCCCAAGCATTTTGGATAAGGAATTGTCACTTATATTTCTACCTTGAATGTCTGATAGAATTGACTAGGTAATAAATTGACAAGGTAATAGAATTGACCAGGTAATAAATCTGGGCCCATACATTTTTTTATGGAAAGATTTCTAATTACAAATTAATGTGCTTAATTGGTATTCAGGTTTTCTATTGATTCTTGAGTTAGTTTTGATTGTGTCTTTCAAGGAATTTGTCCATTTTATCAAGGTTGTTTAATTTATTAACATCAAGTTTTTTTATAATATTCCCTTAATTATAGACATTTAGTGTATAAAGAATCTTAGAGATGTCCCTTTTTTCATTATCTATATTGGTAATATTTGTCATCCTTTTTGTTTTTTTGATCAATATAGCCGGCAGTTTATCTATCATACTGATCTTTCAAAGATCAGATTTTGATTTCATTGTTCTTCATTGTTTCTCTATTTCATTTATTTCTCTTCTTTACTATTTGTTTCCTACTAGTTTGGGGTTTAATTTGCTCTTATATTTCTAGCTTATGATGGAAGTTTGGCCTGTTGCTTATAGAGTTTTCTTCTTTTCTAATTAAGCTTTTAAGCCTATAAATTTCCCTTTAAGCTGCATTTCACAAGTTTTGATATGTGTGTCTTCTTTTCATTTACCCCCAAATATTTTCTATTTTCCTTTTTATTTCATCTTTGAACCATGAATTACTTCAATGTATGCTATTTAATTTCCAAGTATTTTGAGATTTTCTATGTATCTTTCTATTGCTTATTTCTAATTTATTCCCTTGTAGTCAGAAAACATACTGTATATCATATCAATCCTTTTAAATTTCTGGAGACTTGTTTAATGGCTAAGCATGTGGTCTATCTTGGTAAATGCTCCACTGCACTAGAAAAGAATGTATATTTTGCATTTGTGAAGTGACACGTTCTTAAAAATGTCAATTAGTTCAAGTTGATGATTATTTTAATTCATCCATATTTCTATTTGTTGACTTGTTCTATTAATTACTAAAAGGAGTGGTGAAATTTGCAGTTATAATTGTAGATTTATCTTTTTATCTTTCCAGATCTGTCAGGTGCTTAATGAATTTTGAGGTTTAGTTATTAGGTGAATACACATTTAGGAATGTTATGCCTTATTGATTCATTGACTCCATCATTGTGAAATATTCCTCTTTATCCGTTGTAATAGTTCTTTTTTTTTTTTGCTATTAATATAACTAAAACAGCTTTAACTTTTCCCAGCTTTTCTCTTTTGTGTATTTTTATTTAAATAAATTTTTATAGACTACACATAATTGGGTTTTTAAAAATTCAGCCTTGGCTCAGCAATTCTTCCTGCCATCATGTGAAGGATGCATTTGCCTCCCCTTCTGCCATGATTGTAAGTTTTCTGAGGCCTCCCCAGACATGCAGAACTGTCGATTAAACCTCTTTCCTTTATAAATTACTGAGTCTTGGGCAGTTCTTTACAGCAGTGTGAGAACAGACTAATACACCATCCTTCCTGGGAAAACTTACCAGGTATTCAAAGGAACTTGGATATTGTCATCTGAGTTTTTGGTCACTGCAGCTGTATCTGCATTAGGGGGACACCTCAAGCTCAGTAACGCTGTGGCTCTTGCAGACTTATAGAGGTACCACCTTGATGATCTTGGATAAGATCTGGAAGAATTCTCCAGATTACCAGGCAGAGACTCTTATTCTCTTCCCTTACTTTCTCCCAAAGAAACAGAGTCCGTTTCTTTCTCTCTCCTCCTGCTGCTCTTCCCTCCGTGTGTGTGTGTGTGTGTGTGTGTGTGTGTGTGTGTGTGTGTGTGTGTGTTGTGGTGCCTAGAGCTGGGGGAGAGATGACACAACCACCCCTGTGGCCACTACCACTGGGACTGTGCTGGGTTAGACCTGAAGCCAGCAGAGCACTGGGCCTTGCTCAATGCCTGCTATAACCACTATCTGCCTACTGCCTATGTTCACTCAAGGCCCTAAGGTTCTATAATTAGCAGATGGTGAAAGCAGCCATGCTCGTGTCCTTCCCTTAAGGATGGCAAGCTCCGCCCAGGCCCCAGGCAGGTCCAGAGATACCATCCAGGAGCCAGGGCCTAGAGTTGGAAACCTTAGGAATCTCCCTGGTGCTCTATTCTGCTGCTGCTGTTCTGACACCCAAACTACAATATAAAGTCCCTCACACTCCTCCCTCCCCCTTCCACAAGCAGAGGATTCTCTCCTCATGGTGACCACTGCTACAGGCCTGTGAGGAGTACTGCCAGGCTACTGCTGATGTTCACTTAAGGCCCAAGGGCTCTTCAGTCAGCTTGTGGTGAATGTTGCCAGGCTTAAGACTCATATGTTGGGGAAGTGGGCTCCCCTCTGGCCTAGGGGAGGTCCAGAAATGCTGTCCAAGAGCCAAGGCTTGGAACTGGGGACCCCAAGAGCCCACTTAGTGCTCTACGCTGCTGTGGCTGAGCTGGTACCTAAGCTGCAAGATGAAGTCTCCTTTACTCTTCCCCCTGCTTTTCTCAAGCAGAAAGAGTCTCTCCTCATAGCCACCAGAGCTGGGAATGTGCTGCGTCACACCTGAAGCCAGCACATCTCAGAGTCTCACCCAAGACCCATGGCATGTACTACCCACCTGCCACTGCTGATTATTTTGGGTTCAAGAGCTCTTTTGCTAGCAAGTGATGAATCTTTCCAGGACTGGGCTCTTCCCTTCAAGGCAATGAGTTTGCTTCTGGCCCAGGGTGTGTCTAGTAATGTTATCTGGGAGCTAGGGCCTAGGATAGGGGCTTCATGACTCTGCCCAATGCCCTATCCTACTGTGACTGAGCTGGTATCCAAGTTGCAAGACAAAGTCCTCTTTACTCTTCCCTCTCCTCTCTTCAAGCAGAAAGAAGAAGTCTTTTTTGGAGGTGTGAGCTGCACTGCCTGGGTTTGGGGAAGGAGTGGCATAAGCACTCTCTTGGCCATTCCAGCTGGTGTCTCACGAGGTTGCATGTCCTCAAAATCCACTGGCTCAGCACTAGGATTGCCTAGGAGTTGCAGTCCTTATGGCCTAGATTGCCTTTCAAGTTTATTTAGAACCCCAGAGCACTTTAGCTTGTGGTGATGAGGCTTGCCAGAACTCAAGTTCTCACTGCTAAGATGGATAAAGCCCCACTGGCTAGGGCTGGTCTAAATGCTCCCTCCATGTGCACTGGCTGATTTCTGCCCAGTATTGTTTCCACTGTGACAGAGCAGCACTGAGTTCCAATGCAAGGTCCCACAGTCACTGTGCTCTCCCTCCCGCAAGAGCACAGATTCTCTTTGCTATGCGGCCATAGCATGACATAGGATGGCATTGACAAATCAAGACTGTTTTTCCTATCCTCTTCAGTGCCTCTTTCAGTGACATGAAGTTAAAACCAGGTACAGTGATCACTCAACTGATTTTCAGTCCTTACGAAGGTGTTTTTTTGTGTGGGTAGATAGTTGTTAAATTTGTTGTTCCCGCAGGGAGGACAATTGGTTGAAGGCTTCTATTCAGCCATCTTGCTCTGCCTCCTGCTAGCTGAGTATTTTTAAATTCCATTTTCTCAATACTATTGGTTTATTAGCTATACTTTAATTTTTAATGATTCATCTAGGGCTTTTAATACGCATCTTTATCTTATTTGTCTACCTTGGAAAAACATTACAATATTTTACATAAAATACAAGAATTTTGCATTGGTGTGCTTCCATTTTCCCCACACCCATGCCCTTTGTGCTATTGTTGTCATGCATTTTGCTTTTTCATATCATGAATTCCCCCAATGTACTGTTGCTGCTGTTTGTTGTTTTAAGCAGTCTACTGTTGCCTTTTTAAAATTTTTTAAATGATGAAATTAGTTTACCCACGTATTTATCACTTTCAGAGCTCTTTATTCTTTTGTGTAGATCCACATTATCATCAGATATCATTTTCCTTCTGCCTGAAGAACTTCCTTTAACAAGCCTTGTACTGCAGGTGTGCTGGCCAACTCTCACAACTTTTCTTTGTCTACAGAAAGACATGTTTCATGTTTGAAAGGTGTTTTCTCTGGGTCTAGAATTTTAGATTGACACAATTTGTTTCAGCATTTTAAAGATGTTACTCCATTGTCTTCTGACATGCATAGTTTCTGAAAACTCTGTTGTAATTATTTTTATGTTGTTCCCTGTATGTAATGTGCCCTTTTTTCTCTAATTTTAAGATTTTTGTCAGAATTAGTAACTTGCTGTAATTTGATAATGAAGTTCGTGGTGTGGTTTCCATAGTAGGTATCTTGCTTCATGCTCTGAGTTTCTTAGCTCTGTGAGTTTATACCTTTCATAAAATCTGAAAGATGTTTGGTCATTATTTCTTTAAATATTATCTCTGTTCTCTTTTACTCTCTTCTCTTCTGAAGCCTCCCATTTACACATGTCAGTCAACATGTTATTGCCTCCAGGTCTCTCTTATTTTTCTTGGTCTTTTATATGTCTGTGTGGAAGCTTCATTTTGGATAGGTTCTATTGCTATGCCTTCAAGTTCATTTATCTTTTTTTTTTTGGTCCCAGACTATTAATTGTTCTCTCCTTCTTCTTGGAATCCTCTCCATCATTGACTTCCATGACACTGTCCTGCCCTGTTCTCTTACCTTCTCCAGTGCTCCTCCACAGACTTCTTTGTGGGATCTGCCTTCATGTCCAGCTCCTTAAATATTGGTATTCCCTAGTGTTCTGTCTTGACTTTCTTTCCGCACTCTAAATTTTCTCTTTGAATAATTTCATCCCTATCCATGCTTGCAACTGCAATCCACAGATGCTGAATCACAATGGTGAATGAAATATTCACAGACCCTGACCCTATGAGGTCTTTAATCTAGTGACAGAGACAGTCATTACATAAATGATCACATAAATAATACCATCATCATTGCGATAAGTGTCTTAAAGGAAAAGTAGGCAAGGGAGCTAAACTAAGACACAGGCACAGTGCAGGTCTCTATGAGGAGGTGATGTTTAAGCTAGTCCTTTGAATGAAGTGAGGAAAACACATTCCAAGCTAAGAAAATAGTATCCAAGGTGGCCAAAGGTGAAGAAACTTCATCCTGAAGAGAGGAAACAACAGGCACAAGGGTGCCTAAATTAGAGTGCACATTTGTATAATAGCAGGTTATCCAAAGATCTGATTACAGATTGGTTGAGCAAAGAAGACAAGATTGGTGAGGTATGCAGAGGACAGAAGGGGAAAGGCGTTTTCTAACATACTGTGGGGTTAAAACTCATACTTACTATTGAGCCTTTGAAAGATTGCATCCAGTGTCAATAAGGAAGTGTGCTTGAAGTTAAGAAATCACAGCGTCAGGGAGACAAATTTGGAAGCTATTATAATAGGCAGGGGTAAAATGAGCATCAGGCAGTGGGAGTGGAACAATGGCAGTGGAAATGAAAATAAGAGTTAGATGTATAGATCAAAAAGACTTACATGACAGGGGTGGAATGGATTTGCAGGTCAGGTAGAGACAGAGGAAGCAGGAAAATAAAATTCCCACTGAATGATTAAGATTTTAAGAAGGAAACCAGGCTACACAGAGGAAGATGATTAGGTGAGTTTTAGTCATGCTGAGAATGAGCAGCCTGTGGTTCTTCCAGGTGATGTGTTCAATAATTGGTTGGAAACAGAGATCTGGGATCAGGAAGTAAGTCAAGTCTAGAGAAATGGGAGTGAAAGGACATCACTTTCAGCTCCACACATCCAACTGCCAACTCAACATTTCCACCAGGATATCTCAGGGGTTTTTTATTTCCCTCCTAAACTTGATCCTCGTCCAGTGCTCTCTGTTATACTCAATTATACCACCACCCAACCAGAGCTCTCTCCAGGTCATCCTTGACACTTTGCCTTGCTCAGTACCCACATCCAATCAATTACCAACTCATTTTCTTTCATCAAAACATATCTCCTAAAAGTCTCAAATAGACATTTTCCTATGCCACAGCTTCCAGCTCCCTAAACCAAGTCAGCCTTAACTCACCAAAATTACTTCTTACCCTGGTAGTAGGTAAACTCCTACTCCCTCCCCATCTAATCCATTCTCCACACATTAGGTTCCAGGACTACTACAATGAGCAAAAGAGCCATAGTCCCTAGCTTGAAAGGCCTTCAACTGAATGAAGGAAGACTGTCAATAAACACTTGTAATATTGACAAGTCAGTAGTATGACAAGGGAAATGGACAACTTAAGCAAACTGATCCTTTGCCAGAAGTAGGCAGCCCAGGGATGCAGATCTTTGCACGTTGGCAGCACCGCTGGGTCAGTTCTTATAGGTTGCATATACAGTTTTGGACCAGTGGGAATGAAATAAAAAGAATGGTAACAAAGCTTGTGTGTGAAGAGGGAGTTTAGGGATGGTATGAAAGATTTCACTTCAGGACATGCATGCTGTGTGGGTGCCAGAGGCAAAGGATTGGCCGTTCTGTGGTGTTTTTTAGGAGCCAGGCACAGACAAGCTGCGTACTTTCAAGCTATCTTTTTACTCTAATATTTTGGCATTAAACTTTCCATTAATGATTTTTAAGGCCTTGCTATAACTCCTTGGTGATTCATCAGCTGTATTTTTCCTTTACTTCATTTCACAATTTTCCTTCTGCTATATATCTTAGTGAATCCTTACTTTTGCTTTTAGCAGACTCTATTTATTTAAGGCTAATTTTTCTACCATCCTTTACCTTCATCTTCCAGTTTCTTTAATCATACTTCCCTCAATAATTTTAAATCCTCTCTCCTTCTAATGCCACCTTCATTCAGCTTTTCTCTTCACCCCACCAGACCATGTTAACTTGCTCCCAAGGTCCCCTTTCCTTTGCAAATTTTTTTTTCATTTTTTTTGAGATGGAGTCTCACTTTGTTGCCTAGGCTGGAGTGCAGTGGCACAATCCTGGCTCATTGCAACCTCTGCCTCTAGGGTTCAAGCAATTCTCCTGCCTCAGCCCCCTGAGTAGCTGGAATCACAGGCATGTGCCACCATGCCCAGCTAATTTTTGTATTTTTATAGGGACGGCGTTTCACCCATGTTGGCCAGGCTGGTCTCAAACTCCTGACCTAAGATGATCCATCTGCCTCAGCCTCCCAAAGTGCTGGGATTGCAGGCGTGAGCCACTGCACCTGGCCTTTAATTTTTTTCTATATTTTTTTTAACATTCTACAGAACACCCTTTGCAAATATTTACTTCTTCCTAGTAATCCCCAGCTGTGTCACACGAAGGCCCTAAGGCCTTAGCAGAACAAAGGAGGAAGCCACAGCAAGGACATCAGGAGACAGAGCCAGTGCCATCAGCTTGTCCTCAGGGAGAAACCAAGTACTCTTCTCAAGATTGCATCTCCCTACACTCTAGAGGTACATGTACACAAGGAGAGAAGGAAAATCTGTAATTTCCTTGGAATGACTTCAATGAACTACAAGAAGGAGAAGAGACCACACTGTAGTCAAGGTGCATGCCTGCTCAGCAAATGTCTCAAAATATACTCAACTTGACTATCAATGAATGAATGAATGTCAATCAATAACACATAAAGCAAGCAGGAAAGAATGAAATGAATAGTGTAGTTTGCCCCTAAGTGCTACTCCAGTTCAGCAAAGGGCTGGATTTCACAATTTACCTTTCAGCCTGCTCTGCAACCATATGAAAGATAATAGAGTTCAATCAGCACTATACAGTTGAGAGCAAAGTTATAATGTTGATAATATAGAAAACATTGTTCAGCCCTTATTGTGAGATTAGCACTTTACATGCATTATCTCATTTAAACTTCAAATTTCCTCCTTCTTAGGTGCTTTTTGTGTTTGTTTGTTTGTTTTCATTTTTTTGCTTTGTTTTGTTTTGTTTTTTTTTAGACAGAGTCTCACTCTGTTGCCCAGGCTGGAGTGAAGTGGCGAGATCTCGGCTCACTGCAACCTCCACCTCCCGGGTTCAAGCGATTCTCCTGCCTCAGCCTCCTGTGTAGCTGGGATTACAGTAATGTGCCACCATGCCCGGGTAGTTTTTTTTTAATAGAGACGGGGTTTCACCATGTTGGTCAGGCTGGTCTCGAACTCCTGACCTTGTGATCTACCCACCTCAGCCTCCCAAAGTGCTGGGATTACAGTTCTGTTTTACAGATTCAGATGCTGTTGCTCGCAGAACTGACCCTTCAATCACACGACCAGTAGTAATGGATCCAGGATTCCAACTTAAGCAGCCTAAACTCAAAGCCCATATTCTAAGCTACTATGCCTGTGGTTTTGAAAGTCCTTTGCTCATGTACCCCCAAAAACATTTTAATAAACTATTTACCACTTGTTCATTTTAGGTTGATATGAAAAAGTTTTCATTGTAAGTTTAAATATTTACAAATGATATAATTTCTGGTGTATGGTGACCATTGAAATATTTTAAATATCATAAACTTACATCATTCCTTTAAATGTATCCAGTGGGAATATACATACCACAGTAATTTGATCTCCATCAGCATGTATTTAAAATATACATAAACAAGCTCTCTTTCTCTCTCTCTCTTTTTTTTTTTTTTTGAGACCGAGTCTCCCTCTGTCGCCCAGGATGGAGTAGAGCGGCACTAGCAACCTTCACCTCCCAGGTTCAAGCGATTCTCCTGCCTCAGCTTCCCAAGTAGCTAGGACTACAGAGGTGTGCCACAACGCCCGGCTGATTTTTTGTATTTTTAGTAGAGATAGGGTTTCACCGTGTTAGCCAGGATGGTCTCCATCTCCTGAGCTCATGATCCACCTGTCTCGGCCTCCCAAAGTGCTGGAATTACAGGCATGAGCCACCACACCCACCCATGAACAAGCTCTCTTTAACAGAAATAAGGTCTGCTTCCCTTCCACCATATCCATGCCCCAACCTGAGATGATATATTTGCTCAAGAGGAGAGAAGACCTCTTCTGTGCTCATACCAAATGCCACTTCCTCTGAGAGGCTTTCTTTGACCACCCTCCTGCTTACTTTCTTCATAGCATTTATCATGATCTAAAATTATCTTGCACTTTTGCTAATTTACTTGTTTATGTCTCCTCCATTAGTTTATCAGCCACAGGGGCAGAATCTAGCTCAAGCATCACCCAAGTACACAGTCACTCCTTTAGCTTCTTGAAATTGTATTTCTGTTTTGCCTTTGCTATAGAATTTTCTCTTAGGGCAAAATAGTTTTAAATTTAAAAGTATCAAATATAAATAAAAGACCATGGTGAAACCCCGTCTCTACTAAAAAAATACAAAAAAATTAGCCGGGCGTGGTGGCGGGCGCCTGTAGTCCCAGCTACTCGGAGAGGCTGAGGCAGGAGAATGGCGTGAACCCGGGAGGCGGAGCTTGCAGTGAGCCGAGATTGCGCCACTGCGCTCCAGCCTGGGCGACAAAGCGAGACTCTGTCTCAAAAAAAAAAAAAAAAAAAAATATTTTTTTACGTTTCTGTCACTATAAGGCTATAAGTTAAATAATGTTTTACTGAGCTGTATTCTCAATTATGAGTGGTACATAATTGATCAAAACAACATAAATACATATACTTTTCATAAATTATTACTAAACATAAAAAGCAAAACCTTTATTATAAATATACTCTTTAATGTGCCAGATGGAGAAAGTATGTTTAATATCTTGAATATAAATGACACATATTTTAAAAAATCACTTTGGTACCCTAGAGGTTTCTACACTTGGAGCAATGAACTATGCAAGATGCAGTCTGAGTAAGCAGTAGACTTTCGTTTGTAAAGGTAGAGAAGGGCAATTGTGAAAAGAGAGGTGGGAAAGAAGAACTAACAAAACTCTTTCATTGTAGGTGTTCTTTGATCAGTTTAGGAGTAGGTACATACAAAAATTAAAGATAACTGATCCTGTAAAAATGCTGGCTGTAACACCTAATCCTTTGGAAAATCTTCATGTGGGCCAGGGGCACACACCACTTAGAAGACCCCTAAAATACAGTAAACTGCCACCTATGAATCAATGCTTACTATGCCCAACGAATAATAATTTATCCAGTACAGGATCAAAAGAGCTCCCAGACTTGACTCCCTGATTTGCCAGTATTAAGACCTATGTGAGACAAAGTTTGCTTCATGAACCAGGACCTTCACTGCATCCAGGCAAAGAACTAGCTGTCTTCATACGGAACATTTTCTTTTAAAGAGCAAAACAGAGACATAGAATTCTAGAGCAAGAAGATATTTGGGATATCAACCAGCTTTTACATTTTACAGTCAAGAAAAGATCACCAACCAGCTAATAGGAAAGCCAATTCCCGAATTCAGATCTTCTGATTCTTCGTGCAGGGTACAGTGGACATGCTGGGATATGGGCTGCCCAGCCAGGGACTACATTTTCCAGCCGCCCCCAACAGGTGCAGCCATGTGACTGAGTTCCATTCAAAAGAATGTGACAGAAAAGACTTGGGCCATTCCTGGCCTAGCTCATAAAATCCTCCCATGTGGCACTTCTCCATGCTCTTTTCTCCTCCCAACTGGTTGAGATGAAGACAACATTTGGGCTGACTTCAGAAGCTACATATTAAAGATGGAAGAGGCCTCTTTTAGCAGGGACTCTGCTGACCTGGTAAATTGATCAGTACTTTGTAACAAGCAAGAAATAAACTTCTTTTATGATTAAGCCAGTATAAATTTTGGAGTCTATTTGTTATAACAGCTTACCCTAACTAAAACATACAGTTTTTTTCTGTGTTTATATTTTTAATAGCATATCACCTTTTTCCCCTTAGATCAACTGAGTCACTTCAACACCTCTTGAAGTGTAAAAACATAATAGTTCTAGTATATTGTAATGGTTAATTTATTTGTCAACTTGGCTGGGCTGTGTGGTATCCGGATAGTTGGTTTAACATTGTTCTGGGTATGTCTGCGAGAGTGTTTCCAGAGAAGATTAACATTTGAATTGGTAGAATGAGTAAAGCAGATTGCCTGCCCCAATGTGGGTGAGCCTCATCCAATTCATTCATTGTCTTTGAGCTGGAACATTAGTCTTCTGTCTTCAGTCCTCTCCTCAGACTAGAACTTACACTATCAGCTCTACTGGGTCTCAGGCCTTCAGAGTTGCACTAGGACTACATCATCAGCTCTCCTGAGTCTCCAGCTTGCCAACTGCAGATCCTAGGACTTCTCAGCCTCCATAACCACATGAGCCAATTCCTTATAGTTTCTTTCTCCATCTTTCCCTCCCTCCCTCCCTTTCTACATGTATAGTTATAGAAAGATACAGGTATAGATATAGATATAGGTCTCCGATTGGTTCTGTTTCTCTGGGTAATTGAGACTAACATGTATCTGAAGATAATGGTCTGGTCTATGAGCTAAGGATTGCATGAGCTAATTGGCAAAATAATAGCAATTCTTAGTTACTTGGTGTTATGTGAAAATAAAGTGTTAATAGTCTCTGTCACCTAATTATTTAAGATGCTAGTGAAAGCATAGTACCCTAAGAAACAAGGCTTACACCTAAAAGAAACAAACTTCTGCCGTCTCCAATGGTCCTCTTAGCACACTATCCTGGGAGACAGATGTGTGAAAATCTATATAACAATCAGTTTGCCAACAACGACGAGGAAAGAGGGGTGGACTAAATCTTCAAAGCCAAACATCACTAAAACAAAACAAAACAAAACAAAACAAAACAAACAAACAAACAAAAAACAAGATCAAATGCAGAATTTGTGACCTGGAAGGAATGTCAGAGATCATCCAAACATTTTCTTTTCAGTGAGGCTCAGAGAGGGAAACTGGGCAGTAACTTTTGGGTAGTATTACATAGGCTGGGGTTCAAATGAAGCTCTGCCACTTATTAGCCTGTATAACCTTAATTTAAACAAGTTTCCTAACCTTTCTAAGCCCCAGTTTCCTCATTCCTAAAATAAGAATAAAAATCCCTACCTAGTAGGATGGTAATTAGGACTAAACAAGGTAAAATATATATAGCATGCCAATGGCTCGATCAGAATCAGAACCCAAGCTTCCTCACTCCACCCCAGTCCAACGCCTTTCCACGTGCACCAGACTGCCTCCAACTCCCAGTTCACACCCTGTGAGCAGCGGGTCTTCACGTACTCTCCAAGACTCACTGATGCCGACCCATCAAGCTCTTTCAGGTGGCCGGGAGCCGGTATAGTGCAAATATCAAAACTGTTAACATCTATGCTCTTCTTTTTGGCCTTAAGCATTTGATACATAGTTATTAAAAGATAAAAAGACACTTGTTCCCTGTGGCATGCTGTGACAGTACTATGGAAAGAATTTACTGTCAGTCAGAGGGCATAAGCCTTAACTCCAGTTCTCACACGTCCTTACTCTGTGCTGCACAGGGCTTTGGTTTCCACAGGTACAAATCAAGGGGCTTAAATTACATAATGAGGCAGAGATTATCATTGATTCTAAAATTCTATTTGTTCACTAATGTTTCATCAACAGCATCATCTTCCCTTAATCCTGGTGTGTGAGTCTCATTTCGGTGATTTTGTGGCATTGGGTGTTTCTGTGCATGCTGGCAAAGCTAGAATAGATGGAATAGGTTCTCTAAATGATCTTTTATACTAAATTAGTCCTCAGTTTAAAAAGGGACAAGATAGACCACTTTGCAAAAACCGTACATGGTCATCAGAAAGCTGAACTGCATTGTTCTCTGGCATGGGTTTGAGTATGATTCAAATGCAAAAAAATGAAAAAACCAGTAGTAGGGTTAACTTAACATCACAGGGGACATCTGCATGAAATAATAAATGAAATAAGAAAATAAATGTCTGCCCAATAAGAGGAAAACTTCCCCACCCATGACATGTGTTCATTCAAAAAATATTTTTGGAAAGCGTGAAAAATCTTTGGGTAGTGATTTCACAGAAAATCACTGTGGTGGAAACAAGCTCCATATTTCTCGTGGCTTAAGATTTTAGCACTTATGACATCCGTGCAGATGATCCCAAAAGGCAAGCATGAGCCAACACCCAGAGATCACTCCTAATAGGAGGTTATAGCCCTTTTTCAATTGATTCATTCATTAAACAAATATTTATTGAGCACCTTAAATATATGTCAGGTCATATCTAGGGCCTAGGGATACAGCGGTGAATAAAATATGCAAAATATCTCTAAATTCATGGTATCTTAGTCCAACAGGGCTTATATAACAAAATATTATAAACTGAATGGTTTATAAACAACAGAAATGATTTCTCACAGTTCTGGAGGCTGGAAAGTCCAAGATCAAAGCTCTGGTAGATTTGGTGTCTGGCGAAAACCCATCTTCTGGTTCACAGACAGTGCTTTCTCCCTGTGACCTCACATGGTAGAAGGGATGAGGGATCTCTGTGGAACCTCTTTTATAAGGCCTTTAATCACATTGATGAGAGTTCTGCCCTCATGACCTAATTACCTCCAAAAGGCCCCATTCCCAAATGCCATCGCATTGAGAATTAGATTTAAACAAAGGATTTTGGGAGAATATGAAAATTTATAGCACATGGAAATCACATTCTAGTGGCTAATTTATCCCTTATCCTGGATTTTTTAAGATAAAGTTTCAGTCAAAAGGGTCATTATAAAAGGAGGGGGTACCTCTAGATTTTTTTTCAAAAAGGCAATACAACTCCTTTTAAAATCCTCCATCCCAGCCAGGTGCAGTGGCTCACACCTGTAATACCAGCACTTCAGGAGGCCAAGGATCACCTGAGGTCAGGAGTTCGAGACCAGCCTGGCCAACGTGGTAAAACCCCTTCTCTACTAAAAATACAAAAATTAGCCATGCATTGTGGTACGTGCCTGTAATCTCAGCTACTCAGGAGGCTGAGGCAGGAGAATCACGTGAACCTGGGAGGTGGAAGTTGCAGTTAGCCAAGATCATGCCACTGTACTCCAGCCTGGGCGAGACTCTGTCTCAAAACAAAACAAAACAAATCCTCCATCTCACTGACACGTGATCATCAAAGGCAACGGAAGGCCATGCAGGTGATAGCTATGCTGTGGTCTGTTCAATGCCAACTGATAAAAATCACCTCCTCACAGTTGATTTGCTCACCTGGGGTCTTTAATAATCTGCGGTGGCAAAATTAAGATTCCACAGGGACTTTTCAACCTGTTCCTTTTATAAGAATGCCACAAAACATTTATTTTAGACCAGAAAACTTGATTTCCACAATTCCATTCTACTTTAGGAGCTGGGATTAAGGTCTATATTAGACTATCATTCTCGACTGCTGCCCTTGCTATCAGCCAAACTCTGCAACAATGAAGATATAAACTAAATTATTATATGACTTACTATGTTAGCTTCCTTGTCCAAAAAACAAATCATCCTAGCAAAACATGCTTAATGCCAAGCCTCCAAAACCTAAATAGAATGTGGCCCATTGGTAATCACAAGTGAGTGAATAGAAATTGTTGACATGAATGTGCATGCACGTGTGCACACATGCACACACACACACACACTCTCTCTCTCTCTCACTCTGTCTCTCTTTTATTCATTCACTCAAGCACACACGAAGAGTTCCTAAGTCACAGGATTAAATCACCAGCAGGAGTTATTGCAGCTGAACTAAAAATGAATCACTTACAACCTGAGGCTGCCCTTCTAGCCACTGAAGTTTCTCTCCCATTAGAGTTGACAATGGCAGGCTGTCAAGTGAATACCTCACGGCCTCCTCCTGCTGTCACAGGCCTCACACTGTAGCTTTACAAAGATAAAATAATAACCACATGCCAGTCAGCCCTTCTTAAACTAGTTCTGTGCAACATCTGTCAAGGGCCCTCCCAGGCCAGTTCCTGCCAGGAAATTACTACTGCCCAAGGAATGGCCAACAGTTCAAACATAGCCCCTCACTGGGTCTCTTAGTAATTATTTTTCTCATTTCCATGGCTCTTCAAATTTGGAAAATACTTTATGTTCATTTTAATTACATGATTTAGGGTACTTTAACCCTCAGAAAAACCTTGCCAAGTAAATCTGCACTGCTACTCTAGATTTATAGATGGGAAAACTGAGAGGCTTACTCAAGACCACACAGCACTTTGCATCTGTAACTAACGATTTAGCTCTTGGGTGGATAGAGTCTTGTAATAGTATCTATTTGCTATCAGAGATGTCATCAGAGGTGTTAACTGTGAATGTCTTCTTCTTCTCCTCCGCCTGCCCCCACACCCCATTCCCAGCATTCTGTTAACATAGTAAATGCTTGTGAGAAACTTAATGAGTTATGGCAACCAGGGCTAAGCTCAAGACAGTTGCCAAATCCACTCACAGGTTCAACTGAATGTAGAGTTGACCTCTCTAGATAATTATAACAGGACATGGAATGAATTCCCCTCCAAGGCTTTCTAAGGGGAAAACTAAAGGTCCCTAGGCTCTCACCTTTGTACTCCATTCAACCTTACTAATCTTAAGAGGGGATTGGAAAGACCCGGTAAGGGTGGGCTATAGTATTTCACTCCTCTCTAGAGTGCTTTTCTGTCACCTCACCCCCGCAACACCTCCTACATACTCATTAAGTGCAGTGGTGGGTGGGAGAGTTGGAGGGCTCCCAGAAAACTGCTCACTGAGGCTGGGAGCGACTGCAGGCTCCATGGGCTGAATGTCATTGAACTGCATCCAGGGACAGTTCATGAGAGAAAATGACAGATGTCCTCTGGAATCTGGGTGCCTATGAACACAGAGCTTGGGTTCTGCTTCTCATTGAAGAGTTGGTTGGAACCAGTGTGCAAAAGTCGAGTACAGAGGGTGTGCAGCAGGCTACCCTTTGCATAACGATGTGAGTTGCCCAGGATCTGAGTGCATGCTGCAAAGGGTAACCCAGCCTTGAGACATTGTGTGTGACCCGGCCTAAAAGGGCTGACTCAGTAACAGGTTGTGGGGTCAACCTCCAGGAGCAGGAGCTCAGGATAAATTCAAAGATGGCTAAAGCAGAGACATCCCAAGTTAGGGGCCTCCAAAGATGCAGAAGTGTAGCTCAGGAGAGAGAAGACATATGTAAGCATGTCACATCTGGAAAGCATCAAGGACCAAGAGAAAGATGGCACCCAGACAAGCAAGGGATTTTTGCCCTTTTCCTTCTAGTTATCCACTTCCACTACTTCTCTGATCCTGGTGATATGGTTTGACTCTGTTCCCACCCAAATCTCATCTCAAATTGTACCTGGTGGGAGGTGACTGGATCATGGGGGTGGTTTCCCCATGCTGTTCTCTTGATAGTGAGGGAGGTCTCATGAGATCTGATACTTCAAAAGTGGCAGTTTCCCCTGTGTGCTGTCTCCCTCTCCTGCCACCATGTGAAGAATGTCCTTGCTTCCCCTTCACCTTCCGCCATAATTGTAAGTTTTCTGAGGCCTATCTAGCCATGCAGAACTATGAGTCAATTAAACCTCTTTTGTTTATGAATCACCCAGTCACAGGTAGTATCTTTACAGCAGTGTGAAAACAGACTAATACACCTGGGAAACGCCTGCCAAAAAACAAGGGATGCAAAAACAAAAGAGCAAGAGGTCTGCCCTACTCATGCCTTTCAGGAGTTCAAGTACGATAACCTTCCCCCTCACCACCAGTGCCTTTCCTGACCAGATCTCCGTCCTCACCCTCCTCCCAGTCTATACAGGGACCCAGGCACCCTCATAGGTCTTGGATAGGTAAAGATGGTTCTCAAGTAGCAAGTTGGGGCTTAGAAGAAAGTGGGGGAAGGCAGGCAAGAGAATGAGCTCCCACAGCACTGGTAAGAGTGTGCATCGAAGAGCCTGCAGTACCGAGTGGACTACCTGCTGAGAGCCACGAAGCGTGAGCAACAGGCCAGGCATTGAGAAGGGTGACCATGTAGAGTGAAAGTGGCACATAGGCCTGGAGGAGAGCAAGTTGTGGCTATGCTTCAAGGAGCTCACCAATGACATGATCACCACCAAGAATGCCAGGAAGTTGTTTCCAGTGCCGAGCATGTCTGGCTTGGCTTTAAGAGCCATGTACTCCTTCTTGCTGGACTTCGTGGAGGCCGACAGTAAGCGCTGGAAGAAAACCAGAAGTGGGAACCAGGAATGGGTGCCAGAGGGCAAACCTGAGCTGTAGGCCCTCAGGTGTGTGCCCATCCAGCCCAATTCCCCCAACTTAGGGCGCTACTGGATGAAGATGCCCATCTCCCTCAGCAAAGTCAAGATCAACAACTAGCTACACAGAGGGGGCCTGATCATGTCAAACTCCTTAATAAGCACCAGCCTCGAATTCACATAGTGAGAGTGGGGTGTCCACAACACATAATCACTAGCCATTGCTTTCCGAGACCTAGTTCATAAATAACTGTGACAGCTTATCAGAATGAAGAGCTCAAAGCTGAAATTTAAACACAATCCATTTGCAAAAGCTTCCCTGGATGCAAAGGAAAGAAGCAATTACAAAGATATGATGGAAGAACTCCAAGGCAGCCAGGAAGAACCCCAATCTAGGTACTCTCATTCAGTTGGTAGCTTATTCCTAGAACCAGTACCCTCTGCCCACCTGCCAACCCCCATCCTCAGTTTGGAGGCCTCCCTCACTTCCCTCCACATACAGCTGTGAAAGGGACCCTGCCCTAAGGAACCAACATTCATCCTCCTACCCTGGCCCTGTGCTCACTGGAACAGTTCTCCAACACATTCTTGAAAGACTTTCCCTGAGGCCTGGAAGCTGGGTGGGAAGGGGGGCAGGGGGTGAATAACTCGTCCCTTCTCAGGCCCAGTCCCAAGGCGCAAGAACGCTTGCGCCAGCAGCGTGCATCAGCAAGACAGCAGAAGCAGGAAGAGAGCGGGCCGGCAGAAGACACGTACCCCCTGAAGACTGAGAGAGAGGTCGTCCGGGTACCGTGTAGCAGCTACATCAGACTGAGGCACTTCCTGTCTACAGGAGACTATAAAACCCCTGCCCGGTCTCATTTGGTGCTGATGCCATTTTAGGTCTTAGCCCATCTGCACCCAGGCACACATTAAAACAGCGCGTTGCTCCACACCACCTTGTGTTGTTCATTGGCGCGCTCTCGGGGTTCAAACTGATACAAGAGCCTTACATCTGGTGCCTAAATCCGGAAGGGGCTCCGGTCCGCGTCCCTTGTGTCCTTCCACCCTGGACAGCAGTCCACAGCAACCGGACAAAGGAAGCTCCTCAGCCTCCAGTCACCTCTCTGTGCATGCACATCAGTCACTGATCTCACCTACTGGTAAATTTCCCGGGAGCCCGGTTAACAGAGAAAAATCCACATGGCCTCTCTTGGTTTCTCCAGTCCAAAGATCCAATGTTGGTCCAAGAAGGCTCTGGCATGTGCCAGGCACTCGCTGATCATCTGGTCTTAGGGGGATGCCTCTAAGCCTGGTTGGGGACTGCCTCTGCGTCACTAGGCTGGGCAGGAGCTTGGTGATGAATTGTATCAGCATGCGCCTGAGCTAGGGTCCAGATATGGTCCCAGTCTTCTGGGGTGAGGGTGGAAGAGAAGATAATATAGAGGTCATGCCAGGTTAGTTCATAAGACTGGGTGAGGTACTGAAACTCTCTAATATAAGAGGTAGGGTCTTCTGGAAATGAACCAAGTCCTGTTAATTTGAGAGAGATCAGTGAGGGGGAAGGGAACATGAACAAGGCCTTGAAAAAGGCAGCGGTGACGATCGCTCCTTTTATCATCTCCCTCCGGCCGTCCAGGATGGTCTCCTTTTCCCCGTTCTCCCGAGCCTACCCTCCGTTATGGGAAATTCCCAGTCTTCCATTCCAAAAGGCAGCCCTCTAGGCTGCCTCATAAAAAACCTGCAGACCTTAGGCCTCATGCAAGATATCCGCCCTAAGCGCCTTGTCTTTTTTTGCAATTCAATCTGGCCACAGTACGAATTACATAACAGGTCCAAATGGCCCACAAATGGAACATTCGACTTTATAATTTTAACTAATTTAAGCAATTATTGCCGACAACTGGAGAAATGGGGAGAAATTCCTTATGTCCAGGCCTTTTTGCACTTAGATCACAACCTGATCTCTGCAATTCTTGCTCACCTGTTCAAATCATTCTCCTCCATTCTCACCACCCAGATCGCCTTCCTCCTCCCCACCCCACCTTTTTTTCCTTGTTTGATCCAGCAGTCTGCTGTCCACCTCTCCCAGCCCCTACCTCTCCCCTCTCAACCATCTTCTTTAACCCCCAAGCCTCCTCTTTATCTTCTCAGCCGCCATCTTCCCAGCCACCATCTTCCCAGTCAGCAGTATTCACTCCTTTTTCTACACCATCCCCTTCTCAGGACAATTCTAGTATTGCCTGTACCCATTGTCCTCCCCCACCACCCTCTCCTGAGGCTTGCAAATTCATCCCACCACCTTATGCCCCTATCTTCCACTGCCTATTAACTCAATCCCCCTTTCCCCATTCAAACCCTCAGCAGGAACCACTTCCAGGCTCTTCCTTCTCTCTTTCCCATACTCGCTCAGGTGCCATCTTTGGCCCATGCCCCACCCTTACTTCAGCGCCTGTGCTAGTGTGCCCACTTTGGGAAGTAGCAGGAACTAAAGGTATTGTTAGAGTTCATGTTCCCTTCCCCCACACTGATCTCTCTCAAATTAACAAAAGACTCGGTTCATTTCCAGAAGATCCTACCTCTTATATTAGAGAGTTTCAGTACCTCACCCAGTCTTATGAACTAACCTGGCATGACCTCTATGTTATTCTCTCTTCCACCCTCACCCCAGAAGACTGGGACCATATCTGGACCCTAGCTCAGGCGCATGCTGATACAATTCATCACCAAGCTCCTGCCCAGCCTAGTGACGCAGAGGCAGTCCCCAACCAGGCCCCCCACTGGGATTATCAAGACAGGGCCCCTGGATGCCGCCATCAAGACCAAATGATTGTGTGTCTCCTTGCAGGACTCAAAAAGGGTGCCCATAAAGCAGTCAACCATGAAAAGCTTCCAGAAATCACCCAAGGTCCCCACAAAAACCCAGCCCTTTTCTCTCTCGTTTAACTGAAGACATGAGAAAGTATACCAACCTAGACCCAGACAGCCCAGAAGGAACCACTATCTTAAACCTTCAGTTCATCTCCCAATCTACCCCCAGTATGCGGCACAAGCTTCAGAAGCTTGACGACAGCCTTCAAACCACACAATGAGACCTTAATTTAGCCTTCACCATCCTTAACAGTCATGATGAGGAAAGTAAAAGGCAAAAAACAGGCAGAGTTTCAAATGCTTGCCTCTGCCATCAGGGGCTCTGTGGGCCCACGGGGCCGCAGCTCCACACAGAAGCCTCCTAGCAATCCACCTCCACCTGGCGCCTGTTTCAAGTGTGGCAATGAAGGCGACTGGTCCAGACAATGCCCAAACCCAGGTAAGCCCACCAGGCTGTGTCCCCTCTGTGGAGGACCCAACTGGAAGTCAGACTGTGAGCAGCCCCCACAAGGACTGCCCCCATCCCTTCCTGAGCCGGTCAAAACCTCCTACTCATATCTCATCGGCCTTGCTGCTGAAGACTGACAGTGCCCTGGAACGGACACCTCGGCAACTACCATCTCTTCATGTGAGCCAAGGGTAACCCTGATGGTGGCGTGTAGGCCAGTATGTTTTTTAATTAATACCAGGGCAGCCTACTCTGCTTTACCTAATTTTTCAGGACCTACCCAGTCCTCCCAAGTCTCTGTTGTGGGAATTGATGGACAAGTCTCCAAACCCCGAGCCACCCCTCCACTTTTCTGCTCCCTGCACACCTTTTCCTTCACTCACTCTTTCTTAGTCCTGCCCTCATGCCCAACTCCGCTCCTAAGTAGAGACATCCTTTCAAAACTCCACACTACTCTCCACTTCCACATTCCCCATAGTATCCAATGCATCGACCCAGACCCCTCCGGGGCTTCTAACTTTCTTCTACTTCTCCAACCTCCCACCTTAAAACATGCAACCTTTCCTTATCCCCCAGCCATAGTTAACCCCACTGTTTGGGATACTTCCACACCCTCAATCACAAAACACCACACCCCTGTCCACATTACCCTTAAAGTCCCCACCCAGTTCCTATCACAGAAGCAGTATCCCATCCCCCAAGCAGCTCTCATAGGCCTAAAGCCTATCATTTCTCACCTCCTTGTCAGTCACCTACTCTGCCCAACAGACTCCCCTTTTAACACATCAATTCTACCCGTCAAAAAGCCAGATGGAACTTATTGCTTAGTCTAGGACCTCAGGCTCATTAACCAAGCCGTACTCCTAGCATGTCCAGTAATTCCTAAACCATATACTTCGCTTTCCACAGTTCCCTCCAACACCACCTGTTTTTCTGTTCTAGACCTACAGGATGCTGTTTTCACAATTCCTTTACACCCTAATTCCCAAAACCTCTTTGTCTTTACACCCACCTTTCACATCAGCTCACCTGGTGCATACTAACTCAAGATTTCAGAGACAGCCCCCACCTTTTTGGGCAGGTCCTTGCTCGTGACCTGTACCTTATCCCTAAAACCGTCCACTCTCCTTCAGTATGTTGATGATCTACACCTATGTAGACCCTCTCAAAGAGACTGCAACGTCCATACCATCTCTCCTTTAAACTTCTTGGCAGAATGGAGGCATCAGGTCTCCCTTAAGAAAGCACAAATATGCACCCTCCCCAGTCACCTATCTAGGCCTAGCTCTTACCCTGCAAACCCAAGGGCTCACAACCGACCGCATATCCCTCCTCCAGTCCCTCCCACCTCCACAAACTAAGCAAGAAATTCTCTCTTTTCTATGACTAGCAGGATATTTTAGGCTCTGGGTTCCCTCCTTCACTCTGCTCGCCAAACCGTTATACCAAGCCGCTAAAGGCCCTCTCCATGAGGCTTTAAACCCTGCACAGCCTATTACCTAACCTTTCTGTCTACTCCAGAAGGCTCTCACCTCAGCCCCCGTCCTCACTCTCCCAGACCTAGACCTCACCAAACCTTTCTCCCTCTATACCAATGAATGGTGTGGAGTTGCAATAAGTGTTCTAACCCAGTCAAAGGGACCCACCTTCCAGGTTGTTGCCTACCTCTCTAAACAGCTTGAAGCCACAGTTCTTGGATGGCCTGCCTGCCTCCAAGCATTGGCAGCAGCTGCTGTCCTCACCCTTGAAAGCTTAAAACTATCTCTTCATGCCAACCTAACAGTTTATTCAACCCATAACATCAAAGACATGCTAGCTCACTGCAATGTACTAAGTCTCATCTCTGCCCAGTGGCTCTTCCAACTGTATGCTCTATTCATAGAAACTCCCCACATGACCATGCTAACCAGCTCCTGTCTAAACCTGGCCACAGTCTTACCTGAAGTTACAACCACCCAAGACCCTACACACTCCTGTGTGAACACTGTTCAAACATTTCTTATACATTTTCCAAACCTAACAGACCAACACCTTCCAGATGCCTCCTTTACTTGGTTTGTAGATGGCAGCTCCTTCCTACACCAAGGACACCAACATGCTGGCTATTTTATAGTGTCACCCCACACACACTATTGAAGCTAATCTGCTCCCTCTAAGAACCACCTCCCAAAAAGCTGAACTCATTGCCCTCACTCAAGCTCTCACTCTAGCAGCCAGACAACAGATCAACATATATTCAAATTCTCATTATGCGTTCCACATAGTGCACTCACACTCATCCATCTGGAAAGAACAGGGTCTCCTAACTTCAAAAAACACTCCTGTCATACATGGATCTCTCATCAACAAATTCCTTCAAGCTGCCAGGCTCCCACAGAAAGTTGCCATCATTCATTGCAGGGGCCACCAAACTCCATACAATCCTACAGCAGCTGGAAATGCACTAGCAGATCAGGTAGCCAAACAAGTACACCTACAACCTGTGCAAGGCCAGTTTCTGTCCATGTCCTTGTTCTCTCCTCTTTACTCCTCAGAAGAAAAGGAGGACTTCTGAGCCCAAAACCTTCAAAAGCAAGGACCACGGTAGGTCAAGGAAGGGCGCTTCGTTCTTCCTCACTCTCAAACAATCCCTATCCCCCAAAGTCTCCACAACTTTTCCATGTCGGTTCCAAACCTCTCTTACAACTTATCCGCCCTATTCTCACTTGTCCTCACCTTTCCAGTTGTGTTCAAGAAATCACCCAGTCCTGCTCTATCTGCCATTCAGTGTCACCCCAGGGCTCCCTCCAGCCACTGCCTTTTCCTACCCACCAAGCCCAGGGCCAGGTACCTGGGCAAGATTGGCAAGTAGACTTCACTCACATCCCACCCAGTAAACAGCTCCACTATCTTCTAGTCTTTGTCTGTACTTTCTCAAGGTGGGTAGAAGTGTTCCAAACAACTTCAGAAGGTGAGGTCTGTGGTAAGTTTAATATCTCCAATTGTTGTCTTAACATAGATGATAATGGAAAAACAGTACTATAAATCGCTTCAAACATCAGAAAAGTAGCCCATGTACCAGTCCAAACCTGGAAGGGATGGGATCCAACAAACCTTCTAGGAGGGTGGTTCTCTCATTTAGGAGGATTTAAAATGCTGGTAGGGACAGTAATCTTCATCACTGGCCTCCTCCTGTTTCTCCCCTGTATTATCCCACTAATAATAAAAGCTATTAAAAGTCTTGTTGAAACCATAGTTAACCGCCAGACAATCCAGATGATGCTCCTGCTGCAACGACATGATGAATACCAACCCATCTCTCAAAAATAACCCCAAAATTAAGTTTTTGTTTCCAAGGTGGCCACACCACCCACCATGTCACGCTGGAAGTAGTTATTGAGAAAGTCGTCACTTTTCCCTTTTTCTATAACCAAATAGACAAGAATGAAAGACTTTCCCCGGGGCCTGGAAGCCAGGTGGGGAGGTGGTGGTGAATAACTCCTCACTTCTCAGGCCTAGTCCCAAGGCACAAGACCACTTGCACCAACAGGATGTGTCAGCAAGATAGCAGAAGCAGGAAGAGAGCTGGCCGGAAGACACGTACCCCCTGAAGACCGAGAGAGGTACTGCTGTCCAGGCACTGCATAGCAGTTACATCAGACTGAGACACTTCCTGTTTACAGCAGACTATGAAACTGCTGCCCCATCCTCATTTGGTGCTGACGCCCTTTTAAGCCTCAGCCCGTCTGCACCCAGGCACACATTAAAACAGCATGTTGCTCCACACCGCCTTGTGTTGTTCATTGGTGCACTCTCAGGGTTCAAACCGATACAAGAACCTTACAATTCTGACAGTTCATCTGTGTGTTTATCCATGCTCCAATCCCCTGTCAGTTGGTCCAGCCTCGAATGCCTGCCCACATCAGTATGTGCCCCATGAGTCATAACACAAATCCATCTACTAGCTCTAGGATCCCCACTGTATGAAGGGACTGTCACAGACACAGACACGCCTGACAGCCAGTATAATGCCTCAGCCCAACCTTACCTGGTAGCCTCACAGACAGCCATGTCACCACCTTCCATGTGAATCAAGACCTATGTCTTGAAATATGCAATGACTTTGCAACCAGCGTTCATCTGAATGATCTACTAGGTAAAAAATGGCGGTCTTATGGGTCAAAGGAAGGAAATAAAGCCTTATTAACTTCATTTTAAAATAGAAGAAGGAATACATATTCTACTATTTATCAAAAAGTCCCATCACCACCTCCCACTTTGCTGGTAATCTGCAGTGGCAGTGTTGTCCTGAGTCATCTAGGTGAATTCAAGGATGGAAGCAATGCAGTTGGCCTAATTCACCATGATTCACAGAAAAAAAAAAAATTGTTCACTAGGGTCCAGAAACTTCTGGCTTGTTTCTCATATAGCATATAGATGACTTTGGTATACCAGAATTTGTAAACTCCAATGGTCCTACTTTAGTGAGATAAAAAACAAACTTTCATTCTCTTCCTTGTTGCTTTCAAGTAATGTTCAGGACTCTTTTGTGTCAGGTATCATAGCTAGAGTTGACATACCTAGAGTTTTGACAAAGTAGCCAAAGACAATAAGCAGAAAGCATTTTCTGCAAAATAAAGACACTATGCAAAAAACAATAAAATATTATTTTAGTTTTTTCGAGATGGAGTCTTGCTCTGTCACCCAGGCTGGAGTGCAATGGCACAATCTCAGCTCACTGCATCCTCTGCCTCCTGGGTTCAAGCAATTCTCTTGCCTCAGCCTCCCGAGTAGCTAGGATTACAGGTGCCTGCTACTATGCCTGGCTAATTTTTCTATTTTTAGTGGAAATGGGGTTTCACTATGTTGGCCAGGCTAGTCTCGAACTCCTGACCTTGTGATTTGCCTGTCTTGGCCTCCCAAAGTGCTGGGATTACAGGCATGAGCCACTGTACCCGGCCAATAAAATATTATTTTAAGAAAGAAAAATGGAAAAATTAAGAGCCTAACATTATTTAAGGCAGTGGAGGGTGGGGTGGGATTTTGGGTAGAGGCTGTTCCCCATTTAACTTCCCATTGAATTCCATCCATTTAATAAAACTGGTTGCACAAAAGATTGAGAGAGGACTTCAAGCCTTTCTTGATAGACCATACACCTCTGTCCTACTCTACCTCTCCATTCCCATCAGTCACACAATACGGGGTAGGGAAATGGAACATACCTCCTATTCTCTGTCATCAGTACCTTGAAAATGAGGGCTTAGACTAATAACCAGGCAATCTCCAAGGTCAGTTCCAGACCAGCTCTAAAATTAAATTACCTTAAGGCTTCAGAGAACTAAAAACCATTCTTTCATCAAATGGTTGGAAGTTCCTGGGACAGTGGATTGTTATTCCCCAAAACCAAAACCTAAGATCTAGCCTATCAACAAATCTGTGTGTGATCTCAAGGGCAAAAATTGATCAATCCAAATCTCAATTTAGAGATTGCAACATCTGTTGCAAAAGATTCTTTAATCTTGCAGCCATAAAAAAGAATGAATTCATGTCCTTTGCGGGGACATGGATGAAGCTGGAAGCCATCATTCTCAGCAAACTAACACAGGAACAGAAAACAAAACACCACATGTTCTCACTCATAAGTGGAAGTTGAACAATGAGAACACATGGACACAGGGAGGGGAACATCACACACCAGGGCCTGTCAGGGGCTCGGGGGGAAGGAAAGGGAGAGCATTAGGACAAATAACTAATGTATGTGGGGCTTAAAACCTAGATGACAGGCCGGGTGCGGTGGCTCACGCCTGTAATCCCAGCACTTTGGAAGGCCGAGGCGGGCGGATCACAAGGTCAGGAGTTCAAGACCAGCCTGACCAACATGGTGAAACCCCATCTCTTCTAAAAATACAAAAATTAGCCGATTGTGGTGGTGTGCGCCTGTAATCCCAGCAACTCAGGAGGCTGAGGCAGGAGAATCGCTTGAACCCGGGAGGCAGAGGTTGCAGTGAGCCGAGATCACACCACTGCACTCCAGCATGGGCGACAGAGTGAGACTCTGTCAAAAAAAAACAAACCTAGATGACAGGTTGATAGGTGCAGCAAACCACCATGGGACATGTATAACTATGTAACAAACCTGCACATTCTGCACATGTATCCCAGAACTTAAAGTCAAATTAAAAAAAAAAAAAGATTCTTGAAACCTGCTTTCTGTCCATTTTTCTGAGACACACGAAGACATCATGTGAGATCCCATATTTATGATACTATACAGATGCTCCTGGAATAATACTACAAAGTTGAAATCCAACCATTATGTTTCCCTCAGAGACTGGATTCAGTGCTACCAACTCAACAAAGCTACTATCATCAGCCTGCAATTCCTTTCTTCCCATAAAACTACTCATCATAATTGAAGTGGCTAGTGGTGCAGTAAGGCTTTTTGTGGGACTTAAATGGGTGGGCAATTTCCTATTACTTTGTCAGGTCTGAGCAGGTTGAGGGTAGGAGTGGGAAGAGGGATTAGAACTTAAAATCAGTCTGGTCACAGCCACTAGTATACTCCCATGCAATACGAGAAGGCTTGGTCTGGCAGGCAAAACACCATGTCTGATATACAGTGGTCCAGTCAGCAACAGCAAAAACAAACAAAATGACGTGTCATTGCACAATATAACATCAGAAAATTGTGAGGCAGACACTCCTAGGAAGGTGAGGAATGCAGATCATAAGCTTTAACGAAGTCTGTCAACAGATTGTAGAACTCAGACTTCAAGCTGGAATTTGGGCTTGAAGAATGAGGAAGGGGCTGATGAAAAGGTGGGTAAACAAGAACCAAGACAGTCAGAGGTCGGTTATTTAAAAGAGAGTACAAGGGACAGCGTATTAGAACAAAGCAAACATTGAAACATTCCAATCAGGGCTAAAAGGCAGGGGCAGGCCAGCAGCAGCGAGGAAAATAAATCAGAGGCAACCTGCACATATGATTGATTTAGTGATCTAGTGGCTCTAGCTGGGGATAGAAGGGATCCTGGATAAAGAAAACCAGACTAGGCCTAACCTGGATATTTATTAGATTGATCAGAATCTTCAGACAATAGGATAATATGAAAATCAAGGAATCTTTCACATTAAATTTCATCACTTGCTCCACTCTAAATAGACTGATTATACGGAAAGATGGGCTCTCTAGAACATTCCTTGGAGGGCTCTGTAAGGTGGGCATAGAGATGAAGATGGAGTTAAAGTCCAAGTCTATGACCTGGAGCAATTTTGGAACAAGCCTTGATGTAGAACTGTAGATGGGACTACAATATAGTTTCAAGGATGCTTACTCAGTCTGGACCAGTAGTATTTAAATGGTAAAAATGAATTTAAAAACATTGTTCAGGGTAAGTTACATCAACACATGTGAAGGAAACACACTGGGTGAACCCTATTACCTCCTGAGCTACTGACCCCACAGTGAATGTGTTAAATGACCAGGCTGCCCTGCCTCTGAAATATTGGTACCATTGTCAGATATCACAGCTCACAGTACCCAAGACTGGGCAACCAACATATGTGATGAATAAGACAGCTAAAGTCTTTATAATTCAACTAAATGAGAGTATGGATGTTATAGCTCTTCCTATTCTAGATTTTTGTACACTTTGTTCCTGTGGCCAAACCTAAGGGAGTTTATAGCCTTGAAAAACACTCAATACATACATCAAAACAGAAGAAGGTATTTAAATGGCTTTGAACATACCATGAAGTAACTCATTCACAACGTGACCAAGTCTACAAATGATGAGTAAGCCATAGGAAAGCAACTGAAAATGACTTATAAGAAAAGCAATTGAAAAAAAGTATTCAAGTAGTTCCTATAAGCTTCAGAAACAAGTATTAGGAGGTAACAAAATGGCAGCCTCTCTTAAAACTATGTTGGATAATGTCATATTAAGTGTTAACTATATTAGAGTGCTGTCTTTAAGTTGTAGCATTTCAAAATAATGTGTAATAATTTTGGCAATGAGATCAGAAATTTACTTTTTGTATCAAAGTATTTTTGTGTGTTCCAAGGCAAGGTACTGGTGCAAATATTTCAGATGAGACAAAGATTTTTGTTTTGTATTGCTGCTAAAGGTTCTCTCAAGTTCACTCAAACATAGCATGGTTGTTCTATTTTAGATATTGTATCAAAGTATAGGAAAACAGAAATCATTTCCTGTTTCGAAAAGGGAAGGGAATTAATGCAGGAAATTCTTTACAAAGGTGACCAAGGAATTGAGTCCTAAACAGGGAAGAGTGAATAAGCCAGGGATTAGCAACAGCTGGAAGCCACTACCACTCTTAGACCAAAGAGAGAAAAGCAAAAAGGAGTGTTACAGAATGCAATGGCACTGAGGTACCTGGATTGAATATCTCATGATTTTACAACATGCATTTAAGAGGCATTTTGTGCAATACGAGGAGAATTTAAAATGATTAAAATTCCATTAATCACATTTCAAATTTCAAATTAAACACTCACCATGCATTCAATTCATTCAGGAACCATTCCTCTGTGCAAACTGTTCCAAACACTTGGCATATAGTAGTGGACAAGATGGGCAAAATCTCTGCCCTTGAGGAAACTGCACACTAGTAGAAAAGCAAGATGATAAAAATAAATAAGCAAACCATGTAAAATATTAGAAAATAATAAGCACAATAGGGAGAAATAAGCAATGGAATGGGGATAGTGAGTGATTAGGGCCTTTACAATTTTTAAAAGGTTGGGAGGGAAAGGCCTCACTGATAAGGTATCATCTAAGCAAAGACTTGAAAGAAATGAGGAGTAAGCCATGGGGGTTTGGGGCGGGAGCAGGGGAAAGTGCCCTGGGTGGAAGTTGCTCAATGTATTGTAAGAACAGCAAAAAGACTGCAGCAGTCAGGAAAGAGGCACTACAGATTATGTAGGCCATTGTAAGGTTTCCAGCTTTTACCATACATGTAAATTTGTAATTGGGAGCTACTGGAGAATTTTGAGCAAAGGACTGGATCACTCTGGCTGCTGTGTTTGAAATAGCCTGTAGAGGTCCAACAATGAAAGCAGGGAGGCCAATTAGGAGGCTACTAGAATAGTTCAAGCTCTAGAGAATGATGTGGCTCAGGGTGGTAGAAGTAAAGGTAGCAAGAATTGGTCAGATCCTGGATGTATTTGAAACGTAGGTACAGTAGGATTTGCCGAAGGATTGGATGAAAGATGTGAGAGAAAGACCAGAAGTTCAGGGATGACTAAAATTTTGGGCCTGAGAGATGACAACTCTGAGTGGAACAGTTTTTGGGGGAAAGATCAGGTTTTGTTTTTGAACATGATAAGTTTGAGATGTCAGATATTTACAAGAGATTGCATCAAATTGGATAGAACATTATCCTGTGTTCAGATAGAGGCCTGGGCTGGAGATATAAATTTGGGAATTGTCAATATATAGATGGAGTTAAGGTCATGAAAATGCATCAGATGCCTAATGTTTGTGGATTGAGCCTGGCAACCTTTGTCAACTGAGGTTATGTGAAGAAACATTAAGACAAAGCCCTAAGGCACCCATTGTATGTGATGGATTAACTTCCTTCCTATGCACCTAGAACTAGTTATTTTCCTTGGAAAAAGTTGAGAAAATATTCTCTGGAATCGTTTTTTTTGTCCTTGGTTCAGATGAGAAACCATGGTTGAAAAGGACTGATAGGGAGTTTGAGATAGTCAGGACAATGAGGGGGGCACAGAAAGGAAACTGAGAAGTGGCCCTTGAGATGGGAAGAAAGCCAGGAGAGCGCGAGCCTTGGAGAGTAAGTGGAGTGATCAAGAGTGTCAAACGCTGATGATGGGTCCCATGAAGTGAGAACTGAGAATTTATGGGCAGATTTGGCTACACAGAGGTCTAGGGACCTTGACAAGTGCTGTTTCAGAGGATGGTAATTGGACTGGGCTTAGGAGAGAAGAGGAAAAATGAGTATTTTCAGGTATAGTTAGATAGTGATTCAAAGTGGGTCCAAAACTACCTGTCAATCATTTCTCAAGTGTCTGATTCAATCAGATTGAATAGTATTTTCAGTAGACTTCGCTTTTAAGAAAATTATACCTATTTTCAAGAATTTATCTGTAAATCAGTTTTTTTTTTCAATGGGGGACAACCAAACAAAACTTTAAAATATATTAGATATTATGGCTCCAACTCACATCTATAAATCTAGATTTCAAATATTTGTGTTCATAAACAGCTTTGTTAATGTTACTGGTTAACTTGAAAATAAGTAGTTATTAGAAACCTGAACTTGTGAAATAAATTCATGCTAAAATAGAACTTGTAGCTTTAACATATTGAACTTTTACTTAAGTTTCATTTGCAGAATATTTAAAAATCACTGACACAATCTAGTCATTTCTATTGTTTTAAACTTCCTTTTAAACACATTACATATGTGGAAAGCTTCAACCGCTTGAAAGTTGGTGGCTGACAGTATAAAATATACATTCCATAGTCCTCATGATCCACTAGTCTGTTCAAATAATTTGTACAAATCACATAAATTCTCTGAAACCTGGTTTCTTTTTCTGTAGAACAGGAATCATAATACTGGAAGCATGCATTAAAAATGCTTTACGAGTCTAGCAAGTACAGTCTCTCATTAGTGATAGTAAGTGACATATTAACCCTGGACTAACTAGACCAATTAGAAAATGTGAGATGTTGGCTGGCTTAGGCAGATGGCCCAGCTGACTCAGGTGAATGGAACAAAAAAGAATCTAAAATAATAGAAAGTGGAAATATAATGTGTAGAGCTCCTGTCAAGGACTTTTTGGCATCCTCGCTGTCAAGCCGATGCTCTCCTGGAAGCTTTTGGGGGCCACAGGCATGATGTCATATCTGAAAGAGCAGCCTCCACACAGGCACTGTGTCATACACACCTTCACTTACATGGCTTCAGCTCTTTTCCACTTAGATAGTCCAAGAGCTTTAGTGATTGGAACATGGATACTTGAGATTCTGTGGACTCCTTCATTTTTCACTTTCAAGGCTTTCTGAAAACAGCTGCAGAAATACCAAGACCTTTGGAAAAGGCTGATCTTACTACATTTTCAGCCAGACTGCAAGCTGAGAGAAGTGGAAATATTACCAGCCTGTTTTCCTGAAATCCCTGTCAGAGCTGCTCCAGCAATTTCTTGGCTTTCCATATGACCTCAAAACAGGACAATCTCATTTTCCATCCATCTGCTTTTTCAGCTTTACTTCTAGCCTTACATTTAAGTATGCAATTAAGTCAGGCACAATAGCCCCACAGTCCCACTAGTACCCAGATCTGCAAATCTGAGTTATGATGACCATAGAACATATAAATCAGATGGTAAACTCAAATCACAAATCCTCTACCCAATGGTTCAACTCCAAGAAATCCATTACCAGCAACATTCTGCAGTATATTTTCAGACAAGCTAAAAGACAAATGCTTTATGTTGAAATGATCTTTAGCAAGGGTTGTGACTAGGGTTGGCAAATGTCAAGAATTTCAGTTAATATTATCTCATAGCTAGAGATTTCAAATCCAGAATAACATAGAGGAAGGATTGAAAGAAAAAATGGTTATCAATGTTTAATGTAAAGAATATGGGTCAAGAACTTCAAACTAATCTTTCATTCACTCAGTCTGGTATTAGCAGATTCAGGAAGCTGTTGTAAACAAGCAGCTCTGCACAGCCCACTCCTGCCTGTGTGGAACTACACACACTAGCCACAGCTCAACACACCGCACTCTCCTGGGGACTGCTGCATCCAAGAACTCATGCAGCCAGTCCTCTTGGAAATAAAAGTTAACCTTTCCCTTCCCAAGAGACATAAAATTCTCTCTGATAGCCCCTCACTCAGAGCTGTTTTCTGGGCAAATGTCCACAGCAACACCCATTCAGAAAATCAGAAATCAGGTTGCCAAGGAAATGAGAAGTTAAAGAGACAATATTGAGAAAACAGGCCATGTTGTGCCATGCCTTAGCAGCCCTTCACAATTTCTAGGAGACTGATTTAAATTTGGTTCAGGCCCAAGACACAAATATATTTTTTCAAATGGACAGAGTAATCCTGGGAAGTCCAATCCAAAGAACACTAAAGGGTCAAGGTCAACTTAAAGTCCATTCCAAGGGTCCTCTGATCAGTCTGGACTGCATCCAACTTCTGGTGCCTGTCTCAATTCTAACTCAAAGCAGGCGCTCAGCTCCAGAACAACACTTTACTGCCTGAAACAGGAAGGCCTACAGGTAGTGTAGGCACTACGCAAGTGTATTCTGGTAAGTAGTGAGCCTTCGCTTTTGGTTTTATTCTGGCTCAACTGTCCACCCTCAGGATTGGAGCAGAGCTAGACCAGCTTCTCATCCTCCCTTCATGTCCCTTCCATCAGTAGGCACTTGTGACCAAAAAAAAAAAAAAAAGTAATCTAGAATGCCACTTCACTATGTCAGATAGCATGAACTTAAGAAAGAAAGAGAGTAAGGAGGGGAGGAATGATTGAAGGAAAGAAAAGAGAGGGAGGAAAGAAGAAAGGAAGGAAGACAGGTCTATTTTTGAAAGCAAGATAAAAGAACTAGGGGACCAAATCATTTTCAGCTTCCAGGTAAAATATGCCTTCCACCAACCTAAGATGTTCAGAAACAGGCAAATGGCATACTTTTAGGACTCTGGCTTTCCTATGGCCTTCTAGGACTGTTAGGATTTACTTTGTTCTGTTGTGTATATTTGATACATTAAAAATTTCTGACTAGGCATGGTGGCTCACGCCTGTAATCCCAGCACTTTGGAAGGCCGAGGTGGGCAGATCACAAGGTCAGGAAACTGAGACCATCCTGGCTAATACGGTGAAATCCCATCTCCACTAAAAATACAAAAAATTAGCCGGGCATGGTGGCACACGCCTGTAGTCCCAGCTACTCAGGAGGCTGGGGCAGAAGAATTGCTTGAACCTGGGAGGCAGAGGTTGCAGTGAACTGAGATCATGCCACTGCACTCCAGCCTGGGCAACAGAGCGAGACCCCATCTCAAAAAAAAAAATTATTTTTATCTCCCTGCTAGCATTTTTTGCTTTTTAAAAACAATTATCATATAGTTAAATGGACTTTTGGGGCAGATGATTCTATGAATTTTAATGCATATAGATGTGTGTAAACACCACCGCCATCAGGATCCAGAACAGTTCCATGACCCCAAGAAACTTCCTGTTGCTACCCCTTTATAGTCACTGCTCCCATCCTAGCTGTAACCACTGATCTGTTCTTCATAAATAGATTGTTGTTTGTTCCATATTCCCAAACTCGTAATGCTATTGTTTATAGAGTGAGAGTTAAGCATCTTGTCACTATAGTTGTTTTAACTAATTATAGCAAAATGTATTCAAAATAAAATGTAAATTTATGTTAATAGCACGAAACTATAAAAGGTGAACTACCTGAACCACGACTTTTAATTCCACCCAAAGTCAACCTGGGACTGGGCAACCTGGAAAACTCAATCCTGTTTACAAAGGTCTGGACCTTCTCTCCTTCCCCAGAGAAGCTTCATTCACCTGCTCCCGAATACCCTTTAATCAGCCTCATTTTCAGAACTGATGATGTATATGGTTCATCTAGTCGTGACCCACTGCTCCCCATTGGGAATGGACTGCACTCTCTCCTGTGCACTAGCCACTTCTGGATCCTCCAAGTAATTTGTTCACTAGGGCCAACCTCCAGCCTTCAGCCCCAAGCCTTAGGAATGGCCATGAGGCCAATACACTTTCTCATTCCAACCTCGTCCCTAGCAAGTGGCAAGTTCTGAAGATACTACATTCCTCAGCTTGCAATACAATAATCTGAAATATCTTCATATATGTATCTGCCACATACATGACTTTATAGAAAGATATAAGATATTAAGAACTCAAAAAGTCTATTACACAGGATGTAATAATAAATATTAAAATATATATTATGATTCTCATATTCATATATACATAAATATATGTTACCAGATTCAATAAATAAGATTAGATCACCATAGAAATGATAATACATTTTGAACATTCACTGAAGCGGCCCTTTATGTTGAATCATTAAGAGTTGAATAGTCTATTTCTCATAAAATTATATGATCTGAGCATTTTTCTTAATGCATGACTTTAAGGCCATTAAAATTCAACATTATTAAATTAACATTAGTTATGTATATTTCAGGTTTATAAATCCAAAATGCACAAGTTTCCAGTGTCATCAAATTTCTCAGGTCCTCCAATTAAATTGAGTTCTATGTAAAAATATGGCTTACTAATGTTTAAGATATAATTGAGGTTTATATACCTATTCCCTCTCTCAACATTACTATCTTCTTTAACTATTATCCAATTAATTACTCTCCTAAAGATAGAATTATGGGAAAATCCCTTTTGTATTATTTGTTTGCATAAGCTTAACAACTTTTTTGTTCCTCAATTACTGGGCTCTTATCAATTACATAAACCAATAATATGAAACTCTTTTTTATTGCAATCCTTTTTAGAACAAACCAGGAAAAAAGGAACAGCTTATTTTTTCATAGATCTCTTTCCTTCCTCCTTAACTCACAATTGCGACATGATAGAGCTGTTACTTCAGGGCATGTTTCTGATAGCGTAACACTCACTAACCCAGAAGTAGAAATCCATCACTCCTCTCTCTGATATATTAGCATGTTAACCTCTAGTTGGCAATGAGCCAAAAAGGGGCTCCAATCCAAATGTTTTCTATACAAACTGAGCATCCAATATTAAAAGAATCTGCATCTATGGCAAATAACCAAGTCATGTTCATTTTATTCAGTTTTTATGATGAAATGCAGATTTTTCATTATGAGGCAAATCCCTACATTCAAAAACCTAAATAGAATAATCCTTAAAAAATAATGTTTGCTGGTTAAAGCACTAACAATTTTTAAAAATTATTTCTGCCTTTGAATTAAGTATATTTTCATTTGGGCAACAATGGGATACATTTTCATTCACTTTTAGTTCAGTAGTTTCTCTCAAACAGGCAGTGTAGCCTCCATCGCTTAGATGATCTCTTTTGATAATCAGCTAAAGATACAGCATGTTAGTGCTACACTTTCAGGGAAAGATCATTTAATAAATATTGATACCTATATTGTTAGCCTGAATCTCCCTCCTCCCTTCACCTCCCCACCCCATTGAATTCTTCCTTTTTCCCTTTCTTTAAGACTTCATGAAAAGATAAATAATGATAATGCTACCTATTCGTGATTACAACTACAAAACTTAACATTCTTTTAAAATCTGCATCTACTTCTTTCAAAGCTGAGAATTCTGCCTGGAAAACTGCTCATATAAACATACATACAACATTTTGCAAATAATTCCAGGGGTTCAAAACATCTCTAAAATCCATCCATAGGTGTAGAAAGTGTCTGTGGTCCCCCAGAGTAAACACTGCTCCACAAGCCAATTCCCACACAGCCACCCATTCAACTCCCACCTAACCCAAGGCTTGCTACCTCATCAGCCCTTCCTTCAGTCAATACTACTGAGCCCAAATTAACTTGTGGCTCCTCACGAAGACTTTCCAAGCTCCTTCAACTCATGTGAGTTTCAAACTTTTCTAACTTCCTCATAGACACAGAGTCAAGTCTTAGGACTTAGCCTTCAATTTCCCTTTAGATGATTCATACAGGTCAATTAGGCCCTTAAACCCAACCGGTAAACCCCTGAAAGCAGACATGATGTACCTTACAGCTCTGCAGTTTCCCCCACAGCACTTGGCACAGTGCCAGAAGCTGAATCAATGTTTTTTATTGCATAATCAACCCATCCATCTGCTCATCTTCTGGGTAGCCTCTGTCCCACCACCCCTACTTGCCCCACAAGGATGGGGCCAGGAATCACAACTTTATGAGTTGTATCTATGTTATGCAGTGATCAGGAGCTATCACTCACTTTTTTATTTATCCACTCAGCAGACATTTATTAAGTTCCTACTATATGTCAAGCACTAAGGTAGGTACTGGAAATACAAAAGAGACAGAAATGTAAGCAAATTATTGATGATGTGTTACATGCAATAACAGAGTTACATATAAAGCAGCAATAGAAAGGAGTAGAAAGGAGCAACTATCTGTCTAGAGATGTTAGTGAAGTCATAGTGGAGAACAGGGTGCTTGAAATAGATGCTAAAAAAAATTGGTATGAATTTAAGCAAATGACCCAGGATGGGAAATGCATCCAGGAGAGAAACAGCAAATGCAAAGACACAAATGCATGAAGATAAAATGTCTCTTATCCTCTCCTCACCTTCCCTGGTCAGCCCTGGCATGAGTCTCCATTTCAGTAAGGCCAATTCACTTCACCTTTAGGATTATTTACATGAACTAAGTAAAGGGAATTTATTTTTTTAATTTACTAAGATGTGCTGCCTAGCAAATATGAATTTCAAAATACTAAATAAATTTAGTATTGTGGGTTTGGAAATCCAATCCAAATCCAAATTATGGGTTTGGAAAGAAATACATGTGGCTGACTCAACATTCATTTTATTGGGTTACATATTTTTATAGAGAATATTTTTTAATACAATTTTAATTTTAATGATCTGTCTGCCTTTAAGGGATAAAATAACATCAAGAAAAATTGCTGTAAAGTTATTTATTCAATGTTTCCATTCCTGTATCATTTACTGCTCCAAGTGAATTTCAGTTTCTCTGTCTGCTGGCTTTGTAAACCTCTCTTTGGACTTTAACAACTATGGAATCACTTTTACTGTGAAGTTTAATATCCTGCTTTAAAATCCAAATATGATTCATATATTGCATGTTCAATATTTCTAAAGCAAAATGGTCTGCTTGGGAATTTTTTTAAAATGACTTTTCTCCAGAATACTTAAAAACATGCCTTCCAATATCTGGAAAGGGGACTTATTTAAATACATGCATAATACTGTTTTCCTGACTTTGATTTTAAGAAGTCAAATTAATAATACTGCTGAACTAATTTTAAGAAATACTAATGGTATTAAAATGCATCAATAGTCTGGTTAAAAAAAAAAATTGAAAAAATGTCAAGAACAAATGGTTGCAGAGGCGTCAGTCTTGGCACTTAATACTTTTTCAGAGACCTGAGCCTGTAATTGCTTTTAAAGACATGAAAGTCCTTGCTGTCTCTCTCTCTCTCTCTCTTCAGTAGATCCAGAGATTTCATTTTGAGAGCCTGGAAGATGCTCCAAAATTTATAATAAAGACATAAAGCCTCACTGATGGTGCTACATAAAAGGTGTTTTTACTGTTGTTAATCTCAGATACACATAAGCAAGCAAAAATTTCCCAAGGAAGTAATTTAAAACTATTTAGAGCTGTTTCATGAATCTCTGAGTTCAGATCTTGGCATCTTTGTAGCCAGTGGAGTTCTGGGACCACAAAGTTGAACACAGTAAGAGAATGAAGCCCTGGATCCTCATACTAGAATGGTGAGATAATGATAATCAGGATAATATATTACACTTGTATTGTGCTTTACAATTGTAAGAATTCTTTCCCAAGATTCATCTCATGTGATCATCCTAAACCACCAACAGAAATAACAAGCCTAGCTTTCAGAAGCAACACGTCCAAGGGCATATGGCCAGCTAGTGGCAAGACTAGAATCAAAACCCAGATCTTGCTGACACAAAATACCTTTTCCATTACACTAGATATAGAATGACCAATCAATCTCCCTACCCACTCTTCCCTCACTTCGTTTTCCATTTCTTAAAAGAATCATTGATTTTTTAAAATATACAGTATTTCAGGATCCTCAGACCTTCATTTTAAGTTTCCAGTTTTAAAAATTTATTCACTGGCCCGGTATCGAGTTCCTCTTTATTCAAAGTTAGCCTTACTGGAAGAAGGGCAGCCCAAAGCAAATAAAGATGTTTTGCATTCACTTCTCTTTGTTCCCTTTTACATCATTGTTGAAGCACATACTGAATACCTCTCTCAACCAGCAAAAGTTTCTTCCCAGTCATTTGTTGAGCCTTGCTTCTCTGAGAAAGCACTATAATTGGTTTCCTTTTCGGGTTTCCACAGAAAATCTCCCAAAAAGATCTCAGGGAGCATAAAATGCATGCAGCAAGGCCTAAGTGATACTGTATATCTAAGATAATAAGACTCTAATATCAATCTCAAGAATGCACTATTAAATAGAAGTTTTTCAGTTCTTTCAACGCTATACAAAGAGCCCTGAGAAAACAAGCAAAGGAATAATTTTTCCTGAATTCCCAATTACTGAACAAGCACTAGACTTCTTCTATTAATTAATTTGTTCGTTTATAGGTTCAACATGAAACCTACCTGCCAGCAGTGTTCTAGGTCTCGGGGATTCAGTGGTGACAAGATAAAGTTTCTGCCTTGCAGAGCTTACATTCTAGAAGGAAAGTAAGACAGACAATATATCCAAAAGCCAATAATACCAGATATTGTTAAATATAATGAAAAAAATAAAAAGGTAATAGGATAGCACATAATGGCGATGACAGACAGAGAGGAAGCAGGAAAACCAATTGGGATGTGATTATGTTAGCCTAGGTAAGAGATGAACTTATGTTAGGGAAACGGAGTTATAATCAGCATGTGCTGATGGATTGATGTCAAGCTTGAAGAAGAGAAAAACCAAAAGTTATTCCAAGGTTTGTGCTTGGGCAAATGGATAGCTAATGAGGCCAATAGCTAAAATGGAGAAGTCTTTGGGGAAAAAAAGGTAGCGGTGAGGACATAAAGCATTCTCTTTATTGCCAAGTCAAGGTTTGAGATGCCACTGAGGTGGAGATGTTTTTTTTTTTTTTAATTGCATATACAAGTCTGATGCTCAGGGGGGAAGGCAGGGCTAAAGATACAAATTTGAGAGTCATCTCAAATACAGATGGTATTTAAAGTCATGGGACCAGAGGAATTCACCTAGGTATATGTGTAATCAGAAGGGATTTAAATCGTGGCTAGTCACATGTTAGCTAACTTGGGCAAAGTCATTAAGCTTTCTACAACCTTTCTATGCATGGTTAATATATATCTGAACATGCTAGGAAATCTGTATAGCACTACAGAGTGTTGTCATCCAGTGCCCAATAAATCCAACACCACAGGAAGTGAGAAACAGCAAAACTAGGAATAAAAATCAAAATTTCCTATCAGGATAATGAAATTCCCAGTTATCTTAGAAGACAAAAAAAACATATTGTCAGCAAATTCTCTGGAAGAAAGTGCCACTGAGGGAAATGAAGATGGGGTGCACCTACCTCTGACCAACTGAAAAGAGAAAATATTTTTATTAATAAATGCAGCAACTAAAAATAATACACAAGACTGTAAATGGTGATTATTTCCAGGGGTTGAGTTTATCAGGAATGATTACTTTAATATCTGAACTTGCATCATGAACATATATTACTTTTATAATTAGAAAAAGAAAGTGACACAAAAGGGCAATAAAATAAGGAGGAATGACTTCTGAAAATAATGTGGATTTGGCATGACATACATAACTAATGAAAAAAATAGCAACCCATGAACTATTTTCAAGATGCTCCAGTGTGAGACTTGGAATTACCAATGGATTACTAATACTGGTCTAGTTAGTGATTCGTGCTAAACTCTCTAAACTAATATGTGTTGATAACGTAAAAAGAAAAATATGAATTGAATAAATATTTTTGCAAGGTGCTGGGGATTTTAAATGTAATTATTCTAGAAACTACAATGGTCCCACGTATTTATCTATCACAGACTTGGAACTAATGAATAGGTAAACATTATTTTTTCCAATTGGATTCATCAATATTTGTTAACTGTTGAAAAGAATTTTCAAAAGCGGCAGACAAGCTAAAGAATACAAAATTACTGTATTACTACATGCTAGGTCTCTAGGAAACAGGATTATTATCTGATCATATGCTTGCCATGCTTTGACTTATCTATAGCTGCTTACCTTATTATGTTATAGATATATCCCATTTAACCTATAATCCTAGGTTTTATTACACATTAGAGCTGCTGCTAGAGAAAATGTTTAATGTACCATAATCTTTTTGAAACTATAACTGTAGTTTTTAATATTACATACAGTAACATTTAATGTAATCGTATGTAACATTAAAAGCTCAATATTAAAAGGTCTTGTAGAAAACTGTAGTCTGTGCCATATTTGTAAAGGAAGAACCTCCTCTGATTATATAAACCCAAAGTCTTCAAATGTGAGAAATACCTTTTACATTCTATGTAAATCACTGAACTTAGAGTAGAATTCCTTAGTCTCCCAAATCCCATGCTGGTACCTCTAATTGTAATTCAAGGTATTTACCACAAGATGGCACTGCTGATCCTATTCATAACCAGGTTGTTGCGTTTCCTTTCCGTGTTTCACACTAAGCTTAAGAATCTTTGTTATTAGCAAAGTTAAAGTTCTTGAGTTAAAGAACTTTTAAGCATTTTAAACAGGAAAAAAAGCCAATTTAGAATGTTCTGTACTATATACATTTCTCCAATTTCCATTACTCTAAATCAAGTGGTCAAGATAAAGTTTTAAATATAAAACTATATATAAAAATAAATGTAAATAGAAGATGGCCGAATAAAAACAGCTCTGGTCTGTAGCTCCCAGCAAGATCAATGCAGAAGGTGGGTGATCTCTGCATTTCCAACTGAGGTACCTAGCTCATCTCACTGGGACTGGTTAGACAGTGGGTGCAGCCCATGGAGGGTGAGCTGATGCAGGGTGGGGGTGTCCTCTCAACCAGGAAGCACAAGGGGTCGGGGAACTCCTTCCCCTAGCCAAGCGAAGCTGTGAGGGACTGTGCCATGAGGGACGGTGCACTCTGGCCCAGACACTACGCTTTTCCCATGGTCTTCGCAACCCACAGACCAGGAGATTCCCTTGGGTCCCTACACCACCAGGGCCCTGGGTTTCAAGCACAAAACTGGGCAGCCATTTGAGCAGACACCAAGCTAGCTGCAGAAGTTTTTTTCATACCCCAGTGGCACCTGGAACACCAGTGAGACAGAACGGTTCACTCCCCTGGAAAGGGGGCCGAAGCCAGGGAGGCAAGTGGTCTAGCTCAGTGGATCCCACCCCCATGAAGCCCAGAAAGCTAAGATCCACTGGCATAAAATTCTTGCTGCCAGCACAGCAGTCTGAAGTCGACCTGGGATGCTCGAGCTTGGTGGAAGGAGGGGCAGCAGAGAGGCCTGTTAGAAGGAAAGCTAACAAACAGAAAGGAATGGCATAAACATCAACAAAAAGGATGTCCACACAAAAACCCCATCCAAAGTCACCAGCATCAAAGACCAAAACTAGATAAATCCACGAAGATGAGGAAAAACCAGCACAAAAAAGGCTAAAAGTTCCAAAAACCGGAATGCCTCTTCTCCTCCAGAGGATCACAACTCCTCGCCAGCAAGGGAACAAAACTGAATGGAGAATGAGTTTGATGAATTGACAGAAGTAGGCTTCAGAAGGTGGGTAATAACAAACTCCTCCAAGCTAAAGGAACATGTTCTAACCCAATGCAAGGAAGCTTAAGAACCTTGAAAAAAGGTTAGAGGAATTGCTAACTAGAATAACCAGTTTAGAGAAGAACATAAACGACCTGATGGAGCTGAAAAACACAGCACGAGAACTTTGTGAAGCATACACAAGTATCAATAGCCGAATTGATCAAGCAGAAGAAAGGATATAGAGAGTGAAGGTCAACTTAATGAAATAAAGTGTGAAGACAAGATTAGAGAAAACAGAATGAAAAGGAACAGACAAAGCCTCCAAGAAATATGGGACTATGTGAAAAGGCCAAACCTACGTTTGATTGCTGTACCTGAAAGTGACGGGGAGAATGGAACCAAGTTGGAAAACACTCTGCAGGATATTATCCAGGAGAACTTCCCCAACCTAGCAAGACAGGCCAACATTCAAATTCAGGAAATAGAGAGAACACCACAAAGATACTCCTTGAGAAGAGCAACCCCAAGACACATAATCATCACATTCACCAAGGTTGAAATGAAGGAAAAAATGTTAAGGGCAACCAGAAAGAAAGGTCGGGTTACCCACAAAGGGAAACCCATCAGACTAACAATGGATCTCTTGGCAGAAACTCTACAAGCCAGAAGAGAGTGGGGACCAATATTCAACATTCTTAAAGAAAAGAACTTTCAACCCAGAATTTCATATCCAGCCAAACTAAGCTTCATAAGCAAAGGAGAAATAATATCCTTTACAGACAATCAAATGCTGAGAGATTTTGTCACCACCAGGCCTCCCTTACAAGAGCTCCTGAAGGAAGCACTAAATATGGAAAAACCAGTACCTGCCACTGCAAAAACACACCAAATTGTAAAGACCATCAACACTATGAAGAAACTGCATCAACTAATGGGCAAAATAACCACCTAGCATCATTATGACAGAATCAAATTCACACATAACAATATTAACCGTAAATGTAAATGGGCTAAATGCCCCAATTAAAAGACACAGACTGGTAAATTGGATAGAGTCAAGACCCATCAGTGTCTTGTATTCAGGAGACCCATCTCACATGCAGAGCCACACATAGGCTCAAAACAAACGGATGGAGAAATATTTACCAAGCAAATGCAAAGCAAAAGAAAAAAGTAAGGGTTGCAATCCTAGTCTCTGATAAAACAGACTTTAAACGAACAAAGATCAAAAAAGACAAAGAAGGGCATTACATTATAATAAAGGGATCAATGCAACAAGAAGGGCTAACTATCCTAAATATATATGCACCCAATACAGGAGCACCTGGATTTATAAAGCAAGTTATCAGAGACCTACAAAAGAAACTTAGACTCCCACACAATAATAGTGGGAGTCTAAGTTTAACACCCCACTGTCAATATTAGACAGATCAATGAGACAGAAAATTAGCAAGTATATTCAGGACTTGAACTCACCTCTGTACCAAGCACATCTAATAGACGTCTACAGAACTCTGCACCCCAAATCAACAGAATATACATTCTTCTCAGCACCTCATCACACTTACTCCAAAACTGACCACATAATTCAAAGTAAAACACTCCTCAGCAAATGCAAAAGAACAGAAATCATTAAAAACAGTCTCTCAGACCACAGTGCAATCAAATTAGAACTCCGGATTAAGAAACTCACTCAAAACCGCACAACTACAAGGAAACTGAACAACCTGCTCCTGAATGACTATTGGTACATAACAAAATGAAGGCAGAAATAAAGATGTTCTTTGAAATCAAAGAGAACAAAGACAATGTACCAGAATCTCTGGGACACATTTAAAGCAATGTGTAGAGGGAAATTAATAGCACTAAATGCCCACAGGAGAAAGCGGGAAAGATCTAAAATTGACACACTAACATCACAATTAAAAGAACTAGAGAAGCAGGAGCAAACAAATTCAAAAGCTAGCAGAAAACAAGAAATAACTAAGATCAGAGCAGAACTCAAAGAGATAGAGACACAAAAAACCCTTCAAAAAAAATCAATGAATCCAGGAGCTGGTTTTTGAAAAGATTAACAAAATAAATAGACCACTAGCCAGACTATTAAAAAAGAAAAGAGAGAAGAATCAAATAGACACAATAGAAAATGATAAAGGGGATATCATCACTGATCCCACAGAAATACAACCATCAGAGAATACTATAAATACCTCTATGCAAATAAACTAGAAAATCTAGAATAAATTCCTGGACACATACACCATCCCAAGACTAAATCAGGACGAAGTCGAATCCCTGAATAGAACAGTAACAAGTTCTTCAATTGAGGCAGTAATTAATAGTCTACCAACCAAAAAAAGCCCAGGACCAGACTCACAGCCAAATTCTACGAGAGGTTCATAGAGGAGCTGGTACCATTACGTCTGAAACTATTCCAAACAATAGAAAGAGAGGGACTCCTCCCTAACTCATTTTATGAGGCCGGCATCATCCTGATACCAAAGCCTAGCAGAGACACAACAAAAAAAGAAAATTTCAGGCCAATATCTTTGATGAACATCGATGTGAAAATCCTCAATAAAATACTGGCAAACCGAATCCAGCAGCACATCAAAAAACTTATCCACCATGATCAAGTCAGCTTCATCCCTGGGATGCAAGGCTGGTTCAACATATGCGAATCAATAAGCGTAATCCATCACATAAACAGAACCAATGACAAAAACCACATGATTATCTCAATAGATGCAGAAAAGGCCGTTGATAAAACTCAACACACCTTCATGCTAAAAGCTCTCAATAAACTAGGTTTTGACTGAATGTATCTCAAAATAATAAGAGCTATTTATGACAAACCCACAGCCAATATCATACTGAATGGCCAAAAGCTGAAAGCATTCCCTTTGAAAATAGGCACAAGACAAGGATGCCCTCTCTCACCACTCCTATTCAACATAGTGTTGGAAGTTCTGGCCAGTGCAATCAGGAAAGAGAAAGAAATAAAGGGTGTTCAAATAGGAATAGAGGAAATAGTCTCTGTTTGCAGATGACATGATTGTATATTTAGAAAACCCCATAGTCTCAGCCCAAAATCTCCTTAAGCTGATAAGCAACTTCAGCAAAGTCTCAGGATACAAAATCAACGTGCAAAAATCACAAGCATTCCTATAAACCAATAATAGGCAAAGAGCCAAATCATGAGTGAACTCCCATTCACAATTGCTATAAAGAGAATAAAATACCTAGGAATTCAACTTACAAGGGATGTGAAGGACATCTTCAAGGAGAACTACAAACCACTGCTCAATGAAATAAAAGAGGATACAAACAAATGGAAAAACATTCCATGCTGAGGGATAGGAAGAATCAATATCGTGAAAATGGCCATACTGCCCAAAATAATTTATAGATTCAATGCTATCCCCAACAAGCTACCATTGATTTTCTTCACAGAATCAGAAAAAAACTACTTTAAATGCCATATGGAACCAAAAAAGAGCCTGTATAGCCAAGACAATCCTAAGCAAAAAGTACAAAGCTGGAGGCATCACGCTACCTGACTTCAAAGTGTACTGCAAGGCTATAGTAACCACAACAGCATGGTACTGGTACCAAAACAGATATATAGACCAATGGAACAGAACAGAGGCCTCAGAAATGATGCCACACAAGCAATGGGGAAATGATTCCCTATTTAATAAATGGTGCTGGGAAAACTGGCTAGCCATATGCAGAAAACTGAAACTGGGCCCCTTCCTTACACCTTATACAAAAATTAACTCAAGATGGATTAAAGACTTAAACATAAGACCTAAAACATAAAAACTCTAGAAGAAAACCTAGGCAATACCATTCAGGACATAGGCATGGGAAAAGACTTCATGACTAAAACACCAAAAGCAACGGCAACAAAAGCCAAAATTGACAAATGGGATCTAATTAAACTAAAGAGCTTCTGGACAGCAAAAGAAACTATCATTGGAGTGAACAGGCAACCTACGGAATGAGAGAAAATTTTTGCAATCTATCCGTCTGATAAAGGGCTACTATCCAGAATGTACAGAAAGTTAAACAAATTTACAAGGAAAAAACAAACAACCCCATCAAAAAGTGGGCAAATGATATGAACAGACACTTCTCAAAAGAAGACATTTATGCGGCCAACAAACATGAAAAAAAAAGCTCATCATCACTGGTCATTAGAGAAATGCAAATCAAAACCACAATGAGATACCATCTCACACCAGTTAGAATGGCAATCATTAAAAAGTCAGGAAACAACACATGCTGGCGAGGATCTGGAGAAATAGGAACACTTTTACACTGTTAGTGAGAGTGTAAATTAGTTAAACCATTGTGGAAGACAGTGTGGTGATTCCTCAAGGCCCTAGAACCAGAAATACCATTTGACCCAGAAATCCCATTACTGGATATATACTCAAAGGATTATAAATTATTCTACTGTAAAGACACATGCACACATATGTTCACTGCAGCACTGTTCACAATAGCAAAGACTTGGAACCAACCTAAATGCCCATCAGTGATACATCGGATAAAGAAAATGTGGCACATATATACCATGGAATACTACGCAGCCATAAAAAAGGATGTGTTCATGTCCTTTGCAGGGACATGGATGAAGCTGGAAACCATCATTCTCAGCAAACTAACACAGGACCAGAAAACCGAACGCTGCATGTTCTCCCTCATAAGTGACAGTTGAACAATGAGAACACATGGACACAGGGAGGGGAACATCACACACGGGGGCCTGTCAGGGGTAGGGGGCAACGGGAGGGATAGCATAAGGAGAAATACCTAATGTAGATGATGGGTTGATAGGTGCAGGAAACCACCACGGCACATGTATACCTATGTAACAAACCTGCATGTTTGCACATGTATCCCAGAACTTAAAGTATAATAAAAATAAATAATAAATGTAAATATAAAAATACTTAAATCAAAGACTGGTGTGCTTTCAGATGTGAATTATAACTTAGGTAGAAATTTAAAAGGCTCTACAAGGAAAAGACTAATTTTAGGCTCTGCTGAAGCAACCTGCGCCTCACATCTCAAAGGCATCTGCAGGAGGAGCCAGGAACAAATGATGGGCTTAGCCTTTCCTCCCTCTGATATGCTTAGGACCTATATATAAATGCTCTTCCATCCACTTTGGTACTCACGTCTCCTGGTCTTTCCACTTAAAAGCTGGAGGTGTTAATATGGCAAATGCCCAGCCCCAGCGGCTTCAGTAACTATTTTGGGCTTGTAAAAGGGGACTAACAGTGACAGTAAAAGGTCTTTGCCTTACCCTTGGAAAGGCTGTTTTCTGCCCCTTCTCTCACCCCTTCTGGCAGGTAACCAGCCAGTGTGAGACTGGATCTTCAAAGAAGCTAACCAGACCTCTCTGAAAGCAAAAGCCTTAGGAAATAGACTCATTCTTTCAAACATCACAACTTTTTTAAAAAAAGGAATCTTGCTTAGAAGAACCTTGCACGTAAGTGAGCCATGACCACACCACTGCACTCCAGCCTGGCGACAGAGGAAGAGCCTGTCTCGGGAAAAAAAATCTTGGTGTCAAAAAAAAGAGACAAGTAGCTCAACTCACCAGCAACAAAACACAAGTGAGAGAGAAACATTCTTAAAGTTAGTATGTGTTGGCCATTCACCAATTCATTCATATATTCAATTATAGTGCCTACTTTTTAGTAATAGACAATGTTAGTAATACAGAAGTAATATTTTTAACGTTGCTGATACATCAACAAAAAGTGATATAAACTCAAGTTCTCTTTGGAAGTAAGTCTGATATAAATCAATAAAAAACTCACTGATTATGGTATCATGATAGGGAAGAATATAAATCTATGGAAAGTGGGAAAATAATTCAAAAGAAGGCACTTTGGTCTTTGGTGCACCAATCTATTCCACAGAAAGCTAACTATTTCATTGCCTAGGAGGTTACACACAGGTGCACATATTCTTTTATTTGTATGTGGAAAAGCAAATAGACATTATAGATGTTTTACGAGAAAACAAACTGCACAGTGTCCCTCAAATTATTAATCCTCCAACCCCCAAATTCCACCTCATCCACATCTGCTTTAATAGTTTCATCTTGATATTTTAAATAAGGACTATGAGTCCTCAACAGAATGATGAATTACACATGGAAGTATAATTTTATCACATCAGAAAAAAGCCTTCCAGTTTAAAAGGCTATGTTATCAAGAACCTCTGTTCAGACCTTCATTCTGAGGGTGCCCTGCTCTCCAGGCATCCCCACCACACAGACTGGATTCAAGTCCCAGCTCTCCGCCTCACTACCTACGTGACAACCTTGCTTCCCTCACCCCTAAAATGGAGATAACACCTAACTCATGGTGATGTGACATTGACCAGGGAAGATACATGTGTAAAATGCTCACAACACCCCTAATTTGAGGGATACTGTGCAGTTTGTTTGCACATAATAAAGGCTTAATACATAGCAACCATTAACACTTCCACAAGGCTTTATGTAAACCCTCTCTGGTAAACCCCATCGGGTAACCTCAGCTTACTTGGATTAAGACACAAAACAACCTTTAAGGGATGTCAGCTCCCTAGGAAAAAGGACTTGAAAATAACATGAAATTGAGGATTAGTAAATATCCTGAATGACAGAATCAGAATCCAAAAGGTCTTCACAGAACAGCATGATGGGCCAAATTAAACCCAGGTAATTTGGCCCAAGGGGGACAGCCTCCCCTTTGGAGTTTCTAGTCTGAAGCTAACTTCTGCCACTTGGCAAGGAAAGGAGGTGTAGCGGTGGGCAGCAGGCTCAGGTGAAGCTTCAGTAGAAAAAAAAGGAGTGATCTCGTCTTCCAAGTAAATCCAAAATTGATCAAATATTTAGTGAGAGAAGATGTGGCTTTTACCTAGGATGGCACACAACTGAGGAAAATATTAATTCCTACTGCAAAAATATGATTTGGAATAAGCAAATCTGAGGTTCTGTTGGAGCCTTTGAGAATGAAAGAGGGTACCATTAATTATGCCAGGACAATAGGTAAAAACTAGGGCTACCCTGGGCACAATGGGACATATAATCACACTATTTATACACATGCTGAAAGCTCTACACGTCTGAGTTGATGAAATGTTCAATGAATCAATAATTTGCTGATATTGCTTTAAAAATATTTGGGATTGCTAAGTGCTTATTATATGCCCTTTTCTGTCCTTTACATGTATTAACTCATTTAATACTCACAAAAAAATCCAAAAATATTATAAAATACTGCAAATTTGAAATATGCTTATATTACAGATGAGGAAACTGAGGCATAGAGAAGTAACTTGCCCTTGGTTACTCTTCAGCTTATCTGCAGGCTTATACTGACTAAACAGAGACTCCAGAGCCAGAGGCCCCTGGGCTGTGTATTTCATCACTATGAGACACAGCCCAGGGGCTCTGGCTCTGGAGTCTCTGTGACACATCCTCATCGATCTAACCACTTCAGGCTGCATTACAATGCAGTGAAGTGCATTCTGCTAACCAAGAACAGGGTAGTTCTACTTGCCCCTGTTTCAGTTAGAACATAGCTAGGGACATTGTTTTTGATTCCAGGTCCCAATTTTTCATACAAACTAGGTTCACTGAACCGTGTTCAGTGTGGCAAGGAAATGTGAGACTGTGATACATACGGATGAGTGGAAAGAAATGGAAATGCTTCCTTTAGGGAAGAAAAGACTTGATGGGGCATGAGAATGGCTCAAATATGTAGGTGGCATAGGGAAGAAAAGTGAGACATGTTCTATTCAGCAGCTTTCAAACTCTTTTGACCATTGAGATACAGTGCACATACAGAGTTAATTATATAATTAAACATAAAATCAAGACAAAGGTTTCATGAAAACTTTACTACTTGTGAGATTCTCTGATATTTTCTATTTTGTTCTACTCTCATTCTGTTCTATTAGTTCTTCTTCTCCTTTTATTTATTTATTATTATTTGTTTTTAGAGACAGAGTCTCTGTCACCCAGGCTGGAGTGCAGCAGTGCAATCACAGCTTATTGCAACCTTGACCTCCTGGGCTCAAGCCGTCCTCCCACCTCAGTCTCCTGAGTAGTTGGGACGACAGGTACACATCACCATGCCAAGCTAATTTTTAAATTATTCTGTAGAGACCTGTGCTCATTACGTTGCCGAGGCTGGTCTCAAACTCCTGGGCTCAAGCGACCCTCCTGACTCAGCCTTTTGAAGCACTGGGATCACAGGCATAAGCCACCACATCTGGCCTTTTTCTTCTCTTTTAATGATGGTCATAACCAATTAAAATTATTTCACAACCCTGAATTTCAGCCTGAAATTTAAAAAATATTGCTCTTTATGGTCCCCAAAAAAGAAACTAAAGAGCAGAGGATAGGCATTACAGGAGAGTATATTTTAGCTCAACATAAACAGTAACTAAATAACAGCCAGAGCTGTTCAAAATTGTAAGGGGTACTGCAGGACACAGAAGTTTCCTAACAGTTGCAGGTGATGTAGGTATCCCATCACGGGCTGTGACTAGATTGGAAAGAATTTAAGTATTAGTTAAATGGCTGAAATAAAGGAATCCTCGGGTTCTTTCCAAATCTGAGGTTCCATTATTCTAAATCATATTTTTGTAATAGTGATAACACTTTTTCTTCAACAATGTCCATTTTCCAAAAGACTTAGATATGTTCCAAGATACCAAAAGAGAGAGAAAAAAAAAAAGTAGGTTAGTAGGTAGGAAGGAAAGAAGGGAGGGAGGGAGGGAGGGAGGACGGAAAGAAGGAAGGAAGGAGGGAAAGAAGAAAACAGAGAAAGAAAACCATACAGAATTGAAATGTTTCCTAAGTAAATTAAAGGGTTTTGCCTTCAAAATAAAGTCTAAAGCTCTACTTTTCCCATCCCAACCAAAATGTAAACTGGGTTCATCCAGAGTGCAAGATTCCTGAGTGCCCTGTGTAAGTAAAAGAAGAAAAAGAGGCATCTGAAAATCACTCCAGGCTCTATGATTGGCTCTGATGGTTTCCTTTTGGATCATTCTGGATGATCAGATCAGAAGAGCTGAGACTGGCTCATAAATTGATGTGTAAAATAGCTTTCAGCAGGGTTTGATCAATTCCTTTTGACAGGTATACACATTGCAACAATCTTCAAAGGCAACTTCTGGGACAGCCTCCTAATTCCTTTTGAAGATACTGCCAAGAAAGAAAAGACAGAAAATACGAAGAGAAATCTAAATAAAGACAGAATGATTGAAAGGGGGGCATTAACACAAATCCTAAAGGATGCAATTGATAGATTAAAGATTAAAGATTCTATTAGACCACTATCCACCAACAACCATGCAACCTATCATTTCTGTGGGCTCACTACCAGTACATAATGCACTCCTGCCTCCAGGTATCTTATTTAATTCTCAAAGCCATCTTCATAACCAAATGCTAACTCCACTGGCAGAAGACCAGGGGTTATTCTCTGAGGAAAACTGATATTTCAGTAATGATCTCAGCAGAGCTTCCTAAAAGAGATAGAAAAGTCCAAACTGGGGCAAATGATTCACCAAGGCTGCCAAGAGTTCTCTGGATGCTTTCCACCAAACTCAGCTTCCTTCCAAGGTCTCAGAGTAAAAGGGTTGCATGGACTACAGGAGCCACAATCCAGTCACAGCTGGTTTTATTTGATACACAGGAAGATGGCTACACATGAATTAAGCAAACTTAAGAAAAACAAAAGGGTATCCTCAACTGTAAAGGGTATCCTTCTTCCTGACAATATCAGTGATAAAGCATTTATCTTCAATTAATACTATAGGTACAAATGTTATCAATATATAATAGAAAGTCTTTGGAATTTACATACTCAGTAACAAGTGTTTTTTTAATGACATATAAAGTTAGAAGCTATTTGCTCAGACCATCTTGGCATCCTAGAAGTGTGAATCCTGACTCACTCCCATGGTGTTATAAACTGTGCTACAAATCCTCAAATCAGGGAAAGCGAGTCCTTTGTGGAAACATGAGTCCAGGAAATAAACTGAAACCAGACCTGAGTTTAGCAAGTGAGTGAAGACAAAGACTTGGAAACACAAGAAAAAGAATAGAGATTGACATAATTCAGGTAGGTTGGAATTCAAAGCATGCCTAGACCTTGGCAACAGAGACCAGATGGATTAAGACAAAGCCAAGACCAAGCCAAGCAGGGTGAAGGAATACATACAAGCTCCAGGGGCCTGCCAGGTAGACACTTGCAAACCAATGCACCATGTCTAAAGACATAGCAAGTTCACACTTGGTTTAGGCAGGCATCTGGAAAAGAGGATGATCCCAAAGGGTAGGGCATGGCCACAAAAGGTAGAGAATGCCATCATAGCAAGACTTCTATTTCTAGCAATAGTGTGACACAAGCACACAGAAAAACTGAGAGTTGTTAAATAAAATATAACAAAGATTCTAAATGCACAGCTGAGCTCTCAAGGAAGTAAGAGGAATTTAGAACCAAAATCAGAAAAAGGCATAAACATAGAACTGCTGCACTGGCACTGACATTTAAGTCACACAGAGGGCATTTGTTAATACTGGTAATCAAGAAGTTCAGGATTTCACAGACATATGGGATCAACAATGAAGCCTTGGGTTTGCTCAACATGATGAAGTAGAACAGAGCCCTTCCTTGCCCCCACAACCCCTAAAGGGCTACTCTCTAAGTGCAAAGAGATGACAAGGAATCTGTCTATCTCAGCCTACATGTTTGAGGAGAGAAAGAAAAAGGTTCCCCAAACATGGGTTTCAAATTTATGCTACCTATACAGTTCAGGAACCCAAAGTTGAGACACTGATATTAAACTGGTCCAGGGCTGAAAACACACTGATAGTGCCTATAAAAATCAAAGGCAAATTTTCTCTAGAGCAATGGTTCTCAATCTTGACTGTGAGGTTTTAAAAACTCTGATGCTTCAGTCTCATACTCACAGTATCTGACTTAACTGGTCTGGGGTTCAACCTGGCATCTTGATATTTAAAGGCTCAGTAGATGAATCTAATATGCAGGAAAATTAAAAAAACACTGCTCTACACCAGGAAGAATAGCTAATGGATGCTGGGCTTAATACCTAGGTGATGGGATGATCTGTGCAGCAAACTACCATGGCACATGTTTACCTATGTAACAAACATGTACATCCTGCATATGTACCCCAGAATTTAAAATAAAAGTTGAAGAAAAAAATGGAAACATTGCTCTAGAAAGACATGCCATGAATGTAAGCCACACAGGATCCCCACCAAGTATGACTTACTAAATAAAATTTTACCACACTCAAAAAGCAATCCAGGAAAGCCAGAGTAGGTAGAAATAACAAAAAGCAGAGTTAGACTCCCAAGAACTTTAGATAATAGAATTGTTTGTTATAGTCTATATTATAAAAACATTTAAATTAATTAAAGACAAAAATCCCTAAAGCATGTAGAAATGATAAACATAAGCATTGGATTTTTAAAACCCCTTAAGTAGGTTAAATAGCAGATTAAAGACCTGCAGAAGGAAGTGGAGAACTAGATGATTGATCTGGAGAAATTACCTAGAATGCAGCACTGAAAAATGAATGATAATTTTCATAGGCACTGCAAAAGAGAAATGAAGAATCATGTAGAATAAATGAAAATGTTCAACATATACCTAATCTATGTTCCAAAAGATGGGGAAAGACAGAAATATTTTTATCTGTTGAGAACAGAGAAACATTTCTCTGTTGAGAAAATAAGACTCAGAAAATAATGACTATTTTTTCTGAATTAATGAAAAATAAGAATCATGAAATTCGGGTTTTAAGCAGGATAAATCCATACCTAAACACATCATAGTGAAATTAAAATATCAAAGGTAAGGGCTGGGCACCGTGGCTCATGCTTGTAATCCCAGCACTTTGGGAGGCTGAGGCAGGAGGATCACCTGAGGTCAGGAGTTTGAGACCAGCCTGGCCAACAAGGCGAAACCCCGTCTCTACTAAAAACACCAAAATTAGCCAGGCATGGTGGTGGATGCCTGTAATCCCAGCTACTCAGGAGGCTGAGGTAGGATAATCGCTTGAACCTGGGAGGCAGAGGTTGCAGTGAGCCAAGATCACGCCACTGCACTCCAGCCTGGGTGACAGAGCAAGGCTCTGTCTCAAAAAAAAAAAAAAAAGAAAAAAAAATCAAAGGTAGGCAAAGTTTCTTAAATGTCACAAAGAAAAATTATCTATAATGAAACAACTAGACTGACAATGAATTTCTCAACAGCAACCACTTGGAGGATTTTCAGAGCTCACCATATGCCCTACTGAGTCTACAGCCATAATACTTCCTCTCAGCTTCCATATACTCTACCTAATTGGAAAACCAGATTGAACTGAGTTTAGCTCCATTTGGAAGAAATTAGGACAAGAGAAGCTGAAAATGGTGATAATTTAAATATCAAATTTCTTGATAAGTATGGTATCTTTGGAGATTTATTGGGCATTAGCTATCCAAATGAAGAAACTATAGAGTCCAATCCACTCTTCATTCCCTTTCTGTCAAATGGCAAGCTTAGAAAAAACTAGTCTTTCTAAATTGATATAGTAAATGCTTCCTTTCACTAACAATACCAAGTCTTGGCAAGGATGTGGGGCAACTGGAATGCTCATAAATTGCTAGTGGGAATGTACAATGGTAAATCACTTTGGAAAACAGTTTGGCAGTTCTTAGAAAGTTGAAATGTATTTATCATAAAACTTAGCAATTCCACTATTGGGTAGACATGCAAGAAAAATGGAACATATGTTCACACAAAGACTTAAACATGAATGTTCAGAGCAGCTTTTTTCATAATATCTGATATGGTTAGGCTTTGTGTCTCCACCCAAATCTCACCTTGAATTGTAATCCCCATAATTTCTACATGTCAAGGGAGAGACCAGGTGGAGGCAACTGAATCATGGGGGCAGTTTTGCCCATGCTGTTCTCATGATAGTGGGTGAGTTCTCACAAGATCTGATGGTTTTATAAGGGGCTCTTCCCCCTTCACTCAGCACTTCTCCTTCCTGCCACCTTGTGAAGAAGGTACCTTGCTTTCCCTTCCTCTTCTGCCATAATCGTAAGTTTCCTGAAGTCTCCCCAGCCATGCAGAACTGAGAATCAATTAAACCTCTTTCCTTTATAAATTACCAGTCTTGGGTGGTTCTTACGGAAGTATGAAAATGGACTAATACGATAGCCCAACACTAGAAACAATTCAAATGTCCACCAACAGATGAATAAACAAATTGTAGTATATTCATACAATGGAATATTATTCAGCATTAAAAAGGAATAAACCAATTCAACATGTAAGGAGCTTGGAAGTTGCTACTCCATCCTAACATCAAGTAAAAACTGGAACAGACTGAAAAATCAACAACTCCTCTTAGAACCACCAGAAAAGTAGAGTTACAGGACAAACCACTGCCCCAAATATCAGAGAGACAGGCAGATACTGAGAATCACAACTTATCAGAACATAAACTCCCAGGCAAAAACCTCCACAGGAACAAGTGCTAGGATAGGAAAACCTGAACTGTAATTAATGGATTGCTAGAGGCTCAGTGGAGACAACCGTAAGTTTAAAACTCCAGAAAGACCCAGTCATATGGGGGCTTCCACACTTTTATGAGTTTTCCATCCAGGAGCTCTATCTCACAGCAAATATCAGAGAAAAATTCCCTTATGATTCCAGCAGGGGGACACAAAATAAAACCAATTTTGAAATGTGCCAGAGCATTCTGTTCTTAAGAAAGCCTGGCCTCAGAAGAAACTATTTTACCAGAGCCTATTGGGGTTTGATCAGAGCCTGATCAAGCCGGGGAAAGGGAAATAGCTCCCTCTAGCTTTCTACATGGAAGAAAAAAAATACCCAATTTCAACCCCTTCTAAGTCATTCCTTCCCATGTAAAGTGTGGGAGCGGGAGTGGGGAGATAGAGACAGGGACAGAGAAACAGTGATGAAGTTCACAATTCAGGGGCAAAAGCCACCAAAAGACTGAGACCTACTCATAAGACCACAGAATGCTCCCTGATATGGATTGGCTGTGTCCCCACCCAAATCTCATCTTGAATTGTAGCTCCCATAATCCCTACATCGTAAGAGGGACCTGGTGAGAGGTACTTGAATCACAGGGGTAGTTACCCCCATGCTGCTGTTCTCATGACAGTGAGTGAGTTCTCATGAGATCTGATGATTTTATAAGGGGTTTTTCCCCCTTTTTCTCACCACTTCTCTCTTGCCTGCTGCCATGTAAGATGTGCCTTTGTTTCTCCTTCACCTTCTGCCATGATTGTGAGGCCTCCCCAGCCATGTGGAATTGTGAGTGCATTAAACCTCTTTTTATTTATAAATTACCCAGTCTCGGGTATTTCTTCACAGCAGTATGAAAATGAACTAATACACTTCCCCTTCTTCCTACACCTTACCACTACATTACTAAAGGCCTATTTACTGCAGTTCTTTTTACCCAGTACATCATGTGTACCTTTTAACAAGAAATTATAAGGCAAACCAAAAGACAAAAAACACAGTTTAAAGAGATGAAGAGACTGAACAAGCATATCTGAACAGAATCGCATATGGCAGAAACGCTAGAATTACCAGACCAGAAATTTAAAACAACTATGCTTCTAAGGACTATGGACTATGCTAAGGACTTTAATGGAAAAAGTAGATAGCATGCAAGAACAGGTATATAATGTAAACAGAAACATGAAAATTCTAAGAGCAAAAAAGAAATAACAGAGATTACAAAAAAAAATAGTGTAAGAGAAATAAAGAATGCCTTTGATGAACCCATTAGTAGACTGGACATGATGAAGAAAGAATCTCCAAGCTTGGGGACATAACAATAAAAATGTCCATGTAATCCCAGCACTTTGGGAGGCCGAGGCAGGTGGATCATGAGATCATGAGATCAAGACCATCCTGGCCAACATGGTGAAACCCCATCTCTACTAAAAATACAAAAAATTATCCGGGCATGGTGGCACATGCCTGTAGTCCCAGCTACTTGGGAGACTGAGGCAGGAGAATCACTTGAACCCAGGAGGCGGAGGTTGCAGTGAGCCAAGATTGCACCACTGCCACTGCACTCCAGCCTGGCGACGGAGTGAGACTCCATCTCAAAAAAAAAAGAAAGTCCAATACCAAAAGCAAAAAGAAAACACACTGAAAACAAAAACTCAGAACAGAACATCCAAAAGCTGGGGGACAATTACAAAGGGTGTAAACAGATGTAATGGAAATCCCAGGAGAGGAAAAAGAGAAAAGAGCAGAAGCAATATTTGAAGCAATAATGAGTGAAAATTTCCCCCAAATAAATGTTAGACACCAATCCACAGATCTAGGAAGCTCAGAGAACACCAAGCAGGATAAATGCAAAACAAAAAGAAAACAAACAAAAACTATGCTTAGGCATAGATATTCAAACTTCAAAAAATTAAACATAAAAAATCACAGCCAGGTGTGGTGGCTCATAGCTCATGCCTGTATCTGAACACTTTGGGAGGCTGAGGTGGTGGAATTGCTTGAGGCCAGGAGTTCCAGACAAGCCTGGGCAATATAGAGAGACACTCTCTCTTAAAAAATTAAATTAAATTAAATTAAATTAAATTAAAAATAAATCATTAAACACCTTATGAACACAGAAGTAAAGATAAAAATTCCACCTCATTTCTCAAAAACAATGCAAGCAAGAAGAGAGTGGAAGAAAATATTTAAAGTGTTGACAGAAAAAAACTCATCAACCTAGAATTCCACACCCTGTGAAATTAACGTTCAGAAATGAAAGAGAAATAAAGACTTTCTCAGACAAGCAAAAATTGAGAGAATTTGTTGTCAGTAAGCCTGACCTGCAAGTAATATTTTTAAAAGTTCTTCAGAGAGAATGGAAATGATATAGCTCAGAAACTTGGATTTATATAAAGAAAGGAAGAGCATTTGAGAATGAATACGTGAGAGTAAAATAAAAACTTTTATTTTTTTATTCATAATTGATCTAACAGATGACTGTTTAAAAGGATATTAGCAACAATGCATTTAATTACACATACACACACATATATATAAGCATGTAAGTAAAATCACAGCAATGATACAAAAGATGGGAGAGTAGAAATATTTTGTTATTATATAGTACTTGTACTACTTGAAGCCGTATAGTGTTATTTGAAAGTGTACTTAGATTAGTTATAAATGAATATTGCAAACTCTAAGACAATCACTGAAAAATGTTTAAAAAGAAGTAGAAGTGATGTGCTAAGAAAGGAGAGAAAAATACAATCATACAGATTGCTCAATAAAAAAATATAAAAGGTAGAAAAAGTGTAGAAGACAAAAATAGAAACAAAGAACAAGAGCAACAAATAAAAAACAGTATTAAATAAGGTAGATATTAATCCAAATACCAATAATTTCTTTAAACATCAATGATCTGGCTGGGCGCGATGGCTCACACCTATAATCCCAGCACTTTGGGAGGCCAAGGCGGGCAGATCACCTGAGGTCAGGAGTTCGAGACACGCCTGACCACCATGGAGAAACCCCATCTCTACTAAAAATACAAAAAATTAGCCAGGCATGGTGGCACATGCCTGTAACCCCAGCTACTCAGGAGGCTGAGGCTAGAGAATCGCTTGAACCCAGGAGGCAGAGGTTGCGGTGAGCCGAGATCATGCCATTGCACTCCAGCCTAGGCAACAAGAGGGAAACTCCGTCTCAAAAAAATAAATAAATAAAAAATAAGTCAATGCTCTAAATACATCAATGAAAAGACAGATTGTCAGAAGGATCTAAAAAAACAAAACTTGGCTATATGTTGTTTAAAAGAAACCCACTTTAAATATAAAGGCACATACAGATTGAAAGAGATAAAGAAAGATATACCATGCTAATACTAATCGAAAGAAAGCGGAAGAGTAGCTACATTAATTTCAGAGCAAACTTCAGAGCAAAGATAGTTGTCAAGAATAAAGAGAAGCATTACCAAATGGTTAAGGGATCAATACTCCAAGAAAACATACCAATGCTTAATGTGGGTGTGCCTAACAACAGAGTATCAAAATATATGAAGCAAAAATAGATAGAACTTCAAGGAAAAAGATTAATCCAGTATTAAAATTGAAAACATTAACACTCCTCAATCAGAATGGGCGATACAGCCTGCAGAAAATCAGTAAGGAAATAGCTGAACTCAATAGCACCATCAATCAACTGGATATAATTGATATTTATAAATTACTTCATTCAACACCAGTAGAATACACATTCTTCTCAAGCTCACAGGAAACACTCACCAAATTGGCCATATTCTGGACCCTAAAACATACCTTCACAGATGTAAATGAATAGAAATCATACAGTGTCTGCTTTCAGACCACAATGGAGTTACAACTAGAAATCAAAAACAGAAAGATAGCTGGAAAATTCCTGCCAGGCGTGGTGGCTCACACCTGTAATCCCAGCACTTTGTAAGGCTGAAATCAGGTGGATGGCCTGCATTCAGGAGTCAGAGACCAGCCTGGGAAACATGTTGAAATCCCATCTCAATTTTTTAAAAAAGAAAAAAGAAAGATAGCTGGAAAATTCCAAAATACTTGGACAGTCAACAACAAATTTCTAAATAACACATGGGTCAAAGAATAAATTGCAAGAAATTTAAAACTATTTTGAACTCAATGAAAATACAATGCTTCAAAATTTGGGGGATGCAGCAAAAGCAATAATTAGATGGAAATATATATAAAATGCGTACATTAGAAAAAAAGAAAGACCTAGGCCCAGGCACGGTGGCTCATGCCTGTAATCCCAGCACTTTGGGAGGCCGAGGTGGGTGGATCACCTGAGGTCAGGAGTTCGAGACCAGCCTGACCAACATGGAGAAACCCTGTCTCTACTAAAAATACAAAATTAGCTGGGTGTGGTGGTGCATGCCTGTAATCCCAGCTACTCTGGAGGCTGAGGCAGGAGAATCACTTGAATCCGGGAGGCAGAGGTTGCAGTGAGCCGAGATCACGCCATTGCACTCCAGCCTGGGCAAAAAGAGTGAAACTCCATCTCAAAAAAAAAAAAAAAAAAAAGAGAAAAAGAAGACCTTAAGTCAATCATCTAAGCTTTCACTCTAGGAAACTAGAAAAAGTACAGCAAATTAAATTCAAAGTAAGCAAAAAAAATGAAATAATAAAAACCAGTGCAGAAATCAATAAAATTAAAAATAGAAAACCAATGGAGAAAATCATTAAACCGAAAGCTGATAGGTTTTCTTTAGAGATCAATAAAATCAATAAGCCTTAAGCCAGGTTAACTAAGAAAAAACAGAAGGACACAAATTACTAATATCAGAAATGAAAGAGGGGACACATCATCACTACGGATCTCACAGACATTAAAAGGATAATCAAGGAGTACGATGAACAATCTATGCTCACCTATTTGACAACCTAGATGAAATGGACGAACTCCTTGAAAGACACAATCTTCCAAAGCTTACATAAGATAAATAGGCAGTCTTAATGGGCCTATATCTATCAAAGAAATTCAATCAACAATTAACAACATTCCAAAACATACAGCACCAGGCATGGTATTCAGATAGGTTCACTGAATTCTACCAAAAATTTAAGGAAAATATTACACAATTATCTATGTCTTTCAGAAGATAGAAGCAAGTGAAAGACTTACTAACTCATTTTATGATACCAGCATTACTCTAATACCAAAACCAGACAAAGACATTACAAGAAAACTACAGACCAATATCTCTCATGAACATAGATGGAAAAATTCTCAACGAAAGTATTAGCAAATTGAATTCAAGAATATATAAAAAGAATTACACATCACAACCAAGTGGGATTTGTCCCAGCTATGCAAAGCTGATTCAACATTTGAAAATCAATTAATGTAATCCATCACATTAACAGGCTAAAGAGGAAAAATCATATGATTTTTCCACATATCAATGAATATCGAAAAGGCATTTAACAAAATCTAACACCCATTAATGATTTTAAAAACAAAAACTCTCTGCAAACTAGGAATAGACAGGAACTTTCTCACCTTGATTTTTAAAAAATCTACAACTAACATCATACTTAATGGTAAAAAAAACAATAAAGCTTTCCCACTAAGATCAGGAACAAGGCAAGGATGTCCCCTCCTACCCCTGCTTTTCAACATTATACTGGAAATCCTAGCTAACACAATAAGATTGGGAAAAAAAAGTATACAGGTTGGAAAGGAGGAAATAAAACTGTCTTTGTTTGCAGATGACATGATCAGCTATGTAGAAAATCCAAAAAGAACTGACCAAAAAACTCCTGGAACTATAATAAGCAATTACAGCAAGGTTACAAGATACAAAATTAACATTTTTTTCTTGTCCTTAGCTTTATCACTGTCTCACTTTTGAAATATGATTTTTCCCATTTATCTTAAGACTAGTTCATAAATTTGAAATTATTTTCTTTTGCTTAAAAACTAGGATGCGATAGCAGGATTATAGCATTTAAAAAAAAAAAAAGTACGCCCTCTGGAGTTAGAGTGCTCTGGGTTCAAATCCCAGCTCTGCCAGTTACTAGCTGTATAATCTTGAGCAACCAACTCTGAGCCCAAGTTCCTCTATTTGTCAAATAAAAATTATAATAATTCTAAACTAGTAGAAATATGATGCATGTAAAATTGTTGCCACAGAGTATGCATTCAGTAAATGACATGATCCTATATGAAGAAAACCATAAAGAACACAAAACAAATTAAGTTGCAGGATACAAAAATCAACACGCAAAACACAGTTGCATCTCTTTACACCAATAATAATCTATCCGAAAAGGAAATCAAGAAAAATTCCCATTTATAAAAAGAATAAAATAATTAGGAATAAATGTAAGCAACGATTTGAAAGATCTATACACTGAAAACTGTAAAACATCCATTAAAAAAACCGAACAAGACACAAATAAATGGAAAGATGTCTCATATTCATGGATTGGAAGAATTAATATTGTTAAAATGATCATATGACCTAAAGTGCTATACGGATTTAACAGAATCCCCTATCAAAATTCCAAGGAAATTTTTCACAGAAATAAAAAGAATTCTAAAATTCATATGGAACCACAAAAGACCCCAATAAGCAAAGCAATCTTTTTTTTTTTTTTTTGAGTCGATTCTGTGAACTTAGTTAAGAGTCTGCCTAAGTTCACTAATTTAGTTTTGTGGGGAAAGAATGTAAAGCAAACATTAGGTAGTTTGGCTAGAGTATAATAATTAGATTTTCTGGTTTTCAAAAACCTTAAAAAGAAAGTTTGATGTGCTATTTTCACAATTAGTTTAACTAATTACCAAAAAATAGGTTTATGTTCTATATGTCTTTTTTGTTCTTCTTTCTATAATATCATTTTATTAACTTTTACAAAAGTATTAGTGTATGATGTGTTAAAACATTAGACAAATTAAATTTAACAGAGTTTAACTGAGCAAGGAACAACTGGCAAATCGGGCAGCTCCCCAAACCAGAATAGGTTCAGAGCATCTCCAGCACTGCTGCATGGTCAGAGAGGATTTGTGGACAAAAAAGGAAAGTGATATAAGGAAAATGGAAGTGAGGTACAGAAACAGCTGGATTTGTTACAGCTTGGCATTTCCCTGATTTGAACATGGTTTGAACAGTTGGCTGCCTTTGGCCAAAACTTGGTGATTGGTACAAGAGTAGGTTACAGTCTATTTACATTCCAGTTAGGTTACAGTTTGCTGAGTACGAAGAAACCTTAGGCAGAACTTAAAATATGTAAGGACAGCTTTAGGCTCAACTTAATTTAACAATTCCCCACCTTTTGGTCCACCTCTCAATTTTGACAGTGACCAAAACTTTAGGCATTGAGGTCACTCTGTTACCATCATAAATGTACTTATTTGGTCTCAGATCCCACTGGGAAAGAGCAGAACAGTTGGTTTTTAAGGTGGGAACATGGATTTCGGGTTACTTTTTTGTAAGAGTTAGAGACCCAAGGGGACCTCCTTGTGCTGGAATCTCCTGTTTTCATGAGAAAGAAAGAAAAAAAAAAGAAGAAAAGAAAAAAAACCTGCTCTGCTTTAGGATCTATCTGCTTCCTTAAAATTTTAGTTTATGTCACATTTAGCATGAGTGACTCCATCTTGGTTTGGTCTGGTCGGCTGGGGCCTAGTGTACAAGCTCAGCCCAAAACAATGGCCTCCCATCACTGTGTTTAAGATACGGTTTGGAAATGTCAATTTGTCCTTTCCCACAGAGAGTTGGAAGCCTTCTTTAGAGCATCTAAACAGTCTCTGGAAGTAAAGATGATGCCTTTACCCTACACTTTTCCTCAACTTAAGTTTTAGGAGTCATTTTAAATTCTAAACATTTGCTGCTGTTTCCCCTAGGATAATGAGGAAAATCAACATGGAGGAATTCTAAGAGAAAGTCTGAGGTGTTAGCAAATTAAAGGTGGCCCTACAGAAAGCTCTCTGCTGTTAAGACTGTGCTGCCACCTTGTGGCCATCCTGTTTATGACCCCGAGCTCGAAGATCCACCCTCCGCTTTTTTGTCTCCTTTTGGTCTCAACTCCAGTGCTTTTCTTATCTCATCTTTCCCACCTAACTCCTTAGTGAGCTCCATGAAATCTACTTAATCTTCTGATCTTTACTTGAAGCTTGCTTTCTAAATTCAGTTCCTTTTATCACGTACTTTGTTACTGCTACATGAATTTGAGCATTATTGTTCAGTGTCAACCAAACTGCTACTAAAATGATGAATTATATAATTACTTGGGTACCGTAGGTTCAAATAAAACTTTAACATTTTACCAATAACTTATAAATATTTTACTTCCTGCCACCCAAAGAGAAAGTTGCCTTATAAGCAGTAACTAGCAACACACAAGCCATCTTGGATATACCCCAAACTGGGTTGTCAGAACATAGATTAATAATTTTTGGAGTGCCAAACTGAGTAAATGTCTCTTAAAAATTTAGATCATTGTAGGGGAGTTTGGTCTTTGTAAATCTTCTTCATTATAATCTCATAATATCTTTATATAAATAATATACATCATAACTCATCTGAATGAAGATGAAACATGGCAGATTAACAAAGGAAGACAGAAGAGAGAAGAAAGGAGTCTCTTGGGGAAGCTAGACATTTCTTCCAAGCATCTCCTTTCCAATACATGTCAATTTCGCTGTGAACAGGAACCATGGTAAAGGCCTTTCATTTCCTCATGATGAAGTTTAGTCCTGAAAGTCATGCTGTGCAACCTAAATGGAATGTTCCCAACTTAACATTCCTTGGAGTCTTCCTACATCTAACAGACAACTACCTTTAAAGAATAATGACTAATTGGGGTTGCCTATCCCTAAAATCACCCTAAAATGCAATTGGTAAATGTGCTAGTGGACAAAGGCTCATTTTTCCTGTTTCTTTAGGCTTAACCTTCCATAGGTGTATCATTTGCTGAGCATCTAATCCACCATGGAAGGTGCACAGTGCACATGGGATGGTGGTGCAGATTTGGGGACTATATTTTTTGTCTTTTCCTCCCCTCACTGGAACCTGTCAGACAGCTAATACTTTCTTACAGAACTGAGCAGGCCCTCAGAACTTGTTTCTTCAGCTAGTGGGAGAAAAACCCCAACACGTTCTCTTAAACAGTCAGCTATTATCCTTTTACCCTGCTTTTGATAAGTAATATTTTTAAAGTAATGTTTGCAATAGATTGTCATTTATTAGGATTAAATAAAAGATGAGCTATGAGGATTGACTTTCAGTTCCATATTTACAAGTTCATTCAGTTAGAAGATGCAAGCAATGAGAACAAAGGGAAGACCCATGGCAAACGGTGGGGAAGGGACAGGATGCAGCAGTGACCATGTGCCAGAGCAAGCACCAAGGAAGATGGAACTGAAAATAACCAGCTGAGGAGTTCAGGAATACACCTGAGGCCCTTAGGAGACAAAAACAGCTCGTCTAGTAGGAGCACTCTGGATGAGAAAGGATGTGTGCTGTGGTGCAGACTGGAAGTCTGAGTGGAAACAGGCGTGGTGAAGCTTCAAGAAGACAGAAGGTGTCCTCTGGGTGCTCAGTATCCTGAGTCATTTTTAGAGTATGTCTGCTTACAGCCAGTAGTTATTACTGGAATGTACATGATAGCGATCCCCACTCACTCCTTCAGGTGGCCTGGGAAAGAGGAATGAGGGAATAATCCAGAGTGATTCACAGTGAATTGTGACTATCAATGTGCCTTGTGTCTAGGAGATGATGTGGGGGTCAAGGGAGACTAAGGAAAAGAATGGAGAAGGACAAGTGGCTCTTCCGTTAGCCACAGAGAAGGGGCTACAACTGATCCTGGAATAAATCTTGTCTTAAACTGGAGGGAACCACATATATACCAATAACAAGAGTCTCCCAGGCAATTTCTAAGAGGAGGGAAACCGCTAACACATAGCCTAGGTTTAGACAGAATCAAAAACACTCCCTTCAGGGACTATGGGCCTCTTGGAGGAAGTCAACTCTCTGCTCCCTCTCACAGAGGGCAAGCCTCCCAAGGAGAAGCCCTGGCACCTGCGCAGGCAACAGAACCGCCAGGCCTGGCACCTACTCTAGACCAGGAGAAAGGTGCTGAGGAGCAAGCCCTCAGAACTTGATTCTTCAGCTAGCGGGAGAAAAACCTCAACATGTTCTCTTCAACAGTCAGCTATTATCCTTTTACCCAGACTGGAATATGCAGTCCTGTATATTTTCATCTTTGGAACAGGTGGCTTGATATGCAAATAAAGTAATAAGTGTCAGAGCTGTATCCTAGCAGTAGCTACTTTGCAAATGTTACCATGACACCCATTCAACAGTGTTCTTAGAGGTAGCCACACCTCAGCAAGGGCTTTCTAACTTGGAACAACAAAGTTCAAATGAACGAATAGACACAAACTGTGAAAGTATCCTGAACCTATTACAAGGTGAATCTTTACAGCACAATTGTCCTCTGAAGCTACTTGAAACAGGGCATGGGACTTAAAGGAGAAATAAAAGGAAATAGACCATCTCTTCTAACACCTGGAATGTGATCCAAGCCTGGAGACAAATTGATGGTAATTATAACTGCTAACATTTGTTTTTAGCTGCTAACAGATTGTGCACAGATTGTGAAGGGCATTCTCCAATTACTCCAGTGCAAACTGTTCTTTAACAGTACTCACTAAATCCTAGTTGAGTGAAATGAGAGCAGATCGTCCTTATGGTGTAGTTCATTTATGTTAAACTATGGAAAGCTGTCCTCCCACGGTCCCAGTCCAGGGGCCACTCACAGCCAGATGCAGAGAGCCCTCCAGCATGCTGGGCTCTACACATCTCTGTTCGTACTGCCAGCATATCTGCTCTACAGAGTATAACATGTATTTCCCAAGCACAGACAAAGCAAAAGGAAAAGGGCTAGGCAGGAGGTAGGGACACCAGCTGCTGGGGAAACAAGTCTTAAGCAACCTGGCTTGTGAGCCAATCAAGGTTGCTAAGGTAGGTCCTGGGCCTAAACAGGGTACATTTCCACCTGGTTGGGGAGAATAAAATAACAGATACCAAAAGTTAACAAGATAATCTGTGGTCCATAAAAAATTGCTACAATAAACCATGAATTCTATAAGAGTTCAAAGAGCGCAACAGTTCTTTCCTGCTTCCTCTTCAGATGAGGGTGATCAAAGAACAAGCCCAGAAAGACTGAAAAAGTGAAAACTTCACCAATAGGAAACTATAGTTGGTTGACACTGAAAAGCCGTCAGCAAGAATGAGACCACAGAGCTCCCTCCACTATGTGTCAAAGCCGCAGTCCTCTCCATCTCCTTAAAGACAGTAATGATGTATCATTTCTGGCTAAAACAGCCACAGAAGATGGGGGTGCAAAGGAAGGAGTGCTTAGAAAAGCAATAGGGAGTTACCATTTTGCTACCTTTATCTAAAAACACACAAAGACTTTTGTTTCCCAAAAGGGTAATTATGGGACCATTATATATCGTTAACTCCACATACACATCACCTTAAGAAATAGTAATAAAGACAGAAAAGTGCCTCTTGGTTCTGTTTCCATAACATTTAGCCAAATCAATCTGTAAATTGTCTATGGGTGAGATGAAATTGTAATCTGAGCAGTAACCTGGATGTCCGGTGTACCACCCAGGGGTCGACCACATCAAGGGCACAATATTAAAAAGCATGAGGGTTTGGGCTTGGTTTTGGCTTGGTTTTGGCAAGTTCTGATGGACAGATCCATCCAGCCTGATGAAGGCTAAGCGAGCAGGAGGTCCAGAGAGGAAACAATGCTCGAGAGCAAGCAGGAAATGGCATCAGGTTCCAAGAGATCGTCCACTGCCAAGGGTTAAATCCAGCTCCCTAGAAGGAAAGCTATGACAAGGTCTAGGAAGCCTCAGGGCAGGAATTCAGTTACATCAGGAAAATATAGCACTAAGGAAAAAACAAAGCTAATGTCCAATCCTATGGATTAAGATGACACAGCAGAGGCTAGGAGAAATCTAGAATTTGGTAGGTATGTGATGCCAGAGTTACTGCAGGATATTAGCCACTAAGATAATGGTGACATGAATAAAGCCACATTCCACCTATAGCTGGATTGAGGCTTTTAACATATTTTCTGCCCAGGACAGGATTAGCATAGGAACTCTGCAGGTTTCAGGCTAGAGATCAAGTTATATCAAATACAGCAATGAATGAGCTGATCTGGGCTGAGGAAGACAGAAGGTGAACATAGCACTTCCATATGAGAGGCCATAATTTATTTATTAGCACAAGTATTTATACTTGTGATATGATAAGTGAGATTTTGAAAAGTGAAAAATATATTCTGTTGCAATGGTCAGTTTACCTCATTTAAATTTTCTGCCTTATCAGTTTTGTTACCTGACAAAGTTAAATGTAAAAAATGAAACCATAAATACTAGAAGAAAATATGGGGAATACTTAATTATGCTTTGATGAGGAAGGCATTTCTAAATAAAATAAGAAAAAAAATCATAGGAGTAGAGACTGGACCACATAAAAATGTAAAATGTGGTGCAATTAAAATAACATTGGCATAATTAAAAGGCTGTATAAACCAGGTAAAATATTAGCAACAAATGTGGCAGATTTAATATTCTTGATGCATAAAGACATCTTGCAAACCAATAAGGAAAACCTCGCACAAAAAAATAGGCAAAAAATCAAATATATTTCACAGAAGAATAAATACCACAGACCAATAAGCATGTCAAAAAGTGTTCAACTTCACTAGAAATAATAAAGGCACACATTATAACAACAAAAAAATACCAATGCTCACTTCTCAAATTGGGATAAGCAACACTGCAAGAGAATGTGATAAGATTGGTACACCTTCCTAGGAAGCGATTTGACAATGTTTGACCTAATACTATGATTTCTAGTAATCTATTCTAAAAAAAAAAAAAAGAATCTCTGATTCTTTATAATAAATATTATATAATATATGCAACAGATAATTTCTTACAGAAATATTCATCAAAGTGTTATAATAATTAAAAGAGGCAAGAAACTGAATGTTACAGTTACATAATAAAAAACTAATTAGCCATGAATATTGTGTTTTTTGTTTTTTTTTTTTTTTGAGACCGAATCTCGCTCTGTCACCCAGGCTGGAGTGCAGTGGCGCGATGTTGGCCCACTGCAAGCTCTGCCTCCCGGGTTCACGCCATTCTCCTGCCTCAGCCTCCTAAGTAGCTGGGACTACAGGTGCATGCCACCATGCCCAGCTAATTTTTTACATTTTTAGTAGAGACGAGGTTTCACCATGTTAGCCAGGATTGTCTCCATTTCCTGACCTTATGATCCACCCACCTTGGCCTCCCAAAGTGCTGGGATTACAGGCGTGAGCCACCACGCCAGGCTGAATATTGTGTTTTCTAAAGAATTTTTAATAACATGGGAAAATGCTCATGGCACAATATGAAGTGAAAAAGCCAGGGTATAAAACATGACTTTATTTATGTTATACGTAACATACACACACAGCAAAAAGACTGGAGGGAATAGACCTGTTAATAATGATGGAAGGCTGGACATGGTGGCTCACACCTGTAATCCCAGCACTTTGGGAGGTCAAGGTAGGAGGATCACTTGAGCCCAGGAGTTCAAGACCAGTGTGGGCAACATAGCAAGACCATATCCCTCCTAAAAAATAAAAAAATTATCTGGGCATGGTGGTACATACCTGTGGTCTCAGCTACTTGGGAGGCTGAGGCAGGAGGATCACTTGAGCCCAGAAGGTTGGGGCCACAGTGAGCCATGATCATCTCACTGCACTGCAATCTGAGCAACAGAGCAAGACTGTCTCAAAAACAAACAAAATAGGTAGCTCCTAGGGCATTATAGGAACGATAACTGAAGGAATATTGTTTAAAGGAAAAAATCATTACTTAAAGATCTCAGCTTTTTGAGTTTAACATCCCAGAAACTGCTGATTTGAAATATTCTAAAGAACCATATTTGCTTTCTGTAACAGTAATTTTTCAAAAGTCTTCTAACAAGACCCACTCACTGGAAAGAAAACTCTTACATGTCAGTGAATGAGTGTCCACAACCCAAAGAATACTCAAGTGGCACTTTCCCAAGAAGTCTCTACCATTAAGCAAAAGAGATCCCATGATCCTAGTCTCAAAAAAAACCCAAAAAACCTCCAAATTATTGCCAGTGATTTTAGGAAAGTTGATGTTAAATGCAAGCACACTCAATAGTTCTGCACAATACATTAGATGTTAACATATTCTGAGAAGAAAGATCATGAACAAAATGCAAAACACTTTTTTGTACTTTTATAATTAGGAATAATCTAGATACTTTTACTACTAAGAGTTAATATTTACTGAGTCCTTACTATGTGACAAGCACATTAGTGAAGCATTTTATATTCATTCTATTATTCAATGCTCAAGACAATTTTATGAGGTAAGTACTATTAATATCTTCATTTTACAGACAAGGAATCTGTGGCTCCCAAATGTTAAATAACTTGCCAAAAGCCACCAAGCTGATAATTGGCCAAGCCCAAATTTAAAACCAGACAGTCTGTTTCTAGAACTTGCATTGTTAACTCATTTGCTTTACTGACTTGGAATCTATGAAACAGGTAAAGTTGAAGAATGCATTTCTCTTCTGTTTCCTCCCCATGCTCTAGAAGTCTCAATAAAGAGTAATGAATCCTGAGCTTTTAAATCTATGCATATATCACTATCTTTATTATGCTACTTCCTTTAAAGAAAGTATGGTTTAATAAGTTAATGCACTGTCTTCAGTTTTTCCTGCCCTGGTTTTATATGTAATTTCTCTTCCTTGTTTAGGTTTGCAGCTAGAAGACAGTACATCTAGCAATGGAGCCCATATATGAGGAATACCTAGCAAATCATGGAACAATAGTAAAACCTTATTACTGGCTAAGCTTCTCTCTAGATTGCTCTAATTGTCCTTACCATATTCGAACAGGTGAAGAAGCAAGAGTTTCCCTCACAGAATTTTGTCAGATTTTTGGATTCCCTTATGGGACAACATATCCTCAAACAAAACACCTCACATTTTATGAACTAAAAACTTCTTCTGGTAGCCTGGTGCAAAAGGGCCATGCTAGCAGTTGCACTGGGAATTATATCCATCCAGAATCAATGCTCTTTGAAATGAATGGTTATCTTGACTCAGCCATATACAATAATGACAGCATCAGGCATATCATTCTGTATTCCAACAACTCCCCTTGTAATGAAGCTAACCACTGCTGCATCAGCAAAATGTACAATTTCCTGATTACGTATCCAGGCATCACTCTTAGTATTTATTTTTCTCAGCTCTATCATACTGAGACGAACTTTCCTGCCTCAGCATGGAACCGCGAAGCTCTCCGGAGCCTGGCCAGCTTATGGCCACGGGTTGTTTTGAGTCCAATAAGTGGTGGGATTTGGCATTCTGTTCTCTACAGCTTTATTAGTGGTGTCTCACGATCACATGTTTTTCAGCCCATTTTAACTGGGAGAGCACTGGCTGACAGGCACAACGCATATGAAATCAATGCCATAACAGGCGTAAAACCTTACTTCACTGATGTTCTTCTCCAGACAAAAAGGAATCCAAACACAAAAGCTCAGGTGGCTTTAGAGAGCTACCCCTTGAACAATGCCTTTCCTGGACAGTCTTTTCAAATGACGAGTGGACAACTGCAACCCAACCTACCTCCAGACCTCAGGGCTCCTGTTGTTTTTGTACTAGTGCCTCTCAGGGACTTACCACCAATGCATATGGGCCAAAACCCAAATAAACCCAGGAATATCGTAAGGCACTTAAATATGCCTCAAATGTCATTCCAGGAAACCGAGGACCTTGGAAGGCTTCCCACTGGAAGGTCAGTGGAGACAGTGGAAATCACAGAACGGTTTGCAAGTAGCAAAGAGGCAGATGAAAAGAAGAAGAAGAAGAAAGGGAAGAAATAAAATATACATTCCTACAGCATGAAACCAATTACCAAGGGACTTATTAGACAGGCAATAAAAATCTGGAAACTTTCTCTCTTAGGGTTGAGCCAAGATGGAGATAAACTGATGCACTAAAAGCAAACCTTGAATTATTTACCATATCAACTATTATAAAGTTACACTATTTTAAACATAATCCAAAATGTTTCCATAAGCAACTTGATCTCTCTCCTTTATTTTGAAAGTGGCAGTATCAAAATGGAACCATTAGCAACTTGCTAATATTTTGGTGCAGAAAAGGAATCTCATTATTCTATTTTACTCACATCATCTTTCCACTACAAAAGCCCATGGACAAAATAGCTACCTAAATTTGTTTCAGTAAAAAAATTTACTGTAAAATTGAAAAACAGCCTGAAGCTACTGACATTAAGTGCTGTTTGCAAGAGCAAACCAGTGATTTTCTATTAATTGTTAATCATGGACAGAAGATTTTAGGCAGCTCATTTTATTCTAAAGTGATTCAAAATAGTTTTGTGTGGGAAAAAGCTCTTCTGCTGATTACATATAGCTATAAAGATTAAAACCTAGCCACCTGCTCCGTTTGATCTTCCCCAGCTCAGACCTCTCCCTTCTGAGCAGATGATAGAAGCAAGATGATACATGAGAACCTCCAATGGCTCCTGTCATCACATACCATATAAAATCCAAGTTCCTCTTACTGGCTTTCAAGGATCCTCCTTTAACTTCCTGTTGCCTTGTCTCATCAGCAAGATCATAAGTACCTACAGGTCAAGCACTGTCTCTCCCTTCTCTTTAGCTTTTCCCTTAGGATCTAGCACATTATCCAGCAAAATATGAGTAGCAAGGCTGAAATGACATCTCAATAACTTCACCAGTGACTGTGACTCAGCATCCCTTCTCCACCCCAGCTGAAAGCCTGCTTCACCATCCTGCAAGAGATGTTTTTTCTTTTTGTTAGCATCCATTCCCCCTTCTAATGCAGCTCCCAATGAATAATGTGTGTTTTACTTCCCTTTTCTGACTCCATCCTCGTCACCAGTGAATATTTGTACCTTCTCTTAAAATCTTCAAAACACACTTCTAGGAAGTGCTCCTTGACTAATCCTCTAAGCACTTAAATGAAAAGCACTTTGCTTATGCTTATTTCACATTTGCTGCCACTTGCCTCTTTGAAATATGTAAAGATACATTACAAGAAAAATGTACATTTACTTGTAACTTGCTATTAATTTTTTCTTTATATATATATATATATAAAGTAATCCTAAGCTAATAAAAGAGTTTGCCATGACATTAAAACATTTAATACTCCATAAAGGAGGAGGAGAAAGAAAAATATATTTTAGGAATAGCAATTAGTATTGTGGTTAAAATAAACATGAATAAAAATTTTAAAACAAAGTTCTATTGTTAGCATACAAATTTTAATGGAATTACTGGAATATGGTTTTATTGTGGGTATATAGTGAGTACTATTTAAAGAAGTACTGTTTTGGTTTATTTTTATTTCATGAAATCCTATGTCCACAATTTGGGATACTGAGTTAAAAAGATCCCAACATGGCCGGGCATGGTGGCTCACGCTTGTAATCCCAGCACTTTGGGAGGCCGAGGCGGGCGGATCACGAGGTCAGGAGATCGAGACCACGGTGAAACCCCGTCTCTACTAAAAATACAAAAAATTAGCCGGGCGTGGTGGCGGGCGCCTGTAGTCCCAGCTACTCGGAGAGGCTGAGGCAGGAGAATGGCGTGAACCCGGGAGGCGGAGCTTGCAGTGAGCCGAGATTGCGCCACTGCACTCCAGCCTGGGCGACTGAGCGAGACTCCGTCTCAAAAAAAAAAAAAAAAAAAAAAAAAAGATCCCAACATGACAAATCCAGCATCTCTGATCATTATTAAAATAGATCCAATTTGTTGCCAGAAAACGGCAGACTACAACATGAACCAGGCTACAGAGAATCCAATTAGAAACATGGTCTGAAATACATGATGAACTGAACCTGGATATCAGTGGTATATAGCAAAAGGAGAAGTTGCCAGAACTATAGGAAAGAAAAGTGCCTTTGGCGGTTAAACTTTTGTACTGGTTCGATAAGACTAGGGCTACGAAGAAGATTACTGACAGGTCGTAAGTCCAGGCCGATACAGCCAACCTTAGACAAAAGACTGCTAGAAGAGCATAAAGATATACTGCCCAAGGCAAGTAATCTGTTCCCTCATCTGTAAAACAAGAAATGTGGGCTAGTTCATCTTTAAGGTTCCTTTCAGCTCCGTCTGCTATAAGAAGGCATATAGCAAAGCAATAGTTCCACAAAGTGAGATCCTGCAGTGCAGTGATTAGCTTTCCTTGCTCACTACACAGTGATTCTTGGTCATGTCAGGCTGGCCGGGGATTGAGAGAGAGAAGTTGGGTTGCTCCACCCCTCTTCAGCCAACTGGCAGTGGTGATATGGAAGAATATCTCTGCCACCACACATACAGAAATAATGGAAATAAAGAAAATAGAAGTAAATTAATGTAGCTAGTAATATGATGATCTGGAAAAGGCATTGGGATATATCCCAAGAAAACAATGAGACTGCAGAAAAGGACACATTATCTTGGTGAATCTACCAAGGTCCAGGGTTTGGGGGTCTTAGCTTTGTATGCTCAACTACCTATTTAGTAAGTACAGGAAGAATGGATTTACTCATCGGAAGCAAGTTTGGATTAACAAAGCTCTTGAGATTGACATGTAAAGACAAAAAACCAATGTACTGATTTCCTGTAAGACTTATAACTGGATATGCAAGCATATATTCAAGTCATCCAGGTTACATAGCCTCTCCATGTAGCTAAGCTACATGGCAAGCCAAATTATCATAAGGTTGCCTTATGGATTAGAGGAGTCCATTATGTGACTCAAATGTTTAGTGCTATCAGATTCTGCTTTAGTAGTGGTGACTGACATCTGCTTAGAATGAAGTGGTGGATGGGGTATGCACAAGGGCATCTCATTCCTGGACAGTGTTTGGGAGGGTCTAGGCAGCAAGAGACAACTCCTGTCATAGCATCAATTTTCTATGTGACTAGAAATCCGTTTTCTATGTTTTATCAAGCTACAATCCAATTTATATAATACTAAATAGATTAGAATTCATCAAGCTATAATCTAATCCTGCTGATCTGACAGCAAATCTTATTTCTTTAAACTGCCGTTACATCTTTTTTTATTCATAGTATAAGCAATCCAAAAAGTTTAAGTCCCAGAATGGAATCTTACTCTTCTTATTGGTTTTTAAGGAAAGCCACATAAATAAATTTACAAATTAAAAAAATAAAATAAAATAATTTTAAAAGGAAAGCCACATCATAACCTATACTAATTTAAAATAATTTTATTCGGCCAGGCGTGATGGCTCCCACCTGTAATCTCAGTACTTTGGTAGGCTGAGGCAGGAGCACTGCTTCAGCCCAGGAGGTAGAGGCTGCAGTGAGCTATGATCACACCACTACACTCCAGCCTGGGCAACATAGCAAGACCCTGTTTCTAAAAAATAATATTATCATTATTACTAACATTGAGTGACAGCTGTATGTCAAGTATTTTTCTAAGCACTTACATGTATTAATTCATTTAATCCTCCCAATAATCCTATGAGGTAGATATTATTATAATACTTACTTTACAAATAAGGAAATTGTGCCACAGATAATTTAAGTAACTGCCCAAGTAGCAAATAAAGGCTGAGCTGAGCGTTAAACCCAAGAAGTTGAGCTCCAGAATCCATGTTCTTAATCATTATGCCTTAATGCTTCTCTAAATAATAACGATGCAGATTCACTACAAAGTCTGAAAGAATCCATATTTATTTAGGACCTGTCCTGTAGCTTTTCTGTCATTCTGCTCAAACCACAGTACCAATGGGCATCCTCTAAACTATGGAAGCCAGGTAGGCAGGGTGGGCTAGGGTGGAAAACTTTAGTAGGTTCTAGATCCCAGAACTTTGGCCCTCTCCCACTCCCCGGTTGCCCAGGACCTCATGCCAAACATAAATCCCAAGATTATCTTATCTTAGGTGTCCCTGACTTTCAGGGATGTACTAAATCTGGGACCCAAGGCAATGGAACATTGTTTTATTGCATTGTTTAGTTAAAATTAAGTGCAAATCGTTCCTCAAAAAATTAAAAAGAGAATTAATATATCATCAGGCAATTCCACTTCTGGATATAAAAAACAAGGTCTTGGCCAAGCACGGTGATTCACGCCTGTAATCCTAGCACTTTGGGAGGCTGAGGTGTGAGGATCGTTTTAGCCTAGGAGTTCAAGACCAGCCTGGGCAACATAACAAGACCCTGAATCTATTTTAAAAAGTAAAGTAATTTTTTTTATAAAACAGGACCTCGGGCTGGGCGTGGTGGCTCACGCCTGTAATCCCAGCACTTTGGGAGGCCAAGGTGGGCGGATCACGAGGTCAGGAGATCAAGACCATCCTGGCTAACATGGTGAAACCCCTTCTCTACTAAAAATACAAAAAGTTAGCCGGGCATGGTGGCATGCGCCTATAGTCCCAGCTATTTGGGAGGCTGAGGCAGGAAAATCACTTGAACCCAGGAGGCAGAGGTTGCAGTGAGCCGAGATTGCACCACTGCACTCCAGTCTGGCAACAGAGTGAGACCCCGTCTCAAAATAAATAAATAAATAAATAAATAAATAAATAAATAAATAAATATAAAACAGGACCTCAAAGAGATATTTCTACACCCATGTTTATAGCAGTATTATTCACAATAGCCAAAAGGTAGAACCAAACCAAATGTCCATTGACAGATGAATGGATACCCACAATGTGGTATATACATACAATGGAATATTATTCGGCTTTAAAAAGGAAGGAAATCCATCCACGTGCCACAACATGGATCAATCTTGAGGACATTATGCCGAGTTAAATAAACCAGTCAAAAATAGGCAAACACCATATGATTCCACTTACATGTGGTAAGTAGAAAATGGTGGTTGCCAGGGGCTGGGGAGCAGGGAACAGGGAGTTATTGTTTAATGGGTACAGAGTTAATTTTGTAAGATGAAAAGAGGTCTGGAGATGGATGTTGGTAGTAGTTGCACAACAATGTGCTTAGTACTACTTAATTGTACACTTCAAAATGGTTAAGATAGTGACTTTATTATATCTATTTTATCATAATCTTTTTCAAAAATTGAATTACTAGTTGACACCTACTGGTCTCTCTAAATACAAAAAAAGTGACATCTTGTCTGTTAGACTCAATATTAGAAATCAGGCTCTATGTCTAGTCTCAAAATACAGAGATAAGGTAAGGAAAGTTCACAGAAATATCTAAAAAACAAATATCCTTTAAAAAATCATTACAATAACAAGGTTTTTTTAGGTTCACAATTTACAGCTCATTTCAAGCTGTTATATGGGTTTATTTAGGCCTTTGATACTTGGTTATATACTTATTTTTAGAAAAAAGTAAGTATTATAATTTGGAATAATGAAAAAGATACTGAAAGTAAAGAGTGGTGATTAAATGCACAAACCCCAGAATCTGACAGACTCAGTTCCCACATCATTCTGCCACTTGCTGATTGAATATCATTGGCCAAATTACATAACCTCTCTGAACTTTAGTTTACTCATTCATAAAATGGGAACACTAATTTCTAGGCTATAGAGCTACTCTGGGGTTAAATAATGCAAGTAAAGGGTTTATTTACCAAGTGTCTGACACACAATAAACTTATTAAGTGGTTGCTATTATTAATAAAATATGAACAGGATAAATATAAATAGTAGGAAATTATAAGGATTGCAGGATCTTTCAAATTTTATCAAACCTGTGAGTCTTAGATAGTTGACTTCTTATTTTCTTTAAGAAGTAAAGATACGTTACTAGAATTTGTGATAATCAGGTTGGGGAAGAAAAAGTTGATTTCAGTGTTTTGTTTAAAGAGTTAATAGTGGTAAGGAGAAAAGAAAAATGTCCATGGTCATGGAAGATACTAAAATAATTATAAGAAAACATTTTGTGCAACTTCTTGCCAATAAATTGGCAATCTAGATGAGATGCATGATTTTCTAGAAACCATAAATTCTAAAATTGATTCAAGAAGAGAAAGAAAATCAAACAAATCAATAATCATAGAAGAAAAGAATAACCAAAGATCTACCTCTAAAAATATCAGCAAGCCCAGGTAGTTTTGCAGCACATTCTGTAACCTTCAAAGACCAAATAGCATGATAATTTTTCATCATTTAAACTATTGCGGAGCATATAAAAAAAGGTGGAAATCTAAATTCATCTACAAAGTTAGGCTAACACCAATATCAAAACTGGATAAAGATAGCACAAATAAATAAAACTAAGGACAAATCTTACTTAAAAACAGAAATTATGGCCAGGTATGGTGGGGTGGTTCATGCCTGTAATCTCATCATGTGGGAGACCAAGGCGGGAGAATCGATTAAGGCCAGGAGTTGAAGACCAGCTTGGGCAACATAGGGAGACACTGTATCTACAAAACAAAATTTTTAAAGGCAGCACGCAGTGCCTCACACCTATAATCCTAGCACTGTGAGACGCCGAGGCTGGCAGATTGTTTGTGGTCAGGAGTTCAAGACCAGCCTAGGCAACATGGCAAAACCCCATGTCTACAAAAAATACAAAAATTATCTAGGGGTAGTGGCGTGGCTCCTGTGGTCTCAGCTACTTGGTAGGCTGAGGTGGGAGGATGGCTTGAGCCTGGGAGGTCAAGGCTGCACTGAGCCAAGATCATACCACTGCCCTCCAGCCCGGGCAACAGAGATCCTGTCGCAATTTTAAAAAAAAAATTCTGAAACCATATAAACAAAATATAAACTAATCAAATCCAGCAAGTAATTAAAATGGTAATATTTCACAACCAAATAGAGTTTATTCTAGAAATGTGGGAATGTTTCAGTGTAGAAAAATATATATATTCACTACATTCATAAATTCAAAGATAGAAACTATATGATTTTTATCATTAGATCTCCATCAAAGGCATTTGATAATTTTAGCGGTCATTTCTGAAAGTCATAAAGCAAAAGTCAATATAATGTCAACTTGTGAAATACCAAAGACATTTCCATTGAAACAGGAACAAAGCGGAAAAGCCCAGCACTCAATTTTTCAACACTCTCTTCAAGATTCTAGCAAACACAAGATAAAATAAGTGACAGAAATATTGGAAAAGAAGATGTAAATTATCATTACCTCAAATATTACACAGTGTGATAAGAGATGCAACCTTAAAACGACTGTTAGCATTAATAAAATACCCCAGTGCTGAGAAAGAATACAGGAGAAATATGTTTTAAAGTCCATAGCTTTCATTTTATATCATCATAAGCTATTAAAAAAATCAAATGAAAAAAGTCTCATTCACAATATTTTAAAAATAAGAGTTATTCTTTGGCACTAAATCTTTTTCCTGAGGCAAGAGATTAACAATTTTTTTAATCTTTGAAGTATTAATATATAAATAAAGGTTTATGAAAGTTGCAGATACCAGGATGAAATCAGTTTTTGTCAAACACAAACTAGAGCCAGGGGAGCACAAAAGGAATAGGGTTCATGATTGCATGGACGAGATAAAAGACATTTTTGGAAGTCCTGTCTCAAGGACTTTCTAAAATAAGAAATTCTGTAGGACTGCAGCAATTCAGATAAAATGCTCTCAAAACAACACCTGCCCAGTAACAGCATCTCCTCCTCTAAAATGGCGCCAACTCTGACTTTGAGTATCCAAAACCAATGTCTGTTTCCAAGCAGCTTATATGAACTTCTCCTTTTGCCAAATAAAAATTTCCCTTTGGCCAGGCACAGTGGCTCACACCTGTAATCCCAGCACTTTGTGAGCCCGAGGCGGGCAGACAAGGTCGGGAGATCAAGACTATCCTGGCCAATATGGTGAAACCCCGTCTCTATTAAAAATATAAAAATTAGCTGGGCGTGGTGGCGTGCGCCTGTAATCCCAGCTACTTCGGAGGCTGACGCAGGAGAATGCTTGAACCAGGAAGTCGGAGGTTGCAGTGAGCTGAGATTGTGCCACTGCACTCCAGCCTGGTGACAGAGCAAGACTCCGTCTCAAAAAAAAAAAAAAAAGAAAAAAAGAAAAATGTTTCCCTTTATCCTCCCTTCTTTGATGCATATGTAGCTTGCCACAGCTGTGCATCTCATGTTATAATCCTCTTTTCTAATTCCCAAATAAATTCAACATATTTAGAGATTTTTTTTTCCCTGATTTTTTCTTTTTTTTGGCTTACAGGTTTTTAGTTGACAAGTTTCAGTAGAGAGTTCACCCTATCCCACTTTAATGTGTAATCATAAAATTATGTAAAGAAAAAACTTGAAACAAAGAAAAAATGAAATTCTGAAGATTCATGTTTTAAAGTTTAACACAGAACCAGTTGATGTAGATATTCATAGGAGCATTAAATCATAAGATAGTCTATGGACAACATGCTAAAAATCTTTTTATATTTCAGTAATTATGTTGCCAGAGAACCCTGGTATTAAAGCATCCTTACCAGAATTGAAATTCACTTATTTATATTTATAATACATTTTACATATTTGATTAACATTGATTTTGCACTTCTATTTCAAATAATAAAAATAAATAATGTCATGTTGCAGGATTCAATGTCTTTTTTTTTTTTTTTTTTGAGATGAAGTGTCTTGCTCTGTTGCCCAGGCTGGAGTGCAATGGCACGATCTCAGCTCACTGCCATCTCCGCCTCCCAAGTTCAAGCAATTCTCCCACCTCACCCTCCCAAGTAACTGGGACTACAGGTGTGCACCACCACCCCCAGCTAATTTTTTGTATTTTTGCAGAGACAGGGTTTCCCCATTTTGGCCAGGCTGGTCTTGAACTCCTCACCTCAAGTGATCTGCCCGTCTTGGCTTCCCAAAGTGCTGGGATTATAGGCATGAGCCACCACGCCCAGCCAGGATTCAATGTCTTTATTTGTTGTTTAAGTATTTAGTGGCAAGTTTGGGGAAGAGAAGCACATGTTAGAATCCTTGGTTTAAAATGTCTGAAAAGAAAGACCTATTATAGCCTTACTAAAGTCCCTTCTAACTGAAAAGATCCTTGGCTGTTTGCATCATCACAGAAAATAAGGAACTACATATACGGCGTTAACCTTGAGAAAATTCAGATTCAGTCCTGCTTCAGTATTGAACCAAACCAGGTTATTTGCACAAGTAAAATGTCTTAAAACCTTATAAATCTTTTATATCAGGGTAAGCACTCATTTGAAAAATTAAAATAAGGAAAATAATATTACCTAAGATGAATTAAGTATCATGATTAACATTAAAAATTTAGAATTTGCAAGGAAGTGAAATGAGTTTTCTAGTTAAAAGATAATTAAAGACAGATTTCTCCACATACACACAAAAATTTCCCTAAAGCTTTATAAAGATTTAACTAGCTAATAAGGTAGAGAAGCAATTTATGTGCCCATTAAAAATACTCAATCTCTGAATGTTAGTCCAAAATTAACTTGTCAGATCATTAAATCATTGGCTAGAAACGTGTTGAGTACCTACTATGTACTAGGCACTTAGATCATTGTGAGACAATAAAAAATACTGCATTAGAAAAGGACATTTTTCACATCTTAAATGCAATAAGCATTATTTGGCTGGCAATTAATTACATTTAACACATTAAACATATAGAGCAAAATTCTGAGCAATCAAAATAATTATACCCTTGAGCAATCGATTATTTAAATTTCTTTCACTATTCCCTTAAGCTGATTTCTACTCTGGGATTCTTTCATAGTTCTCAAATAAGAAAATAAAAAATTTCCTAAATAAGGCAATACAAAAGAATAGAAATGTAAGAGAAGAGATGTATTAGCTCTTGAATCCCTGTTTCCATTTGCTGTCAATAGTGCCTCTAATGTTCGATTTTCTCTTCAAAGAAAGATCTTGATTTAAAAGAAGAAAAAGTACAATCACCTTTAACAGCTAAAGTATACTGATTAGCATCTACTAAAGTTAGCAAAGACTGAAACTGAAAAAAAAATTGTAAAATCTTTATTCTAAGTTATATAACACCATTCACCATAGTAATGATTTTATACTTTGGTATATGGCTTTTTAAAATAAATATTGCCAACAGGTAAAAATTTTTCCTTTGCTGTCTTAAGGCAGTCCTAAGAGAATTTTTAGCAGTGTGTGTGTTCATAACTTGAATGTTAATTTAAAGCAACGTTACTTCTATCACCTAAATGATATACTTATAGAAGACTGGTTTAATTGGGAACAGAAAAACGCCACATTGCTTCTTCCCAAGAAAAAGGGATGTATTCCATTCTCCAGGTCTCTCTCCCACTCTCTATTTGTATATAATATACTGCATAGATAAATATACACACATGTATATATGTATTTTTTTGAGCTTAAAGAAGACTGGACATATGTATTTACATGTATATATCCAACAAATATTTAATTTTGAGATCTCTCTCCCTCTTCTGATTTATTATTCTCAGTATGATTCTCAAACTGTACAGTCGTTCACATTTCATTCATTCATCAAACACGTATCGAGTCCCTTCTGCATGCTTAGCTTTTTGTCAGATGGAAGGGAAGATACAAAAGAAAAACTGTTTCTGCCCTTCAGAATCTTTCCATCTCTTCTAGGAACAAGATAAAACACCACATATCATTAAGAAATTTATAAGACTAGTCCCAAAACCAATGGTACAAGTAACATGCATTTTACATTTATGTAGAATTTTAGAGCTTGGAAACACTTTCGTGATATTTAATCCTAAGAACAATCCTTTAAAGTGCACATTATTAGCTCCATTTCAGTGATGAGGAATCTGAGACAGAATTTTAAGTGACATGTCTCGTTCAAACATTACGAGTGGAAGAGTCAAGACTTAAGCCTGAGTTTTCTGATTCTAAGCCCAGTGCTCTTTTCAACACAGCACTGGAAACCAAAGATTGTGGTACACAACAGGGCAACAGCCAGTCTTCTGCTCGAGATCCAACTAAACTGGACCCATACTGAGCAATGTCCAGCCAAATGTCCAAATTAATTTTATCCTGCAAATATTTGTTCTTCAGTGTAATACACACAGCACAACTACCATTTCCTTCGTCTTAGTGCCTTTATCTCCTACATTCCAGAAATGGGGATGTCAATTTTTTTTTAAATCTGGCCTAGATGGAATCATATAAATCTTAAATCATAATATAAATCTTAAAGGTCTGGCTTCCACCAATCCTTACACATTTTGTTTTCCCCCAGCACTACAGAGCCTAACCTACCCTTACCCCTTTCGAGCATTCTTGCTCCAAACGACCACCTATTTTAAGATGTCAATGACCCTTTCCCAAATTCTACAAATTCACCCCAGTTTTGCCACCCGACTCCAGCGCCTGCCCGGACACGTTCCCCTCCCTCCCAATAGATTTGATACCGAGTTCAGGTTCTGCAGATCCCGTCGCGATGCTGTCACACAGCACTGACAGATAAGATTTGACCTTTCGACTCCGTCCTTGGGGACTTCCCGCTGGCCAAGAAGGGTAGTTCCAACCCCAGAAAACGGGCTTCCTGCTCAGGAACGCAGCTTCTAGCAGCGCACAGTCTGAGGCAACGTCTCCGGCAATTAGAACGATGCTGGGCGCCCGGGTGTGCATCACTCCGCCTCATACTCCTGCCAACTGCAGAGCACTCGGTCCGGCAGCCAGTCCATCCCACCCACAGCCAAGTCCCAGCCAGCCGGACCTTACGCAGGACCCCGATGACAGGTCGTTGACGGCTGCAGCAAAAGCCAAGGCCACCTGCCGCTGCTGCCCATCCCCGCCAACCTCGGACCTCCTAGACTGGACCGCAGAAAAGCGTTTCTATGGGAACCCCCCGAGAATCACGTGACGCAATCGGACGACCAATTGCTTCTTACCTCTGCCCGCGGTCCAGCTTTCGGCACTCCCTCTCGCCCCCGCCTCCTTCGCCCAGCCCCGCCCCTTGCCTGCGGAGAGCCCGCGCCTGCGCGCTGTGTCCTGCGCGCTCCCTCCCTCCCGCGCGCTCTCCGTGGAAGAGCGGGGGCAGCGTGGGAGGCGCCAGGGGAGCGCGAACCTGAGGAGGAAGAAACGGGGCTGGCGCGCAGGCCCAGAACCGTCCGAGCCGCGGCAGCCGGCGACGCCCCAGAGCGGAAGAGGGAAGTGAATCAGGCGCCGGGCAGTGGGCTGCTGGGCTGGGCTTGCTGAGGTAGAGGCAGCGCCAAGAAGAGGCCTTTGCCGCTGGTCGGGATTGGGATGTCGAAGAACACAGTGTCGTCGGCCCGGTTCCGGAAGGTGGACGTGGATGAATATGACGAGAACAAGTTCGTGGACGAAGAAGATGGGGGCGACGGCCAGGCCGGGCCCGACGAGGGCGAGGTGGACTCCTGCCTGCGGCAATATCCTTGTATTCGCCGCCCTCCCCACCCCAGCCCAGCCAAGCCCAGCCCGCCCTTCTCCTGAGACCCGGGAGCCTGCAGGATCCGCCGGGCGCCGGAGCGGAGCTGCCCTCTCAACCTGCGGCTTAACCTGTCTCTTTGGGGTCGCCCGTTCTGAGAGGGCAGGGGGAAGCCCCCGTTTCCTACCTAGTCAGCAGGAGACGCAAGGGTCCCACTCTTGGAAGCCTGCGCTCCCCCGCGCGCCTTCCACGCCTCCAGATTCCTCAGGTTGCACCCGAGTGCCTGCCTGCCTCGGGAACTGGTCCCGCCGGCCGCGCCCTCGCGGCGCCAGGGAAGGCGGCCTGGGCTGGTGGGGAAGGCTGGTGCCGAGCGCCTTAGTTTTTCTTCCTAGAACTCTGTTTCCTGGGGTCACATTAGCTCCAGAAATTTCTGATTGTGGGGAACCTGCATCTTTCCTTAGTGGTTTTGTTTTTTGTTGTGTTTTTGTTATTGGTAGCATTAAGGTAGTTTATTCCTTACGGGGGTGCGGGGGGAGATGGGACAGTTTGAAAATTGAGGGCCCCTGTGCTTTCAGCCCATTGGCCTTTTAAAAAAAAAAAAAAAAGAGGAAGAAGAAGAAGGGGATTTGGCAAAATATGCCTTGCACAGAATTTGTTAACCGGGGGAGGGGAATGAATACAAAAAATACAAAACTCCTAGAAGGAAGCTTGGAGCCTTTTACCTGCTAAGAAAAGGACAATAGAAAAAACGACGGGGAATGCGTGTGGAGAATCCTTGGAAATATTTAAAATAAACCCCAATGAATAAGATAGAAGATGAGTCATTTGTATAAAGCAGAATCATTTTTGTAATCCTAAAATTGTTTCCATTTTAGTTAAAATATGGCTGTCAGTTCCCAGTTTCTGTTTTGCATATTTGAATATTCATAACTTTGGTTTCGCATTTGCATTACATCTTTTTTAGAAAAATGTAAATGTTGCAAGAAACCGAAGCTGTAGTTTTAGAAAATCTCAGACACTGGATTTGTATGCATTTCTAATTATCCTTGGGTGTATTCATAAGACTCTCAACAATGTCCTGTTATATTGGGGAAATATGAAAGTGAAAATATTTAATGGCAACAATATCCTTTTTTAAAGGCACCTAAATAGAGCATTAGACATTTATCAATATATAAATAGTCCTTTGCCAGAACTTTCAGTTAATTAGCTGTTGCTCTCTTGCATTATTTAAATACTTAAGTGCCTGGAGTCATAAAAAATGAGCTAATCTACATAAGGCATGCTTCTCTAGAAATCCCTGCAGCCTTGAAAATAACAGCTTGTCAAACAGAGATTTTGTGTGTGTAAGAACTTTTTCTTCAGAAGATAAATGGTGAACATGCTTCTTAAAAACATTATTTGTGATGGATAGATGGTGTTTTATGAAACCCCAGTGTATTTTAGGTAATTTGTGGTGACTCTTAAATGGTACTGCTGTATCCATATCAGTGGATCTGCTTTTTGATCAGTTCATCTTAAAATATGAAGATACTGTCTCTTCTTACCCTTACATACAGCCAGGAAAGACAGCCCTAGTGGTGGGGTAATAGAGATGGAGGAACAAGTGAACTCTGGTTTTCCTTTTAGGGGAATGTCTGTACGTTCTGACAGTCTGATTGGCCTTCTGTTTCTCATGCTTGGTAACTCACTAGTGCTTTCAAAGAGAGCCTGAATTTAATAGGTATGGTCTAACACAGTTTGAATAACCTTTGTGAAATATGAGAGAAAATATATAAAGCAAAAAATTAAGCTGCCACCTAAGGGACATATGAATTATTACATCTTCTGTGATGCCTCTTTTCATCAATATTGAGAGACTGCTAATGTGTATCATTCAGATTGCTAATCTGCCAGCATGTTCTACCAGCATTTCAGATAATATAGAATATAGTTCTAGTAAAAGTTTGGTCTTTATTTTTTCAATTAGAATCACAGGAAAAGACATTTTGGTTGATAATAGGTTATTTCATTTGGGGGACTAATAATTCTGATATATATTTTAGGATTTCTTTAACACCACTCTAGGTAATGTTTGCATATGTATCTCACTGGGAAATGAAAGACTATCAAGGTGTTCATTTGATAGTTAGAATCAAGGGTGAAACAGTCCTTGCTTTATTAAAAAGTCTAATGTTCTATTTTGCTGTTGATATTTTGCCTTTGATTAACATCCTGGAAACCAGCACATTGAATTTCCAGTATTGAACATGGTGACCAGAGTTTCTTTTTATATGTAAATCAAGTCGTAAGAACCAGTGGTTATAATGCTTTCCTGGGGGCCATCCTTTGCTGCTACACCCTTAACTTCCATCACAGGAAACATGACAGCTGCCCTACAGGCAGCTCTGAAGAACCCCCCTATCAACACCAAGAGTCAGGCAGTGAAGGTGAGTTGCAGACTACAACACAGTGATCTCTGCTGATACCTTATTTTTAGTAAAGTCCTCTGCAGTTGCAAAAAAAAAAATCAATATTTTAACTGTTTGCTATCTTTGACATAGAAGAGTTTATAATGTAGTTTGATAAGTAAAAATTTCACGTGAAAAAAATAGCCCTGTAATGTAGTTATGATAACGCTGCATGGTAAGACACAGTAAGTTCAAACGATAGTGAAATCATTTGTGTGTGTTTTTAGAGGAGACCACTCAGGCTGAATTTAAGCAAAGGTTTGAAAAATAAGTTAAACCTTTACAAAAATAAACAGATTGTAATTGCTTTTTAAAGATTTTTTAAAACCATACAAATACTAAATATTTATTATAGAAAGCTTAGATATATGGGAAGGTTAAAAAGATAGCCATTTATGGTCCCAGCACCCATAGATAGCAGTTACTACTTTGGGGCCTTGCTATATAGTTACCGAGTTCCCATTTGTTTTTTAAGAATGAAATTTTATAACGTGCTTTTTCGGCTGTATGTAATGTACATGAGCTTTCCTTCGCAATAAGTTTATAGCATTTTTAACAGTTGTATATGGATAAGCTGCAGTGTATACATAACTAATGTTTTGTTATATATTTAGACTGACTTTTTTTTCCTATTGTAAACCACTGAAATCAATATTTTTTGGTAAATTTTTAATTGTTCTCTTTGAGTAAATTGCTAGCAGTGAATTACTGGATCAAAGAATGCACTTTTTTTTAAGGCTTTTGGTACATGTAGTATTGCCAAATTGCCCTTCAGAACAGTTGTGCAACTTACATTCTCTGCAGTCTTTTACTAATTCTTAACCTATTTACGTATTTATTTAAAATGATGCCCATAGCATCAACCCCGTTGTCCATAGCTATTCATACATCCTAGCAGCTTCAAGGATCTCAGTTCAATAGTAGTAAGTAATAACTTAGGTAAATGCATAATAATTATCTAGGTAACATAATTTTTTATTGGGGAAAAATTTCTTTGGTTTTTGCAAGTTGTGAAGAATGTCGTTGAAGTTTCATTTTTACCCTGGATGCAAAGATATTTTTCTAAATCTGGTAATTGCAGTCTTTAAGCCAAAGATAACAATAGGTGGTAGAAACATTCTGTGAAATCCTGACCAGTAGGAATGCTGGAGGTATCACTTTGTGTTGAATGGAAGGAGAAACGAATTGTTGAAAAGGTCAGTTAAGGGTTTCCTTGGCTTGGCTGGATGGGTAAGAAAATAACTGCTTTTGAAGCAGGCTTTTGCCAAAGAAAAAAGATCATTATTAATGAACATCACTATATTTCATATCCACAGTCAGTTCATATAAATTACAGTCAATTTTCTTTCAAGACTGCTTGGTTTCTTAAAATTTTTAAATAAAAGAAAGTTTTTAAGAAAAAATTACTTCTGAAGGATAATTCAAGGTGGAAAGGTGGAACTGCAAATCTGCTTCTTGGTTTTGTTGGGTTTTTTTTTTTTTGAGACGGAGTCTCACTCTGTCGCCCAGGTTGGAGTGCAATGGTGCAATCTCAACTCACTGCACCCTCCACCTCCTGGGTTTAAGCGATCCTCCTGCCTCCGCCTCCTGAGTAGCTGGGATCACAGGCACACACCACCATGCCCGCATGATTTCTGTATTTTTAGTAGAGACAGGGTTTTACCATTTTGCCTAGGCTGGTCTCGAACTCCTGACCTCAGGTGATCTGCCCATCTCGGCCTCCCAAAATGCTGGGATTACATTACAGCTGTGAGCCACCACACCTGCCCGTTTTGTTGGGATATTTTTTTAAGATCAAGACGTAAATTTAAATGTTGTTTTAATAAATTGTTAAATTATCACATTGATCTGTTAGCAAATCCTCTTGGCTCTGCCTTCGATTATGTCAATAGTCTGTCTAGTTTCTTGCCACCTCCACTGCTACTATGCTTACCACATACAGCCTGTATTATTGCAATTGCCTCCTAATTGCTCTCCCTGCTTCTACCTTATCCCCTACTCTCACAGCTTATTCTCTGTAACATAGATGCCAAAGCGATCCTGTTAAAATGTGAGTCAGATTATGGCACTGCTCTTAAAACCTTCCAATGTCTTCTCTTTTCTCTCAGTAAAAGCCAAACTCCTTACAATGCCTGTAGGCCTTACACGATCTGTCCTCCCATAACCTCTGACTTACTCACGTGCTTTTCTCCCACCAATCCACTCCAACCACATTGGGTTTTTTTCTATTCCTGGAACACACTGAACACACACTAATAGCACTGTTCTTTGCTCTGTCTGAAACACTTTCCTCAGTTATCCCAAGCCTTCCTCTTTCACGTCCTTCAGGTCTTTACTCAAATGTCACCTTCTTAGTGTGGACTTTCTGCAATTCTAAACCCTCCTCATACAGATATGTCTAAATGTTCTGTTATTTATTTACCCACCAGGACCGGGCAGGCAGCATTGTCTTGAAGGTGCTCATCTCTTTTAAAGCTAATGATATAGAAAAGGCAGTTCAATCTCTGGACAAGAATGGTGTGGATCTCCTAATGAAGTATATTTATAAAGGATTTGAGAGCCCCTCTGACAATAGCAGTGCTATGTTACTGCAATGGCATGAAAAGGTAAGTTATGAATTATAAATCTATATGACTGGTTCTTTTACAATAGGGAATGACAATGACAAGCTCTCTCACCTAAATAACCATTTTGATTGGTTGTACATTTTTGTTATTACAAATAAAATGCATGAAAATGATAGTTCATATTTATGTTTACTAGCCTTGGTCTTAAGAGATTCTGATTCCAACACTTGTGTTTATTCAGCAATGATTATTAGTAATTAAACATAATCTTGAACTCTGAATTAAATCAAAACTTTGTAAAAGAAAATAAGCAATACAAATCAAGAATTCTTTCACAGTGACCAAAAGGTGAAAACAACACAAGGATCATCAACAGATGAACAGCTAGATTGTGGTACATACATACAATGGAATGTGATTCAACCATAAAAAGGAAGGACATTCTGACACATGCTATAACATGGGTAAACCTTGAAAACATACCAAGTGAAATGAACCAAACACAAAAGAACTAATATTTTATAATTTTACTTATGTGAAATAATCTAGGATAGGCAAACACAAAGGGACAGAAAGTCCTTAGAGGTTACCAGGAAGTAGGGAAAGCAAGGAATAGGGAGTTAGTGCTTAATGGGTACAGAGTTCTTGCTTGGAGTGGTAAAAAAGTTTTGGAAACAGTGGTAATGGCTACAGTATATTGTGAATATAATTAATGCCAATGGATTTTACACTTAAAGATGGTTAAAATGGCAAATTTTGTGTTAGGTATTTTATAACTTTTTTTTAAAGAATTAGGGGTTTGGAGGATCAAGAATTCTTAAATCATGTTTTTCTGTTTTCATGTGTATATTTTGCAATGTAAGTAGATGCTGGTACATCATCTGTCAAAAGAGTACAAGGGATTTTGAGCTTTGGGTAAAAAACTGGATAACATGTAAATAGAACCAGTCATAAAAATATTGAGTGTTTGAAGTGTATCTGAGTGAAAATACACACGTAAGAAAAAAGTACATAGTAAAACTTGTGGTTTAGCCTTGGTCAAGTCACTTTATGCCTCATACACTATCAAAAAGAACTAACATTTATGGATTAGGGTAACCATTCCTCACAACTTTCCCAGGATAGCCCCAGTTTATGCCTGTTGTCCCATCATAGCTATAAATAGTTCCCCCTTTTACTCTAAAATGTACCAATTTGGATAGTAATTTATATGGCACCCTATTCATGGAACACTTTCTGTTGCCAGGCACCATACTATTAATATTTTATTTAACCTTTACAACAACCCTGTGAAGTATATAAATATCTTTATCATCCTCAATTTACAGATGAAGAGCCAGCTTTAAAACCCAAGCAGCACAGTTCTAGTATAGCCTCAAGATTGCAGTGAACATTGATTGAGTACTTACTGTATTCCACATATTCTTCAAAAGACTTTATAAATATTAACTCATTTAATCCTCATAAAAATGGAGGGAAATGCTTGCTATTATTCCTCTTTTGTAGCTGAGGAAACTGAGGCATGTGTGAAGTCTTCATTTCTTCCAAATGTCAGTCACCAGTTTTTACCAGTCTTCGAAGTATTTCTGAAATCTCTGTGTTCAAGTGTATCTAATGCAGCTGTTCACAGCATCTCTCCCAGTCTGTTGCCATAGCTTCCTGACTGGTTTCCCAATTAACAGTTTTGCCTCCCTCAAATCTGTTCTCTACCCAGCCATCAGAATGATATCTTTAAAATCAAAATTGCCCTTTTCAGTCACCTGCAGGATAAAGTCAAAGTTCCCAAGTCTAGCTTCATCTTCCATGTCATTCTTCCCCTCAGGCTACAGCAATGCCAGCCTTTTTCCTGAATGCACGGTATCGTTTCACACCTCCATACATTTGCTCATGATTTTCTGGTGTTAGCCTGTCACCTACTCATTCTTTTAATGTGTCATTTCCTCCATGAAGCCTTAGCTGAAACATTCCTCTATACTGTTAATCTGGGTATAAGCCTCTCCCTGGTGCTTTAATAGCACCTGAAGCACAACTCTTCATTTCATACGTTAGATAAAAATTACCCGTTTATATGTCTGTCTCCTCGTGCTAGACCAGAAAATGCTGTATTTGTTCACTTTTGTATCCCCAGCATCTAGCACAGTACTCAGTATACAAAGGTATTCCATAAATATTTTTTGAACAGAAAGAAACCAGAGCTCAGATTCCTAATACTTGATCATTACTCTCTATTTTTCAAATTAGAGTCAGAGTTAAAGTTTCTAAGTTCTTAGCTATTAAACAATACCTTCTTTCTTTGGGAGAAAAAAATCTGACAAAGGCTGACTAATCGAAGTGGAAGTTGGGATGGTTGATCCCAGTTTGAATTTTCTCCTGACTGTGTGGTGAGAATGAGAAATGCAGAATGTCCACCTTTTTTGAGCAGGAACACTATGCTGCAGATTTTTTAGAACATTATTTAGAATTAATATACTCGAATGTAAACTAGTATCTCACTAGAATGTAAGCTCATGAGGGCAGGGACTTTCAAGGTTTTGTTTATTACTGTAACCCCAGCGTCAAGAACAGTACCTGGTGCGTAATTGGTGTTCAAGAATTTATTATTTGTTAACTAATAAATTCAGGGTCTATAGCCGTGCCCATTCCTTCTTTAAGAAGAATGTTTTACTAAATATGAGAATTGACCTTTTATGATTCTGTCAACATTTACATCTTGGTTTGTTTTTAGGCACTTGCTGCTGGAGGAGTAGGGTCCATTGTTCGTGTCTTGACTGCAAGAAAAACCGTGTAGTCTGGCAGGAAGTGGATATCTGCCTCGGGAATGGGAATTGCTGGTACAAAGACCAAAACAACCAAATGCCGCTGCTGCCCTGTGGGTAGCATCTGTTTCTCTCAGCTTTGCCTTCTTGCTTTTTCATATCTGTAAAGAAAAAAATTACATATCAGTTGTCCTTTAATGAAAATTGGGATAATATAGAAGAAATTTTGTTAAAATAGAAGTGTTTCATCCTTTCAAAACCATTTCAGTGATGTTTATACCAATCTGTATATAGTATAATTTACATTCAAGTTTAATTGTGCAACTTTTAACCCCTATTGGCTGGTTTTTTGTTTTGTTTTGTATTATTTTTAACTAATACTGAGAGATTTGGTCAGAATTTGAGGCCAGTTTCCTAGCTCGTTGCTAGTCAGGAAATGATATTTATAAAAAATATGAGAGACTGGCAGCTATTAACATTGCAAAACTGGACCATATTTCCCTTATTTAAGCAAAATATGTTTTTGGAATAAGTGGTGGGTAAATACCACTACCAAGTTCTAGCTTTGTTTTTGCTTGCCTCCTGATTATCTGTACTGTGGGTTTAAGTATGCTACTTTCTCTCAGCATCCAATAATCATGGCCTCTCAATTTATTTGTGGTCACCCAGGGTTCAGAGCAGGAAGTCTTGCTCTATACAAATGTATCCATAAAATATCAGAGCTTGTTGGGCATGAACATCAAACCTTTGTTCCAATAACATGGCTCTGTTTGGAAAAAACTGCGAATCAGAAAGAATGATTTGCAGAAAGAAAGAAAAACTATGGTGTAATTTAAACTCTGGGCAGCCTCTGAATGAAATGCTACAATAGCTGCCTTAGACGTTATGAGGTATACAACTAGTATTTAAGATACCATTTAATATGCCCCATAAATGTCTTCAGTGTTCTTCAGGGTAATTGGGATCTCAAAAGATTTGGTTCAGATCCAAACAAATACACATTCTGTGTTTTAGCTCAGTGTTTTTTAAAAAAAAGAAACTGCCACACAGCAAAAAATTGTTTACTTTGTTGGACAAACCGAATCAGTTCTCAAAAAATGACCGGTGCTTATAAAAAGTTATAAATATCGAGTAGCTCTAAAACAAACCACCTGACCAAGAGGGAAGTCAGCTTGTGATTAGTATTTACATTGGATGCCAGTTTTGTAATCACTGACTTATGTGCAAACTGGTGCAGAAATTCTATAAACTCTGCTGTTTTTGATACCTGCTTTTTGTTTCGTTTTGTTTTGTTTTGTAAAAATGATAAAACTTCAGAAAATAAAATGTCAGTGTTGAATAATTTTTCTCTGACTTTAACAATTACAAATGTATGGTTAATTAAGAAGAAAGGTTTTCTGCTTCTACCACCGAGTATTGTACTCTTTTTTTTTTTTTTTTTTTTTTGAGACAGAGCCTCGCTCTGTCGTGCAGGCTGGAGTGCAGTGGCGCAATCTCGGCTCACTGCAAGCTCCGCCTCCTGGGTTCATGCCATTCTCCTGCCTCAGCCTCTCCAAGTAGCTGGGACTACGGGCGCCCGCCACCACAACAAGAACAATTTGGTAGGGTTTTTATAAGACTACTTTATATAGATATAAGATGATAGAGAAGAGAGTCATGAATGATGTCAGAGCACTTACGCCTTTGGAGTGATTCCATAGCCCTCTGGATGGCAGCTGAATACCTGTATGTGGTATCACTGCCCAAAGACCTAGACTAGAAAGTGCAAAGTAGCCTAGCAGCTGCAGTCATTCATTCCCAGCCTCCAAAATTCTCTTTCTTACACCTCAAATCTATTTCTTGTACTTACCTACTGACAGCAACTTCTGTTTGCTTTCGATCTTCACCTGACTAGATTCCCACTTTAAAACACTTCCAGGCAATTCAGGGTCCCATGGGTGAAGATAAGCTAAGCAATAGGTATTATTTTTAAATATTACTTAGAGATGGGGACTTGCTATGCTGCCCAGGCTGGAGTGCAGTGGCTGTTCACAGGTGTGATCATAGTGCACTGAAGCCTCAAACTCCTGGCTTCAAGCAATCCTGCCTCTGCCTCCCGAATAGCTGGAACTACAGGCACATGCCACTGTGCCTTAGTCAATAGGTATTAGAGGTAGTCAAGTAGGTATAGCATAACCAATTACAAACTTTAAAATCAAATGATACTGAATACTTTTTCATAAAATCCCTCTTAACATCACTTTCGTAACTGAAGCGTTTGGAAAAATTCTGGAGTTCATATTCTGTGTTCACACAAATGGGTGGGTGTATTTAGAATCTGCCAGTCTATCAGCTTTACTGAGGGGAGATAATAAAAATATTTAACAAGTAGTATAATATAGAGACCAAGTCAAAATGGATACCAGCTGGAAACAACTGGTTCAACTGTTGCCTCCTGACTAAATGTCAGCCCAGGGTATAGTAACCATGACACAATACTGTCCTTGGTGAAAAGAGTTGGCAATAGGATTAATTGTGGAAAAATATATATAAATGCCATAGGACACTTTTAGCACAAAAGTAGTTGTTTACCTCCCATTCTCCTTTAATCTCAGTGGTTTTATTATTTGGTTTCTTTTTTGCCATTTTACAAAAGGGAACCCTTTCTTGGTCATTGGGTAACAGCACCATTTAGGTAACAGTCATACTTGACGACAAGTATGATGATATTTTAAGGACATGAACATGGGTGGAATCAATATGTAGACGGTACAAATTAACCAAATTCTTTTTAAAGCATTTCTTATGGATCCCAGGATCACTAAGACATAACAGAAGAATAAGGTCTGAATCTTGTTTGCCAGTTTGCTGTCAGCCTAATTGGGAAGTAAGGTTAAGCACTTGAAAATTATGTCATACAAAAAAAAAAAAAGAGAAAACATCATACAATTTAGCATTTGACTGTAAATGCAGTTATTCAGTGTTGGGAGAACAACAAAATCAGGGTGGATCAGAGTATTTAAAGTGAGACATTAATTTGAACTAATTCTTTGGAGGGGCAGAAATAAGTGAAATGAACAGAGTAGAAAGAGAAAGTTAAAAGTGGGTTTAATAGTCACCGTTCTTGCAGTTTTAATGTTTGGTTTTTTTTGTTGATTCTTTGTGTGTTTTTTTTTTTTTGAGACAGAGTCTTGCTCTGTCGCCCAGGCTGGAGTGCAGTGAATCACTGCAAGCTCTGCCTCCTGGGTTCACGCCATTGTCCTGCCTCAGCCTCCCAAGTAGCTGGGACTACATGCGCCCGCCACCACGCCCGGCTAATTTTTTGTATTTTTAGTAGAGACAGGGTTTCACTGTGTTAGCCAGGATGGTCTCGATCTCCTGACCTCGTGATCCGCCTGCCTCGGCCTCCCAAAGTGCTGGGATTACATGTGTGAACCACCGTGCCCGGCCGCAGTTTTAATGTTTTTAACGTAGAATTCTAGATGGTGTGAATTATTAACAGGATCAGAAACTATCTCCATGATAGATTAAAGAAAGTCAAATTATAGGAAATCATAATTTTTTATTAGCTGAAATAGACATTGATGATCACTTAGTTTCACCTCATGTATATAAAGGTAAAAACAGAAAATTAATTTTTTTTTTTTTTGAGATGGAGTCTGCTCTGTTGCTCAGGCTGGAGTGCAATGGCACAATCTCGGCTCACTGCAACCTCCACCTCCCAGGCTCAAGCGATTCTCCGGCCTCAGCCTCCTGAGTAGCTCGGATTACAGGCACGCGTCACCATGACCAGCTAATTTTTGTATTTTTAGTAGAGATGGGGTTTCACCATGTTGCCCAGGCTGGTCTTGAACTCCTGACCTCAGGTGATCCACCATCCTTCTCAGCTTCCCAAAGTGCTGGGATTACAGGCGTGAGCCACCACGCCCAGCCAGATTGATTAATTTTTAGATACACGATTTTTCCTTTAGATTTACAAATAACATCACCTTACAGACAAAATATTTTAAAAGCACCAAAATAATTGAAAAACACACCCAATTAAGAAACAGACCAACGGCCTCTGTAGAACCAAGTGCCCTAAAACAAGGCTTCTTCTGTCCATATTCCTGCCGTGGGACCTCTGCCCCACTCCCTCTCCCCCTCATCCCAATGTCACTAATACAGTATGTGAAAACCCCAGTGTGAAAACGTTCTGTGCAGGTGCCTCTTGTACGATTCCAGATATGGAGGAGGCCCGGGAAGCCCACAGAGGTACAGCATGTCATCTGCCTCAAGGTGGTGCTACTTCACCACATTGATGATCCAATCACAAGCAACATGGGACACAGCATTCACTTTAACATTTCTGTTTTCCTTTATCATTTCTATTACTTGAGTGTGTAAGAGTAATAAACATAAATTATCTATGTTTACATCTCTTATTTCTCTCTGAAACAGTTCCCTAGAATCCACAGCACATGAAACACAAATTGAGTAGTGTATGACCCACCTGAATTCCAAAGCATTCTTAAACTCCCATATTTTCCAGCCTAGCAGTTAGCTCCTGCTCTGCAAGGTACACCCCCTTGACCTTTCTGCTAGACTATGTGGGCCTCCTGAAGTCATAGTAGCTGTCTCTCACTGATCCCCACATTCGCTTGGCATAGTTGGTGTTCAACAAATATCTCTTGGTTGTGTAACATTGAATGAGCTAAGTCACCTAAGAAATCCTTAACTTATACACAGGTTCTTAGGGTACCTGAATAGGGCAACACATCAGAAGTACAAACTGAGAACTATACAAAGAGTAAAATAAATCTTGGGTTCAAATACCCTAGAGCCAATCAAGTTTAGTCACAAAGAATTTCAATTCACTTCAATGTGGACAGTTAAGAAGGGAATTTATCAGGCTTAGGTGGAAATCAGAGCCACCATGAGTACCACATGCAGCCCCTAGAGTGTTTAGCTTTGCCAGAAGTCACCAGAGAAAGTGGCTGAGGGACAGCATTCCAGCTCACATCTGGCTAACAGGGGCACCATGGGAGTTTATATGAAGTGCTCCTTATTCTGTGGCATCACCTTCTGAGAGCAGAGATGTGACCCAATACCCCTTGTTTTCCTTAAAGATAACCATTAAATTATATCCATGAATTTATATCACCTTCCTTGACTTTATACGTAGATTTTTCTAATCCTGTCAACCCTTAGGGTAATGAATAACTTAAATAGCCAGTGCCTCTGAATAACATCATACTTCCTTTTGTTTCTCCAAAAATTTAATCAAGATGCCAGGGCAACTAAGATTTTCTTCAATTTCCTAAGTTAAAAGTCAGTGTATTCGTTAGCCAATGGTTCTATATTTTGTTCATTTTAGTTTTTATTCATTTGTTTTCATGTAATTTGTTCATGTTGTTCAACATTTAAAAAGTAAGAAATACGTACTGTGATAATTTTCCATTCCACCCTAGTTCCTCTTCTGACAACCAACTATTGTCACTTAATTCTTAGGCATCCTTCCAGATATGGTGTATGCATTTACAGGCAAATACCTATATAAGATTTTACCCCTTTGTGTACATAAATACTAACACACTATATATAGTGTTCTGTGCCTTGCTTTTTTCATTAACAGTATATTTTGGTGGTAATTTCCTATCAATACGTAAAGAACTTCCTTAATCCCTTCAGAGGCGTTTGAACCAAAGCAACTCTGTCTTGAATAGAAGCTGGGTAAAATAAGGCTGAAACCTACTGGGCTGCATTCCCAGACGGTTAAGGCATTCTAAGTCACAGGATGAGATAGGAGGTCAACACAAGATACCGGTCATAAAGACCTTGCTGATTAAACAGTTTGCAGTAAAGAAGCTGGCCAAAACCCACCAAATCCAAGATGGCAATGAAAGTGACCTCTGCCTCTGGTCATCCTCACCACTACACTCCCACCGGCACCATGACAGTTTACAAATGCCATGGCAACATCACGAAGTTATCCTATATGGTCTAAAAAGGAGAGGCATGAATAATCCACCCCTTGTTTAGCATATCATCAAGAAATAACCATTAAAATGGGCAACCAGCAGCCCTCGGGGCTGCTCTGCCTATGGAGTAGCCATTCTTTATTCCTTTACTTTCTTAATAAACTTGCTTTAACTTTACAGACTCGCCCTGAATTCTTTGTTGTGTGAGATCCAAGAACGCTCTCTTGGGGTCTGGATCAGGACCACTTTCCGATAACAATTTTATTTTTATGACTGCATAATAATTCTATTATATAAATAAATGTACCATAATTTACTTAACCATTTCCCTATTGATTTAGGTGGTTTCTGATCTTTTGCAGTTACAAACAGTGCTACAGTGAATAGCATTATACACAAGCCATTTTACATATGTTCAAGCCTATTTGTAGATCAGTTCCTAAAAGTGAAAGTTAAGGTCAGTTGGAGGGCATTTAAGGGAGATATTGCTAAATTGCCTTTCTTAAAGGTTTTATCAATTATACTTTCTCTAGCAATGTGAGAAGAATGCATGTTTTCCCGCCCCTTTACTTATTCTATGTGTTTGTCATAAAACATTTTTTAATCGTTTCAAATCTGATGTTTTAAAAATGGTATCATATATTTGCATTTCTCTTAATGTAAATGAGATTGCACATCTTTTCACATGTCTAATAGCCGGTTGTATTTTCTCTTCTATATTTTTGTATTTCTATATTGTCTTTGCCCTTTTGATGGTCTTTTTCTTACTGATTTGTAGGAGCTCTTTTCAACAGGAATGTCAAATATTTCCTGCATTTTGAGTTTCACTTTATAATAGCTTTTACTATAAATAAAATGGTTATTTTTATTTTTATCTAATTGAGTTTATTAATCTTTTCTTATGGCATTTAGAGTTCAAGTCATACTTAGAAAGATTTTCCCGGCTCCAAAATTTAAAAATAGAAATTTCATGAGATGTTCTTGGATGTTTTTATGATTTTAAATTTTAGTTTTTTTATTTTAAAATATTCATATTTTTCTTTTCAACAATTGCTGCTCCAAATGTAAACTAGAAGAGATTAGTTGGTCCCCATATGGAAGTTTTATCCTAATATATTGACTTGGTTGGTTTTCTCAGGATTGAGGGTGTTTTCTTAAGACAAACTACCCAAAGTATTTCGCATGTGAAAGCACAGTTTCACTGTCATTCAGTCAAGTATTTACATGCTAAGGCTGCTTAAAATATTTAAAATACAATCCTTATCCTGCGGGGTCTAGATTCTAGGTAAGAGACACAAGCAATGACTAAAATTCAATAGTAAACAAGCTATAATAAAAGAGAGAGTAAATTCATGTACAATAACAGATGGGGAGCAATTACTTCTCCAAGAGAGAATGTCAAGGAAAAGGTGTGAAAATAGGAGCATTCAATGGGCCTTGAAGGCTATCTAAGAGTTTGCCAAATAGAAAACAGGAAGGGAATACCAAGCTGAGGAAACAACACTATTTCAGAATTCGCACAATTAGTGAACATTCCAGAATCCTGTTCATTATTAGTATTAAATCAAGTTAATTAACTGATACCATGTTACCACTAAGTTTGAAGACTGGTTCCAAATTTTCTGGGTCCTCAGCTCAAAAGCAAAAGATTTCCTTAACTTTGATATAATACCCAGTGTTTATTCTAAAAAGAGGGAAACCATCTGCTGCTGAGATACAGCTACTTATGAGTTTCATGTTATAGCTGTTGTCAGGCCAGGAAGTACATAGACAAAGTATATGCTGATTGATAGTGACTCTCTGGGGTGCTGTATTGAGTAGGACATGTTGGAGTTCAGCAAGAAGGTGTACCATGAGAACCGGGCTTCTGGGAGCTGTAATAATATTGTTTAATACTGCCTAAAGCTCTGCTTAACTTTTATATGCAGCCACTGAAAACTCATGCTTACATTTCTCCGCAGGTCTGCTCCATTCTTGCTTTTATCACCAATAATCAGTCTCCTCTGCTTTACCAGTAACACGACAAAACACCCCACCAGAAGCCCCCTAAGTTTTCCATCATGATGTTCAGACACCCAGACCAAAACTGACTTTTCTTTCTCAGTTCCACTTCCAAAGTCCCAGGGAAGGATTCTGATTGGTCCAGCTTGAGTCTAGACTCAACCTCTGGATCAGTCAACGGAGACATAGGCTGGATCACATTTTACTAATATAGCGACTTTCACTGTAACTCTGTAGATGGAGTGTAAAGACAAAAAGTTCTCAGAAATGAGATTCTTATTACATAAAATAATAAACGTGTGTTTCATATATAGGTTCTGCTAGGTTAGAGTCCATGGATTATTTATCTTTGGTCACTTTATGAAACCTTGTGCATAATTGGGTCCCTTACATTTATTGAAGTGTTAGGCACCTTTCGGCGAATAAATGAATATAGGTATTATTGCCCCATTTTAATGAGGTTAACTTGGAGAAGTATATTGCCTAGAAAAAATACATGTTACAGTGATCACCTAGAATTTAGGTGTCTGGTTATTAAAAGATTTTTTTCACTTCCAGAAGGACTGCAGATAGAGTCTTATAAGAAGTGTGGGCAATGTGGTATAAAAAAACAAGTTTTTACTTTGGAAAAACAGATCCAGCAAGCTATGTGGCCTCTGTCCAGTAACTTAACCTTTCTGAGCCTGTTTCTTCATCTGTGACATAAATATAATATCATCTACAACATGAAATTGTTATGAGGCAGAAATCAATAAGGCTTGCCATATGTCTGGCTGATCTAGTAGGCTTTCAAGTAAGTTATATTTCCTTTATGTACTAATTGATGGATTGATCTGGGTTTTACCTGGATTCATTTCTCAAATTTTCATCTATCTTATGTGTCTGCATGTTATTCTATTTGAACCTACCATTTTTTAAATTTTGTTTTAATTTTTTAGAGGGAAGACTCTGGGAGGCCCCAAACTATGTCTATAGAAATTACTCTTTTTAAAGAATATCAAGCAAAAGGCTAACTATGCCTGGGAATTGTAAACATGCTATTTGATGATAACAATATCTGGATTACTGTTAACTGCATAACTGGTCTCCTGACTGGTGATCTTCAACCAATTCTCTACACAGCAAGACATTTTTAATCAAAAAATTTAAAATCAAAATTATATTTTTCTACTTCTTAAAAGGCTTTAAAAGCTTCCCATTGCTTTTAGTATCAAATCCAAACTCTTCAATATGTGAAGAGTTTGGATTGTGTGGCCTCACCTCTGTCTTCAGCCTCACTGCCCATCCTTCATCTCTGAGTCCTAGTCACAGTGGCTTTCCCTCTGCCACTCTGCTCCTTCTAGCACAGGGCCTTTGCACATGCTACTTCCTCTGCCTGGTATGCTCGTCTCCTATCCTTCCCATTCACCAAACTCCTCATTCAGTTTACTTTCTCAGAGAAACTGTTCCTAACCCCATCTATCTAAATTAGATCCTCCTCAACCAGGCACAGTGGCTCATGCCTATAATCCCAGCACTTTGGGAGGCTGAGGCGGGAGGATCACTTGAGCGCATGAGTTCAAGACCAGCCTGGGCAACACAGGGCGACCTCATCTCAAAAAAAAAAAAAAAAATTAGCTAGATGTGGCAGTGCACACCTGTGCTCCCAGCTACTTGGGAGGCTGAGGCAGAAGGATCACCTGAGCCCTGGAGATCGAGGCTGCAGTGAGCCATGGTCATGCCACTGCACTCCAGCCTTGGTGACAAAGTAAGACTCTGTCTCAAAAAATGTATATAATAAAGAAATAAATAAAGCTCCCCTTCACAGCCATGAGTAGATATTGCCCTTTTCCCATGTAGTGCTTGGCATTATTGTAATTTATGTTTATTATTTGTATTTTACAAATATGATTATTTGATTATCTGTGTTACCACTACATGGCCCACTCCATGCAGACAGGCAGTGTGTCTGTTTCTGCTCATCTCAGATCTCCCACGTCTAGCACCCAGTACAAATTACTTGTCTGTTACGAGGCAAGGTAACTATGTCTAGTTGCCCAATAGATAGCATGTATGCAGAAAATATTGGTTGAATACCTAAATGCTGAACAATAAAACGGACCAAGAATGTATTTGCTACCAAGAATGTATTTGCTACTGATTGCTACATAACAAATTACTCTACAACATAGTAGCTTAGAACAACAATGATTATTAAGACCCCTCATGTAAAATACGTATATGAAAGAGGCAGGGCACCATTCCTTGGAGACTTCTCTACCCTCCCTAGAAGGCTTAGTTTCCAAATTCAGAAATCCTAGACAGTGAAGGTCATAAGACGTGACCTTCCATACAGATATATATAATTACATGTTATTGCCCCCAACGTATTTCTGCCCCATTGAAATGACTAGAAGTTCAATTTAGTTTTCCTACTGTATCACTTATCTACTGCTTCATTAAAAATTACCATCAAATTTAGAGGCTTAAAATAACATTTATTTATTATCCACAGTTGCTGGGTGTCGGGACTTTGAGCACAGCTAAGCTGGGTCCTCTGGCTAAGGGTGTCCCCCAGGCTACAATCAAGATGTGGGGCTGGAAGCTGCACTCGTCTCAAGGTTCAACAAAAGCAGTGCCAGTTTTGCACAGGTTGCTGGACTAAGGACCTCAGTGTATCCTGCCTGGCTCAGCCCAAGCACGTCTCTCTTCAGGATGCTGAGAGAACAAAAGACCTGTGGAACTTCTGCCCTGAGCTCCAGCCTGTCCCAAGTGAAGCCCCTGGTGTTGGCCCTGAGCCCTTTGCTCAGCAATGGTGCATTCATTGTCGATAGTGAACAGTACCAGGGATGGAGCAACAGGAGACAGGAGAGCATCTCAGCACAAACAAAATTTGCGACGTGATACTATGAAGTATTCATGGATGAGTCCCCCACCCACCCTCCCTTTTATTTTGTGACTTCCTCCATCTGCCCCCATTCCTGTGGAGAAGCAGCCTGCCATTTGTCTTACAGAATTGCCATGGTGGAGCCAGAGAACAGAAATGACAAATAGTTGGCAATGGTCCACATGTCCCAGTGAAAGACAGGATGAAGAGTGTTTGCTGACCAGTCTCCACTCTCCACCAGCCTCTCCTCTTCCAGACACACCCTGCTCCTACCCTCCCCTCCACCCCCCAGAAGATTAAGAAGGGAAAGAGACCAGCTGGATGAGAAACAAGAGTTATACCCTAGACAGGGATGCTGGAGTCCAGAGGAGGGATGCTGGAAGCCCACCTCCCCCAGAAATAGCTGGCTTCAAAGGGAGATATGACAGACCCCTGAGAAAAATTTGGGGATTTCAGAGTAGGGAAACTTGAATAGGTTTAAACCTGAAGTGCCTAGGAATGCCTGGAACTGAATGAGATTATATTTTCTGCCAGAAGAAACAGAACTAAAAATAGAAAGTTTGGAAAAAATACAGACTTTTGTTTTTAGTATTTGTATTAGTGGGAATATGCATATTTGCCACAGAAGTGCAATTTTCTGAAGTGGATGCTTTTTGCTTTTGTTCTGCATCCCTCTTATCGTGAAGACACGTTTTCTAAGCCTAGAAATCACATGTGTACTAACTGGTACAGTTTTAAAAATAAAAAAAAAGGATAATTATGGTTCAGCTCCAGCTCTCTGGAGATTTTCATCTGGAATGTCAGCTTAGATACTGAACAGGAAAATAGAGGGCACTAGATTTCCCCCTCTACCCTTGCCAAAAAGATATGTTTCCCAGGCCCCTGTGCCCGGGCCTGCCAGACCCAATTAGGGAAAAAGAACCACATGACACTGAGGCTCATTTCACAGCCCTTTTTACTTCCCCGTTCTGAATGTGACTCAGGAGACACCCAGGAACTGGATGTGGATGAGAGGGCTCCCTTTATCTTTTGACAAGTGCCGCCTGGTGGCCTGCTGTGGAGCATGCAAAAAGAGAGACTATGAATAAGATTCATGCAAAAAAGACACTATGAATTCCCAAGCCTGGACTCACCACCTGTGCCTGGGTCCTTTCTCCTCTGCCCTCCTCACACCCTAGCCTATCCTTGGCCTCCCCCAGAAACAGAAAGGCTCCTCTTTTTCACCCTGGATGTGGGTGGTTTAGTTCTGAGACCTGAATTGGGGGATCAATTGGCCAAAAGTAACAGGTGTTTTCCCTCCAAGTTCAGGAAGAGCAAATGAAGCTAAGAGTCTATGATTTTACCTCCCCAAATGGGTGCTGGGTGGACGGAAGCATGGAGTAATCAGCAGAAGTGCAGAAACCTCAACTTGAGTGATTAAATGCTTGGGAAATAACTTCTAAAGCAACAGCGATAATGACAACCAATCAAATGCTAGCTTGAGATACAGCAAACTGGACCCCAAAGAGCCATCGGAGGTCTAGACAGGTGCTTTAGTTTCACATATTATAAAAGGCACAGAAAATCTTACTGAAGGCCAGGGGACTGAAAGATAGCCAAAAAAAAGAAAAAAGAAAAAAAGAAACAGGCATCCTTTTGGCTCACTGAAGTGGCACATCAGAACAGCCAATCTTCTGGAACACTTTAGTTCTGGAACAAGGCAGAATTCATTTGAATATATGTGTTCAAAGTCCTAGGAAATTAAGCACAAGGCAGTGACATCTTCTGGAAATGGTGTCCAGCCCATACCACATAGAGCTTACAGGAGTCCCTCCTTATCCATGCTTTCACTTTCTGATGTTTCCTTTACCTGAGGTTTCAGTTACCCCTGGTCAACTGTAGTCCCAAAATATTCCATGGAAAATTCCAGAAATTAGTAACTCATAGTTTTAAATGCACATCATTCGGAGTAACATGATGAAATCTCATACAATCAGGATCTACCCTGCCCAGGATGTGAATCATCCCTTTGTCCAGTGTATCCACACTGTATATGCTCCCTACCCATTACTATACAGCAAAAAACATAGTGTATATAGGGCTTGGTACTATCTGAGGTTTCAGGGATCCATTGGGGGTCTTGGAATGCATCCCCTGCAGATAAGGGGGGACTACTGTATTTTCTTTTCTTTTTTTTTTTTTTTTTTTTGTTTGAGAAAGAGTCTCACTCTGTTTCTCAGGCTGGAGTGCAGTGGCCTGATCTCGGCTCACTGCAACCTCTGCCTCCCAGGCTCAAGCAATTCTCCTGCCTCAGCCTCCCAAGTAGCTGGGATTACAGATGCCCACCACCACGCCTGGCTAATTTTTGTATTTTTAGTAGAGACAGGGTTTCATCATGTTGGCCAGGCTGGTCTCGAACTCCTGACTTCAGGTGATCTACCTGCTTCAGCCTCCCAAAGTGCTAAGATTACACGCGTGAGCCACCGCGCCCAGCCAACTACTATATTTTCATTTGGCCTAGCACTCTTCCCTGAATGTTTTACCCAAGCCCTTCTATATAATCCTGAATTGCTCAAGAGACCACTGCCGAATGCGAATTGGTGCTTTGTAATGATTTGAGGACTTAACTAAGTTTGCCATCAACCCTAGATTTCAGTTCTCCTTTTCCTTTTCTTAGTTAAAACAACAGTGAGAATAAGGACTGATGAGAAAATGATCACAATATAGTTTAGAAGATATTAATATTAATAATTAATTCACAGATACAGCATTGTGAATTTTGCATAAACGAAATGAATGAATTGCTAGACCTTGAATTGCTAAACTTAAAAGCATGACCATTTGGCCTAAAGATATAACAAAGAGCCAATTTGTTAATTAGTTACCTGAATTGAGTAGGTAGTATCTGATAGTTAAAGCTACTTCATGGTCAACTAAACACATTTTTTTCTTCCTCAGAACTCTATCTTGAGAGGGAAAAAAAAAAAAGTCCTCTGCAAAAGGACATTTCTTGCTTGTGAACTGTGCGGTGCTCTTCCTCAGGCCCAGTAGGCCAGCCCCACTGTGTGTCTGGGTCTCCAACTGGTACCCAGTTTGCTCTAGAACCTAGAATCTGAAAACAGCTCAGTGGGAACATCAGCAGGTGACACAGATTTTTTCCAGAGAGTTAAAATGAAAGTCCCAGGGTGCCAAGATTCACCTGCTTCTTCCTCAGGCAGAGAAAATCTAAGTAGTCGAGTGTCTCTATGTGGCTTTGGCAAATTACATTAGCAGGACTTTATTTGTAGTTTCACAAATAATCTCGGGAAAGCTAGAAGGCACCAAACTCCAGTCCTACTATTAAAGAGCAGGACAATCAGATCCTCTGCCTACATTTTCTTTTGTCTTTTATTTGTTTGTTTTAGACAGAGTCTCACTCTGTAGCCCAGGCTGGAGTGTAGTGTCACAATCGTGGCTCACTGCAACGTCAACCTCCCTGGCTTACAAGATCCTCCCACCCCAGCCTCCCAAGTAACTGAGACTACAGGTGTGTGCCTCCACACACATTTTTTATTTGTAGAGACAGGGTCTCATTTTGTTGCTCAGGCTGGTCTCGAACTCCTGGGCTGAAGTGATCCTCCCGCCTCAGCCTCCCAAAGTGCTGGGATTACAGCCTCCCAAAGTACTAGGCACACCTGCCCCCCACTGCCTACCTTTCTGTCAAGGTGTCCCAGCCCAAGCCAGGAAAGAAATCTGGGAATGTGCAGGTGGCCTTATGGGATTTGAAAAGGCATTTAGGTCCGGGGAGCTCACTGACAGCATGGACGGAGCTACAGGCCCAGCTCCCTTCAGCCAGCACGTTTGAGGCTGAGGCAATGGGGTGAACTCTTAAGAGGCCAGCACCACAGCTGAAACAGGAAAAACACAGCACCATGCCAGGAACTCCAAATTCCAAATGTCTCAGACATTTTTAAAAGATCTGGCTATTTTGTATTTATTTTTACATGTATTTACCTTTACAGAAACTTGTTTTGGTCCCCAGGGTAAGGAAACATTTCTAGTTTATTTAAACTTTTTAATGTTAGGAGGCAAGGCTGTGAATTCAAGCATGAAGTCCCTCAAGACACAATGTGCCCTGGCAGGCTCTCATGCTGACTTCTCCTACTCCCAACCTCTTCCCCAATTGCCAACGTCTGGCCTTAGTCCCTGCTGCCCTCAAGAAATGACAGCCTTTGTACTTGTGGTCGGTAGAAGGGTTTGGGTCTATCAGGTCATGGATCAGAATTTTAGAACACTTCTAAGGGCCAAGTCATTCCCTGCCCTAGGCAGGATAGCATCTCTGCTTTTGTTGTTTGTCTGCTTGTTTGCTTTTCGAGACAAGGTCTCTGTCGCCCAGGGTGGAGTACAGTGGCAGGATCACCACGGCTCACTGCAGCCTCAACTTCCCAAGGCTCAGGTGATCCTCCTGCCTTAGCCCCCTGAGTAGCTGTAACTACAGGCGCATGCCACTGCATCCGGCTAATTTTTGTATTTTTTTGTAAAGACAGGGTTTCATCATGTTGCCCAGGCTGGTCTTGAACTCCTGGGCCCGAGTGATCTGCCTGCCTTGGCCTCCCAAAGTGCTGGGATTACAGGGGTCAGCCACTGTGCCTGGCCCATCATGTTTGTTCTTAATAGGAAAAAATAACCAAGTTTATGGCTGAAATGTCTTTGACATGCTTTGGATTCCAGGAAAGAAAAAAATAATGAAATGTATTTAGATTCAGTGAAATGCTGGGGAGATGGCAATTTCTCTTTCCCTCTTCTTTACAGAGCACAGCTTGGCTTTAGAGTCAGACAAACCTGGGTTTAATCCTCATCATTTATGAGGTCTGTAACCTTAAACAAGTGATTAATACTTAACCTAAGAATTAGTTTCTTTTACTATCAATGGATTTGGGTAAGGAACAAAGGAAATGATGCATATCAAGCACTTGAGAGCCTTCTTGGCATGTAAGAACTCATAGAGAATAACCGTTACTGCCAGGACCTCTCCTGCCCCTGAAGGATTCTAAGCCTCTGCAGCCACAGCAATCAGATATATAATTGTCCTCAGGCCAAAGCTTGCAAATATGGACTCAGGCTCACCTTTGAGGAGCCACCGTGACAATGGGCAGTGACAGTAGAAAAAGAGGTTGTAGCAGGAGAAGTTGTCAGGCAGGTCCTGCTCATTTTTGGCAGAGGCCTGAGAACTCTGCACACAGTTGGTTTCAGCCTTCTGTTCCCCAGCCTTGTCTAAGGTAAAGTGAGAACAAGGGTAGACCTGTGCCCTTCCCACTTCCGCACACCTATTTGGGGAGGACTTAACGCTGGTTGGCTGCAGCCATCACTTCCTCTCCACATCCACACTGCCTTTGAGGCACGTCCCACATCCTAACTTCTGTGTCCGGAGGAGGGGAAGTGCATGTTGAACATGGCTGCTTCTTTACCTCAGACCTTGGCCCCGCGCAGCTGGGGTCTGAAGAGCCCCCTGAGTCCCTGTGACTTGACACTGACTCCTGTGAGGCTGTAGAGATTTCTCAGCTTATTTGGTGAACTTTGTTGGAAATGAGTTGGGGTTTTGGCCTAATTTAGCTGCTGAGTTCTGTTCAGGAGGAAGGCAACTAATGAAGATGCAGAAAGGAGAAGAAAAAACATGTTTCATCATGGGAAAAGTGTTACCACAGACTGACCAAAGTTTCAGAAAGGCTCAAGCCTGCACAGGCTTGGGAGCCCAGTGTGAGGAAGACACAGAGGCAGAGGGGTGGGGGCTGCAGACCCAGGGTTGCCCTTCTCCCTGGGCTACTCCACCTGTTGGCAGCATGATTTCTTCCTTTTCAAAGTTCAGGGAGAGCATCCAGCCCTTCTATCCTCTCAGCCCCCACTATCTCCTCAGCTCTTCACAACCTGACTTCCGCCTCCTCTGCCCACTGCCCCAGCTCAGCCATGACCTCATCATGGTCTTTAGCTTCCTCTCCCCTCCAGCAGCTCTCCGCACCGCCCACCTCCCTCCTTGAAGAGCTGAGTCAGATGAGGCTGACCGCAGTGGTCTCACCTTCCTCCTGCCTCTCTGACACTTTCCCACAGTCCCCACTGGCTCCCTTTCCCCAGGGCTCCAGCTGTCTTAATTAGGGCCTCCCCAAAGTTCAGTCCCCATTTATTAAAGGCCATATCAGTTGTCTTCAGATTTCTGCTCTCGGGAGACAATATGGCCAGAAGCATGCCTTGAGAGTCACTTGTGTAAAAGTGTAGGGGTGGATGAGGTTACCACTCCATTTCCCGTGGCAGTCACGGGTGTCACCAGCCTCCCAGTCACTCTCCTTTGTCTCCATGTGAAATGCGACATTGTCTTTGGCATTTATCCACATCCATCCTCTCTTCCTGTGGCTGCCTTAGCATTATTTGTTGCCTGAAATACTGCAATAGCTTCTTGTATGTTTGTTTGCTCTGCTAGAAACCATTTCTCTAGAATTCAGAACACCTCTCCCCCATCTTCCTTCCACCATTCTACGTCCCAATGGACAGAAGTAGAAGAAGAGAGCAAGAGAGAATCTGGAAAAGCAGTGGATATAATAAAGAGATGTCCACAGCTGGATGCGGTGGCTCACGCCTGTAATCCCAGCACTTTGGGAGGCCAAGGCAGGAGGATCACCTGAGGTCAGGAGTTCAAGACCAGCCTGGCCAACGTGGTGAAACCCCGTCTCTACTAAAAATACAAAAATTAGCTGGGCGTGGTGGCAGGTGCCTGTAGTCCCAGCTACTTGGGAGGCTGAAGCAGGAGAATCGCATGAACCTGGGAGGCAGAGGTTGCAGTGAGCCGAGATCATGCCATTGCACTCGAGCCTGGGCAACAAGAGCAAAACTCCATAAAAAAAAAAGAGATGTCCACTTACTAAGCAGATTGTACTAAGCAGACAATCCAAACAGGGAGGCAGGGAAGTATGAGAAACTGTGTTTAGTGACAAATGACAATCAATTCTAAAGTAGGAAGTCCAGTGTTCTGTGTGAAATGCGACTTCCACAGCATTTAATGACCCTGGACTGTGTCATGAACTATATGGCTTTAACAGTACTGCAGTGTGACGAACTATTCTGCAAAGCTTTTGCTTGCTAGGAATTCTAAGGATGAAATGGCTACAGAGCAAACTGCAGCTGAGAGAAAACTGCTTGGAGTTTGGACAGAGGTGGAACTGAGTGTCCACAGGCCAGCTGAGGAGGTGGTACCCAGCACTCTATGAACCCTTCGCTCAAGTCAGCCTGGAGTAGGAGGTGGGAATGTCAGGACAGAGGACCAACACCCCATGAAACAAACAAAGGCTATGTTCATTTTTCTGTCATAAATTTCAGTCTCACAATAAACCAGCAAGTTAGGCATTGCTCTATAATCACTTTGCAGATGAGGAAACTGAAGCTTTTGAGAATTGGAGGGACTTGTGAAAGTTCACTTGGGTAGCACAAGACACAGTCAGGATTTGAATCCAGGATTTCAGACCCCAGGCATGTTGCTTCCTTGGTCTAAACATAGAATAAGAGGGAAACAGGCAGTTAAGTGCTTCCATAGAGCTCAGGGGCCTAATGGGGAAAAACATCACCAAGGCGCCACCAGACCCAGGCTCTGATCAGTGAAGACCCCCCCAGAATACCCAGGGGAAGTTGGTAACTAGCCTCCCAAAGCCACTCTCCTGAGTGACATTGAGAGCATTCTATAGAGAAGGCCATGAGAGAGATAGCACTAGGACAGATGGTGTAGCAGAGGGGACTCCAGACCACAGAAGTGACCAAGCTTTAGCTTCCTTAGATGGCCCCAAGGGTGGGAGGCTTCACACAGCAGTAACCTTCAAGAGCAATAGGAGGCAGCTGGTAGGTGGAGGTGGATGATAGGAGGGAGGAGGCCATGTGTAAGTGCTTACAGAATTTGCAGGGTCTCCATGCAAAATGAAAATATGGGCCTCTTGTTCTGAATTATTAAGAATTTTAAGATGGTGACAGCAAAGAAAGCAAGGGTGAGGACTTTCTAAGCATGGGCCCCTGTGTGACTGCACAGGTCACACACATGATTATATACTGTATCTGGCTTAATTTCAGGCTGCCATCATAAATGTGTTTATGGAGAAGGCATGTTGAAAGGGAAAGGTGCTAGCCAGGACAAAGATTCTGACTTCTCTTTCTACCCCAGATTCACTCAGAATTATAATAGTCACCAAGCGCCCGCCCGCCCTCCCTTCCTTCCTTCCTTCCTTCCTTCCTTCCTTCCTTCCTTCCTTCCCTTCCTTCCTTCCTTCCTTCCTTCCTTCCTGCTTTCTTTCTTTTCTTCCCTCTGTGGCCCAGGCTGGAGTACACTCGGCTCTCTGCAGACTCCCTGCGTCTGGCTCCCGTCATTCTCCTGCCCTGGCCTGCGGGCTGCCTGGGATTGCTGACGCGCGCCACCACCCCTCCCTGGTTTTTCTCCTTTGGCTGGAGGCGCAGTTTCGCCACGTCGGCCAGGCTGGTCTCCAGCTCCTGACCTTGAGTGCTCTGCCCGCCTCGGCCCCCCGAGGTGCTGGGACTGCAGACGGAGGCTCGCTCACTCGGTGCTTGGTGTTGCCCGGGCTGGAGTGCGGTGGCGTGGTCTTGGCTCGCTGCAGCCTCCACCTCCCAGCCGCCTGCCTTGGCCTCCCAGGGTGCTGGGATTGCAGCCTCTGCCCGGCCGCCGCCCCGTCTGGGAGGTGGGGAGCGTCTCTGCCCAGCCGCCACCCCGTCTAGGAAGTGAGGTACGTCTCTGCCCGGCCGCCCATCGTCTGGGATGTGAGGAGCGACTCTGCCCGGCCGCTACCCCGTCTGGGAAGTGAGGAGCGCCTCTGCGCGGCCGCCGCTTCTGGGAAGTGAGGAGCGCATCTGCCCGGCCGCCACCCCGTCTAGGAGGTGAGGAGCGTCTCTGCCCAGCCGCCCCGCCTGGGAAGTGAGGAGCATCTCTGCCCAGCCGCCCCGCCTGGGAAGTGAGGAGCACCTCTGCCTGGCTGCCCCGTCTGGGCTGTGGGGAGCGCCTCTGCCCGGCCGCCCCGTCTGGGAGGTCTACCACGGAGGCCAGAAGCAATGTGGGGGCTGGACGTGGTGGCTCACGCCTGTAGTCCCAGTACTCTGGGAGGCCGAGGTGGGTTGATCACTTGAGGCTAGGAATTCGAGACCAGCCTGGCCAACATGGCGAAACATATGAAAAATACAACTGACAAACCAACCAACCAAGCGACAACAAAACAGGTCTACCCTGGAGTCATACTCTTAATTTTTTCTATTTTCCTCCCTTTCTGATCCTTTATCCCACTTTCTTTTTCTTCCTCTTCCTTCTCCTTCTTCTTTGTCAAATAGAGGATTGAGTTATTATCACTGATCCATACAAAGTCCCTCTCTCATTTATTTTCTTTAATTCCCACCCCCCATTTCTATTCTCCATCTTCCCATGTGCAACCTTCCTAATATGTTTGATATGCATCTTTTTGTTTGTATGTACTTTTAGAAAATGTTTACTGTTTTGTGTGCAAAAAAAAAAAAATAAAAAAAAAAAATAGCCACCAAGCAACACACCTTTCCACATAAGAAAAATGAGGCTGCAAGACTCACAGCCAGCTAGAGGAAAATCAAGATTCAAACCCAAATCCCTTAACTTCAAAGCTCTCTCTTTCCCGGTACCCTACGTATGACACCTTTGAACCCTGTAAGAAATACAGACTTTAGGAGCTTCTGGTAGGGAATGTGATAATTATGTTCTAGGTCAGTGTTTCTCAAACTCCAGCCCTTTAATTACTACTTTCATAATGTTTAGCCATATTTTCAAACCACCAATGCTGAGATTTGCTTAATATTTTTCTCTCACTGATTCACAATTTTTTTCTTTTTTTTTTTTTTTTTGAGACAGATGTCTCTCTGTCACCCAGTCTGGAGTGCAGCGGCACGATCCCAGCTCACTGCAAGCTCCGCCTCCTGGGTTCACGCCATTCTCCTGCCTCAGCCTCCAGAGTAGCTGAGACTACAGGCGCCCGCCACCACGCCCAGCTAATTTTTTTGTATTTTTAGTAGAGGCGGGGTTTCACCGTGTTAGCCAGGATGGTCTTGATCTTCTGACCTCTTGACCCACCCACCTCAACCTCCCAAAGTGCTGGGATTACAGGCGTGAGACACCGCGCTCGGCCTGATTCACCATTTTAAAATCTACCCTCATTATAAAAAATGCTAATAATGAAATTGTGGATTTGGTGTGCTAGTTATACTTTTAAAAAAATGCACATTAGAATAAATACTCTGACTCAGATATTCTAATTCTATAAGTTTATCCTATAAATATGTTTATAGATGTGTGAAATGATATATATACAAGAACATTCATTACAATATGATGAAGATAGTATACAATTGGAGACACTGTATTGGAATTGGGAAATGGGGCACTCATTATACAACAGAAAATTACACAGCCATAAACAAAGAATGAGGAAGCTTTCTATGTACTGATAAGAGACTGTTGTTAAAGAGTGAGAAGCAGAACTTTATATCTAATGATATGTGCGTAGAAGGGGAGGGGACAGAGGGTCTGCATTTGCATATGCTTAAAATCTTCTCTGAGGGAAGAATACCAAGAAACTAATAAAAGTGGTTTCTGATGGGCAGGAGGAGTTTGACACTGAGAGGAGGAAAATTTTTTGTATTTGTTAATTTTTGAACCATGTGAATATATTCTTTTTCCAAAAAAAATTAAGGAACTAAAATAAAACAATAAATATTATGATAAAAATGTGTGTCCATGTAGTGCCTAAAATGATCTCGCAAGCTATTGATGGTATATATCCCTGCATGGGGAACCATAGCTCTGATGTGGTCAGTGGGATGATGGCCTTGGTGTGTGCTGTCAACCTCTGTCAAGTAGGTGAAAGTCCTGGACAAGCTAGGCCCAGCCCTAGTGCTGAGAAGGAAGTGAAGGAACCCATCATTCTGGGAGGCTCTTCTGTCAGATGATCTTCTGACGAAGGCCATGTTGCTGACTGTCCTGAAACCCAGAAAAGAGTCTAAGCCCCAGAGTGAAAAGCCTGTGCCTCTTGGTAGAGAATGTGGAAGCCATGTCTGCGTTGGTAGTTGAACTGTGACCAGGTTTTAAAAAAGACTGAAATAAAGACTTTCTAGACAATGTCTTCTAATCTGAGCCAAGAGTTCTGGGGAAATGGATGGGAACACTGGTCAGTTCAGAATGAGAGCCCTGGATGACAGATAATAGTTGCTATGAACAGAAGACAATCTTTGAGAGCTTGTTTTGAATTGGGGAATGGTGCCAGTTTCCTGCTCTGGCCAATAGAGAGATTACCCAGGTCTCTGGGTAGGGCAGGTTGTTGAGTCAAGAACCATCTGACGCAAGAGTTGGGTGCACTTCTGTTAATGCAGCCTAAGATTGCATTAGCTGTTTTGGCAACCACATGATTCTGTTGACTCATACTGAGCTTGCAGTCAATCCAAATGGCTAGGCCTTCTTCTGATGGACTGCTTTTAAGAATTGTCAAGAATTGTCATCTTCCGATGTTTGGGCAGTTGGGTTTTTAAACTTAGGAGCAGATCTTTACATTTGTCTTTATCAAACTCCATTTGGAGCTTTTGTGAATCTATATGAGTCAAGAAATATTTTAATTCTGATGTACATGTTGATACTCTCTCTCCAAAGTTTGAGCTATTTGTGAATCTGATCCAAGATGTTTATAGAAAGGTTAAAAGCACAAGGTGACATTAATATGTTAAGAAGATTCGGTGGATATAATATTTAGCCAAGTAAATTGTCTAAGGAATATCTTGGCCCAAATATCTTACTGATATTGGTAGATGGCACCTTCCCAATTCACCTATCAGGGAAATCCTCTCAAAAACAGAAAAAGAGGGCAAGGTACGGTGGCTCACACCTGTAATCCCAGCATTTTGGGAGACTGAAGTGGGCGGATCACCTGAGATCAGGAGTTCGAGATCAGCCTGGCCAACATGGAGAAACCCTGTCTCTACTAAAAATACAAAAAATTAGCCGGGTGTGGAGGTGCTCGCCTGTAATCCCAGCTACTTGGGAGGCTGAGGCAGGAGAATTGCTTGAACCTGGGAGGCAGAGGTTGCAGTGAGTGGAGATAGTGCCACTGCATTCCAGCCTGGGTGACAAAGCGAGACTCCATCTCAAAAAAAAGAAAGAAAGAAAAAGGGGTTTGGTTTTGTTTTGTTTTTAGAGACAAGGTCTCTGTCCACAGGCTAGAGTACAGTGATGCAATCATAGTTCACTGCAGCCTCAAACTCCTGGGCTCAAGCAATCCTCCTGCCTCAACCTCCTGATTAGATAGGACTACAGGTGCTCACCGTGACACCCAGCTAATTTTTTTTCCTAGTAGATACAGGATCTTGCTATGTTGCCCAGGGTGGTCTCAAACTCCTGACTTCAAGCAAATCCTCCCACCTCAGTCTCCTAAAGTGCTGGGATTACAGGCATGAGCCACTGTACCTGGTCAAGAGTTTGTTTTGACCTGACTTATTTTGAGTAAACTCATGCTAGTTCCTAAGGGTAATAGCTTCCTTTTGGTTTGTAAGTGCCTTTGTTTAATAATCTACATTTTATAATTATTTCCAGGGCTCAGCCCATAAGTCTTTGATACCGTTTCTAGAATTCACAGCTTTTAGAAAACTACACTCATACTTGCCCATATATTCTGGCTTCCTGACTCTCAATACTGATAAGATTTTAGGGATCACACTTGCAAATTCTATCGATTCCTGGTATTTAACGAGTCTACATTTGATAAAATGAATTTCTTTAAAGCAGCTAGCAACTTTCTCACAATCCTCTGTCTGGGTCTTCAATTCTCTGTATAGCTGGAAGCAAAATAGGAGCTGAGCAGTTCTGCTTTCACTCTGACATCTGTGAGAGTGATGCCATCTCCACCAAGCCATGACTCTCTCTCTCCCTGTTCTTCCTCTGACACTAAAAAGACCTTTGTGCTGTCCATAGTAATTTTTTTTTTCTGCCTCAGCTCACTCTGGGCTTTGTCTTTCCTTACACTCTGCCTTTGATCTCTGCCAAGCATTTGGATTTCTCCTTGGTCAGAAGCCATGCCTTCCATCATCTGTGCATGTCTGGCCTCCTCCGAGTGTTCTCTGGGGAGTCTCATTGCCTCCCCACTTCCCTCATCTCCGGATTCCTGAGTAACACATGGTTATGTTTGTTTCTGAGAATCTCCTATCTCTCTTCAGCAATTGATTATTTTAGAGTCTTGGGCCAGGGGCTTACATCTATTTTTCACTTTGTATTAGTCAAGTCTATTTTTCAGCATACAACAAAACCAATTACAGCAAACTTAAGCAAACACTGAAATTTATTGCAAGGGTCTAAGCTTGGGGCAGGAATTTGGATGGGGCTCAGGAAAGGCTGGAACCGGAGACTGGAAAGTTTCTGTGTCTCTTGTCTCTGCTCCTCGCTGGGCATCTGTTCCATTCTCTCTGAGTAGTCTGGCTTCCTCTGCTTTCCGGGGCCTCGGGGCACAGCATGATAGAACCACAGCTCCTAAGTTTATACACCTCTCAGTCCTAAATCCTGATTCACAGGAGACATAACCTAATGAGGCCAGCTTGTCAGACGCCCACCAGGGTCCAACCAGCCAGGACTCAGGCAGTACAAATGTGGCCACCGAGCCTACCATCCTTCTATGGATTACACAGGCAGGTCCCAGAGAAGAGAGAGGCATATACCCTAACAGATGTCCGCTCTTCACTTGTTCATTCATTCAGTGATTCAGCAAATAGTTATTATATGTCCAGACACTGTCATTAGGGACACTACAGGGAAAGCAAAAGGGAATCTTTAAAAATTTTGTTTTGCGGAAAATCTAATCTTGCATGTTTTCACTTATAAGTGGTAGCTAAACATTGAGTATACATGAACACAAAGATGGGAACAATAGACACTGGGGACTCCTAAAGTGGGAAAGGAGACAGGTGGGCAAGAGTTGAAAAACCACCTATCGGGTACTATGTTCACTATTTGGGTGACAGGATCAGTAGAAGTCCAGACCTCAGCATCCTGCAATATACCACGTAACAAACCTACACAGGTACCTCCTGAATCTAAAAATTTTTAAAATTCTGTTCTGCTAAATAGGGGGTACATTTCTAACTCTTCTGTGCCCCCTCCGCTTTTTTGTACAATGATGTGATCAGTTTCTACTCCTTCAGCATCAGTAACTATCTTGTTAGAGCATCATTTCCCCTTAGATACTCACTGGCTTGGGAAACACACACAAAAACTATCCTGAGACAGGAATCTTCCTAAAGAAAAGATCCATGGAGTTTTGAACACATATAAAAGAGATCCCTGGCTCTATGACTAGATTGCATTTAGTGAATGGGTACTCTAGAAGAAAAATGCAGGACTGAAAAGGCCAATTGCATCCAAAAAGGGAAAGTTCCTAAGACATGCAGAGCTAGAATCATTCCACATCAACCATATTTCTTTTTTACTTTTCAGATCAGCACATATTTATTAAGACTTTGATGTAAGATGTTAGGTGCCAGTTCTGTGGAAAATGTAAAGAAATAGAAAGCCTGTTCCCTGCCCTCAAAGAACTTATTTATAGCTAGCTGGCTAGATAAGGTAGAAAATAGATAATGTGATAGAGTGCTTGTGTTTTGGGGTTTGATCATAAAATGCTGTAGGAATTCAGAGAAAAAAATTACTGAGACTAACTTATGTCAGGAAAGACTTTATGTAGGATGTGAGTCTAAGCTGAACTTTTACAGATGGACAGATGGACAGGATTTGGATCTGCAGAGAAACGTCAAAGGGCAATTTTTTTTTTTTTTAAGATGGAGTCTCGCTCTGTAGCCCAGGCTGGAGTGCAGTGATGCAATGTCGGCTCACTGCAACTTCTGCCTCCCAGGTTCAAGAGAGTCTCCTACCTCAGCCTCCTGAGTAGCTGGGATTAGAGGTGCGTGCCACCATGCCTGGATAATTTTTGTATTTTTAGTAGAGACAGGGTTTCACCATGTTGGTCAGGCTGGTCTGGAACTTCTGACCTCGTGATCCGCCCACCTTGGCCTCCCAAAGTGCTGGGATTATAGGCATGAGCCACTGCGCCTGGCCCAAAGACAATTTATAGTGAGGATCCAGTGTATTTACTTGATTCATTCAGGATTCAGATCTTTAATCTCTATGCATTCATTCATTTATTCATCAAACTTTTACTGAGTGACCACCTATGCAGGTACTAGACATTGTGTGTGTAAAGGGTACAAAGATGAAAAAGAGTGCTTAATATGAGGTGTCTTTAAATGAATAGGCATTATACATGCCCTCATTTTCATCTAGGATGCTAGGACAGATATATTTAGCCAAGCAAATTAAGTAATCACACTGACTTTAAAAGCACCTTCCATGGCATCGCTATTTAACACATATGTTAAAAATCCACCATATCATGGGCACAAAAGATACAGTGGAAAAATCAGACACAGATCTTGTATTTTCGGGGCCTACAGTCTAGCTGAGAGACAGTCGTTTAAACAAGTAATTGCAATCACATGTGCTTGAACACACGTTAGGAGAGGTAGAGAGAAACTTCCTTGAGTGCACATGGCAGGAATAATTAATCTCACTGGAAAGTCAGGGAAGAAGACTGGAGCTGCTGAGGTGTGGCAGGTGTAATTCTAAGATGACCCCTGATGATCCCTGCCTTTGTGTAATCCCCTCCCCTTGAGTGGGAGAGACCTGTAACTTGCTTTTAATCAATAGAACACGGCAAACATGAAGGGATTTTTGCAGAGATGATTAACATCCCTAAGCAGTTGGCTTTAAGTTAATCAAAAGGGAGAATATTCTGGGTGGGCCTGGCCTAATCAGGTGACTCCTTTAAAAGAAGGTCTAGAGGTGAGAGACTTAATGAAGCAGAGATTCTCTCTGCCTCCATTGCTGGCCTTGAAGAAGCAAGCTTTCATGAATTCTATAGCTACAGATGAATTCCACCAACAAACCAAGGGAGCTTGGCAGCAGATGCTTCCCCTGTCAAGTCTCCAGATGAGAAAGCAGCCTAGATAACGCCTCGATCTCAGCCTTATGAGACTCTGAGCACAGGGCCCAACTAAGCCGTGCCCAGACTCCTGACCCATGAAAACTGTGACATAGTACATGTGTGTTATTTTAAGCCTTTAAGTTTGTGGTAATTTGTCATGCAGCAATGGAAAACCAACCCAGTGACAGATTAGACAGGACTAACTTGACTTCCTGGAGAAAGACGATTTTGAGCCCTGAGGCTTTCAATAGCATTGCTGAACAACAGGACCCATGTTGACTTTTCTGTATCCTTCTGTGAGATCCAGGCCAAGTTTATATCTAATAAATGAGGTCTCCTCCCTGCCTCCTTCAGGGTTTCCTGTCTCGTACTCAATGAAACTATCTACTCAATGTTAGAGTTGAGGGCAAAAAAGTGCATTCTTTTCCCTATGAGTCTAAATGTACCTCACTTTATGCAACTAACATGATACTGACAAACTTTACAAAATTATATTTTTCCAAGTAGGATTCAGTTTTCTCAGTTTTCAGTTCATTTAATTAGTTAGCCAATGATTACGGAGCAGCTGCTACGTGCTAAACGTGGTGAAAGACTGAAGTACAGTGGAGAGTTGGCTCTATCCTTTGAGGAGCTTAAGAAAGAAGCCTCATGTACCAGAAAAAGTTAAAGAGCGATAGAACACTAAACTCTAAATGTAGGAATGAAAAAGTATTTCCTGAGTGCCCAGGAATAATGAGTTTTATTTTGATTTTACAGGCTTCTTCCTCAGAAAAAAAAGGAGGGTCTTGGGAGTGTTCTTGGATTCCAGCTGAATAAATACATGCAACAGTAGTTTGTAATGTTAACCAGTCATATGCAAATCTTGCTTATTCAGAATTTTGGAATAATTTTGAAAACATCGAGATGAAACTGAGTTACCCAACCAATGCCTCAACAAGTTTTATTTAACAAGTAATGTTTATTGAACACCTGCTATATGCCAAGCCCGGTACTAGGTACCGAGAATCCAGTGGTGTGTGTGTCAGAACGTTTTAAACCCTAACTAATAGAAAACTTGATATGAATGACTTAAACAATAAACAAACTTCTTATCTAACCAAACAAGAAATTCCAAGGTAGATCAGTTTCAGACTTGTAGAAAATGTTATTTTTATCTTTTAAGAGATGGAGTCTTGCTCAGTCACCCAGGCTGGAATGCAGTGGCATCATCATTGCTCCCTGCAGCCTTTGAAGTCCTGAGCTCAAACGATTCTCCCACCTTAGCCTCCTGAGAAGCTGGGGCTACAGGCATGTGCCACCATGTCTGGCTAATTTTTACTGTTTTTCTGTAGAGATGCGGTCTGGCTTTATTGCCCAGGCTGGTCTCTAACTCCTGACCTCAAGGGATCTTCCCACCTAAGTGTTGGGATTACAGATGTGAGCCACTGTGCCCAGCCAGATTTGCAGAAAACAGATAATGCAACACATCTCATCAGCATAACTAAGCATCTGAGCTCTTTGTATTTTTCCATTCTCTTTTCTTTCAGACAATGGGTTGTTCTTAGCTGTCTCCCTTCATGGTTATAAGACAGCTGCCATGTTCCAGACACATCTCACAATGCTGTCTAGTAGAGAAACAAGTACTGTTTCTTCTCGTGTGTTTTATTTTTTATCACTGGGGAAGAAATCTTTCCCAGAAATTCTTAGCAGACTTTCCCTCCTGAAGCACATGGCTTCAGGAAACTGGAGGCTTGAACAGAACTGGGGTTCTACCAAAAGGAGGAAGGAGAATGAACAGTGGCTGAACAGACCATCTACTAACAGCACCAAGCAATGATTAAATAGACTGCCCCTGCACTGAGGGACAGAAACAATGTCACAGATGACATACAATTACAAATTGTAACAAATACATGATCGGAGAGAACCGTGCACATAGCAAGGTCATGGATCCAGAAAGCCCACTCACTGAGGCAGTGAAAGATGAGTAGAAACTAGCCAGGCAGGCTTGGGGGAAGAGCGTTACACATGCAGAGGAAGAGGCTGGCTCATATGAAACCATGAAAGGAGGCCTGTGTAGCTGGAATTCTTGGGAGGGGAGGAGGGGAAATGACTTGGAATGAGCACAGGGCAGCAGGCAGGTGGCTTCTTGCAGCATGCGAAGGAGTTCGGGTTATATCCTGAGAGCAATGCAAAGCCATGGAAGGTTTAAAAACAGGGGGCATGAAGTGATCTGACTTGTGTTTTTAAAAGCTCAATCTGGATGGAGAGGCAAAGAAATGTTAGGAGACTATCATGTTCACCTGGGAGTTGATAGTGGCTTGGCCTGAGTGGTGATAGGAGAAGGGGAGAGAAAGTGGATGAAGTGGATCATGGCTGGCTTTGCTAGTGCCCTGGGGGATACAAACATGGGTTAGCCCAGGACTTCCTCCCGAAGCACACTATTTGAGGTGCTAAGACTATTTGAGGTGCTAAGACTTGCATGCACATACATTGGTGAAGAGTGATTAAGGGCCACGTGGGAGATACGGAGAAGGAGATGCAGGAGTTCAGAAGGCGAGATCATGGGTTTGAGTGCTTTCAGGCAGGACTGATTTCAGGGCAGTGTGTTAAGGAGAGTGCTATTTTAGCAGGCCTTCGAAGGCTATGCAAGGTGGGTTTGAAGGTGCAGACATGGGAGAGGGCAGCCTAGAAAGAACTAGCACGAGTCGCACAGATGCAGGAAATGAAGGCATAGCGGGAGAAGAGTAAGCAGCAGAGTTTGTATGGGATTGTGATGGAAAGTTCTGGGGATAAGGCTAGAAAAGTCTTGACGGTCAGATTAAGGAGAGTTCTGAGTGTCAGGGTAGGATAATACGAGGGCAAAAACATTTTTTAAAAATGAAGTCTAATTTAGCTACAAATCCATTTGGTTTTCTCAGGAATAATTAATGTGCTATTCAAGTCCTGATTATGTATTCACTAGATGGAATAGCAATACCTCTTTCTGCCATCACTGCTACCTGCAGGTCATTTACCAATGCTTTCTAATTTCTTTTAGAATGCGTCCCTTCATCATGTATTGAGTATCAGTGCTAGAGATCCTAGAATGAAAAGGCATGGTCTCAACTTCCAAGGAGCTCATGAATTGAGCAGATGAAGAGATAAATTGCACTAAGTATGATGCAAGTTTTTGGGTAAAGGTGGTACAAAGGAGAGGAAAATTATCCTACTACCCGGAGTTGGGGGCTAGATTTAGCACAGTTGGCGACATTTAAACTGGGCTTTGAAAGATGAGTAGGAGTTTGCCAGGCAAAGAAGTGAGCTGGGAAGGCCTTGTAAACACAGGAAAACAATCTATGCAAAGACACACGTTTCTTCTTAATTCTTACACCTTCAATCCTACAAGCACTGTGGAGTATACATTTTTAAGTTTTATTTTCAGGCTTTTAGGGGAAGCTTGGTGATAATGAGTGAGTTCTTTCAGTTGCTACAAAACAAGAGTTTGCATCTAAGTATTTGACCCCCATAAACATGCATTTTACCTAAAAAAAAAAAAAAAAAGCCAGGATTTTAGTAAGCCAAATTGGCTATACCCTTTACTCCCAGTTATTCCTCTGGGAAGTTTTACTGATTTTTACTTTTCCAGGAAAGCAAGGAAAGAACTCTTCAATCTGTTTTTTTCAGAAACTAGTAAATTCATTAGTCATCAATGTAGGACCTTCATCTCTTCAATTTTTCACTGGAAGATGGGAGAAGTCATAATTCACTGTCATATATGGCTCCCAATTTTGACATTTGCAGGAAATTGGTCCCCTCTAAACTTCCTGAATGCTCATAAAAGTTATTCTGGCCAGGCACGGTGGCTCACACCTGTAATCCCAGCCCTTTGCGGGGAGGCCAAGGTGGCCGAATCACCTGAGGTCGGGAGTTGGAGACCGCCAGCCTGGCCAACATGGTGAAACCGCATCTCTACTAAAAATACAAAAATCAGCAGGGCATGGTGACAGGCTTCTGTAATCCCAGCTACTCAGGAGGTTGAGGCAGGAGAATCACTTGAACCCAGGAGGCAGAGGTTGCAGTGAGCTGAGATCGTGTCACTGAATTCCAGCCTGGGCGATGAGAGTGAAACTCCGTCTCAAAAAAAAAAAAAAGTTATTTCAGGCCCAGATCAGATGGACATCCAAAGACTATCCTGTCTCAAAAATTTGTTAATGATAATTTCAGCTCAAGATAAACACTAGCATATTAATACAGCCTATGGGATTACAAAAAAGTGAGCAAGGAATTCATTTAAGACTGGAAAGAATTGTCCTCTCTTCCAACACTCCCATTTAACAAGGGTGTGGAAATCAAGGCCCAGTGACACAGGATTTTTTTCTCCATCACTTTGTTAAGCCAGGGACCTCTGGCTGTTGACACCCTGCCCAGGCCTCAGTGGGCCACACTACCTGCTGCAGGAGACGGTCTGCCCACTCAGCCCAGGTGGGGAGTTTTATTGAGTGATGAAAACAGCTTTCAGTGGAGAGCGGATGCAGGGGTGGTTCCCCTACACAAAGGCAGGAAAGTCCCCTCATTGTGGGTGAGTCTGGGGCTTTTATGGGCTCAGAATAGGGGAGGGGCAGGTCATAGGTAGTATTGGAAAAGGCAACATTCAATTGATTAAAAGGCATTAGTTAGAAAGAATTAATTGGGAAAGAGCAGACAAACAGGAACAGAAGTTCTCACTCTAGGTCACGGGTTTCATTTGTGACCAGCAGCCTAGTCTTTCAGCCTTCAGGCTGTTTTTGGCTTGAAGGTGGGGTTTCACCAGGGACCTGCCCTTGTCTGCCTAGGCATTTGGCTGCTTCCTGTCATTATCACCAGGGGGTGCCTCCACCTGCCAAGGTTGCCCTGGCTCTAGAAGCAGAGCTTTGGCCAGAAGCTGCCACAAAACAGGGGTAGGAGAGAGAAGAGGAGCTGGGTGACAGAGCAGAAGCATTTTAGGGAAGTGATCCTTCAGGCAGTAGCTGATGTACTTCCTCTCTCCTCCACACTCCACCCCCACTCGCCCTCTTTCTCTCTGCTTCTTTCCTTTTCTCTCTCATGGTAGGGTTATGAGTCAGTTGCCAAAAGGTGGGGACATTTCCTGATGCATTTGCAACACTGAGAAGTTATCTTAAGGGAGGCTGGGCCCCATTCTACTCATCTGGCCCAGAAAGTGAACACCTTGGAGGCCACTAAGGCAGCCCTGCTCGGGGAGACGCCCCAACCTGTCTTCTCCCTGTCTCCCGGCAACTCTCTTGGCCTCCTGGTTTCTACCTGATCATGTCCCTGGCGGAGGCCATCAGCCTCTGGAATGAAGGGGTGCTGGCAGCTGACAAGAAGGACTGGAAGGGAGCTCTGGATGCCTTCAGTGCCGTCCAGGACCCCCACTCCCGGATTTGCTTCAACATTGGCTGCCTGCACACTATCCTGGAAAACACGACTGAAGCAGAGAAGGTGAGTGGAGGTGGCTCTTTCCGGGCCTCCTCTGTGCATTTGTTATTATGATTCTCAACCCCATTGCATTTCGGAAACCTAACCTCTGGGGAGATTGAAAAGAACAAAAGTTGCCCAAGCTCCACCCCTAGACAGCCTGATTTAATTGGTCTGGGAGGGGCCCCAGGCAGCCAGTTTTAAAAGCTCTCCAGGTGGAGAGCAGGTGAGGGGCAGCCAGGATTGCCTCTTTCTCCATCTTCTAAATTAAAAGCATTCGACAAGTATCTTTAACACCTTTGTGAAGGCTGTCTTAGTCGTACTTTCTTCTACACAGAACTCCTTCTGGGCACAGAATCTCTATCTATCCCAGCGCTTTACACCTGATTATTGATTCTAAGGCACCTCTTTTGGCTTTCCAAGACTTTCATGTGTGTCGACTTTGCCTGCTCAAGAGATTTAAGGGAGGCACTTACAAAACATAGCTTTTATCCCAAGTGACAATTCTGATCAATTATAAAGGAGACTCTTTTAAGGATGCTGAGGCTGGCAAGAGGAAATTGTACTGTGATCGATTAGTGATGTCTGCTGGGGGCATGGTGTGGGATGTCTCGCATCTTTTTCGTTATGTTTTCTCACTCAAATACCATAGTATGGAGTTAAGCATTCTCAATAATTTTTTTTTTTTGATTGGTTGTGGTAAGGTGGGAAGGGTATGGAGTTTGGAAGGAGAAGATCTAGGATCAAATCCTAGCCTCTGCCTCTCTCTGGACTTTTAGTCTTAAGCAAGCTATGTAGCCTATGTAGACATCTGGCTTTCAGCTTCTTGAGTTTCTAAATATCATGAAAATGAAGTGGGATGCCAAACTATTAATGTCCTGTGGAACTTCACACCACTGTGTAAGAGTTAGTTATTATTTTTAGCGTTTACTGCCAGTCTTTGCAAGGTGTGGCAGTGGCTGACTCCCCAGGTCCCTTAAAGAACCAGTCCCTTCCACACTCCAACAGCAGGTAAACAAGCCTCAGCCACACCCTCCTGACAGGAAGACAGAGAAGTGACTGAAATGTTCTCACATAGCTTGACAAGTCAATCTCAGGCTCTAAGGCAGAGCATAGCAGGACCTCCCACCTCTGGCTGGAGGGAGGACAGTGGCCCCACCTCCTCTCAGGGGCCTGCTGAGGGGCTGAGTGAACAGCACCACACATTCTGAGGGCTGATGGACACAAAGTGCACCTTGTCCAGGAGAAGAGATTGGCAGCTAGTCTGGGCACAGCTATGCCAGCAGGGACTGTAGCCTCCTGCCTTGGCCTGGATATGGGATCCTTGGCAAAGTTGTGTGGGCCACCACTCACCTCTCAGCTCCCAGGCCTTCATGCCCACATGTCTCTGTTTCTCCTGGCATTCCTCTGCTTCTAGCCTTCTCATTCCCTCTGCCTTTCTTTGTTTTCCTGCCTGAGCCCTTCCTACTAGCATTTATATGCGTTCTTATTCATTATCATTTTAATTGTATACTATTCGTGTATAAGTTTGTATAGTAAACAAATATAACAATTTATATAATATTTTAATTATTTTCATTTGCAGTAAATTTTATTATTTATTTAAACTGAATGTTCAATACATTCATAGGAATAGAAGAAATGCAACAAGGGTTAAAATTTCATTATTACATTAGGTATCATTTTTTCTTTCTTTTTTTTTTTGAGATGGAGTCTTACTTTGTCACCCAGGCTGGAGTGCAGTGGCGCAATCTCGGCTCACTGCAACCTCTGCCTCCTGGGTTCAAGTGATTCTCCTGCCTCAGCCTCCCAAGTAGCTGGGATTACAGGCATGCACCACCAAGCCCGGCTAATGATGTTTCATTTTTCAAAGAAGCTTCTCCTATTTCCCTATATTTTTATCTTCCACGGAGCAATAAATAGTAATTACTACTGTCCTGGACAAGGTGCTCCGTTGTGTTGGATAGGAATTGTATCTTTATGTTTCACATCATTATCACCTCCAAAAACTCTACCTTCACTTCACAGCACAGTCTCGCTGCATTGTTTCACAGTAAAATTATACTCTACTCAAACCAGGAGAACTCAAAGAAATGAGAGCAAACAGCAGTTAAATTCCTATGAATGAAAGACAGAAGACCAAACATTTTAAAGTACTGATTTAGTAACATAGTGTCTACTGGCTCAAAGCTTCTATCTAATCATATTATTAAAACAGCGATAATAGAAATGAAAGCTACACTAATGAAAAAGGAACTTGGGAATGAGGTCATTAAATATAACTAACTATTTTAAATATAGATATTATGTATTTTTTATTAGTATCAGGTAAATGTCTAAATTATCTATTCTGAATTCTAGTCTCAGAGAAGGTCAGAGACAGTTACAAAGAAGGTGCTTCATATTGTCAAGTCCATTTTTAAAATGATGAGCTCCTTTGGGAAAATGCTTTAGTCTTTCTTTTCATCTAAGATTTCTGTTGGTGATAATCCATTAGTGTCTGTACCCTTGTAGTCCACTTTGTCTTTATTTGTATAATTGGATTTTTTTTTTTTTTTTTTTGAGACAGGGTGTCTCACTTTGCTGCCCAGGCTGGAGTGCAGTGGTGCCATCACAGCTCACAGCAGTCTCCACCTCCTGGGCTTGAGCGATTGACCCACCTCAGTCCCCCAAGTAGCTGGGACCACAGGCACGTGCCACCACACCTGACTAATTTTTAAATTTTTCATAGAGATGGGGGGTCTCACTATTTTGCCCAGGTTGGTCTTGAACTCCTGGGCTCAAGTGATCCACCTGCCTTGGCCTCCCAAAGTGCTGGGATTACAGGTGTGAGCAACCGCACCTGAGCATTATTGGATTCTTGTGTAGCTTTTCTGGGCCATATATGACTAACAAAAGCAGAAATCAGATGGTATATGTATGGCTCCAGGAATGTTTTGTAGATCCACAGCAGAACTGGAATGACAATACAAGGAATGCACACCATTGTCCCAGACTTCAGCTCCTAAATGTGAGAGCGAAGTGGGGTGCACCGTGAGAGCACAGGGTGGGCCTCGAGGTGCCGACGAGGGCAGACAGGAGAGCTGGGCACCACAGGGAGCTAGGGCTCTGTGAGATGACACCTCCTCGCTGCCTTGCATCATGGCCATGTCTGGACCCTTCTCTCCTCAGGCCTTTACCAGAAGCATTAACCGAGACAAGCACTTGGCAGTGGCTTACTTCCAACGAGGGATGCTCTACTACCAGACAGAGAAGTAAGTGGTTCAAAGTTGCAACAACTGGAGGATTTCAAAGAGAAACCCAAGGGGTCTCAGTGTTGCGGACTTGGTGTTTGAGAAGTACCTTCCCAGCCTCTGTTGGGAAATGTGACTGGCCCTTCTGGGGACAGTTATGCAATAAATCAGCAGGTGAGGCAGAAGCTCTCACTGGGGAGGCAAGGCAGGTCTGCCACCAGATTATAAATCTGCTGTGTCATAGGCACAACGAGCCTAGGTAACCACCATGGGCCTGATACTCAGCTGGTGTGGCACCCCACCATTGTCCCTGATGGGGTCACCCATGGAGGTCTCCTATGAGGTACTGAGCTGTCACAGAATGGGGATGATCATGAAACTGCATCAAAACCTGTCTTCATCCCAGCAAAATGCATTTCCGAAACCTGGTTTAATCCATTTGAGGACATATACTTTAGCTGCAAAAATGATAATACAAATTAACATTATATGTATAAGAATAAATTACTACAGATAAGTAAGTAGCGTATGTACTTATACAGAAAAAGTTTGCAGTAGATGTTAATTTTTTTCTTTTTCCAAGACAGAGTTTCACTCTTGTTGCCCAGGCTGGAGTGCAAGGGCACGATCTCGGCTCACCGCAACCTCTGCCTCCCGGGCTCAAGCGATTCTCCTGCCTCAGCCTCCCGAGTAGCTGGGACTACAGGCATGTGCCACCACACCCAGCTAATTTTGTATTTTTAGTAGAGATGGGGTTTCTCCATGTTGGTCAGGCTGGTCTTGAACTTCCCACCTCAGGTGATCTGCACACCTCAGCCTCCCAAAGTGCTGGGATTACAGGCGTGAGCCACTGCGCCCGGCCAGATGTTAAATTTAAAAACAGATTTCAAAACAGTGCGTATAGCATAGTCCCATTTCTGTATCACAGAATAAAGTCTGGAAGGCTATAGATCAAAATGTTATCAATCATTCTCTCTGGATGGTGGGATTATAGGTAAATCCATTTTCTTCTATCACCCTGTCTGCACTTTTAGGTTTGTTTATAGTCAACATGGAACAATTAGTACAAAGATTAATAAATTCAAAATGAAAGTTAATCTCAATTCCTCCTCCCTCTCATCCTGCACAAATACCTCATAACAAATAACAAAGGAAAAAAATTCTAAGTGATAATTTCAAATGTTTTGGGGGATAGGAAACTGACCCTTTGTAGAAATTGTTCCACCAGTGTGCGTAAGTTCTAGGGAAGAGGAATTTGGCTCAGGCTAATAAAGAATTTTTTTTTTTTTTTTTTTGAGATGGAGTTTCGCCCTGTCACCCAGGCTGAAGTGCAGTGGCGCGATCTCGGCTCACTGCAACTCTGCCTTCTGGGTTCAAACAATTCTCCTGCCTCAGCCTCCCAAGTAGCTGGGATTACAGGCACCCGCCACTACGTCCAGCTAATTTTTGTATTTTCAGTAGAGACGGGGTTTCACCATGTTGGCCAGGCTGGTCTCGAACTCCTGACCTTGTGATCCACCCGCCTCGACCTCCCAAAGTTCTGGGATTACAGGCATGAGTCACCGATCCCGGCCTAATAAAGAACTTTCTGACAGTGAAAATGGTCTGTGCATGGTGTGGGTGGGGTGAGGGTGAGGCCGGGCATGGATGGAGCAGCAGGGAGGTTGTAGACTATGTCCAGACAGCAGACAGAGGGCTGGGCTCTGATCCTGTGCCACCCTGAAAGGCTTTGATCCTATGGTTTGGTCAGAAACAGAGCCTGTAAAACCTGTGTATGCAGCTGTTGCTAAGGGCAACCACAAGACACTCAAAGGACTTTAAAGATGTAGATGCAGTTACCTGAAGAAGTGAAAGTAGAAATGAAGTCTTCTCTAAAAGAAAAACCACAGACACAATGGCAATCTGGGAAGAAAGAGGGCCTGGGATTGGCAGAAGATATCCAGGCATTTAGCTCTCTCTTCCCCCCATATTTAGTGAGACATATTTATTGTGACTTTATAAATTCTTTTTTAATTTTAATTTTTTATTTTAATGTTTGTGGGTATGCAGTAGGTGTATATATTTACGGGACACATGAGATATTTTGGTACAGCAGGTGTTTATCTTGACCATCATCTTGCCTCTAACTGCCTGTCCCCGCTCTTAACATCCTTCTCTTTCTCACTCCCCCTTACCCCATCTCCAGACTATAGAATATGCAGGGAGGCCTAACAACAAATCCTTCAGCTGATCTTAAATCTCAAAACACAAACTCTAAGGTCATTCCTTAGTGAGCTCTAATAGCCTATAAAGAAGAGATACAACTGGCAAAAGAGTGAAGGCTCCCAGAAAGAATTTCCTCCAAAAGATGCCCGTCAGTCCCAGGGTCTGGAAGGCTACGGTTTTGAGTGATTAGAAAGATCTTGGAAAGTTCTAAAAGTAAGACCCAGGATTCAATTAATCTGTGATTGGTAATATTAATAGTTACACCTGAGAGAAAAATCTACCAAGTTTTATCTGTAATTCAACAATGAGGAAATTATACAAATGAGGCACTAATCTCAACCTCAAGCCGGCCCTCTTGCACAATTCCCTAGGTGTTGGTATTCCCTTTGAAGTTCTGTTCTTGACCCTTTTCCCTTTTACGACTGCAGCAGTGGGTGTTAAATGGCAAAATGTGTTTCCAGAAATACACTTTCAAGCACACACATTCGTTTATGTACAATTCAGGGGCTATGGATATGGAAGTCCGTATGTGAACCTTGAGGATCCATTCCTGGGCAAGGCTGCCCTCTCCCATACGGCTGGCCTCCATTTCTCACGGAATCTGTACCTGGGATCCATCCAGGGAATGTCTCTTTCCCTAAACCTCGTCAGGTTGACCTCTTATATATTTCTTAAATCCACCTATTTCTCTCCATCCCCACTAGCATTGCCTTGGTTGAGACCCTCATTTTTCACCAGGACTACTGCAGTCACTTCCAAACTGATTTCCCAGCCACCGCTCTTGTCCTCTCCCTTCGTATTCCAGAGTGATCTTGTAAAATAAAATTAAAAAAAAAAAAGCAATCTGTGTGAGAACTTCCAGTGGCTTCCATGACTGCAAGATAAAAGCCAAATTCCCTTGCCTGTTCCTGTGTGGTCCAGCTGCTGCCACCCACTCATGCATCCTCCGTGCCTTTGCCCTAGCCACGCCCAACCACTAAGGCAGCGCCTGCTCCCTCTTTCGAGCCTCCTTTTGTAATATGTCTGGCCCATGACAGATATTTGCTTCCTGTATATATTTGTCTTCTCCACTACTCTACGAATTTCGTAGGAGAAGAAATCTTTACTTACTCATGCTTGTATTTCAGTATCTAGCATAGTAGTTACTCAATAAATGAGTGTTGGATTAAATAAAAGTGAGCAAAATATAGTCTCCGTTTCAAAGAACTTATAAATTAAAAAGGGGAAACAAGTCAAGAACACCAGTAACTGTAATGCAAGGCAGAAGTGGGTAACTGCTGTAAGAGGTAGTTTTAAGTAAGTGGGATGGGGGCTAGAGAAATTACTTCTTAATGTGTGGGATAGAAATTCCCTCAGATTGGCTGGGCATGGTGGCTCACACTTGTAATCCCAGCACTTTAGGAGGCCAAGGTAGGCAGATCACCTGAGGTCAAGAGTTCAAAACCAGCCTGGCCAACATGGCGAAACCTCGTCTCTGCTAAAAATACAAAAAATTAGCAGCACATGGTGGTGGCTGCCTGTAATCCCAGCTACTTGGGACGCTGAGGCAGGAGAATAGCTTGGACCTGGGAGGCAGATGTTGCAGTGAACCGAGATAACACCACTGCACTCCAACCTGGGCAACAGAGCAAGATTCTGTCTGAAAAAAAAAAAAAAGGAATTCCCTCAGATTACAAAAGGGAATTGCTTAAGGCTGATAACGTTATGGATGGAGGTTTTTTCCCCTCTATTTCCCTCTATTTTCCCCACTTTCATATGTTTTTGTGTTGCTCTTCCGTCATTATAAAGTTCCAACAGAACAAAGTTAGAGCACATTTCTGAAAAGGCAAGCGGAGTCTCAGGGATAACCACAGCCAAGCTGTCTCGTCTCTCTAGCCCCAGCACTGTCATCTGAAAGGCACAGGGGCTCGAAGCTGTCTTTCAGATCCTGTGCCTTATGAATCTTAGGGCATGACAATAAGGGTGAGACCCATTCCATGGAGCTGGCTTGAAGAGGCTCCATAGCAAAGCCTTCTTCCTGCTGACTTGGAAACCGGAAAGGGAGTGGGCCCAAACCTCTGTCACAGCAGCCACTGCAGCATCCCAAAGGTGTCTGAAGTTTTGACTTCTTTCAGCTTGCTGAGATTCCATTATCCTGGGTGCAGGTGTATGAGCTGTGGACTCTGGACGCATGGGGCACTGGCAGCATGGGAACAAGCAGGTTACTAAGAAACCTCCCAGGAGTATTATAGAAATGGGGATTATAAACTCTCTCAAGCCTGGAGCTTGTGGAAAGCTATGGCAAGGTTGCTGCTTCAGCGGGTGGATCCCCTGCCTGGGAGGAGGGGGGGCTTTGGGTCCAGTGCAGCCAAGGCGCCCCACGGGGTGTCACTGAAGTGTGGGTGTGAAGAAAGCACCCACGCCCAGCCCAGCAGAGCCCTGCAGGAAGCTGCCAGCACCTTGGCTGCCTCCTGGGGGATGCTTCCAAATGGCCCCGAAGAGAACCGCTGAAGAAGGGCTAGAGGGAGGCGGGGGCTGCGGCAGCACGGCCCACTGGCACACAGCGCTGAATGCTATTTTGGGATTCTCACACTGAGCTTATTGAGACCCTGTGTAGTGGGAAAAGAGCTGTGTGTCAAAGCGGAACCCCCTTCAGGGCTGCAGCTCTGGGTAAACAAGTGGAGAGGCCGAAAAGAGGCCTGCAGCAGAGAGCGAGGGGGCTGGGAAGCAGGCCGATGCTTTCAGAGATGTTTAAAAAGGACACTTAGTTAGACCATCCTGGCTAACACGGTGAAACCCTGTCTCTACTAAAAATACAAAAAATTAGCCGGGCGCGGTGGTGGACGCCTGTAGTCCCAGCTACTCGGGAGGCTGAGGCAGGAGAATGGCGTGAATCCGGGAGGCAGAGCTTGCAGTGAGCCGAGATCGCGCCACTGCACTCCAGCCTGGGTGACAGAGCGAGACACCGTCTCAAAAAAAAAAAACAACAAAAAAAAAACACGACACTTAGCAAGGATGCCCCCTCCCCGTTTTAAAAATTAATTAATTAGGCCCCGTGCAGTGGCTCACACTTGCAGTCTTGGTACTTTGGGAGGCTGAGGTGGGAGGATTGCTTGAACCCAGGAGTTCGAGACCAGCCTGAGCAACATAGTGAGACCCCCGTCTCTATAACAAAATTAATAAATAAAATAAGTAATCTTTTTCTTAGAGAAGGGATCTCACTATATTGTCCAGGCTGGCCTCAAACTCTTGGGCTCAAGTGATCCTCCTGCCCCAGCCTCTGGTGGAGTAGCTGGAACTGCAGGCTCAAGCCTCAGCCCCTGGCCCCACCCTGTTTTTTTGGTTGTTGGACTTTCTTTCTTTCTTTCCTTTTTTTTTTTGAGACAGGATTTCATTCTGTCGTCCAGGCTGGAGTGGAGTGGTGCAATCACGTCTCACTGCAGTCTTGACTTCCTGGGCTCAGGTGATTCTCCAACCTCAGCTTCCTGAGTAGCTGGGACTACAGGCATGTACCACTATGCCTGGCTAATTTTTTGTACTTTTAGTAGAGACGGGGTTTCTCCATATTGCCCAGGTGGGTCCACCCTGTCTTTAAAACAAAGAAAACGCTCTGAATAATTTGTCAGTTCTTTCTCTCTCTCCTACCAGGCCCAAATCTGTAGACACCTTTTTTTTTTTTTTTTTTTTTTTTGAGTCAGAGTCTCGCTCTGTCAACCAGGCTGGAGTGCAGTGGCACGATTTTGGCTCATTTCAACCTCCACCTCCTGGGTTCAAGTGATTCTCCTGCCTCAGCCTCCTGAGTAGCTGGGACTATAGGCACGCACCACCACGCTCAGCTAATTTTTTAATATTTTTAGTAGAGACAGGGTTTCACCATGTTGGCCAGGCTAGTCTTGAACTCCTGACCTCAAGTGATCCGCCTGTCTCGGCCTCCCAAAATGCTGGGATTACCGGCATGAGCCACTGCACCGGGCCTCTGTAGACATCTTGATGGGCTAGGGAATTATTAGGAGGATTTTGCTGGGCTCATGCAATGCCAGATAGACCCAGGTGGTGTCACTTCCCAGCTGAAATCCATCTGCTTAGCCAGCTCAGCAGGGAGGAAGGCACGTTGGTAGGTTAATGCTGACGGCAGTTAAAGTGTGTGCCCTCTGAGACCTTCAGCGAGCTCCCAAACAGGCAATAGAACACAGTGGAAATTGCAGCTGCCAGGGAACAGGAAACCTCTGCTTCTGCCTGTCCCCTTCGCGATGGAAGAGGCTCAGTGGCTCAGCGAATTGAAGCTAGTTACCCCACCTTCTGGCTTAGAAAGAGGAACCTGATTTCTGGCGTACTTCTGGGTACCTTCTTCCTCTTTCCAGAAAGATGCGTGGAAAAGACATGAAAGGCCCCATTGCTACTTAAAGAATGGCCTGCATGCATTTAGTAGGTTTTACAATCATCTTTATTAACAGGGATGCTAGAGAAAGCCATCTTCCTATTTCAAACCCAAGCTGTCTTCTCTTATTTCCTGCATAGCCACTGCTACCACTGTGTGACTTACCTCAGCCCTAATGGTGATGGCTTCTGCCCCAGCCACACTGGCACCCGTTCCTTATGACTCTCTTGGCCAACCAGCCCTTGTGCTCAGCTCTAAACTTCCATGAGATCAGAGTTCCAGCTTCTATATCATGTATTTTTAAAATATGCTGATAATAGCTTATATGGCATGGAGCTTTAAGTAAGCATGTAGTAAGTGGCTGACGTATGGATTAATTGGTTGTTAGAGCTAAAGAAAATAAAATAACAAAAACAATAGTAAAAAATTACTGTGTGTGCCAGGCACTGTCTGAAGTACCCAAATGCTTCATCTCCTTTAGTTCTCACAATGAATCTGTGAGGTATATGCTGTTATTATTCTCTTTTTTTTTTTTTTTGAGACAGAGTCTCACTATGTCACCCAGGCTGGAGTGCAGTGGCCTGATCTCTCTGCTCACTGCAAGCTCTGCCTCCCCGGTTCATGCCATTCTCCTGCCTCAGCCTCCCGAGTAGCTGGGACTACAGGTGCCCACCACCACGCCCAGCTAATTTTTTTATTTTTTTTTTTAATTTTTAGTAGAGACGGGGTTTCACCGCTTTAGCCAGGATGGTCTCAATCTCCTGACATCATGATCTGCCCACCTCGGCCTCCCAAAGTGCTGGGATTTCAGGCGTGAGCCATTGCGCCCGGCCTTATTATTCTCTTATTCTAAAGATGGGGAAACAGACTTAGGGAAGCTAGGTAACTTGCCGTTTCTCACCAGATAGTAAGTGACAGAGCCAAGACTCAAACCAGGTGGTTTTGACTCCAGAAGTGGGATCCATATACTGGCAAGCTCCCTATATGATATGTTCTTTGCATATAATATGTCCCTGTATACAATATGCTGCCATAATATTGGCATGGAACTTCAGGCCAGGGAAGTGACTTGCTAGGGTCCCTCGGTTAGTGGCAGAGCTGTTGGATCTGGACTCTGGCTCCTGGCCCCTTTACTACACCACACTGCCTCTTGAGGATTCCTGCCAGCCTGTGTCCACATTCCAGGCTTATCTCCAAGAGAAGCCGGGTTGGTAGCTCTGGGTCAGATGGTGGCCTAGGGACTTACAGACTTACCGTCCAGTTGCCCAGGTGTGAGCCACAACCAGGCAGCCAAATTTGTTCCTGCCAGGTCAGGGGACTGAGTGGAGCGAGGCGGGGGTAGCTTATGCCTGCTGCTCCCACCTCCTATAGCCCAGCAATGGCTCCCTCCCACCAGGGCCTCTGTGGAGCCCACGGTCAAGGCCTGGGCCAGCATCCTCAGGAGTGTGTGTCCAGGTCCCACCTACATGCCTGTGGGCCCTATCGATGTGGCCAGCTCCCATTCTCTGCTATAAGTTCCAGGACAGCAGCCCTGATATACCTCAAGCCAGTCAGCTCCACGCCGATCCAGGAGCACAAGGCAGTGGCAGCAGCATTAGAAAAGCTATCTGGGGCTGGGCATGGTGGCTCATACCTGTAATTCCAGCACTTTTGGGAGGTCAAGGCGGGCAGATCAATCGAGGTCAGGAGTTTGAGACCAGCCTGGCCAACGTGGTGAAACCTGGTCTCTACTTAAAATATAAAAAATTAGCCGGGCGTGGTGGCGCTCGCCTGTGGTCCCAGCTCAGTCCCACTCAGGTGGCTGAGGCAGGAGAATCACTTGAACCTGGGAGGTGGAGCTTGCAGTGAGCTGAAATCCCACCACTGCACTCCAGCCTGGGCAACAGAGTGAGACCCTGTCTCAAAAAAAAAAAAAAAAAAAAAAGGAGGAAATACTATATAGCATAAGTGGTTGTTTTTTTCTTTTCCAAAGTGTAGGGAGGAGGCAGAAGTGGGGGCGGTGAGGAAACAAAGAAGACCACAAAACCAAGCTCTAAGTTGAACTCAAAAGAAGCCATGGGCGAAGGCAGTGGGCAGGAGGGTGATGGCGGCAGCTGTGAGAAGGGGCCTCTCCGAGCTGTGCCAGGCTGGCCTGGCCTGATGGTGGGAGCCAGGAGTGAGCAGTATTCCAAATCAGCCCTGAACACTCTGCAGGGACACAGGTGGGGGGCAGGTGCTGGCTCTGCTTGGAGCTCTCAAGAGAGAATGAGAGCTGCATTGGAAAGTGACAAGCCAGGTTGTCAGAAAGGTGACAGTTGTATGCAGTCAATAGAGAAGAAACTCCCTGTGACTGTCCAAGACGAGGCACTCAGGGTTGCTGTAAGGCACAGCCCTGCGGGGGGCACCATTCCCAAGGAGTAGTATAGAATACTTGGACTCAGGGTTGCTGAAAACTAGAACAGGTCAAAAGGAACTGAAAGGCTTCTTGTCCCAGTGAAATAGATGGGGAAGGGAGAAGCAGACTCACATTTTATGGTGCATTTATTCCTCCATGCACTAGATTGCTGTATTTTCTCCCTCTGTCCTGCAGATACGATTTGGCTATCAAAGACCTTAAAGAAGCCTTGATTCAGCTTCGAGGGAACCAGCTGATAGATTATAAGATCCTGGGGCTCCAGTTCAAGCTGTTTGCCTGTGAGGTAAGGAGAACAGGGCCTGGCCTGGGCAGGAGGGGATCACGGCTGGATGGACAGCTGACAGTTCAGATGCACAGTGATCTGTTGACACCTCCAGGAGCTTGGAAAAGCCATTTTGCCTCCTCTGCCTTGAGACTCAGATTTTCCTTGAAGAAAATACTGAGATGGATTATTTCAGGCTCATCAAGGCATTGTCATCAGTTACCTGGGGGCATACATTTTATTAATGTGAAGCTCAAAGGACCATGCAAAAATGAGCCCACGGGGCTCTCTGAAGGGAGGCTAGACACGAGTGTGTTGGCTTGTGGAAATATTCATGATAATTTGCATGTTTTGTTTAGCAATTCAGATTGACAAGCTATTTGTTCAGCATTTTGCTAGCAAATCCAAAATCATGGGTTCATTGTCCATGCAGGACCTACCAGAACCTTGCTCAGTTCCCTAGTTTATAGACCACACTCTACTATCCGTGGTTCTTACCCCATGTACTTGATTGATACCTAAAGAGAGAGTGAGGATAATTTGGCATCGATCTGTCCCCTCTTGCTCAAAGAACAGCTCAAGGCACATATTTAGGTAGAGGTTTCTGCAAAACAACTTCTTTTCTCTGGTATCAAAAGGGAGAGACATGACTGGCTTTGACTTTGCAGGTTAATTTACTTTTTCCAGTTGACCCTTCCCACCCCTCCCACTTCCAAATATATACTAGCAGTTTTGAAAACCAAAATTCCTGTAAATGCCAAAGACCTTTCTTTAGAAAAATCACTGACAAAAGTCCCCTTGCTTTAGTTTCTCAGGCACAAAAAGTCAAGTGTTCCCAGGGTTGCTCAGGGCTAATAATAGAGTCTGTAGCCGCCCTCGGCCCCTGGGGACATGTGGCCCCATCCCAACCCTGCAGCAGGCTAGCAACTAACTTCACTTCTCGCAGTCTGGGAAGATGGGGCTTTGCAGTTGGAATTGGCTGCCATTCGACCAGCTTCTCGAGTAAGGTTTCTCAGCTGTAGCTCTGTTAATATGTTGGACCGGACAATCTTGTATTGTGGCAGAGGCGAGAGAGGGGTTGTGGTGCATCCTGTGCATCATGGGAACTTCGACAGCATCTCTAGCTTTTAGATGCTACTAGCACTGCCAACACCACTCCCCACCCAATGTGACAACCTAAAATGCCTCCAGACATTGCTGATAAGCCAATAACAGCCACTTATACAGATTAAAAAGTTGGGGGACAAGTGGCTCTAGAAAAAGGATTATGTCACAGCAGCATCAAAGTACAATTCCATGGGATGAATGTTTCCCCTGGAGTTGGGGTTAAAACGGCCCTGGGAGGACAGAAAATACTGGCTGAGTGGCCCTCTCTGCAAGTAAAGCTGAACTTTTCAGGGTCTAAGGCCCTCTTTGTCACATGGGATCTTCCAGTCATTTCCCTACTTATAATCCTTCTCTTCCTGATGTGATATGACCCTGGCTTCTGAGAATCACATCATTATTTTTGAAGAGTGTCAAGGTTTTTCTCATCATCAGTTCATAAAAACTGATTGTAGAGAAATGTCTTAAGAGAAGGTGGCTGAGAACCAAATAGGAAGTTTTAAATGATCTGAGTTCTTTCTTTCGCACACAAGGTCAGGAGTGGGCTGGAGAAGCCAACGAATTCAGAAGGCAGTAGCTCATTGAGTCTCAGAAATAGGACTGAAAGGAGTCCAGATTTCCACTTCCGGGGTTGATCCTGGCCCCACCATTCAGCACCAGCCACTAATGCCACAGAAACACCAATCCTTCCACCTGTCTGAGTTTGGCAAGTTCACGTCATTGTTGGCAGGAGGCCTCAGTCCTTCGCTACATGAACTTCTCTCTAGGGCTGCCTAAGTCTTGTCATGACATGGCAGCTGGCGTCTCTGAGAGCAAGTGACCCAAGAGCAAGACAGTGTCAATGTCTTTTATAATCTAGCCTCAAATGCCACACCCCCTCATTTCCATAATATCCTATTTAAAAACTTTATTTCAGTCAAGCCATTTTTTAGATCTTGGTAATGCATCCAAACGATTATTTGATTCTGTGTGTAAATTGTGAAGCACAATAATAAAATAAACACTCAAGAACCACAGCCCAACTCAAGACCTGGAAAAGTATGACACTGTTGCATTTACCATTCCCTCCCCACCCCAGGTGAAGGTGCCGCTGGCTTCTGTGCTAACCTCTGTCTTCTGGGTTCAAGCAATTCTCCTGCTTCAGCCTCCAAGTAGCTGAGATTACAGGTGCCTGCCACCATGCCCAGCTAATTTTTGTATTTTTAGTAGAGACAGGGTTTCTCCATGTTGGCCAGGCTGATCTCAAACTCCTGACCTCAAGTGATTCACCTGCCTTGGCCTCCCAAAGTGCTGGGATTACAGGCGTGAGCCACTGCGCCTGGCCTGTGTTGCTACATTAGTCTTGTTACTCACATGGTCTGGGCCAGGTTCTGCTGGTGCCGGTATAGGAGGTTGCATCTTGATCCATCTTCCAGCTCTGTACCTGTCCAGTGTTTCAGCCTAGGTGCAGTGGCAGGAGGTGGACTGGAAGACCACACACCTGTATTTTATTCCCAACCCTGTGTCTGCCTCTAGAAGGGGCCTTGAGCAAGTCACTCTTTTACTAAAGCAACTCATACTAAAACAACACAACAGTTCTTCTTCTTTTTAACCTGGTTTGAACACACTGTATACAATAATTCTTGTCCCTTCCTGACCTATTTCGTTGTTGGAAGAGTACAAATGATGTTGCATTTACACATTCCATGGTGTTTTTTTAACACCATGCTTGTGTTTGACATAACTCAATAGCAAGACTAATTGCACTATATTTTAGATATTCCCAGGAGAGCTGAGAAAGGGAGAAAGGCTACCAGGCAACATTCCCAGAGTATACGTGTGAGCCCTTCCCTGGCACCTTGATTTGGAGTAGTCTCAAGTTTTATGTTGCGGTCTGTACATTTCTAGGTGTTATATAACATTGCTTTCATGTATGCCAAGAAGGAGGAATGGAAAAAAGCTGAAGAACAGTTGGCATTGGCCACGAGCATGAAGTCTGAGCCCAGACATTCCAAAATCGACAAGGCCATGGAGTGTGTCTGGGTAAGCATATTGGTGATGCAGGTGTTGAGAGGATGTCACTGGATTTTCATTTGTCTCAGAGGACATGCCATTGAGAAGCCATAAAAGTGGTGCTTTTACTTTCTGTGAGTCTGGGTAACACTGATCTTAGGGTATAGTTCCACTTAAGATCTTGAATCTGTGCTGAGAAGCTGAGGCCTAGAGTATGGGATGGCAGAGCCCCGGCATCACACTGCCCTCAGAGTGGGTCTCCTTGGTAATGCAGGAGAACAGGATATTGGATGCTGGAGCAGTGCTGCACAGACTCTAAGCACTGAGAAGGCAGAGTCCATGTCTGCTTGATCACCACTGAGTCCTCACAGCCTGGCACAGTGCTAGGCACATAACAGCTCTCAGCAAAAATGTTTTGTTTTGTTTTGTTTTGAGATGGAGTCTCGCTCTGTTGCCCAGCCTGGAGTGCAGTGGCGTGATCTCAGCTCACTGCAGCCTCTGCCTCCTGGGTTCAAGCAATTCTGCTGCCTCAGCCGCTCAAGTAGCTGGGATTACAGGTGCATGCCACCATGCCTGGCTAATTTTTGTATTTTTAATAGAGACGGGGTTTTGCCATGTTGGTCAGGCAGGTCTCGAACTGCTGACCTCAGGTGATCTGCCCTCCTTGGCCTCCCAAAGTGCAGGGATTACAGGTGTGAGCCACCGCACCTGCCCAAAAAATGTTTTGATTTTGTGAATGAGTGATAAAAACAATTTATCGTTCAAGCATATTTGTGAATAAGGCTAGCTTTAAATCTGATTTTTAAAACACAGAGAAGAGGACTCAAGTCAGTCTTTATATGTCTATCCTCATTAGCAAACACCCATCCAAGGGAGCACTGTCATGAACCTTGCTTGATCCCGGGCCAGCCTTGTCGTGGTGGTGCCCTCTGCACCATGAGAGAACCCCACGGACAGCACACAGAGTGGGAGAGTAGCAGTTCCTCTGGAAAAAGAGGGTGCTGAATAGCAACACATAGCAGTAAACAATGTCCACGTGGCCACGCGGCAGAAGGTGGTATTGAAACCAAGGGTTCCTACCTTAACACCCTAGAGGAATGACAACACTCATTTGGAAAAAGTGCTTCTATGTGGTTATCTCAATGAATTCTTGCATCTATTCACTGAGGGAGGCAGGACAAGCATCGTCACCCCCATTTTCGCATAAGGAAATGCTACGTTTTCTGTTACAGAAGCAGAAGCTATATGAGCCAGTGGTGATCCCTGTGGGCAGGCTGTTTCGACCAAATGAGAGACAAGTGGCTCAGCTGGCCAAGAAGGATTACCTAGGCAAGGCGACGGTAGGTGGGATTGCTCAGCTTCCCCTGAGTCTCCTGTGGCCTGGGCCATGTGGAGCAAGGTGGGAGGGACTCTTGAGAAGAGGGTAGCCTCCTTGTGGCTCTGTCCCTGGGATGGCAACGAGAGACTTGTTTATAGGACAGAGGTTTGGCTGAAAGATAGGCAACCATGTCTAGTTTATTTTCTCCAAACTGCTCCCATTTCTCCCTTCCAGCTTGACCCTGGGTGAGAGCCACAGGGTTACTCACAGGATGCTAAGTCTTGGGGACTGAGCCCATGGAGGGAAAACACAGCCATGAGGAGCTCACTAAATGTGAAGAGAGGGCCGGGCAGGGTAGCTCATGCCTGTAATCCCAGTGCTTTGGAAGGCTGAAGTGGGAGGATCACTTGAGGCCAAGATTTAGAGACCAGCCTAGCTAGTGGAGAGGCTGAGGCGAGAGGATCGCTTGAGCCCAGGAGTTCAAGGTTACAGTGAGCTATGATTGCACCACTGTACTCTAGCCTGGGCAATAGATTGAGACTCTGTTTGTACAAAATAAAAATAAATATGGAGAGAACATGTTAGGGAAAGAGATCAGCATGGGATCCTCTTGGATTAATGCTCCTTGTAGTTCACGTTTTAGTGGGCTAACGAGTCTTTCCCCACTTCCACAACCCTATGTTTAGACTATGTCTTAAATTGAACTTCTTCTAAATCCAGGTCTTGGCTGGGCACGGTGGCTCACGCCTGTAATCCCAGCACTTTGGGAGGCTGAGGCAGGTGGATCACGAGGTCAGGAGTTCAAGACCAGGCTGGCCAACATAGTGAAACCCCATCTCTACTAAAAATACAAAATTAGCCGGGTGCTGTGGTGCATGCCTGTAATCCCAGCTACTTGGGAGGCTGAGGCAGGAGAATCGCTTGAATCCGGGCGGTGGAGGTTGCAGTGAGCTGAGAACATGCCATTGTACTCCAGCCTGGGCAAAAAAAATGACGCTCCATCTCAAAATAGTAATAATAATAAATCCAGGTCTTAATTTCTTTCAGACATGGTCTGAAGTGAGTCAGCAGTGCCCTTCCAAAACCACATTTGACTTGACACATTCGTAGGGCTAAAGTTGCCCAGTGGTCGGGTAGCTAGGTCTAGCATAGCAGCAGAGGTCAAGAAAGCCTGGGTGAGTGGAAGCACTCCAAATATCTATCAACTGATGAATGAGTAATCAAAATGTGATATATCCATGCAACAGAATACTACACAGCCATAAAAAGGAATGGAGTATGATTCATGATACAACATGGATGGACCTTGAAAACGTTATGCTATGTGAAGGAAGCCAGACACGAAAGGCCACACGTTGTACAATTCTGTTTATAGAAAATATCTGGTGCAGCCTCTAAGCACTGAGAGAGCAGAGACCATGTCTGCTTGATCTCCACTGAGTCCTCACAGCCTGGCACAGTGCTAGACACATAACAGCTCTCAGCAAAAATGTTTTGATTATATGAATGAATGATTAAAATTATCTATAGTTTAAGCATATTTGTGAATAAAGCTAGCTTTAAATCTGATTTTTAAAACTCAGAGAAGAAGGGGGCTCAAGTCAGTCATAGAAGCAAACTGGTTGTTGCCAGTTTAGGGGAAAGGGGAGTGTGGACATACTGCTTAATGGGTACAGCATTTTCTTCTGGGGTGATGAAAATATTTTGGAATTAGACAGAGGTGGTAGTTGCACAGCATTGTGAATATGATAAATGCCACTGAATCATTCACTTTAAAATGATTAATTCGGGCTGGGCGTGGTGGCTCATGCCTATAATCCCAGCACTTTGGGAGGCTGAGATGGGTAGATCACCTGAGGTCAGAAGTTAGAGACCAGCCTGCCCAACATGGCGAAAACCTGTCTCTACTAAAAATACAAAAATTAGCCGGTCATGATGGCGGGCGCCTGTAATATCAACTACTCGGGAGGCTGAGGCAGGAGAATCGCTTGAACCTGGAAGGCAGAGGTTGCAGTGAGCTGAGATCGTGCCACTGCACTCTAGCCTGGGTAACAGAGCGTGACTCCATCTCAAAGAAAAAAAAAAAAAGGTAATTTGATGTTATACAAATTGCACCTCAATAAAAACATTTGTTTTAAGAGAGGAGAAAGCAAGCCTGTGTTAGCAGGGGTGGGGTGAATACTCGTTTCTTCAGTTGCTGAAATCCTAATCCAGAGGCTCAGGAATCTAATCCTTAGTTACTGTTCACGTCTGGAACCAGGCTCACGTAAGAACAGGTCTAGAGCATGAGCAAAGACGGAGACCCAGAAGAATGGAAACAGTGCTGGCAGAGCCTCACACCCTCCTGTCCTTGATTTCAGGTCGTGGCGTCTGTGGTGGATCAAGACAGTTTCTCTGGGTTTGCCCCTCTGCAACCACAGGTGAGACAGTCCTGACCTTCTCCATGGACCTAGGTCTCGAGAGCTTCTGTGAAGCATTCAATTCGAGAGACTATGTGTGCTGAGCTGCCTTATTGTAAGGGCTCCTTCAAGTGGCCCTCAGTGCAGCTGAGGGATCTGCCTGCCCTCTCTCAGTCCTGGGTTCCATGGCTGGTGAGAAAATAAGGCAGTGTCAGGCTTCAGGCCAAGTCCTCTGAAGCTAACTCTCCTGCTTCCCCACAAATGCCAGTCTTCACGTCTCTAAAGAGATCTGCTGATCCTCTCTCTGAAGCCTCGACTATTCTCTCCGGAAGCTGAAACACAAGCTATGGAAGGCTTATTAACAAAGCCTCTTCTTGAGTACAGGGGCAAGTGGGGAACCCTGTGGGGCCTGGGCCTGAGGTTTGGGCTCTCCTGGCTCTACCCATCTGCTCATGTGCAGGGGTTTCCTTTGGGAACACAGGCAGAGCGCTGAGAGTGAACCCTTTTTCTGCCCAAGCTGGGCTTGGAGAGGTGGGCTCAGATGAGCTGGATGACAGTGGATCTAGAAATGCAGACAGAGCTTCCTTGTGAAGGAAAGAGGGGAAAACACATTGAGGAAAATACGAACTCTGTGGCAATGAAACGGTGATGGGCAAGAGCATTGGTCAGCACTAGCAGAGGGCAGTTTTCTGAGCAGGGGCAGGTATGTTCCAGATCTAGATTCCTTGATCTCTTTCTTCACAATAAAGCTGATGAAAGCCTTGCTGAAGTCCCTTGAGCTTCAGTTCAGCCAGAGGCCATGAGCGGAACGAAGCCCAGGTGACTGGATTCCATGGTATTCAGTGTAGAAGCGGGGGCGGGGGGTTGGGGATTCTTGCCCAGCCAGTGGATCCTGTGTCCATTTTAAATACTCAAAAGTAGCCAGGCGCAGTGTCTCATGCCTATAATCCCACCATTTTGGGAGGTTGAGGTGGGCAGATCACTTGATGCCAGGAGTTCCAGACCAGCCTGGCCAACATGGCGAAACCCCGGTCCCTACTAAAAATACAAAAATTAGCAGGATGTGGTGGCACATGCCTGTAATTCTAGCAACATGGGAGGCTGAGGCAGGAGAATCACTTGAATGAGGGAGGCAGAGGTTGCAGTGAGCCAAGATTGCACCACTGCACTCCGGCCTGGGTGACAGAGTGAAACTCCATCTCAAAAAAAAAAAATTTTTTTTTAATTAATTTAAAAATACTCAGAAGTGTCATGTGACATAGTAGATATTAATTACAGAACAGAGCTTTTGGAAACTGTCCTGGGAAAAGGACAGAGCTCAAGGTCAAAGCATTCTTGTGACACCATGTTGCTGTGTGACTGCTAACCTCCAGAAACTAGCTCTGGCTCAAAATGAATTGTTGTGCTAGTGAAACCTGCACCTGGGGAGCTGGTGGGAGGTGTTATTTCCCAGTGTTTAGTCAGGGTGACTGTGCCCTCTTCCTAGACAGTGTTCCCATCAGTCAGAAACGCATTATTTGATTTTCTGGTCTGGAAGAATGCTCAAATTACCATTAGCCGTTTGTTGTCTCTCCCCTGCTTTCCCTCATTGCCTTTTCCATTTTCACTTCTCCTGAATGTTCAATAGGCAGCTGAGCCTCCACCCAGACCGAAAACCCCAGAGATCTTCAGGTAAGTTAGATTTAAATCCATACACAGAATATCCAAGCTCCAAGCCTGAACTGATGGCAAGAAAGGGAGGGAAGAAGACGAAGCTGGGGTCTGGGTCTAAATCTTGTTGAATTTTCTAGAATGTCAGGCTTCTTCTAGAATGTCAGGCTAGAAAGGAATGATATGGTGGGATGGGAGTCTTGACTGTGGTGGGGCTGGCCATCCAGGCCTGGCTGCAGCTACATGGTGTCCCAGTGGCCCTCTGTCCACGTGCACAGCCACCCACATGGCAAGGGGTTGTTGCTGAGGGGCAGTGGTGTCCTGTGGAACATAGCTACCCTGGGGACCAGGATGCTGACCTCAGGTTGGAGATCAGTTTCGCATTGGCCGCAGTCCCCTCTGATGAGGGCAGGACAGAGCTCTCTGGAGTCAGGAATCTAGAATGACATCCTTTTTCCTGTGTGGGTGTTTTCCACTCCCTATCGGCACATGCTTTCTGAAGAAGTAAAGAGGAAGGACTCAAGAAAAGGAAGTCCTTCTTCTGTAAGATGAAAAACAAAGGATGACATAACCTACGGCTTTCTTAAGATTTCTCTCGAAGCGATGAAGCAAGCCTGGTCCTCCCACCCAAAAAGGAGGTTTTAAAAAGTGATTGGCCAGGCGTGGTGGCTCATGCCTGTTATTACAGCACTTTGGGAGACTGAGGCGGGCAGATCACTTGAGATCAGGAGTTCGAGACCAGCCGGACCAACGTGGCAAAACCCCACTTCTACTAAAAATACAAATATTAGCTGAGCGTGGTAACTGACATGTGCCTGTAATCCCAGCTACTAGGGAGGCTGAGGCAGGAGACTCACTTGCACCCAGGAGGTGGAGGTTGCAGTGAACTAAGATCACGTCACTGCACTCCAGCCTGGGCAACAGACCAAGATTCCATCTCAAAAAAAAAGTGACAAAAGTACCAAAGCAACTACAAAAATGAGGGGGCTGGATGAGCTCATTCCTAAGCTCCCTGTCAGCTGGAAGGGCCTGTATTCCCTACAGGGATAGACACGATGTCTGGAAACAAGCATGGGCTGAGGGGAAAGTAACAGAGTGGGGAGTAAAGGGAGGGAAGCCTGAAACCTGAACACCAGCCTCTCAGTCACACGTTCCAAAGTGATGCCAATCAGAGCCTCAAAGCCTAAACGCGTGAAGTCAGACTTAAGGGAACCAACACTGCACCACAGCAGCTGGGCAGCCTCAGAGCCCTCTGTATGCACCCCTCACGCTCCCTGGCACCTAACCTGCTCACGGTCTCCCTACCCTGGCCCAACAATGGCTGTAGGTGGTTTCCCCTTCCTCCTCTCCCACCGATCTTTCTGGCCCAGCTGGCTGTCACCTGACTTCTGCTTTGTGCTGTTCCCCTGACCACAGTCACCTGATTCACCCCAGCCCAGCCTTGGGAGCTGGCCAAGATGACCCAGCCAGGGACCTTCCTCCTCAGAGGGGAAGGGAGGGCAAGGATTGTAAGTCCTCACTATCTAGTGTTGTGGGGTTTTTGCTTTGATTCTTGCCCCTCTGTATATATGGTTATGAGTAGGTGTACACCAGTTTCTTACCGAGACCTCTTGGGAGCCCAGGCAGGCTCAGTGTCACCTCGGCAGTTGCAGTTAGATGTGGAGTTAGAGCCAGGCTGGAGCCAAGTCCCTGGCTCCAAGTTCACTGTGTTTGCACCATGGCGTTGTGTGAGGAGATGGGAGCTGGATCTTGTGTCTATCCTCTGCAGGGCTCTGGAAGGGGAGGCTCACCGTGTGCTATTTGGGTTTGTGCCTGAGACACAAGAAGAGCTCCAGGTCATGCCAGGGAACATTGTCTTTGTCTTGAAGAAGGGCAATGATAACTGGGCCACAGTCATGTTCAACGGGCAGGTATGAAGAGGATCAGGGGGCAGTGCGATTGGCATGGGATCCTGGAGCAAACGCAGTCTCTGTGGAGCAGTATCTGCTGCTTTCTTTGCAGACCAGCCAAGTTCTTTTGTCTGTTCGTCATCCCTTCCCCAGGACTCTGGGCTGTTCTGTGGTGTGGGTACTGATGAGCACATCTTTATTTTTTCCTTTCTGATTCTGTGGTGCTGCACTGCAGAAGGGGCTTGTTCCCTGCAACTACCTTGAACCAGTTGAGCTGCGGATCCACCCTCAGCAGCAGCCCCAGGTAATGTGATGCCAAGGCCTGACCCATTTCCTCTCACCCTTTAGAGATCTATCCCTGGAAGGGAGAAGAGCAGTGTAAAAGAGGTGCTGTCGGGACCCCTGGAGAAAGATTCACTAGTCTTGAGCCCGCCTTGAGATGGCACCAGCTACCCAGACCTGAACCTGGGAATGAGGGGAAAAAAACCCAGATGTGCTAAGTTGGAGGCATCTGTAGGTCCCATTGGGCCCACCCACCTCTGTGACTCTTCCTGGTCAGAAGTGACTTGGGAAGCAAAGCCTACAGTATATGAGGGGGTTAGGTCTTCACAGGTGTGTCTGCTTCACGTGGAAGAATAGTCAATGTGTTGGCTGGTACAATGCCATTAGAAAGAAAATGAGGCCAGGTGCAGTTGCTCATGCCTGTAACCCTAGCACTTTGGGAGGCTGAGGTGAGAGGATCACTTGAACTCAGGAGTTCGAGACCAGCCTGGGCAAAATAGAGAGATGCCACCTCTATACAAATAAAAATAATAAAATGAGATCTGCCTTAGAGCTTTGAATCAGAGTGGGCCTTGCCAGCCACTGCTTCTAAACTGCTGCTACTCCCTCCCTCACACTTCAAAAGTCTGTCCTTCTGCCAGGCCTAGAGAGCTGTCTTTGTCAGTTCTGAGCATCCCTGTAAGTGACTCAATGGCAGTGGAGCCTGTCTGTCTCTAGACTGTGCAAACAGTTGTATATGAGCTCAGCCCTCCCTGGTCAGTCACCATATCCAGATGCTTTGAAAAGCGTCAAACGCCTTACAAATGAGAAGCGGAATTTTTCCTTTCTCAATGCCCTCTGCAGTGGAGACAAGAGCTCGGTCCTGCCCCACGTCCAGCGGATTTCCAGTATGGCTGAAAGAGATGCTAAAGTGACAAGGGCCTTTTGGTGGGTTAGGATTCTTCTTTCTACTGTGATTTTCATTTTCATCAGGCCAACCCTACCTCCTCTTTTGGCCAACATTTCCTTCGTCTTCCCCAAATGTCACTACCATTCCAACTTTTAGGACGTTATCTGCATCTGGCTCCTTTTCATGGGGTCTCTGTAGGGGCGTTTCCCCACATCCACCCCTGCCTGGGAACTTTGAATGAAGGTTCTGACCATCGCTCCCTGTTGCCTTCAGGAGGAAAGCTCTCCAGAGTCCGACATCCCAGCTCCTCCTAGTTCCAAAGCCCCTGGAAGACCCCAGTTGTCACCAGGTGAGTGGTCCTGGAGCCACAGCCTAGGTCTGGGTGCAGGAGCATGCCAGGCTGCTTCCTGAGTTCCTCTCCCTGCCTTCCAGGAAATTCTGGTTTCTTCTTCTCCCAACATGTCACTCAGCTAATGACCATGCAGCCCCAGAACCCTCCTTTCTTGCACCACCCACCCACCCCAAACATGAAATCAGTGCCCTCTCTCCCTGCCTTCTGCAGAACACTCACGGGGCTTGGGTGAATGCAGCTGGTTCCTGAGTGACTCACGTAGTCACCAAACCCCTTGATCGTTAGGTACGGAAATCATGTCTCAGGAAGAAAAGTTGAAGTAACGATACATGCTTACCTCTGAGGGGTGTGGAGTGGCTGTTTTCAAATGTCTGAGGCACTGTATCTGGAAAAGAAATTGCTCTGTGGAGCCCTGAGGATGAACAAAGAACCAATGGGCAGATGTGAAACGGAAATGTTCTCTCCGAAATGCTGTTTCCTAGTGTGGAGAGGGCTGTCTTGGGAAGTGCACTTGAAGCAGCTTCTGGATAAGTGCTTGGTAGAGACGCAGAGTGAGTGGTTGGCCAGATTCTAGGTCAATGATTGCCACACGTGCCTGATCATCAGAATCACTCGGGATGTCCCTTCCCCCATTTTTATTTTGAAAAATGTCCAACCTACAGAAAAGCTGACAGTAGAATACAATAAACCTCAGAATATCTTTCACTTAAACTCACCAATTGTTAACATTTTCACCATGAACTCGCCCTGCTCCATTCTATTTTTTTCCCCCGAGCCAGTTGAAAATAAGTTACAGACTCGTGACACTTCACCCTACACAGCTGCAAAAACACAGTCTCCTGCATAATCACAATAGAATCATGGTATCTAGGACACTAAACATTCATATGATACTATTATATAATGCGTATTCCATATTCAAATTTCTCCCATTGCTCCTGCTCAATGTCCTTGACAGGTTTTTTGTTGTTATCGTTTGTCTAGAGGCTCATCAAGGATCACATATAAACCTAGGATGATTTTGTGAATACAGGGTCCTACCTAGGCTACTGGCTCTGATTTTTTAGGACTGGAATGGGGCTCGGGAATTTGTATTTTAGAAAAAAACTTCCCATGTGATTCAAATGATCAGCTAGGTTTGAGATCAGTGGCCTTCTCTGATCATGTACCCCCTATAGTAAATATCTTTATGCATGCTACTCTTACATAAATTAGATTAATATTAGATTGGTTAATTAGATTAATATATTAGATTAATTAAATTAATACACTTTAGGAAACATACACAAAAATAAAGAAGAAGGTGAGGATCAGTGGTTCTAATACTTCTTCCTGTGGCCTCTGGCTCACCTTGCACTCCGATTTTCATTGCTTTGGATCCTGTGGGTTTAATTGACCTTTGGGATCCCTGCTAACCTTGTGGGTTGGTGAGGATATGCTGGTCCTTTGATAATTACCTATAGGCTCCCTAGAAGCAGAGACTGAGTTTGTTCATGTGTTCATGACCTTCATGCTTCCCCAGGGTGAGATTTTCTCCACAGTTTACTAAGGTTAATAATTGCCCCACAAATTAAACGGTAAGAGGTTGGGGGCCCTATTTGAAGAGGTTTCATCTGTGTGTGGCAGGGGCTGGCCAAGCATGTTCATTCACCATCTTCTTTTGTTTTACTCCCTACTTTTTCCATTCAGGCCAGAAACAAAAGGAAGAGCCTAAGGTAACATTTTTCCCTCATACTGTTTTAAGTGGTAGAAGACGGGATAGCTTGGGCTATCAACCACAGACATGTCTGTCCGGATTATAGGAAGAGCCCCAATGGAAGGGTCGAACCAGTTGCTACCTTACAGAGTCCATGAGCTAGGGACCCTCTTAATAGCCTCCTCCACTATCATGCACACACTTCCTACTACCCAAGCTAGTGGGCCAGATCTTGCTCAGTAGGAATTCCTGTCCAAGCAAGGGTTGGGCTAAAGGACCTCTGAAGGTCTTTTAGGCTACTATGAAACCAGTTACTTACTGGCCTCTCCCCTGCTGCATGGGGTACCCCCTGTGCCAAATCACAAAACTGCGGTGATCCAGGATGTTGAGAGAAAGCCTCAGACACTCAGGAGTTCCCTTTGTTCCTCCCCACTCAGGAAGTGAAGCTCAGTGTTCCCATGCCCTACACACTCAAGGTGCACTACAAGTACACGGTAGTCATGGAGACTCAGCCCGGGCTCCCCTACAGCCAGGTCCGGGACATGGTGTCTAAGAAACTGGAGCTCCGGCTGGAACACACTAAGCTAAGGTGAGCTCCATGCAGGCAGCTGTGAGGGGTACAGTGGGGACCTTGTGCTGACCTGGAGGAGGGAAGAGGAGGATGGTTTTTGTGATGATGATGTTCTTTGACTGGATTCTTACTCATTATCCCTACCCAGCTATCGGCCTTGGGACAGCAATGAGCTGGTGCCCCTTTCAGAAGACAGCATGAAGGATGCCTGGGGCCAGGTGAAAAACTACTGCCTGACTCTGTGGTGTGAGAACACAGTGGTGAGTGCAGTGAGGAGCATCTAAAGTTACATTTCCACTGAGCCACTCCTCAACAATTTGACATTTATCAAGCACCTTCTGTGTACTAGGCACTATGCGTGGTGTTGGGGATATGGTGTATAATAAGTCACAGCTCTGCCTCCCTTTTACCTGCATCCTCACCCCATTTGCAGCAGGGAGAGAGTTTTCCACAAGAGAACAGCAGGCCCAGCAGGGCAGGAGCTCACAGAAAGCCTCCTGCCCCTCCATCGGCTCCCTACCTGACTGTGTCAAACATCCCATCCATCACTGTCAAGCAAGGTTGGAATGAAGTCATAGCTTAAGGCTCAGCTCATAGCCATTTTTTTCTTTTTTGAGATGGAGTCTCACTCTGTCGCCCAGGCTGGAGTGCTGTGGCATGATCTTGGCTCACTACAACCTCTGCCGCCCGGGTTCAAACAATTCTCCTGCCTCAGCCTCCCGAGTAGCTGGGATTACAGGCACCTGCAACTGCGCCCAGCTAATTTTTGTATTTTTAGTAGAGACGGGGGTCTCACCATCTTGGCCAGGCCGGTTTTGAACTCCTGGCCTTGTGATCCACCTGCCTCGGCCTCCCAAAGTGCTGGGATTACAGGCGTGAGCTACTGCGCCCAGCTCATTCTTCACCTTCTTAAGTTTTCTTTTCTTTTTCTTCCTTCCTTCCCTGCCTTCCCTCCCTCTTTTCTCTTTCTTTCTTTTCTTTTCCTTTCTTCTTTCTCTCTTCTTTCTTCTCCTTCCTTTTTTTCCTTTCTTTCTTTCTTTTTCTTTCCTTTTCTTCTCTCCTTCCTTTTTTTTCTTTTTCTATTTTGCGTGTGCTCTCTCTGTCTCTCTCTTTCATCTTGCTCTGTCACCCAGGCTAGAGTGCAGTGACACAATCACAGCTCACTGCAACCTCTGCCTCCCAGGCTCAAGCAATCCTCCCACCTCAGCCTCCTGAGTAGCTGGAACTACATATGTGCACCACCACACATGGCTACTTTTAAAAATTTTTTGTCTACAGTATATATAGTCTCACTATACTTCCCAGGGTGGTCTCAAACTCCTGGGCTCAAGCAAAGAACCTCCCACCTTAGCCTCCCAAGATGTAGGGACTATAGGCGTGAGCCACTGCACCTGGCCAACCTTCTCAAGTTAACATGGGGAAGAACACTTTCACATGAGGATGACAGAAAATAGCATTTATTTCACCAAGAGATGATTTGGGTAACATCCTATTAACAGCAAGTATCTACTAAGAACTTCCCATGTGTCAGATACTGTGCAAAGTGCATTCTTTTTTTTTTTTTTTTTTTTTTTTTGAGACGGAGTCTTGCTCTGTCACCCAGGCTGGAGTGCAGTGGTGTGATCTTGGCTCACTGCAACCTCTGCCTCCCAGGTTCAAGCAATTCTCTGCCTCAGCCTCCCGAGTACCTGGGATTACAGGCGACTGCCATCACTCCTAACTTTTATATTTTTAGTAGAGATGGGGTTTCACCATGTTGGCCAGGCTGGTCTCGAACTCCTGACCTCGTGATCCAGTTGCCTCGGCCTCCCAAAGTGCTGAGATTACAGGCGTGAGCCACCGCACCCAGCCGCAAAGTGCATTCTGTGTGTTAGTTCTTACAATCTTCGTAACTCTGCGAGGTAGATATTATTTTCTCATTTTATAATTTAGGAAACAAGGCAAAGAGAGGTCAAGCAACTTGACCAAGATTAAATAGCTGGTTAGTAGTGGAGCCGGACTCAAGCAGACATTTTGATTCCAGAGCCTGCCTCTATTCCTAACTACCCTGCTGTACTAATGGTTCCAGGGCAGGTTATCTTATTAGCCTGAGGTCTTATTAGCCTGAAGTCTGACTTTCAAGTAAGAACAATGGGAGTCAGGTGAAAAGTTAGAGGCTAGAAGCATTAATAGAAGCAACAAGGTAACACTCCAACTCTGTCTCTCGGTCTCCAGAGGAAAAATTGCCATTTCTTTTTGTTGTTGACATTAATTCCTTCCCCCAACTCTAGACCCAGAAAACCACCCGTCTGCTTTCTGTAAATATACTTTTGCCTTTTACATAATTTCATGTAAGTGGATTGTACAGTGTATATATAGTCTTTTTGCTTCACTGGTCTCATCCTTTTGACTGCTAAATGTATTCCATTGTATGGATACTACATGTCATTTATCTGTTCACCTGTTGGTGGACATTTGGGTTGTTTGCTAGTGACATTCTTCAACGAACACTTGCTGAGCACCTAGGGCTCTGTAGATAGGCAGGCACGTGAAGCCTCATGTTGTATAAACTGATGAGGGTTCACAAATGGATGATACTGTGTTATGGAAGCACATGGTATGCTATCTAACCCAGAAATGCCGGAGGGAAGTGGAACAGGTAGGAGTTGTCTTCCTGAAGAAAATGCTGCTGAGATCATCTTGAAGCTTCACCATAAAACAACACATAAAAAATTAGTGAGATGGAGGAGGAAAGGGTGCATTATACAGACAGAAAGGGAACACCATAAAAGTCAGCATAGTGGGTAAAGGGGCGCAGTGTTACTACTGGACGCAATGGGGAGAGTGGTGGGAGACAGGCTGGAAAGGCAACATAGCATGGAAGGCCTTGTACACTAGGATGCTGCTGTGAGCAGGGAAGAAAGTCAGGTCGTGCTTTGAAAGAATGGTTATGAGGTATATAAGCAAGGCAGGGGCTGAGCTAGGCTAGCCAGATCTTCCTGGTGAACCAGCTTCCATCCAGTCCTGAGGCTGGAGAGAGCTCCAGATACGGCATTAATGAGGCCAGTCTCCATTGACCAAAACTGTTAATTAGGGCTGTTTCAGAAGTTTCAGCTCTCCTATTCACCTGTTTTTCTGACTTTGCATTTTTAGGCTGTGGCATTTGCAGTTACACTGGTGTAGGGAGTATCATATGAAACAGTTCATACATGAATCCTTGGGAGAGCTACCATTTTCTATCTACAAGTGGATTTGGAGATGGTAGAAATGAGCAAGTGGGAAAGCTATTCTGGCTCATCCAGGCTCGGAGCCATGGTAGGGGGCAGAGTCCTTCCTGCAAACCTCATCCTCACAGCTGGGCAGAGGCTTCTGTTTGTTTGTTTGTTTATTTATTTATTTTTTGAGGCTTCTGTTTAAAGCAAGGGGTTCTTTGGTAGATTCTCACTGAAATCAGAGACAAATGTTTGCTGGAAAAGAAAAAATAAAGTGGGAGAAGAAGAGTGAAAGAGAATGAGCCTAGAAAAGGGCAGTGTACAAAGCTGTTTAAGGTATCTTCCCCGTTCACAAAATTGCCTTCAGGAAATACAGCCACTGGGGATGAGACTCCCTGGTCTCTGGCTGAGACAAAAGGCCCCAGGATCCTGGGGGTAAGAGTGAGTGTGAGTGTAAGGGGTCTCTTGGAAGTCTGAAAGGTCACTCTAGGTTTTCCAGCTGTCTGTCTTTGGACTAACCCCTTCAGCATCTTTTTTAAAAGATTCTTCCTAGGGGTTCTGCTCTAAATGTGAACTACTTCACTTAAACTTTTTTTTTAAATTAAAATCTTTTCCTTTGACAGGAGCTTCTATCTATTTGGTGGCTACACATAGCCAACCCTCTTAAAACTCCCAACAATCTTTTTGCAATTTAATCCAGGCTCAGGAGTCACTGTTGAATGTTCTTTATCACTATCCATTACTTTTGGAGGCAACAAGGCAGGTTTTCACTCACTAGGAGAAAGAAAACCAGGTGCGGTGGCTCATGCCTGTAATCCCAACACTTTGGGAGGCTGAGGCAACATGGTGAAACCCCGTCTCTACTGAAAATACAAAAATTAGCTGGGTGTGGTGGGGTGCACCTGTAGTCCCAGCTACTTGAGAGGCTGAGGCAGGAGAATTGCTTGAACCCAAGAGGCAGAGGTTACAGTGAGCTGATATCATACCACTGCAATCCAGTCTGGGTGACAGAGCGAGATTCTGTCTCAAAAAGAAAAAAAAAAAAAAAAAAAAAAAAAAGAGGCCTGGTATGGTTTATGCCTGAAATCCTAGCACTTTGGGAGGCCGAGATGGGACAGATCACCTGAGTTCAGGAGTTTAAGACCAGCCTGGCCAACATGGTGAAACCCCATCTCTACTAAAAATACAAAAAAAAAAAAAAAAGAAAAGAAAGAAAAATAAAATGAACTAACATTTATTAAACATCTACTCTATGCAGGAACACTTAGCATTAACCAAGTCTAAATATTTATACATATTTAGAAGAGTACTGCCACAGAGTAAGTGTTCAATAAATGTCAACTACTATTATTGTATGTCATCTCATTGAATTCTTCTAGCCTCAATTTCAGGTGAGGTAACTGAGGTTCTAAGAAGTTACACTGCTTGTTTAGGGACACAGAGCTGGTAAGCAGTGGAGGTGGGATACAAACCTTGGTCTGTGGGCTCTCTGGGGCCATTTCCACCTCATCATATCGCCTCTCAATAAAGACAATATACCAAGGTTCAACAACAGCATTGAGAAGCTGGAACTTATAACACTCGGTACATACAAGCCTAGCAGCATTTCTGTTGATTTGTTAAATTCTACGATTCACATCTGTAGAAACCGCATCCATCTCCTTCATTTGTGAAGCAAAAGTGACAATCATGTGGAAGAAGCCTAAGACCATAAGTCTAAGACGTATAAGAAATGTTACAGATAAAAGAAGTATGGCATTGTGCAGTGGTTTTCGAACTTTAGCAAGTATCAGAATTCCCTAGAGGACTTAAAATACAGATTGCAGGATTCACCTTCAGGGAGTTTCTGATTTAGTAGTATTGGGATGGAGTTGAAAGTCTGCATTTCTAACAAGGTCCCTAGTGTTACTGTTAGAGTTGATGCTAAGAAAGCCAGTTTTGACTTAGGGCTCTGTCCCCATCTGTAAAGAAATAATAATGCCTATTCTACCTGTCTCAAGATTATTGTAAGGTTTCAGTAAGATATTTTAAGACTGTATATGATTTTGCAGACCTTTTGGTTTCATTTATCCCAGGGGTCCCCAACCCCCAGGCCACAGGCCAGTACAGGGCTGCACAGCAGGTGAGCTGCAGGTATACTGGCCTGAGCTCTGCCTCCTGTCAGATCAGCAGCGGCATTAGATTCTCATAGGAGTGTGAACGCTATTGTGAACTGTGCATGCGAGGGATCTAGGTTGCACGCTCTTTATGAGAATCTAATGCCTGACGATCTAAGGTGGAACAATTTCATCCCGAAACCACCCCCACACCCACAACCCACCACCATTCATCTAAAAACTGTCTTCCATGAAACCAGTCCCTGGTGCCAAAAAGGTTGGGGACTGATTTACCCAACCATCCAGTATTCATAAAGAGCATATAAGCTCTACACAAGGCACTGATCACAAACTTTATGAGTTTATATCCCAGGTTCTACTTTGACATTTCGCTGTTTCCTTTAGTGATGCTCAATGTTCATTTGGCAGGAAATTGGGAAAATTAACAGGCCCTTTATTATTTCAGGGTGACCAAGGCTTTCCAGATGAACCCAAGGAAAGTGAAAAAGCTGATGCTAATAACCAGACAACAGAACCTCAGCTTAAGAAAGGCAGCCAAGTAGAGGCACTCTTCCGTTATGAGGCTACCCAACCAGAGGACCTGGAGTTTCAGGAAGGGGATATAATCCTGGTGCTATCAAAGGGTAAGTGCTACTCCAAGATTATAGAAACAAATTTACATGTTAGCAGAAACAAGGTCAAGGGCAGAGAGAAGAAAATATCAATAATCTACAAACAAAACTTTAGCCAGTGTTTTCAACCTCCTTCCTAGCATCTAGCTGGAGAGAGCACAGTTGAGCACCCAGACTTTCCCTATTGCTCTAGTAGCCAGGAAAGCAATAGAAAGCTGAGTTTTTTTTTTTTTCGAGACAGAGTCCCCCTCAGTTGCCCAGGCTGGAGTGCAGTGGCGCAATCCCGGCTCACTGCAACCTCCCCCTTCTGGGTTCAAGCAATTCTCCTGCCTCAGCCTCCTGAGTAGCTGGGATTACAGGCACCCACCACTATGCCTAGCTAATTTTTGTGTATTTAGTAGAGACGGGGTTTTTCCATGTTGACCAGGTTGGTCTCAAAACTCCTGGCCTCAAGTGATCCACTGCCTCGGCCTCCCAAAGTGCTGGGATTACAGGCATGAGCCACTGCACCTGGCCGGCGATAAACATCTGGATTATTAAAGAGGAGTATGCTTTGGAAACCATGGATTCTCATTCCCAGAGGTAACAAATTGGCTGGAATCACTTTGCCTTTGCGTCGTAAGACCTTCTGCAAACCATAGTTCTTTGAATTAATGTACTTTTCAAAGAGAAAAGTAGGTAAATTTTGCCTTAAAAACCAGCTATTCAGAACTATCCTGTGTCTCTGGTGACTTTCTTGATTCTGTTTGGAATGAACAGACTAAAAATTGAAACAGCATGCCTGTAATCCTAGCCACTAGGGTAGCTGAGGTAGGAGGATCACTTGAGGCCAGGAGTTCAAGGCTGTTGCCTGGGCAACACAGCAAGACACACCTCTTAAAAGTGGAGAGTTCTAAGAATCCCTGGGAGAGTCTGTTAAATCAATTCCTGGGCCCACTCTCCAGAGATTCTGAGTCAGGTCTGGGGTGGGGCCCACCAACTTGCATTACTACCAAGTTTCCAGGTGATGCTGGTCTACTGCCTACACTCTAAGAAGCACCATTCCAACTCGTGGTTTGCCAGCCTAATTCTCTACCTGGACACAAAAAAGTCCCATAATAAAAGCCCTGCTCATATGCTGAGTCTGTGCACTACCAATGCAAAGCAGTGAAAAACTACTATCAATTATAACAGAAAATCCAACAGACAAAGAGAGTGGGAAATTTTAAAGTTAATGGGGGTAGGCCGGGCGTGGTGGCTCACACCTGTAATCCCAGCACTTTGGGAGGCTGAGGTGGTGGATCACTTGAGGCCAGGAGTTCAAGACCAGCCTGGCCAACATGGTGAAACGCCATCTCTACTAAAAATGTAAAAATTAGCTGGGCATGGTGATGCACATCTGTAGTCCCAGCTGCTAGGGAGGCTGAGGCAAGAGAAACGCTTGAACCCGGGAGTGGAGGTTGCAGTGAGCCAAGATTGCACCACTGCACTCCAGCCTGGTTGACAGAGCAAGACTCTTGTCTTGAAAAAATAAAAATAGGCCAGGCGCAGTGGATTATGCCTGTAATCCCAGCACCTTGGGAGACCAGTGCGGGCAGATTGCTTGAGGTCAGGAGTTCAAGACCAGCCTGGCCAACATGGTGAAACTCTGTCTCTACTAAAAATACAAAAATCAGCCGGGCATGGTGGTAGGTGCTTGTAATCCCAGCTACTCAGGAGGCTGAGGCAGGACAATTGCTTGAACCCAGGAGGTGGAGGTTGCAGTGAGCTGAGATTGTGCTACTGCACTCCAGCCTGGGTTACAGAGTGAGACTCAGTCTCAAAAAAAAAAAAAACAAAAAAACCCCAAAAATTAAAATAAAAAAACAGTTAATGGGGGGTAGATAGAGTATATACAAGTGCGTAGCAATTAATTAAAAATATGAGTAGTATAGGCTGGGCGTGGTGGCTCATGCTGGTAACTCCAGCACTTTGGGAGACCAAGGTGAGTGGATCACTTGGGGTCAGGATTTGACACCAGCCTGGCCAACATGGTGAAACCCCATCTCTACTAAAAATAAAAAAATTAGCCAGGCGTGGTGGCGTGCACCTGTAGTCCCAGCTCCTCAGGAGGCTGAGGCAGAATCACTTGAACTGGGGACGTGGAGCTTGCAGTGAGTCAAGATTGCACCTTTGCACCCCAGTCTGGGCAACAGAGTGAGACTCTGTCTCAAAGAAATATGAGTAGTAGTAATATAGAAGCAGAGTGTTCCGACAAAAGAGAATGGTAACTCAGTGGGAAGAACTGGGTTGAACACCTCCCAGTGCCACTTTCTAGGTGCCTAAATCAACGAACCAGCTCAATTGTCTGGAGTTTGGGAGAGGGAGCAGGAATAAAATGAAAGAACACACTAAAACAACCTTTTGGGTAGATATGCAGAGAAGCCAGTGTGCTTCTTACTATGACTTATCTGTACAAGTGTAAGTTGAGGAAGTACCCATATTGTAGCACTTCAACAGAAAACAGAATTTAGCACAGTCAGGGTAGGACAGAGGGGAGTTCAATTGCATTCAAGTTATGAGATGGTCTCATCTACAAAGTGTTTCTCAAACTTTAATGTGCATGTCAATCACCTGGGGATCTTCCTAAATGGATTCTGACTCTGGTTTGGGGTGGGATCTGGGATTTTTCATTTCTAATATGCTTCCAGTCCACGACCTACCCTGTAAGTAGAAAGAATCAAGACAGTGATTTGCAGTTAGAATTACCTGAGGGAACTTTTGAAAAAACTGCTGCCCAGTCACACCACACATTAAAGCAAAATTTCTGGGGGCAGGATCCAGGCACCAGTGCCTTAATGTCTGATTTAGATGTACAAACTTCTGAACTGGCTGTGTGGTCAGGTAGGTGGGCTTTGGAGACTATACCTAAGTTGTCTGATTTTTACTGGCAGAATGGCTCTGAACAAACTATTCACCTCTCTGGGTCTCTTTTTCCTTAGTAAAATATGGATACCTACAAGTTATTATGAAGTCTAAATATATTTTTTAAGTACAATGCCTGCACTCTATTAAAGGCTGAGTAGGAGCTATTAAAATCTTTATATTTTACAAACATGTACTAACCCATCACTAGCTCCAACTCAGCTGTTTAATGGAGTTCAGTGAAAAGAAGAAAGCTTACTAATGAACTTTCATTTTTAATATATTTAACCAATGGCATGTCCCTTTTCTGTAGTCAAAACAAAGATTCCCAACAAAGGGCAGGTAAAATTCTCTTTCTTAAAAAATTGGGCCAGGCACGGTGGCTCACCCCTATCACCACAGCACTTTGGGAGGCTGAGTTGGGTGGATCACTTGAGCCCAGGAGTTTGAGACCAGCCTGAGCAACATGGTGAGATCCCGTCTCTAATAAATACAAAAATTAACCAAGCGTGGTGGCGCAGCCTGTAGTTGCAGTTACTTGGGAGTCTGAGGTGGGAGGATTACTTGAGCCCAGGAGGCAGAGGTTGCAGTAAGCCCAGATTGTGCCACTGCACTCCAGCCTGGGTGACAGTGAGACCCTGTCAAGGTTGGGGGTGGGGGAAGGACGGAAATCCTATTTAAGGACTCATTGTTCAATTTCTTTGACCCTTCTTATCTGGTAACTTTTTGAAAAACAATTTATCCTTCTTCATTTTGCTCCTTCATTATCATGTTTAAGACAGATCAATAAGATGGTTAAACCCTGTGTTCACTCTCAAACCACTTTGAAATACTGTCTTTTCCCTGTTGATCACAATTAGGGGTAGTGAACGGTGACCGGTAACAAATTCTGTGTAGAATAGCCAGACAGGGCAATCTTCCTATAGTGGTTTTAGAAATCCACGTGTACTTTTCCTTTTATCAGTGAATGAAGAATGGCTGGAAGGGGAGTGCAAAGGGAAGGTGGGCATTTTCCCCAAAGTTTTTGTTGAAGAATGCGCAACTACAGATCTGGAAAGCACTCGGAGAGAAGTCTAGGATGTTTCACAAACTACAAAGCTGAAGAAAATGAAGCCCTATTACTTGTTTGTAAGATTTAGCACCCTTCTGCTGTACACTGTACTAACACATTACAGTTTGGAAGTGTTAACTGTTCCCTGTTAAAATTTAACCTACTAGACAATGATGTGAGTACCCAGGATGATTTCCTGGGGCACAGTGGGTGAGGAGATGGGGACAGGTGAATGGAGGAGTTAGGGGAGAGGAGGAGTGGATGGAAGTGTCTGGAAAGGGCACGAGAGGGTCTTCCAGGTGCTGATCCTGTTTCTTGCTCTGAGTGCTGGCTAGCTAGCTGTGTTTACACTGTAAACATTCATCAAGCTGTACATTTGATTGGTGCACTTTTCTGTGTCATACCGCCAATAAAAAACCTATCTTACAAAAACAAGACATGTAAGTCCAGGCCCAAGGAGTAAGTACAAATATTCCTGTTTCTGAACCATTACTGTAATTGACTCTTAAGGCTTGAAGTAACCTTATAGGTTACTCATAAGGCATATACAAATAAACTTGTTTTCTTTTTTCATTACGTCTTGTTGCTTAAACAGAACCTAGACTAAGTTAGGTTCTCATGGAATACAACACTAAATTCCAGAGAATTAATAGAATTACATACCTTTGTTCATTCTCGAGAGGAACATGTGTTAAGAACTCAATACTGAATATATATCACCAACATTTAAGTGATGAAAAGCAGCAGTGTTTATGAAGCTAGTTCATAAGTAGTACCTTGTTAGCTGACACTTGGTAATAGTTATGCACTGCTTCACAATGAGACATGATCTGAGAAATGTGTTGTGCAAACATCATCTAGAGTGCACGTACACAAAACTAGATGGTATAGCCTACTACACAGCTAAGTTACCAGGTATAGCCTACTACTCCTAGGCTACAAACCTGTACAGCATGTTACTGTGTTGAATACTGCAGGCAACTATACCACAATGGTAAGTATCAGTGTATTTAAACATAGAGAAGGTCAGCAAAAATGTATTATAATCTTACGGGAGCATCATTGTATATGCAGTCCATTGTTGACCAAAACGTTGTTATATGGTAAATGACTGCATATACTATACTATACTAACATACGTAACAGAATGCTATGGATTTGGCTAACCCAACTGTCCAATTTTTCAGGATCAACTTGGGTGAAGGATTCTGTAACTATTAGACCTTAAGGCCTGGCCTTAATTCCTCTCCCTACCCACTTCTTCCTGTAGCGTATGTGTAGCTTTGCTAACAATTTTTCAAGTGTGTAGGCGCCTGTAAAAAGCAGAATAAGGAAGTGAACTGCAGACTGAATCAACACGCAGGTGAAAGGATAGCCGGTCAGGGTGAGCACACAGGCATTACGGTCAGCTACAGCACTGGCTTCCAGCACACAGTTGGAAGACCCAGCAAGCTACCACTGGAAACTTTGGACACAACTCAAAGAAAAGAAACCCCAAAGCTAAGAATAATTAATGTTGCTGCTCATCAGATTCAGTGAATTTTTACAGGCTGAAAGGATAAACTCTCTGAACTGACTCAGTAACAGCTACAATAGGAATAAAAATGATGGGCTCTTAATTCCTTAACATAAGGCATTATTTTATTAAATAAAATAATTTTGATAATCGATTTCTTACTACTCATGCCTTTCCATTACAATTAATTATAATTTCCATAATTCATTGGTCTAGAATGCTACTAAAAGCAAAATTAACCCTGAAAAATATTCAAATTCTGACCATCTATGCCTTTCCCTGGATGACCTGTGAGTAGCTGAAATTCTTGCCTTTTAAGTTGGATTTTCTTCAATACTTATATCTTTTAGGATAGAAAAGAAACAATCGATACACAGATCTGGTTGGAGAGAACATGGTTTAATTAAAGGCAAAGCTGATTTTCAGCAGCTGCAGGTCTTGCACAGACAGACAAAAACAAAAAACAAAACCCAGAAAACAAAACAAAAAACCACAAAAGAAAGTTTACTACACAAAACCAGTTTCTGATAAAGGTTCTCCTCTCCCTCCTCATTACTCCACAGTGAGGATGATAAGGCGAGGAATCCCGCCCCAAGAGTCAGAAAACATTCCAAACACCAAATTCTCATGCAGAATGGGGCTTTAGATGGGAGCTGGGTATTACTGGGAGTGAGATGGTAAACCTGGTTAGCTTGTCTAGGGCGCAAGAATCAGTGACAGTTCAAACACTGGAATGTTGCAGCTGCCTGAATGCAGAGCTCAAACACACAAACTGGGTAAAGGTAGTAGGAAAAAGGCTTGGGAAGAGGAGAGAAAGGTGGACACAGGGAAGGGGCTGAAGAGAAGCACAAAAGGTTTCATATTGCCATTGGGTGGGGGGGTTTCACCTTTTCAGACCTTTCAAAAAAACAAAACAAAACCCAAACACCATGTCAAACTAAAAGAGCAATAATGTAAGCATACGGGGGGGTGGGCTCCAACCACTCTCTCTGAAGAGCAATGAGCATTATCTCACCCCTTTTCATTGCTGGGGTTGCCCAGACTCCAGTGACAACCGGGGCTCCTGGATGTGCTTTGCTCTACAGCTGTGTTCCAGCTCTTAAGTTCCACACTAACTCCATACACTCACACACACAACCCCTCCCCTCTCGGACAGCAGATGGGCATGTGTGTGTACACAAACATACTCACAGACACACAAAGGAGAGACCTCCCAGAAAATAAACCCTACCACTAGCACAGCAATTGAACATTTAGATTGTTTCCATAATTTCCCCTTAAAATATTACTTTTCCAGGAAATGACTAACAGAAATGCTGTCCTTCTGTTTCTACACAAGAACATTTTCAGTCCTCTTTCCTCCTAATAAATATCAAATAAAGAGTTTATTTTCCTTTCTTTCGTCTCTTCCAAAATGGACGACGTCGTGTTTTCTTCTGTGCGTGATGGGCACATGTCCACGCTGCCTTGAATTTCACTCTGAAAGTGGAGGCTGGGAGACTGCAGCTGGGCAGGGGCCTGGGCCCTCTGTGGGCTACGCAGATACTGCTGCTTCCTTCCTCTTCAGACTGTCTTTTGGGCCCCAACTGCTGGACCCCATGCTGTTGCTTCTTGGGAAGATGTGATGTTGCACACATTAGGAATAAAAACAATTACTAGCATACAGCATTGGGTAAAGAAAGGATGGAGATGGGGCAGGAGGGTGGGAAGTAGAATGGGGGCACAAAAACCAACCAAAGAAAAAATAACCACACTGAAAGCTTCTACCTATTAGAACGTGCCAGGCTGTGAATGGACTAGCCTGCCTCCTGTGAGACTGCTTGCTGTGCGACTGTAAAATTTACAGGAATCAAAAACGTAATGTGAAATCCTACAGCAGTCACCTGCTAGTCCAGCCCAGCACCACCACCCACACTGTATCCTCGACTGGGGCTCGAGCACCTACAGAGTGAAGGGCATTTCCTGCTGGAGTCTCCTGGCCAGAGAAGGGCCTACCAGAGCCTTCTGAGAGGCCTTGAACTCTCCCTTATGGAACATTTCCACTGGCTGAAGAGGTCGGTTCCCCATCCTGTCACCACCAACCTCTCACAGGAGCAGTGAACGGGGCTTTCCTTGCTACACACTGACTAGAAGCACACCTGTGTATGGAAGAATTCAGTGTGATATTTTAGTACTGAGAGTAATAATAATAAAAGATGTTTAAGAATAATTTCAACTACATTCTCAGTCAGCAAAGTAATCATTAATGGATTCCTATTTTATTCCCCCAAAGAGGAAAAAAGGACTGAGAAGTTCCCATTGGCTTCTCCCATCTGCCTTCCCTTCTCAGCTTTCACTTCCCATGTGGCTGGGGACATGCACGATGGAGAAGATGAGAGGCGGTGATACCAAGTAACTGAGTGAGATAAACAGCAGTTCCTCTCTCTCTCCCTCCGGAAGGCCCCGGGGGGACGGAGAGTTCCTGATGGATTTTTCTTTTTGTTGCACTGCGAACATTTCGTGCACACTCAGCGGGCTGGTGGAATACTTACACCCTCTTGACAGCGAGAAACAGAAAAGAGGGCTGCCACCTGCAGGGGACTGTGTGGGCCAGTCCTGCAAACCCAACATGCCATGGTTTATGGAGCCTTCATTCCCAGGTTGCCACTTTGGCCTCAGTGTGGAGGGTTCATGGTGCCTTGTCCCCGTTGCTGTTTCTGCTTCTGCTGCATTAACAGCTGCTCCAGAGCGGAAGGTCCAGGATGCATCATGGAACTGGACCAGATAGACTGAAAAACAGTCCAGATCTTGTCAGCGGAGGTCAAATGCCCAGTTGTCTGAAAGGGATTTGTTTTTCAATCCCAGCCAAATATAAAGGCATATACATGGCCCCAAAACCCAACCCCACTCCCCACAAAAATCCAGCTATTAGAAAAAGTCATTATAAGACTCAAAGCTAGTTAGTTTCCATTAAGACTATTTTAAACCAGAAGAAGTGAAATCACATTTTATGTCAAGTCTTTTTACTGAAACTCAGTTGTATGTGGTACCACACAGGGCATTTACTATAAAGGTTTCAGGCAAATAAAACATTTCTAAAATTAGATACTCTTATTTTGTCAGAAAAGGCTTAAATCAAACATTCCAAAATGAATCAGACTTTTCTTAACCTTAAGAATGAAACTAAAACCTTTGTTTTTGTCCTTCTGAAGATACTGCTTTACCACTAGTGAATTCAGAAATTAAAAACTATCACTCAAGAATCTTGTAAGGCAGACCATGTTTCTAGGACTTTGTCATAGATGTGCTATGTATCAGTCAACTCTGAGGGCCTGAGAAGTAAGCCTAGCTATTTATGTGAATGAAAGCAGAGACATCTTTGCTGTAATAATCTTGTGGTTCTTGTTCCTGAAATCTACTCACCTTTAGGCTTTCCATGAGGACAGCAGAGGAATCCTCCATGGAGGGGCCATGGCCTGTCCAGGTGCCACTCGGAGTGCTGGCCTGATGCCAACTGCTCTCAGAGGATGACGTTGCTGAGAGATAATCAATGCCAAACCCACCCATGGCTAAGGGATGAAAAGAGATAAGAAAAATTCAAGAAGATGTTCTATCACTGCCAATTGCCAGACCCCAGGGAAGGATAGAGTAAATTCTTTCAATTTTGCTTGGCAATGAAATGTAGATCTCACCTGGCTTATCAGTTTTCCACCGATCTGCAGTCCTTCTATCCCTGTTATCTGGAGTCCCAATGGGTCCAAAATTGGAGAATGGAACAGAATTATGGTTGTGTGTTGGAGGAGAGCTGGGCAGGCTGCTTGGGTTAGAGGAATGAGGAGACTGGCTGGCTGGTGTTGAATGATCTATTAAATAATAGCAACACAGGATACAGTAAATCATTGTTTCACAAACATACAAAGAACTACAGGTTCCTGTAGATCTGATCACTAAAATTCTACTAATAACAACCACAGGGCTTTGAAGGAAAGGGAAACTAAAGGCTCCAAAGAGATCTGCTAGATGCACTAATTTGCCCTGCCACACATATCTAAGGCATATTCTTTGCCTTAAAAAAGCAAAACAAAATAGTAGGCAATTTTTGTCAACTGAATGAATGCACTATTCTCGCATGGCTATTTCAGATACATGTTTATTGGTCTTATGTATCAGAATTTGCTAACCTTAATTTGCTACTATTAAGTCAGACTCTATTATAAGTTAAAAATCTCAATTTTAAAAAGTGCAGAGCTGGGCACAGTGGTGTGCACCTGTAGTCCCAGCTACTTGGGAGGCTGAGATGGAAGGACTGCTTGAGCCCAGGAGTTTGAGTCTAGAGTGGGCAACACAGCAAGATGCTGTCTCAAAAAAAAAAAAAAAAAAAAAAAAAAACAACAATTTTTCTGCAAAGAATGAACACCTACAAATAAAACTAAAAAACAGCTGAGAACCATAACATAGAACCTCTATTTTCTCCCTTACATCTCTGCTGGCTACTGAGGATGTAAAAAGTTTTGTCAGTAGCATTTATTACATAAACTGGCTTTTTTTTTTTTCTATTTCCTTTCAGAAGTTACAAAAACAAACAAAAAATAAAAATAAAAAACCCAACAACTGATATATTTATAATTACAGAATCTCACTATCCCTTAATCAATCTGAGTGTACAGGAAATGTAAGGTCTATAATTTAAAGAGTAGTTAATACCTGAACTGGCAGGAAGTGATGGAGACCACGGAGTCCCTTCAAAAAGGGAATACAGAGATGTTTCCTGGGGGGCCATTGAGGGACTGAGTTCTGCTTTGGAGCTGGATGTCAAGTTTTTCCCATATACTTCATTGAACATACTATTATTTGGGTATCTTTCCTGAAAGACATGAAGTGAAGTTATAAACTCACCCCAAGGAAAGAGATTTGAGAAAATCCAATGTCTTGTTCAAGGATGCTTGGTATACCTTAAGCTTTTCTTAGGAAGAGAAATTTTGAAGGCTTTTATTCTTTTTGTTTCAATTTTCCAGTCAAATTAATTTTCCTCTTTGCTTTCTCTCACCCTTAAATTTGCTCTACGTAAACTATCCAGGTTGAAAATGTGAATAATTTATTTGGCTCAAAAAGAGAGCCCTAAGGGTTTCAATATTAACAAGAAGTTAAAGGGTTTTAACTCATGATGTACAAGTCACTAGTATGCCCCAATCAGAGACAAGGGTGATAAAATCAAATATCTGGAATACACTAATACATGGAAAATAAAGAAAAAACAGACATACTGAAACAGTATGAGAAAGACAATGATCAGTCTACACTAAAAGCACACAGCAGGATTCTTCATTGTTCACCTACCTGATTGAGAGAGAATCCGGTGAGGGACAGGAAAGAGGATGAATGTGACATGAGTTCTGAGGGCTTCTCCAATAAGGATTTCTTCACAGTCCCAGAAAAAAAGGTAATTAAGTTATACCTTCTATTTTCTTAGTATTAATCTTAACGATACTATGGAACCAAAGCAAGAGCATGCCTGTATTCGCCCACTGAGTACAATTTGAGGCTCAGAAGATGTGAATTCAAATCTGTTAATACCAAGACACTGCCTAAGTGCCAGTTGCCACAGGTGCGTAGAAACCTCCTTTTAGATCAAACCTAGTCAGATTCTATTCTGGCGGGGACAAGAGACCCTGGTAAACAGCACTCTGAGTGTTCATGAGGCATGGACCTCAGGAATCCCCTTGTCAATAGTTGCACTTAAAATAATCTCAAAACAAAATGCTGAACTGTTCCAACACTGTTTCTCTCCACCCCACAACTTTTAAAACATTAACATTGGTGACTTTCAAAAAGCCTTTCAAATCCATTTGACAAATGGCTTTGTTAATATGCTTTTTAAGCAGCTCTATTTGCAGTATATAGTAAAACAGTTGCTAAAAGTCAAGCTTACATTTATTGGCCCTAGCAAAGTTATTAGGAGAAACAAAGCTGAATCTCTAATGCTGTCACTGAATAGCTGGCTAATAAAACATTACTAAATACCTACGACAAGAGAAGCACTTTGACATACGTTGTATCGTGAATGTTAAATATTGGAAGGGTTATAGTCGAGGTTTCTTTAATCATTGTTGTTTTTTATACATGAAAAAAAAAAAACCCTGAAAATACTCCCACTTGTTCTACCATCAGCTCCATTTCCAATGAAAGGGACACTAAGGGAACAGGAACAGGAACTAAGGGATTAGGAAACAAGTGGACAGAGAAGCACTACCCTCAGTCCTTAGAGACTCCAGCATAAAAGCCGCAAGAAAGGCAAACATAGAGAGGCAACAGTATAGCAGCTGCGCTTCCACAATCCCTGTGCACTCAGTCATGGCACTACTACCATTTAAGTCTCTAGGGGGATCTTTTATTGCTATTATTTAATAACTTGGTATGGGGCCCCTACTCTACTACCCAGGCAAATTCTTAAGGGAACTTCAAGTGCCAGGGATGGCAGCAATGTCATGAAAGCTGTTAAGGTTTTATTTCTCTTGACACTAAAATTAATGTACTTTAATTTTATGAATGTGTTCTTGCCCTGTGTTTATGAGAAAGAAACAGCAAGAAAGTAAAATTTACTATCTTTTTATGTTTTATTAAGGTGTAATAAAGAGGGGAAAAAGCCTCATAGCATACATCTTTCTTTCCATCTTTTATACTCCCCACCCACAGTAAAATATAATAAGAACACTGACAAGCATATAGAACGATGTTCTTTAAAATGCAGGCTGAGTTCTCAGATTTTATTTTATGTGATTCTAGTTATTTTCATATTTACCCATTTATGACACTCTGACAATGTTTATAAATAGAATCCTCTTCATTTTTACTCATTCTGTTTATGAATCCAACTTTGAATTTAGATCAGGGCTCTTTCTGCATTTAGTTAACCAAACAAAAAAGAGCCATATACTGTTCAATAATGTCAGTTAAAAAAAAAATCAAGAACATATTTCCTTTCATATTTTGGCTACATATGAGAAATAAATCTCACTGTTCCTAAGCAAGATTAAATGACACTTAAAATTTCTGGGTCCAGATGGAAGTGTCACCTGCAAAGTGAGTTAATTTGTCACCATCACACTGCGTGTGTGACCAGCTCTGCAGAATGCTTTCTGGATAAAACCAAGGTATGTCTCTACGATTTGGGAGAACTATAAAGGCAGAAATGTTTTGCTACATCCTACTACCATCTTAAGGTTGGTTTAGGCAATTAGAAAATATGTTTTACAGTTCTGAAAAGGACAGCCCCAGGAAGAAAAGAAATCACCTCATCTGTGTACTACAGTATCTCAGAAAAGCAGCTGGGGGTTAGAGCAAGAAGCAGAATTATGTTAAATACATACAAAAAGGCTTCGTCCAGGAAGAGAGGCGAGAGGCCCCAGCAGAGCCGGGTAAAGATCAGGAGGGTTAGAAAAAATCAGCTCTTCCTCTTCCTCCAAGGCAGCCAGACTCTTTAACAGGTCCGGAGGAAGCAGAGGGGAGCTCTTGGGGTCCTAGTGACAGAAAGGATCACAGTGAGATGCAATAAGGGATAACAAAAGCATAAAGGAATAGTAGCATAATTAGGTGGAAGAAGACAACTAAAGTCAAAGGGATAGTGAGATAGATGGTATTAGGCAAAGAGAAAAAAGGCTCTGAAATGCAAAGGCAAAGCGACACAAGGACAATAATGGAGAAAGTTCAAGACAATAGAAAAGCAAAAATACTGAAAGAGCAGAACACAAAAGGTTAATGTGGCTAGTGAGTAACACAGTGCTATGGAGCAAAATGATTAGCATATCTTGTGCTTACAGAGAAACAGATCTTTTAAAAAGTACTAACATTCACCTGTTTCTAATGAATAAAAAGGGCAAAGAAAGGGACCTCCACTGTCCAAGATAACTGGCTAACTTTGTTTCTCTCAGAGAGCAATTTATTTAAATATCAGTAAACCTATTTTTAAACTTAGATGATTCAGCCCAACTGAGAGGAGTGCTTTATCTCAGAATTCTCTAACATGCTGTTTTAGAGATTTCTGTACATGGTTTCTTTGCCAGACCATCAGAGTTCAAAATCAGTTATGGAATTCTTCAGCTTCCAAACTAAAACATACTGTGCAACTTTGAGGAGGAAATGAAGAGCTACACCAATACTCAGTGGCATTCTATAGTACTAACGAATAAGAGTGGCCTTTTTATAAGATCTATTTGAGATATTCAAAAGATAGTCAACCTCAGACCTATCTCCAAATTGCCCGGTGATAGGAAAGAACACACACCTCAAATGGCATCCTGGGTACAGGATCCTGCTCTGGACGGAAGACTCCTGGTGACCGTTTGCCCCTGCGGTCTATATTTGCTTGCTGTGCCATTACAGATCTGTTATCAGCCATGCTGTAGGAAGAATCCCAGTAGAATTCTGGGACCTTGACTTCTGAGGGATTATGGTTATATGGCTCCATGGGAAAAGGCTTCATTTTTTTTTCTAGAGGCTGCTGCTGCATTACAGGAGGTTGCAATGACGGCTCAAACAGTTTTATGGGGTCTTGGGTCTGAAGGTAGTAGGGCTGTTTCACAGGCATAATTTTCCCTAATGGGCCTTGAACCTGAGGGGGATTCCACAGCTGTTTGGAGGCATCTGCCTGTTGATACTAAAAAAGAGATGCCTGTCATCAAGGTGAGGATAAAATGCAATATTACTTATAATGAATGCTAAAGAATCACAGAATGAACTTGGGGTGTTTTCCAACCAACAAAACTCTAGGCAAGGCAGCAGTTTCCTTTACCTTTTGGGCTTTTCAATACTCAGAGCTTTCTGGGAACAGATTATAGGCACCACACTCATATTTTCTTTTAATTCAACTATTTAAGAGGTTTAATGAATGAATGAATATATTTGCATGAGTGTTTGTTTCCCCTTTCTGCTTCAAGTGCTGTGCTTCAAACAACAAACATTTAAGACTGGTGTCACATCTGTCTTAGTACCTCATCAAGACTGTGATTCTATTTCCCTAGTAGTTTATGTTCCTATGAGAGAATTATTTGCAGAAAATCCATTTTCAATAAAATGGACACTTAGTAGCAGCCAAGAATGGTACTTAAGGTCTAGTATTTTATCCTTTACAAAAGTAAGGAAAACATTTGAACTTTCATAAACAGTAGAGACAATACTTTTGTTTTCCCATAATCACTATAAATCTAAGCAAGAAGTATGTCAAAGTTTAATGAGCACTTCTAACATTGAATCTTTCAGCATTTCCCCTTATTTCATTCAGCTGGATAGTACACACCACTGTAACTTACCTGCTGGAATCCAGAGTGGTGAGGCGGGCTTTTCCCCAAAGCCGGCACAGCTTTTGTAGGGGATTGTTGTTGCTGAGTTAGAGCTTGAACCTGCAACTGGCTTGTAGACTGTGCTGTTGGCTGAGCTGGTAAAGATGTAAGGGGTTGCTGGGAAGGTGGCTGTGATTGTTGAGGTCCCTGGTTCATTGGCCCTGGTCCAGAGGGCCGTTGCTGGCTGTAAGGAATGTGGGACTGTTTCCCAGCTTGCACCTGGTTTCCTGCTGGAGAGTGAGCTGTAGGCTGAAGAAAGGTTCCTGGGACAGAAACACCAGCTGGGAAGGTGTAACCTGAGCCCATAGAAAATGCCACAGGAGGGGGGATAACATATGTTGGGGGTGGAAACCCTTCAAAACAGAAGAACACAGCTTTAGTTTTAAAGAAACAGCAAAAAATTGCAAAAAAGTCATTTTTTTTAACAGGTAGGTAGAGGGAGTCTTCTAACACATCACAAAAAAGATTAGTCATGTTGTCAATCTTTAACTTGAAGAACTAAAAATAGACTATTGATACTTTTCCTCTATCCACTGAAGTAATCAGTGTTCTGTGAGTAGCTTCTGTATTTAGTGATAGGATTTCCTTCATAATAACAAACATGCACTTGTATGTACACTACACAGAAACAGTTCAAAAATAATTTTATAAGTATTAGGGAAAATAGAACTTTTTATGGCTTAGTAACATTACTCCAACAGAATACACATTTCTCAGTGAGTGAATAGAAATTCTTGCACAGAAAAGATTAAGTAGAAGAAATTACAAAACATATTTACCTGGCCTGCTGGGAAGAGGAGGGAAGGCTCCAGGGTGATGAATGGGGATGAACTGGGAGTTACTTGCTTGAGTTGGGGTTTGAGTTACAGGTGTTTTTCTGGCTTCAGACACTGGAGTCTTTCTTAGTTCTGTCTGGGATTTTACCTGTAACCAATAGAAGCAAAACTATCTATAATAAACTGAAACTCAAATGTGTTAGAAAGAAGACCCTACTCTTAAGAAAGTATTTAAAACCTCATTAGATTAAAAAGTACATGCTGAAGATATTTAAAGTCACCTAAAAATGGAAAATCAAAGAAATTATTTAATAGCCAATAAAAGATAATTTTACTGTCTTAGTTTTACTAATTATTTTGCTTTCTCATGATCACAAAAATCCAAATATGTAAAGGATCTTAGAGCCCATTTGTTTTACAAATGAGATGCCTGATGCTAAGAAGTTGAAAAAAACTTGTCTACGACTTTAAGTTGCTTGTTCTGGGGCCCAGGGTTCTCTATACTCTAATTCATTATATGACATACATGAATTATGAACTAATAATGACTACTAACCCATAGGTGAGTTATTTTGGCCCTCAGTTTAATTTCATCTGCGTAGACACATGTGTACAGTCAGGCATCCACCTTCCACCCTGCAACTTTACCACCCTTCAGATTAAATAAGGATACTTCCAGCAGTAAGGAACAGGCCCTGAGATCCTATAGATGGAGCCAGAGAGAAGTAGATGTCATATGCACTGCTCAAAGTTGAGCAAAATGAGGGAACATGGGTAGCATTTATAGAAAACCCGGGACGAGGTACAGAGTGTGGTGACATGTTGACTCTTTCTTTCTTTAATCATTTATAGGTGAGATGGATGAGAAACCAAAAAAGGAGATTCTATTTTCAGTCTGGACCTTATTGCGAGCAGTTACAGACAATGGAGGAAGGGTAAGCAGAAAATGCTGGACTCATTATCCCTAAAACTTGGATCCTTTGGCTTTCTAGTTCATTTTTTTTTTCTTGCCTTTCCCTAGCATCTCTCTCATTCCCTCATGTCCTAATTTCTACCTTGTCTTTCTGTTTCTCTCCTTGCTATAATGTTAACATGGAACTATTATTTTCTTATTTCTCTTTCTAAAAAACATTAGAGAAATACATCAAAGGTACTATTTATTTACAAACAGCCTTCAACAATGTAGTTTCTCATGCAAACACATACATTTGCTAAAAGGTGTTAACAACTCACATGGCCACTTAAGTATTTATTCAAACATTAATAGTATTAATAAAACCATCACAGAATAAAGGCCCTTTTCTGTTTATATGAAACCATCTTATCTATTTGGAAAAATATTTTAATAAAAAGAAAGTCACAAATAACTTAGCAGTGCTTATCTTTTCCCAGCAAGAAACCTGGGTTCTTGCTTTATAAATTCCCAGGATCCAGGATAAGATTAAAGTGATATTAATACCACTAGCTGGGACAAGTATAATTGTCAAGAAAAAAGCCTCATATTTTTCCAAGAAAAAAATATATATACATATATATACACATATATATAATATATATAAAATATATAATATATATTATATACATAAAATATATATTATATATATTATATACACACATTATATATATTATAGGAAAAATATATATACGTATATATACACATATATATATATTATAGTGAATCTAAAAAAAAAAACTGCATAAGCCTTAATATACTCTTGGTTCTACTGGATCTACAGAAGACCCCAAATCTCCACTATAGCATTGACAAATGGTAGTTATATCTTCCAAATAAAATAGAATCCTGTGTGAAACTGACAACTCTGCAACTAATCCTTTCAAACTGCTTAAATTGATGAGGATTGACAAAAGTGTCAAATCAGGCTGAGATTTTTTTTTCACTCACAATTCCCAAGAATTGATAAAGTAACCATCTATCACAGCTCTTTGTATAACCTTACTATGCAATTAAATAATGCATTTAAACTTCCAGGACAGCCAATTCTCATGGCTTTAGAACAAAATGAAAAATCTTGCCTTTTGTGTGAGCCTTCCTCTACCTGCTTTATAGTTCAAATACAGCTTACCTGCACTGCCACATTCTGCTTTCCTGTTTCCTGTAACTTTTCTAAGGTGCATTTCTTGGTTTCAGTTTTCCTCTTGTTGTTGTCCTTCTTTCCATCATTCTTAGTTACAGTTATTCCTTTGCTATAGTCCCTTCTCACCTCTTTGGGAGGAAAACTTCTTCCTTGGTCTCTGTTCACTTCTCGTGGCTTAATATTTTCTTTGAAGGTAACCACTGGCTTCTCTCCTGTGTCACAGTTGTTGCTTAAATTTCGGCTTGTAGATAGCACTGATTTTAGCCCTGGGCTCCCATCTGCAGCCAGCGACTCTATCGCAGATGTTTCTTGCAGAATGAGGTTCTCTTTGGCTTCACTGGGGTCTTCCAGTATTAATTCTGGGATTTCTGTGATAAACAACAATTTCCCTACCTCATTTTCACACTGAATCAGCCTAAAAAAGCAAAAATAAATCCATATATAAAAAACATTAACTTAAAAAATAACAACTGAATTGTGTGTGGATCCAAGTCAATATATTCCTAGCACTAATAACCATGGAAACAGCAGGATATAACAATGTGGATTCAGGTAACACAAAAAGTAGTTGTGTAGAAACTGAGGTTCTCATTATCACACTTAACATTGTCACAACCTATCCCTCTGCTCTTTCAACGTTTGCTAGAATTTACATTTTCTGAGCATGCTTCAAGTGCAAGACACTAGTCTAGAGCCCTTGATATGTCCTGTAAGGTAGCTATATATAATTCTTATTTTATACATGTGAAAATTGAAGCTCGGAGGTGGTAAGTTCATTCAAACACGCAAGCATTTAACTACCTACTGTATGACAGAAACCTGAATACAAAAATGAGTAAGTAGTTAGTGACTTCGGAAAGGTTATAATCTACTGGGGAGATCCCAAGGACACCCACTTTAGAAGCTGCGGAACTACAAACGGAACTCAAACCAATCGAATTACAAAACCTGCATTCTTTCCCCTACACTAACGAACACATCTGCTTTGTACTTAACTGGCTACTAGCACCATCTTGGTCTGTCCTGCCTGAAACTGACCACCATGCCCAGGCCAATACAAATTACCATGACTGTGAAAGTACAATTCAGTTAGATTTACAGAGATATTTATAAAGTAGAGCAGAAACTCACGATAAACAAGAAAGACCTCTATAATACACAATAGGGAGAACAGAGACTCTAAATAAAGAGTATACTTACTCACTAGGGTTATAATTAGATGTTGTGCTACCAACATGTCGATTTAAGAGTTCATGATCGACAATATTTATGCCAAAGCCTAAAATATGTAACATATGAGATGTGTATGTGTGTGTGTGTGTGTGTGTGTTTATCTAAAAAAGTGGTTAAAAAGGGGTAGACCACAAGCTCCACAGACTTACCTTGGCTGATTATCAGCAATCCATTTGCCTATAGAGATCAAGCGCTGCTGTCGTATTCGTCGTTGCTGGCCTTCTTTGTCTCCTGTAATACCCTGGTGACCTTTGGAAAAATCCAAGTTCCTAAAATTGACACAAGCAAGTTATGAGAATATTAAATTGCTAAAGATATTTTCCAGGCAACCAAGTTCACCTGATTAACTGTAATGGCTTCAGATTATTTTCCATATAGGTTAGCTACTTGATGTAATCAACTGCATTTATTAGAATTTATACTCCCAGAGATTTTTACAAACTATGAAACAAAGCAGAAAAGAAAATATACAAATTCATTACATTAATGTAATATTTTTACTCACATTTCACTTTCTAGTCGGGGAGCTCAAATAAACCACAACTTTTTATTAGGAAAGATTCTTTTACCATTTTAAGAATAAAGTTTTATAAACATTTATCTTGCATGCTAAGTAATTTGCTTGAAATGACCATGGCAATGCTAAGAGTCTCTGAGGTGCCTATTTTAATAAATAATATTAATCTATCCACTTTGTGGTGGACCATTCTAAATCAGAAAAATGTATAAATATCATAAAGCATATAGAATAACTCATTGATATCAGAAGGGTAAACCAACCTGAAAAAAATAAAGATTTTTCAGATTTCTCCTTATTAAACTTTTTTTTTTTAAGAAGATTTAAGAATTGCCAGGCGGAAGGCTAGATGCTGAGGACACAAAGATAAATAGGAGTCCCTACCTTTGGGAAAAAATAATTATGATTCAATCTGATAAGCATAATAAGAACTATGCAAAGAATTAAGTGAATATAGTAAAAGGAGGATGAGTTCCTTCTGAGAAGCTCTGAAAGGTTTCAGAGTGATACCTGAGCTGGACCTTGACAGGTATGGCTAAGTGCTTACCAGGCTGGTGATGGAAAGGCAGTAGAGGAGAAGGAAATGTTCTAGGCACAACGTGAACAAAGGTGTGGAGGAATAAAAATAGGGAGCTATTCAAGTATAGCACATAGTGTATAGAGTTTATAAATATTGGGGGAAATGGCAGAAAATAAGGCTGAACAACTAGGAGCTGGATAGTGCTGGAACTTGAGCATCAAGCTAAAAGAGACAGTGGAGCAACTGGGAATGGGTAAATAAAAATACTAGTCATGCGACATCACTATTTCCATACTTAAAAACTATAGGCAGTGTAGAAATAGACTATAGGAGGACAGGAACTATACGTAGGGAGGTTTTTATACTTCAGGTAAACTGGTGAGAAAAGCCTGAACTATGTATGGGGAAATAAGCGGAAGGACTTGAACCTAAGAAGCATTTCAGACACAGAATTATAAAGGCTTGGTGAGAAAGACAAATGGAAACAAGGGTTTTTCAGATTTCTAGCTTGGTCATATAGATGGTTAATGACACAGGCACAGACAGAAAATATAGAAAGAAGATTGCTTTTTGGCTGACCAAATTGGAAAATATAAGCTCAATTTTTGGTCATGTTAAAGTTTAAAATGCATAAGGAGGTTAGATTGTTAGAATATGCATCCAAACTTCAAGAGAAGTCAGAGCTGAAAATTTGGGACATACCATTCAAGAGACATAGGGATGGATTTGATTAACAGGGTGAATGTAGAAAGCGGGACGGAAAGGGCAAGAAAAGAATCCTGGAAAACAACAACATTCAGAGGCATGTAGTTTAAAAGAAATAGTGAAAAAGACTGAGTGCTAAGGGTGGGAAAAATAGTATCACAGAGCTAAGGAAAAAGGTTTCATGAAGGAAGGAAATCAACGGACTCAATGCTGAAGAAAATTCAATAGGATAAAGACTATAGTCACTGGATTTTGGTATCTAGAAGGCACGGATAGTTTAAACCGCAGTAGGCTGAAAATGATTGGGAGTTGAAGTGGAGTCAGTCAGGTTGGCCCACACCACTCTTTTTTTTTTTTTTGAGACGGAGTCTTGCTCTGTCACCCAGGCTGGAGTGCAGTGGTGTGATCTCAGCTCACTGCAGCCTCTGCCTCCTGGGTTCAAGCGATTCTCCTGCCTCAGCTTCCTGGGTAGCTGGGACTACAGGCGCCCGCCACCATGCCCGGCTAATTTTTTTTGTATTTTTAGTAGAGACGGGGTTTCACCGGGTTAGCCAGGATGGTCTTGATCTCCTGACCTCATGATTCACCTGCCTCCACCTCCCAAAGTGCACACTACTCTTTTTAAGAAGTTTCATGATGAAAAGATAAGGCAACGTAGGAAAATAGAGGGATGTAAATTCATTTTACTTTTTTAAAAGAATGGGGCACACTTAAATGTTACTAGGCTAAAGATAATTAGTTGTTTAAAAAAGAAAGGGAAGAAAGACACTGGAAATACGATGCAGAGAGGATAACAGATGGAGCAAGGTTCTTAGGGAGGTGAGAAGGGATGGGATCAAGGGCACAGATGGAAAGGTTACATTTTAATTTTTACTACACAGGAATTGAAGGCGTGACATACACAAATCCAATTCACAACAAACTTTCAGTATTAGTTGACGTTACAAAAATAACACACAGCTGGGACAGACCAAAGGTTCCTCTACATCCAAGCCCAATTCTCTTTTAATTTTAATACTGCAATCACTGGCAATGATAAAGGTACTTCAGCTATCACCTACCTGAAAGAAGGTCTCAATGCCAAAAATCCTTGTAATTCAAACTCCTCTGGAAGTGGTGTCGCTAAAGGGTCAAAATGAAAATTTGCAAACATTTTAATTAAAATGTTGCTTGGTAGAATACTGTTCACTAAATTTTTAAAAAAATTAACATACAGAAAGAAATTATAATGCTTATAGTTCTCTGCTCTTCTTTATCGTGATCCTGATGAAAATAACTCACCTGTCAAAACTCTGCATGTTATCTTTGGGACATAGACATTCCCCTAATACTCACCTAATACTCAATGCTGAGGAGAATGGCTTTTTAAAAAATCAGCAGTCTTAAAAATTCATAGTCTTGGATCCAGTAATCCCAATGTTTAGATTACCTGTCTCTTTTTACTGGAAGTATTGAATAACATTGACATCATCTGAGAGCTTGTAAGAAATGCAGAATCTTGGGCACTAATTCAAACCTACTGAATCATAAACTGTATTTTAAAAAGATTCAGGTGATTTATGTGCAAATTAATGCTTGAGGAGCATGGATTTAATAGAAAAAAAAGTCAGAAAGAAGCCAAGCCAGAGGTTGTTCAGTGCAGCATTATTTATAATGGGAAAAATTTTAAAGCAACGGAAAGTGCATAAATAGATTATAGCACTTCCATAGGATGGAATATTATGAAGCCAGTAAAAGTCATGTTTTCAAAATGCTTATTGACAAAAGAAAATGCTAACAATATAATACTAAATTTCAAAATCAGGCACAAAACTTTATTTGATATGTATCATTTCCTATGTGTGTGTGTGTACACGTAAGAAAAAGGCCCGAAGAAGATATACTATCGTGACTAGTAAAAGGTATCTCTGTATGGGAGATTTGTGTTCTTTTTGTTTGTACCAAATTTTCTACGATGAGTAAGTATTACTTTGACAGAGCAATGTTCACGTTAATTGGTTTTTTTTTTAAATAGTAAGAATGAGGAGGAAGGAAAGAAAGAATCTGAAGGTATTACACTCTCTGAACTCCTATTTGAATGATGCTAAATGAGAATAAGCTGCCAGAAGAACTGGGAGAACATTATCTACTTCCACCCACCCACTTACTGTAGAGTTCACAGTCACTGAGATACTGAATTTAAAATCAATCATTCATCACCAAAAACCTCTTTTTCTCTGGCCTTAAGCCACCATTAATGATGGAGAACCACATCAACACCACAAGGTTAGGGTAGCCCTTACCACTAGTACTTGAGAGGTCCTCTTCATGGGGATGGAAACTATTCAGAAGAGAAATCAACCAGGGCCAAATGCTGTAAATTAGAGAAATAGTTCAGACTTTATTTTTATATAAGACAAACCAGAACACTAATAAGCCATGAAAATAGTATCTATAGGTCCTGGACTTTATGTATTTTTCCCTTATTTCAGTATTTCAAAGGCTGTATAATTTTAAAAAATGTATTTTCAAAGATACACTAGATAATGATAAAGATACAACAAAAGGGACAAATTTCCATGACAGAGACCTACTACCACTGTAGATCATTTCCCATGCTCCTAATTCAACAAACATTGAAAATAATTTGTCAGTTTCAAACATGGAAAACTGAAATAGGCTGAGAAAATTCTGAGCAAAGAAATAAAATACCATGATTTTATAGAGCTTTCACATACATTATGAGTTGTGGAAGCCGCTGTTAGTTCTTTAGTCTGTGACAGGGTATGGTTATACCACACAAATCACATTCCCTGTTCAAAGTGATAATGCCTCTTTTTTATGGTATAAAAAGTCCACATTTTTACAACAGCCTTAACTCTAAACTTTGTTTCCTAATACATAATTTTTGTGAAAGCTTACACATGAAATATTAGAACATATTCTTTCCACTATTCAGAAGTAACTTCTATATATGTATTTGTTAACTGTGTCCTTGGTTTCTGAGTGAGGTACGTTAAAGTTTCCATTATGGATATAGATTTATAAATATCACTTTACATATAAACATTTGTATCAAAATCTCTGTTATCTTTCAAACATAAGAGCAATTTGTAAATCTGATGTATTATATATGACGGCAAGATATTTGAAGTGAGACAAATACAAGTAGTTTGAGTGTTCATTTGCTGGGGTGAGGAATAGATGTGATGGGTGGAAGCAGCCATGTTGCTTAAAATTATTTGGTTAAAATAATTAGCTTAAAATAATTTGGTTTTGGCCTGGAAACAATTACTTTGATTTTCCTACGGTAGACTCATCTATCTAATCACATTCTCCTTAATATGAAGCTTACCTCTGAATATGTATCAACCAATTTTTATTTAAAAAAAAAAAAAAAAAAAAGAAGGAAAAAGAAAAGCATGAGGTGAAGTGCCCAGGATAGAGAAACTGGATATAAATAATCACACTACGGAAAACTGTAAGTTAACAACTATTTGGGACAGTTGTACATTTTGAAATATGGGAATATGCTACTTTAAAAATATCAACAAATATATACACATATAAAAAATACATAAACAAATATTGAAGAATAAATGTCTGCTACAAACCTTTGGAGATGTAACAGATTACAAGAGATAGTTGGAAAAAAAGGTCAGTAAACTAAAAAAGAATATTATACTGTACAATGTCTTCATGCAACACACATAAGCTCTCGAGAAAACACTGTAGAAAAAGCGCATGAGTGGATAACCTAATGATATACTGCTTTATCCTATAACTATTTTCTACAAAGGAAAATCACTATTCCATGTATTCATTAGCTTAAGAGATTATGTTCTCAAAAAAGTACAAGGGAAAGTAAATTCTAGAAACTGAGAAGGCCCAGATATAAGAAACTGAAGATTATTTGAATATATATAAAATTCTGAGTTCACAAAAGAAACAGTCATTGTTTTTCCATTACTTAAAAGATATAAATGAACATTATAACTTTAATGTATTAGACATACAAGGAAAAATCTTCAGTTTTAAAGTGCTATCCCATGCTAGTCTTTAAAATGAGTACTAACATAATTTAAGACAGAATGAAACACCTGCAAGGGCATAATTCTAAAGATTTTGGTAAATCTGATAGGAGGAAGAGGAAAAAGTAAATCACAGAAAAAAATGGAGGGAAAAAATGTTTGCCAATAAAGCTATTCCTTCTGGCTGAACATCTTCTGCCATGAGAAGAAATGGGAATACACAGACTGGGCCAAAAGGACCACTGTAAAAGAACAACAATAAGAAAAAACAAAACACAATGAAAATAACAATCCCTACCCATAAATATAAAAACTCCATAAGCAAATGGTAAAACATGCAGTTCTTCTTTCATAACATTACTGATATAATATATTGAATTAAACATAAATTTGAGTTCTAGAGTACACAAGAGTAGAAAAACTGTATAGCCTAAGAAATAAAAATTCTATGCAAGGAAGCAATGTCTGAAAATCTGTATTACTAAAACCTATCCTAACATTAAAAGGAGATGTATATAGTATGCTGTGCTATGTTCCTAAACTCTATTCATGATAATGTCAATATATCATGGAAAGAGCTTATAGCTACATGAGAGAAAAGACAATTATGAAGCAGACCATAAGGTGTTTCTTTTTTTTTTTTTGAGACAGGCTGGAGTACAGTGGCACGATCTCAGCTTACCGCAACCTCCGCTTCCTGGGTTCAAGTGATTTTCCTGTCTCAGCCTCCTGAAGTGGTGGGATTACAGGCATACGCCACAATGCCTGGCTAACATCTTTTGTATTTTTAGTAAAAGAGATGGGGTTTCACCATGTTGGCCAGGCTGGTCTCAAACTCCTGACCTTAACTGATCCACCTACCTCAGCCTCCCCAAGTGCTGAGATTACAGGTGTGAGCCACAGTGCCCAGCCCATAGGGTCTTAAATGTGGCTTAAAAAAGGCATTTTCTAAGTTGTGACCTTGGTCAATATACATGCTGGGCCACAAAGCAAAACCTTCAAAGAGATTCTCCTTAAATATACAATCAAAATATGCAGGGGAGGAACTTCCTATTTGGTGCCAAGCCACCCTGGAAGTATTTATTTCTATAATCAAAGGTACACCGAAAGTTTTCATTTGTCATTGTAAAATCAATGGTTCCTAAGAGCTGTCAGAATTACTGTGAGTAGAGATGACAGGGAAAATGGTGAGAATCAAAATAACTTTCAATCTTTATGCTTCAAATAAACAAATATTATTCAAATTGAGTGCTACTGTAAGGCAACATCAAACAGTTCATGTATAGAAAAAAATGGAAGAAATAAAAATCTCTTCCCTTCAACTAAAAAAAATTAGGGAATACTTAATAGATAAGAAACAAACTGGTTTTACTCCAACTTCACTTTGAAATGTGAAAAATGCCTTTTCCCCAGGACAGCAACTGGGAACAAGGGAGTGTACAAGGAGTCACAAATCCTTAAGACTAAGCCTCACATGAAGAATTCAAATAAACAAATGAAAAGCATACAAAGAGGTCTTCAGTTCAATTTCCCGAGAGTCAGCAGAAAATACAGTCTTCTATTGTTCAAATGTTGTATTTTAGAAGGCAGTTTTTACATATTTATGGATATCAAACAAACAAAGCACACAAGTTAACATGAAATTCTAAAAATACTTACTACTGTCTTTCATCCACCACTGCCTCCTGAAAGACCCTGGGTCTGAGTCTTAGCCAGTCCATGGAGACCTTGACTGCTGGAAGAGGATAGGCATTGTAGGACTCCTCCTGAGACTCATTCTGTAGAGGACACTTGCACAGGATGCCAAGAAAAGACACTTGAAAAAAAAAATGTATTCAAAAAGCATAAGAAATATGAAACTGTGCCAGTTCAAATCAAAATATTATGTGCTTTCTACTATATTCTGTTTAACACTCGAGTATCTTACAGCTTCTTTCTAAAAAGACACTTTCTTTCCCATATTAAAAATGTTATAGTTACAACTTGATGAGGGGGTATCAGCAGATAAAAGGATAGAACTTGCGGTTGAAAATTATTATGAACTCCTGATGCAGTGTAAGAAATACACTATGCTTTTTTATGTCACTGTGCTTTGCTACATTTATGAAATGCCTAAGATGATGTTTTTCAAAAAAGATGGCACATGTTAAGTAATTCAGTACTCACTAAAGAGGGCCAGCAACTGTGTCCAACATAGCTGCTCATCTTGGCTATAACTGTGCTGCTCGGTTTCATTGCTAAAGTCACGAAGGTGATGAAGTTGAAACAGGTTAATGACAGTGACATGAACTAACTGCTGAGAGTTGAAAGCTTTTTGGAATAGCAGCCTCTGTAAAAGAAGACAGACGTACTGCATATATTATCAAGAACAGGAACCATCTTTGACACAAGAATTAAACTGGTAGTCTGCATTTAGAACCACCATGTGTAATAGAATTACAGATAAGTAAATGGTTCTGCCCTCAATCCCAGTATTTTGATTGGATCTAATTATTTCCCAAACTGACTTTTTGTCTTGAAAGGAATTAATCTAGACACCACAGAGTTGTTTGAATTGTTTGTCAAACAAACTTTTTTCTCCTAGGAAACTATATATTTTAAATATGACCTGAGAAAAGTCTTTGAGTGTTCATCCATAAATTTATACATCTTAATCCTTTAGAAATTGTTTTATACAAGATGTATACATATTGAAATATTAAATTGGGACCAGTGAAAGCAACAGACTCAAAAAATAATTTTTTGAACTCCTAGTACATAAAGCATGACTTCCCGGATTTGTCATAAAATTTACTCTTTCAAAGGCTTGATACATTAAAACTTATTTTATAAACAAGGCATAGCAAGTACATATTCTGGAACACAGGGTAAATGGCACACTAAAACAACATTAGGATGTATTATAGGTACTTCGACAAATTATCAACTGGTATTTTCCCCTCTTAGAGAAGTACATGCGTGATCATCAAATTTCATTTACCTTCTAATAACTGTGTTCACAGTGATCTGTTAACCAGCACTATAAACAATCACCCAGATGCTCTCAGTTGATGTCTCAATGGAATTACCCTTCTACTTTAATATCTGCAATTGTTTTAGATTACCTGCAGGCAAAAATACTTTTCTAACACAAGTTCCTAGTTTCATTCTACACTTCAGCCATAGCCAGTCTTCCTCTATGCCCAAGGGAAATTTTTGCCGAGAGCAGGGATTCATTATCACTAGCATTATGGTGGAAAACAGATAATCCTTACTTACAGTTCTACCAGCAGTGACAGGAGATCCTACCATGTCAGAAACTTACACCTGTCTCTGCCCAGACTACTCTGAGATTTTTGTTTTTACTTACATAAAGAACCTGAAATAGCCATAGTAAGCTCTATGATTCTAAGAGAGAAGTCTTTTACATTATCATTAGAGAATACAATTCCATTCTACATGAACTCTTTCTATCACACTGTCAGTCTTCTTGCAATCTGCCATTTCATTGTATATGTCTAGAATGGTTAGCCCTTTTCCAAAGACATCAAGCATTAATCTTTCCTCAAAATTTCCTGAAATCCTGTCTCTTCTCTAGAATTTTCCCACAAAATTTCTCCTTCAATTTCTACAACTAACCTTCTAAATAGGCTGGCGTTTATTCAATTACTGGCATAAAATGAGAATATGTAGTTGTATTTCTCAAAAAGCAGTTTCTTACAAGCATAATATGGTAATGTATTTCCTGTATCTATAAATCCACTGGCATTAATTTTAGAAAGCAATAGCCTACTGAAGAGGGTCACAGCCCATTAAAGGAGATATACCTAATGCTAAATGATGAGTTAATGGGTGCAGCAAAACAACATGACACATGGATACATATGTAACAAACCTGCACATTGTGCACATGTACCCTAAAACCTAAAGTATAATAATAAAAAAAAGAGAAAAAAAAAAGAATTTTCTAGCGTATGCACAGAAGTATTAATGAATATGAATATACCCTAGTACTAACAAATGATAATGTAAGTTCATGAAGGTCCAGACTTTGTCATGTTTTCCCCTATATCTCTAAAAGCCTAGAAAAGTGCATGGTACATAGCGGGTACTTAATAAACACTTAGTGAATGAACAACCTATCCATTCAGAAATAAGGTTGAGGTTTCAGTTGTAATTTCCTAAAATTTAGATTGTACTGTAAGAGGGTCTTCCAAGGAATAAAATCAGATTAGAACTGATAAGATTTTTGCTACTCAAACTTTCAACTACAGTTGAGAAATATACTGAACTAAATACCATTAACAAACAGCCCACATTTAACTTACAGAAAACGTATTACATCTCAATTCCCAGATCCCAGGCCTTAAATCCCTTAGTGGACCTCAACTTGGTAAACATTTCTGCTTAGTAGCTAAAGGTTATTTAGAAACACTGAAGTATACATGTTGATGATACTAATTATCTACATATGCTTTAGAAATACTTTGGAAATTTTACTCCACTATGTTAAAATTTCACTCCAGCAATGTTGTAGTTCAACACTGGGTAAGCTTTCAAATAGATCTGCCTCATACTATGTTTTATGTTTAACTTTAGAGTGCTGGAATGATACTTCAAAGTATATTTTAGAAACTGCCCACCCACACTTACCAGAACTTCACATACAGAAATATGTATGTGAAGAGAGTGTTAGTGTTTGAGGTTGAACCAAATGCAAAACTTACTAGGTTTCTAGACTAGAATAACTTACTTAGTGAAGATCTCATTAAGGTAGGGACCACCCACCACCACCAATTTAGAGAGTATTTCACAGAACCAGAGCTGGAAGCAATCTCAAGAAGTTTTCTAGTCCAATCCCCTATTTAGTAGGACTGCACTTAAATAATCCAAGAAAGATGGCTGTCAATCTGACCCTTAAGCTCTCCAAAACGGAGAATCCACAACATCCCACAGTCAGCCCCCTGAAGATTTCGACTTAAAATTTAAGATTTTAGTTTTGACCTCAGGAAAGATACAGGTATGTTCTTTTCAAATAATCCTTCACATGTCTGAATTCTTACTATGAAAACTATTTAGACTTGTTTGTTCTTTTCCAGGCTGAACAGCCTAGGACATGACAAAGTTAGCTGTTCCTTTCACACACCCAACCTTATAAATCATATGTCACAGCCTAAGTATATTTTAAAACAAAACAAACTATTGCTATTTATAATTATCTATTATAATATCTTGCACATAGAAAGTATCAACCAAAAAATGATTACCTATAAAAACTATTTCGCATTGACTATTTTTGGCTAAATTACACCTTAACTGTCCAAGTTCTACAATCTCTTAAAATGCCTGACTTATAAAGAACTTACAGAAATACTATTAAGCAGTATACACAATTACCCAAGTTTATAGATACCTAGAAATAACCAAGAAATATAAAATGTTCTTTGAAGTTGTCATTTACTGTTTAACCCAGTGCCTAAACAGTGACCCATGAACAGTCAAATATTTATTGAATACATGAACTGAAATAAAGTTAATACTTTTGACTTTATTTTATGCATTATACTACATTTAAACTGCTAATACCTTAGCATACTAATAAAAGATCATTTTCACATATATAAATAGAATGAAGGTTAATGTTATCTCCTCAAATTAGTAAAATATATCCCTGTTAAATAAAACTCTCATTCCTTTCATTCAAACTACCACAACCCTGATGAATGCAAGCACAATCAAAATAATGAACTTGGTTTGCAGAATGCCAATATCTATAAAGCAGGTAACATAATCATATCTAAGAATACAAAAACCATCAAAAGTAGTAGTAGTTTCAAAACTGAGGAGTTATTTATTTTTCTCCACTTTGATAATTTTTGTCAAATGGCAACTACTCAAGTGAAAACACTGCTATATTATATTTGTTTATACAGACTGTACCTCAGTTTAAATTGAAGGGATGATAAATGCAAAGATTTCACATACTTTGAATATAATTTTTACCAATAGTTCACACAGTTAAGTAACACAAAAACTGGGAGTCAGTTTCCTCCAAATCTTATGCTTCCTGATTTAGACAAGACAAAAATTCTCTATTTCTGAAATCTAACCTTAAACTGTTCTTCCAATTTCTCTCGAAGAGGGCTCAACTTTTCCAAGCTCTTACTCAGGTACACATGACCGTGGAATTTAATAAAGGCCTTGATGAAGTCAGAAACACCCCACTTGGTTTTCACCTCATCTCGGCTGAAATGAAAGAAAAAAATTCCATGAATCTTAAGCAGCAAATTGGCTACAACTCCTTAAGGAAGCACTGGCTTGCTAAATACGTGATACACAAAAGAGCTATATTTGACTGATTTTTCAACTGCAACACACTCAAGATGAGTCAGTATTAACAGCCTGTGTACTCTTTTACTGGGACTGAGTCTGATATTGATTGGATGAAATTCAGTGACTATACACAAATTATGAAAAATCTATATGTTTAGAAATAAGAGAAGCATAGGCCGTTATTTTCTGTAAACCAAATTATGAGGAATTAAGGCTCCAGGTTACAAAGTCCTCTTGGAAAGAAACAAAACAAAACAAAACAAAAAAAACAACCCTACCTTTCCAGTGCTTTAGAAAGTGCTTTTTGCAGATTAGTGGAGGCAGCTGGGAAAGGGAACTTCACAGCAATGCTTCTGCAGTAGTAGAAAATTGTGGTCAGATGGTCTCCTTTGGAAGAAGCTAAGATAGCCAACTGATTATAAGGCTGACCTACAGGAGAAAGTTAAGATTCTGGAGTAACCCCAAGAGTGACAAAGTCTTGCTATAAGAATACAAATGATCAGTGTTTAAATACTCAAATAAACAATGGGGAGTATTTTTATAAGGTAAATATGACTGCCTCATTGCAAACCAGCATAAGGTACAACAGCACACTTCAGCGACAGTACGCACTATCATATACAGGTTAAACAGTCAATATTACGGTAGAGAGCGGCTTCAGAAAGGGCTAGATTGTAAATAATTTCAGTTTTGTAGGCCAAAGGGTCTCCATCACGACCACTCAACTCTGCCACTGTAGTGTGAAAGCAGCCATAAACAAATATGAAACAAGTAGTGTGGTCAGACTACTATCCCTGCTTTAGACTCTTTCTAGAATCTAAAGGAATTTCAATGTCTTAATAAGAATGATTTAAATTATTAAATATCTGCTGTAATTTCTGTAACTCAAGAACTACTGCTAATGCCTAATTTGGGGCCATTAAAAGATTATCTTTTAGGTAATAGATTGTTTTTCTGGGGGGAGGGGAATGGTGGTATCCAAAGAAATAATTATTCTATAAACAATTAAGGAAGCCAGAGTTGTAGAAACAATATCAGATTACATTAAGAGATTCTATCTATATTGTTTTACTGACAATAAAAGTCATCTTACTTGTAAAAAAAATTCATTTTAGTTTACATGGAATGTACAGTTAAATGGAAAAACATGACAATAACAAAACACATTTATTGCTTTCATAAAACTTCAAAGGTGAGCCCTGAGTTATCTGCCACATTGTTATAAAGAACAAAGTGTCACGGTCAATCTCAGGTTGACAAGCCCACTCACCATTGGAGGGGACAAGCTGAGCTGCATGCCTATAGTAGGACTCTGCCTGGCTGGTCTGGTTTCTGTATCGAGCTAAGAAGAAGAAGAAAGTTAGTTTTAAAAAACCCAAAAAACAAATAGTAGGGTAGTGTTTCCAAAACAGCTATAGTTTTAAGTTCTAAAGATAATGAAGACATTAAAGTTAATTTAAAATTAAAGACAGAAAATACTTTAAAACAAATTAACTATAGGATTATGTGTAAAGTGTCCATCAGCCTTCCTTATTTGGGACATTCAGCATGTAACCAATTTTAAAGCTTACCTAGACCCCATTTTCAGGTCCTCCAGTGTCATGCATCACCAGCTCCCACTATGGACTATGCTGGTGACCTGGAGCCGGCCCACAAGAAGGGGTGAGTTATATGGCACTTAAAAACAAAACAAAACAAAATACACTATACAATATGATCTGAAAATTATGTATTTTTCAATATTTTATAAAGTGATTTTGAAAAATGTCTCATTCCTATCATTACATATTAAATATGTGTGTGCAAAGATTATATTTAAAGCAAAACAACCTAAACACAGTTATCAATGACTCTCCCTGCCAAACTCACTGCTTACTCTGATGTGACCTCCTCATGGAACCGCTGACTTATAATATTAAGAAATCTAAAATTTCAAACTTAAAAGCCGTAATGTTCTCCATTCTTTGTTATTTGAGGACAAGCAAAACATAATCCTATAGTTAATTTGTTTTACAACCTTTCTAGGTCATCTTAAAGGAATGAAAAAAAATAAATAAGTTACATAATATTCCCAGATAAAATACATATAATAGAAATACAAATTAAACTTTAAAAAGGAAGCAAAATTAAAAATCAACTTTTAATCCATTGGTAAGAAAGAAGGCAAATTTCGCTTCAGAAGGAGTAATTTATAAACCTCATTTATTCCAAAAGAGTACATCTAATTTAGAAATTATGGCACCACTTTGAAAAATTAAGCTTTGATTATGTTTTTGCTGTTTATTATTTGCCTATATAAATTACATAAAGTTGGAATAAAATTTAAATCTTAATATGAAAGTTACTTTCTTCAAGATGCTCTGCCAATCCCAAAAATATTGAGAAATTTTAAGTTCCTTAGAATACATTTTATAGTTTCTTCTTATGACAATCTAAATTGTGTGCGAATGCCCCGCTTAAAGGAAAACAGTTTCTTTCTATGACTATTCCAAAGAAAAGGAGGAACATATTATCAATTCCTTCACAGCAAAGGCTCACCGATGTCTCCAAGGTGGACGAGGCAGTGCTGGCAGATATAGGAACAGGAGCTAGACTGTGGCTTCACTATGGCGCTGGTATGCGTCTGTTTATTGCTGATAATTCCCAATTGGGAAGACTTCACACGGCATGGTAAATCTACATTAAATACTGTACACAGTTCTTGTAATAACTAAAAGAAAAACAAAATTTAGTAGTAAGTCACAAGTGCTCTAAAAGTAAAGTTTATAAACTGTAAGATGTGTACCTAGTACCACATACTGCTGAAATCTGAACAAAAACTGCATGAAAATTATATGGTAATCTTTCAGGCCTGGCACAGGGGCTCACGCCTATAATCCCAGCACTTCAGGAAGCCAAGGCGGGCGGATCACTTGAGGTCAGGAGTTTGAGACCAGCCTGGCCAACATGATGAAACCCCGTCTCTACTAAAAATACAAAAAAAATCATCCAGGCGTGGTGGTGAGCACCGGTAGTCTCAGTTACAAGGGAGGCTGAGGCACAAGAATCGCTTGAACCCAGGAGGCAGAGGTTGCAGTGAGCCCAGATCACGCCACTGCACTCCAGCCTGGGAGACAGAGCAAGACTCTGTCTCCAAAATATATATATATATATGTAATCTTTCATAGGATAACTAGTATCATTCATTATAAATCATACCTGTTGATTTCTCAAGTATTACAGCAATCTAGGATGTGCATACAACAGCATTTTAAAAACAGATTATTTAACTAGATAGGATTTTCAGACACATTAAGCAAGCAAAGAAAACTACTACTCTCAGAAACCCAAAAATTATTAAATATTGGTTACAAATTTGACTTAAATATAAGCCAAGGTATTTGTCAGACTTTAGGTATTTCTTGCAATTTATTTTCTTAAGCTATATGCCAATTCACGTCTTTGCATATACAACAAATCTCACGGTAGTGTATACCTTTACTGTATCACCCACTCCTACCTCCTTTCTTCTCTGTTCTTAAAGTATGGGGGGCTCTTCTTCCTAGTCAGAGCTAACTCTTCTGCCTGTGTGTGTCTATTGCTACGTTCTTTTCTGGCTCCTGTCTGTCTCCCACCTCTCCATTCTTTCATCTACTTTCAACTTTTCATGCTTCTTTCCTATGGCCTACACACACCAAATGTCTTCCACAGAAAAAAACAAGAACAAAAAACAAAACAGAGCTAAAACACTCTCCTCTTGACTTTATAGCAACCTTTTAATGTCTCTTCTTCTTCTCAACCAAATGCCTTCAAAGGAGTCCACACTTTTCATGTCTGCTTTCTCAATTTCTATTTACTCCTTAATCCATTATCATCTGGCTTCCACACAACCCCTCTCCCTCCTCTCACCCAACCATCCATTACCACTCTACTGAAACTACTATCAGACAATTGGTTACCTAATTGCCAAATACAATGGATATTTTTCAGACATCATCTTACTGGACCTCTTTGCTGCACTTAAAACATCTGATCTTATGGTTGATTACTGAGCTGTTCTAGTTCTCTGTCATCTCTCCAATCACTCCTTTTCACTTTCCGTCATAGCAAGGCTTTTCTCTTCTCACTCTGCTTGCCAAGGGCTTATTTCTTGGCCCGCACACAGTTCTTCACACTGTGAAGAATATTTACTTCACGGTTATTCAAATATTTACTTACAAATACAGTCATTCAAATATTATTATATTCATCCAAGTATGTGCTAGTATATCAGACACCCAGTCAACAAGAAAGATACAAAGATAAGTAAGAAAACATGTTTCCTTCAAGAGCTTGTAGCTAAATGGGCAAGTCAGGTACAAAAAGAAGTAGAGGGGAGAGAGGGAGGGAGAGGGGAAAGGGAAAGGGGAGAAGGACAGACAACACTATACACAATATAACCAACAGAATATTCTACATTTATAACATAACTTATTTCCCTAGGTTATCTGATAAATTTGTCTCACTTTATCCTTGTGATAAACTAGTAGCAACACAGTATACATAGATATAAAGCTCAATTTTTTTCAGATGAGGATGTGAAGGCAGAAATAATCAAGCGACTAGACTAAGGTTATAGAATTAGAAATATTTTGATTCTATCACCACTCTTTCTGGCATGTGCAGAATTCAAAATACAAAATAAGACACCCTAAGGGCTCAACTCAGAAGGATCTGAATCATGCTACCTTTTTCCTAAGATAAAAATCACCTCCATAACTAAATATAAATTCTGTGTACCCTTTCTCACTGGGCATGGAAATTATTTACTCCATCTTTACTTGTACATTTGTAATGGGCAAGAAATTCACTAACATAAAATTGGGTAAACAAGGCCAGGCATGGTAGCTCATGCCTGTAATCCCAACACTTTGGGAGGTCAAGGCGGAAGGATCACTTGAGGTCAGGAGTTCAAGACCAGCCTGGGCGGCAAAGCAAGAATCTGTCTCTACAAAATAAATAAATGAATGAATATAAAAATGAAAATAAAGTGAAATAAAAAATCAGACACGTGTGGAGGCATGCCGTGCTACAGTCCCAGTACTTTGGAAGGCTGAGGCGGGAGGATCACTTAAGCCCAGGAGTTCCAGGCCACAGTGAGCTATGATATACACTGCACTCCAGCCTGGGTGACAGAGAGAGACCCCGTCTTAAAAAATAAATAAATAAAATAAAATGAATACATAAAAAAATAGGGTAAATAAGTTAATGTCCTGAACGGGATGGGTTAAGAAATAGAAAAAGCACAAGGTACAGGGCAGGAACAAAATATATATATACATATATATATATATATATACACATATATATATATGTATATATATATGTATATATATATATACACACACACATGCATACATATATATTATGAAAAAAACAAAAAAAAGTGGATAACTAAGAAACATGAGAGGGTTAAAGAACTGACTTCAACAGGTAATGAAAAAACAGACTGGAAAACTAGGCAAGGCTGCACATCTAGCAAAAACAAAAAAGAAAGATCACAAAAAAGAAATAAAAGTATGGTTCGAACATCATGTAGAATGTCTTGTAATAAAATTTCTGCCTGAGCCCAAGAGTTTAAGTGGTGATATCAGACAGAAAAGCTCCTACTGGCTCAAAGATTCTGAGAAAGAGAGCTCTAGTTGGTTTAGAGGCAGTAACAAGATGGAACTAAAGAAGAGAAAAGGATGTTTCATAAATTGAACAATGTCCTACCTTCATATAGGTTAACCCTGATGTACATTACTTTGTAGTAGTTTCCTCAGTCTGATAAGAACTTAGTTACTTCATTATACAGAAGTATTGACTGGGAGATATTCCTAAGGCTGTAGCTGAATATTAATGCCTCTAGTTCTCCCCAAATTATAATCACGGAACTATAAAACTGGAAAATGAACCTACAAGCATTTGCCAACTCTCTTTTTTACAATCAGGAAGCTAAGCACCACAGAGGTAGTGACTTGTCCAAATAGTCACAATTAGCCCTACAGCAGTACTAGAACAGTTTCTGGGTTCCTATTTATCAAGTAATTTTTACACTATCCCTTGTCTCCTCAGCTGTTTATTCCATGCCAAGAATGAAAGATTGATTATGAAGGTATAGAATATTACCTTTTAAACTAATACAGAAACTCAGTGATTATACTTTCTTTTTGGTTTCTATTTTCTTAGAATAAAGGCTACCGTTCTGTTCTTTGATATTTAAAAACAACCTACAGCAGAATGGTATGTCTTTACTTTGACCAGGAATTTGGTTCTGCTTTAAGCCCCATGCTTTAACTGGTTAACAAAATGGTAGCTAAGAAGTTAAAACTAAATCAGCCTGGGTAACATAGTGAGACACTGTTCTACAAAAAATAAACAAAAGTAGCTGGTATGAGCCTGTAGTCCTAGGTATTTGGGAGGCTGAGGTGGGGGAGGATCACTTGAGCCACGGAGTCTGAGGCTTCAGTGAGCTATGATTAAGCACTGCACTCAGCCAAAACGATAGAGTGAGCGCCTGTCTCTTAAAAAAAAAAACTAAAAAACTATCTTCACAGAAAATGTTACTGTGGATAACCAAGTACTAGTCTCTTCTCAATCCACTCTAATCAGGTTTCTATCCCCAACACTCCGCTGAAGTTACATTTCATCAATACAAAGACACCATAAATTATAAGATGAACCATCATCTTATATAATATTGAGAAAAAACCACAAGTTATATGGTCACTTGTAATCTGTTATAAACTTATCTCTATTTCAGATATGTTAAAATATGAAAAAAAAAGTTTTAGAAATGAAGAAATATGGTATTCATTAAGTTCACCAATGACTTCCATGTTGTTAAACCTAATTGGTCACTTTAAATCTTACTTTAATTCTCAGCAGCACTCAACAGGGCTGATGACTCCCTTCCTTATTCAGATGTTTTTCTTTTGGCTTCCAAGGCACCTTCTCTCTCTCATTTTCTTGATTGCAATGGTGGCTCCTCCTGTGCTAAATCTGTTACCATCTGACTAAGTCAGGGTTCTTTACTATAATCATAAAATTTTTATGATTTCATGATGTTTCCACTGGGCTCCAACCTTGTTTATTCAATTGCTTATTTCACATCTCTACTTAGATGTCAAACAGGCATCTACTTTAACAGGGAAAAAGCTACTTTCCCCCTAGTGTTTCCCATCTCAGTAAATGGTACAACCATTCGACTAGCTGCTCACACTGATAACTGTATCTGCTTTGACTCCTCCTTTACTCTGATTCCAGAAATTCAATCCAATCCATCTAATCCAAGTATGGCCAATAGGAATTAATAGAGTTAACTTCCATAGCTGACCCCTTTATCCAGGGTTATCGTTTAAAAATGCAAATCTGATCATGTTCTTCCTTTGCTTACTTTCCAACTCCAATGACTTGCAACTCTTTTTTTTTTTGAGACAAGGTCTCACTCTGTCACCCAGGCGGGTGGCGCAAATATGGCTCACTGCAACCTCAACCTCCTGGGCTCAAGTGATCCTCCTGCCTCAGCTTCCTAGAGTAGCTGGTACTACAGGTGTGCGCCACCGTGCCTGGTTGATTTTTAGATTCTTTGTAGAATAGGGTCTCACCATGTTACCCAGTCTGGTCTCAAGTGATCCTCCCATCTCAGCTTCCCAAAGTGTCAGGATTACAGGAATGAGCCACCATGCCTGGCCTGCAACTACACTTACAATTAAAATTCAAAACTCATCTTAGCTTATAAGGCCATATAACAATCTGGAATTTGTCTACTTTCTCAATCTGGCGCTAATATGCACTGCATGTAATCAAGAAAGATTTGTGGAACATTATTGTTAGTAACACCATTATCTGTTTCAATTATTGATTAAAGACAATATGAAAATGCAAGTGAGGCCAGGTGCGGTGGCTCACGCCTGTAATCCCAGCACTTAGGGAGGCAGAGGTGGGTGGATCACCTGAGGTCAGAAGTTTGAGACCAGCCTGGCCAACATGGCGAAAGTCCATCTCTACTAAAAATACAAAAATTAGCTGGATGTGATGGTGCACAACTGTAATCCCAGCTATGCGGGAGGCTGAGGCAGAAGAATCGCTTGAACCCAGGAGGCGGAGGTTGCAATGAGCGCCACTGCACTCCAGTGGCAGAGACTGCACCACTGCACTCCAGCCTCCAGCCTGGGCAACAGAGCAAGACTCAGTCTTAAAAAAAAAAAAAAAAAAAAAAAGCAAGTGAAAAGTCCTATTAATATTGTTAACTGATAGCATAATGTGAAAATAAAGACGTTTATTGATGCTTATTCTACAATTATCATAATTGCTCAATCACTGCCTGTGGAATGCAGTTGGGGAGAATCAATGCTTATTATAAAAAATTTAAAAAAAATTCAAAGAGTATCCATATTTTCCCTTTAAAAAACAATTTTTGAGACATTTAAATGATTTTATTATTCCCTTGCTTATAAAATGTTTTTACAAATACCATACCCCCTCAATAAAAATCATGATTCTTCCTTTACTTCCTTACAGATCTGTTTTGATTTACCAATGTCTAGTTAAACCCTTGGGAATATATCACATGTATGTCATGTAATGAAAAAAGATTAAGAATCATTTTTCAAGATGACAAACCAATCTATATAATGGCTATTATAAAAATGTACTGCAGAAGGTAGATGCCTTCCCCTTACTCCCAACAGAGCCAGCTGCACCACCTCCTTCCTACTCCCCCTACTTTAGTCATGTTCCCAGTTCTAGCTTCTATTCATGGGGGAAGGAAACGAGATTTGAATCAGAAACAAAACTAAGGTTTTAAAACTGATTTATGCTTCAAAAATGGAAAGCAACCAGAATGTTATAGAATCTGTCCAAGAAATGATGGGAATCTGGGACTCCAACAGAGCATAGTTGAAAGCAGTGATTGAAAAAAAAGTTATCATTTTCGTTAATATCCCACTGAACTGAGACTACTCAATTAACATGTAGAATCAAATTATATATATATAATTTTATATGATTTTCACTTAACAACAATCTTTTCATCTTATAAAATCTTGATAAATACCAACCTGTAATCATTTCATGTTTCCACTCTACAGTTATGCCATAATTTAACTATTCTCTTGTAGAACATTGGTGGTGTTTCCAAATGTTAAGATTTGAATTATAATATCTATTTGTTTCCTTAAATGTGATTATTTCCCTCATTATTAAATATGCAGTGATCTATGGACAAAGGATAAGGTATTGCAAAAAAAAAAAAATCCTGGTAACTTCTGTACTTCAAACAACTATAAATAAAATGAAAGGACAACAGAAGAAACTAGTGAAAAATGTTATAAATGATGACCTTTTGGGAAAACAACAAAATGGTGTCAACAGTATTTAAACTTTCACTTTAAACTTTCTAATGATTTCAATTTGAACAACTGGTCCTCAGGAAATAATACAGTATTAGAGAAAATGCTTTATACACAAAAATGCTAAACTGCTAACAAGGAAAAGCTTACATTATGTTTATAAAACAGATACAAAAATGGATATACAGAGTGGTCTTAAATATGCAAAAAAGTATAAAAACACAAGAAGAGTATATATTAAAGTGGCAATTTATCCAGAATGGGAGGATTAATGAACTTTTTGGGACTTTGTGTAATTCACGAATTTCTTGAAATTGGTATGCATTATTTTTACAAGCAGAAAAGAAAACAAATATATCTATTAACGTATCCATCTTTTCATTTAGTCTAGATATTTCTATGAAGGTAAAGATTCTGTCTAATTTCCCTCTATATCCTCAGCATCTAGTATTGTGCCTTACAAATAGTAGCATTTTGACAGCTACTTGTAAAATGAATTAATCTTTAACATCTGCTTTAAGGACCAATCCCTCTCTCGAGAAGCATTCCCTCTCCAAAAGTATCAACTTTTTGGTTGCTGCTAGAAGTTGGCATAAATTTAAAAATAAATTTTGAGACTAAGAACCATACTTCAGTTCTTTCAAAAATGAACTCTGATGAATGTTTTAGTCTAAGTAAAACATAAATAATCTCAGAAATGACAGTTATTTGAATGGTTCCAACACAGGGATTCTTTTTTTTTTGAGACAGGTCTTGCTCTGTTGCTCTGGCTGGAGTACAGCGGCACAATCACGGTTCACTGCAGCCTCAAACTCCTGGGCTCAAGTGATCCTCCTGCCTCAGCCTCTGGAGTAGCTGGGATTACAGGCAGGCACCACCACAACCCACCTGAATTCCTGGGCTCAAGTGATCCTCCCACCTCAGCTTCCCAAAGTGTTGTGATTACAGGCCTGAGCCACTGCACCCAGTAGAGATTCTTTTTTCTTCATTCAAAGAAATGATAAAATCAAAATGAGGCCAAAATATAGGCAGCAATGGTCAGGCAGTACTATAGTGAGAACTGGCCAAACATTTCTTTCAGTGCCAGATTCTCAAAACCCTGTCTTAACATTCATTATAAGATACTAATTTATATACAAAAATTTTGTTAATTACAAATGCTACTACAAATGGATGACATGGTAATTTTCTAACAGATTCTGCTTAAAGAAAATTCCATGGTCAAAAATAAGATTTATTTATTCTTTTACTTTGCCTGATTTAGAAGTTCTATCAGGATGTCACTAAGGAAAAAGAAAATCTCTGGGGACAATGAATAATAGCTTATTATTCAAACAGAGGAAAAGCTACTCTACTTCTTAGTTTAATAACATCTCAAAATCCAGATAAATTCCATTGTATAAATAATACTATGAAAACTCACTTGATATTACAAATTTTGACTATTTCTTATCTGGCACCACATAGCTATTATTTTAATGACTATAGCTATATCCATAAATTCACATTTCCTCTAATACCACTTGTAACTGACTACTTCCACTGTTTCACTAATGTTTCGTGCTCAATTATCCCTTGTATATTCATACAGTTAAACTTCCAACCTTTAAGCTAAACATCAACCTTTTTAAAAGTACAGTGTTTTTTTTTTTTTTTTTTAAAGGTCTTATGGACATTTGCATTAAGATTATAGGCTGGGCACAGTGGCTTAGGTATGTAATCCCAGCACTTTGGTAGGCTGAGGTGGGCGGATCACTTGAGCCCACGAATTCAAGACTAGCATGGGCAACATAGTGAGACTCCATCTCTACGAAAAATACAAAAATTAGTCAGGCATGTTGGTGTGCACCTTAGTCCCAGCTACTGGGGAAGGCTGAGGTGAGAGGATCACTTCAGCCAGGGTGGCTGAGGCTGCAGGAAGCCATGACGGCACCACTATACTCCAGCCTGGGGTGACAAAGTCAGACTCTGTCTCCAAAAAAGACAAGATTATAGGTGATCAATCCCTGGATGGCCCACATAGTGGTTACAAGAATTGTTTACATGCGTTGTGTACAAAGAGCAGAATATTTACCACTAATAGTAAGAAAACTGGTATACAATGCAGAACTCACCTGAGTATAGAAGCCACTAGCTGCCTCTAGGAACAGAGAAAGGTTTGCCTGAACTTCACTCCGATTCGGATTTGCTCGATTCTTTGCCTGGCCTTGTAGTGTTGTGATCTGATTCTTAAAGGCGTGATTCCAGCTGAAAACAAAATGTAATTCTATTTGGTATAGCAGTGACTCACTGGGCAGACACTGGTCCCCCTGAGAACAAGAAAGAACTGTCTGTTATAATTATACCACACTAGACAGTAAACCTGCATTAAAGTTATTCATTTATTTAAATAACTTTATGCTTCCCTTTGAACAAGACTAGACATGCAGTAGAATCCAACTGACCTTAGTAAACACTTACCAAATGTTCAAATAATCAGATTGTGGCTTCAGCTATTAATCTTTTAGAACTACTAGAGTTTAGTTAGGAATCCCAGTAGAAATTCAGAACAATGGTGGCAAGATCAAAGTAAAAATAAGGTATTAACAAATTTCTACATATAGTGCCAAATGTGATATACCCTAACAAGTGACATGTATATGGGAGTGGGGGGGGCGCGGATTTTGTAAATAGTAAGCCATATCTCTTACTTCCCCAAAAGTTATTTCCCAGAGCATTCAGTTTCACTGCTATTTAATAGTTTCGTTTATTTCTCTTGTGATTGAAATATAAGCCACATTTCAAATCTGGCTATTTAAAATAAGAAACAATATAATGCTGAAATACGCCATACCAAAATCCTGTTATAAAATGCTTTTATTTAATCTAGTTATATATGGAATCAGTTTAAGTCCAGTTATGATGAATACAGTCACTCTCTAACCTGAGAACCACAGTGGGGAATAAAAAACTAGAACAAAGGGAAGATATTACTGGCCTGATTAAAGGAAGCAAACACAGATAAGAGGTTTACAACCTATCTGGAAAGCATGGAAGTACCTAATTCTCTATCAACATCAGCTTCTGAGGCTCTAGAGCACTAGGCTTTTTAATGACTTAGGAGGACAATCACTTCCCTCAGCATTTGTGATGACATCTTATCCTTGACTCTAACATCACAGGATAAGGATTTTGATGGTTGTAATTTAGCTGTATTACTAGACTTCTTAAAAATATAAAGTATCTAAAGCAGATGTAAATAATAGAAAAAACTAATCTTCACCAAAACTTAGGGTAATGGACATTAGTAGACAAAGTACTCTTAATTGATTTTTAAATTTCTATCAGGCTAATGTCCCTATTCCAATTTATAAGGCAAAGCCTTCCACAAAAGACAATTACTCACTTGGGAATCTGGTTATCTGCCATTTTGCCCCTCACAGAAAGAACAAGCGGAAAAGCCTAAATACACAAAATCTTTCATTTTATTGGGGGTGGGGGGAGGAAATACTACCAACTTATTTAATTAAAAGAAGGAACTTTCCTTATAACGCAAATACATTTTCCTGACAGATAAATTACAGAATCACGTTTAACAAAGAAAGATTTTTCTAAAGCCTATTCTTGTATTTTTCTTTTAAATCGCGGCTTAATTATAAGACTGACCACAGACAATCCAAACACTCTTAGTATTTGAAATAGATATTTTTTTTTTGACAGGCCCTAAAAGAGCTGCCCCAATGACCTTAATAGAATTCAACTCTAAACATTTCTCTTCTTACCTCCAAAGACTGTATTTGAAATAATACCAATGGCCAAATATCACAAATACTAGAATTTTTCTTTCCACTGAAAAAGTTTATTCTGCAATAGGTTGAAAAATAAATAACCAACCAAACTGTTTTAAAGTCTTGGTGAAATTCTTGATCTTACAGGGACTTCCCAAGTGATAGGTAATACTTACAGATCCTGTTCTACTTTCTTGTCTAAAGCGTATTCCAAATCAGTGACTAGCATTTTCTGGTACAGGTCCTGCAGAGCCTGCCTGGATGTCCAGACTTCAGCTGGACCCAGCTTAGAATCTGAGTAACAAAAACAAAAACATAACAGTAAATAGATAAACCCCAACAGTTAAAACCACTATACCACACCAGTGACTCCTTCCTGCTCCATCCCCAAGGCAAAACCTGCTCTAAATATATTCCATAGAATGCTGCAGAAGTTTTATACTACTATATTTCAAATGACTTTCACCTTTTGACTAACGACTAAGTCTGGTTTACAATGCTTCTGTTTTTAGTTTTGAAATAACATCATGAAATGAAAAGGGCTAAAAAAAAAAAAAAAGAATGGTTTGCCTTTTGCTTTTTGTTTGTATTTCTGCCTTTTCATATAACAGGAAACTATATGCCTTACAGTAAGCCAACCCATTTGAAATAACAGACTGTCAAGTTGGTCTGTTTACTCTCATACTGTATCTCTTTTTCCAAAGCAACTTTTTCTTTTTTTTTTTTTTTTTTTTGAGAACTCCCACAAATGTCCTTACAGAATTCTCACATCAGCTGACTATCCAGCAGTTGCTTTGGTATTCTGCCGTTACTCCTCTCTCAATATATTGACCGAATAAGCCATGACAGTATTATTTTAATGAGTGGTAGACTGTTTTCCAAGATACTTTTGTGAGCAATCCACGTTAGTCATTTAACGTAAACGAAGACTTAGAAGACTGGGATTAAATTGCTAAAGAGGTCAGATAAGAGACTGGGTGTAGAATGTAATCAGAAAGTCAGGCTATGACTACACATAATACAAAATTGGGGCCATGCTGTCTGCCAGAGCCATGCAAGGCACATTAACCTTTGCGATCACTGGGATTATAATTGCAATAAATGACAGTAAGCTCCCTCAGCAGGTAAACTTAATAATGGACTTTTCAATTATATATTTCCCATAACTAGCTGGGCTACTTCGTTTTGCTGCTACACAATGGCATAATCATCACTCTTCTTTAGGTTTGCTATTAGTATCTATAGCCACCACAATCCTATTTTGCAAAGAGAATCTCCTAGATTTGAGTTAATGCTCCTAACAGTTTACAGGCTAGTAAGAATAGAGTTTACTATCAGCTCCTCATCCCTAGTGAAATTATTAATCACTAATAGATTTAGTCAACCCTGCTTTAATTCACTTATGGCAAGAAAAAGAAGTGTAAAAGATTACTAATTCTCATTTATCAAGACCGTCATTCAAATGAGTAGACTTATTATCTTACTTAAAGTTTCTGGGCAGCCAAAGGTCCCCTATAAAGGTCAAACCCTAAGACCATTTACTAAGGTTGTTCAATGTCTAAGAAAAGGTAAATGGTACAGATAGCTTGATATTGCTCCATGTTCTGTTTTCATCACACAATAGATTGTTTTCAATGCCAATTCAAGAGCATAATACAGTAACTCAGAGCAGACACTGATATACACAATATAGATGATGACAAATCTGTTAATAATGGAAAGAACTGAGTAGTACCTATTACTGAGTAAATATATAAGCTATCAACCCCCAACACACTTTTCCTTGAACAAGATGACATGAGATTATCCATGAACTCTTAGGACATTAGCCTAAGTGACTCTAGAGTTGACAAAAATATATTTTAATAGTCCTTTTCCTCTTTGTAAATATTGGCAGGTATGCTGTTTAATTCTTTTTTTGTGTGTGAATTTCACTGCAGAACTAAATTATTCAGAAATTAGAGTAAGATTCACTAGTACATATCCCTCTTATTACATTTTAGGATGGCATATGCTGTTACGGAGGGCATACTGATTAGTATATGGTGATTACAACATATTTCCTAATTTTGTATTTAAATCATTTACTCTTTTTTTTTTTTTTTTTGAGATGGAGTCTTTTTCTGTCGCCCAGGCTGGAGTGCAGGGGCATGATCTCTGCTCACTGCAACCTCCACATCCCCAGTTCAAGTGATTCTCCTGCCTCAGCCTCCAGAGTAGCTGGGATTACAGGTGCATGCCACCACGCCCAGCTAATTTTTGTATTTTTAATACAGACAGGGTTTCACTATGTTGGCCAGACTGGTCTCGAACTCTTGGCTTCAGGTGATCCACTCACCTGGGCTTCCAAAAGTGCTGGGATTACAGGCGTGAGCCACCGCACCATGCCTCATTTACCCCTTTCAACGGCTAAGTCTGGCAGTTATTCAAAAGACCTCAGCCATTATTTAAAGCAACAAAGATGGCCAGGCGCAGTGGCTCACGCCTGTAATCCCAGCACTTTGGGAGGCTGAGGCAGGAGGATCATGAAGTCAGAAGTTCGAGACCAGCCTGACCAACATGGTGAATCCCCGTCTCTACCAAAAATACAAGCCTGTAATCACACCTACTCAGGAGGCTGAGGCAGGAGAATCACTTGAACCAGGGAGGCGGAGGTTACAGTGAGCCAAGATGGCGCCACTGCATTCCCGCCTGGGTGACAGAGTGAGACTCCATCTCAAAAAAAAAAAAAAAGAAAAAAGTAACAAAGATATGGGAGAAAAGAAAGGTAGCAAGGTAGCTCACTCAATTTCAAGGACTTCTAATAGAATTTTTCTATAAATATTTTTTCTGAAGGTTTACCTACTAAAGTTTGGTTAATTATCAATAGAATAAAAAAACATTTTCCCGGAAAAATATTAGCCTAACGCTGTAAGATATTTTGGTTTACATGGGGTATGTTATTTTTTCTGTATGTCTTAAATCATTAATAAAAAGTTTCATAAAAATTAAGTGATTATATAAACTAAATTAGGTAACATTCAATTCAGTATACCATATATTAATATATGCAATTCCCAACAGTTATTTAAGCAAGAATTCAAACTACATAAACAATAAATATTTAAAGCAGATAGTAAATGATCATCCCTTTTGGCAACTAATATGGGATTTAGTGCTGTGCGTAATATAAGAAAGAGGATATCGTTCCATTAACTTAATATATAAAATATGTTGTGAAAAAGAAGTAAGCCAGCCAATACCTGTCATGTCAGCCTTCAGGACTTCTGCCTGCCTAGATAGAAAAAAAAAATGAAAAAGAGTATCAGTTAGAAACAAACAAGGCCTAACTAACATATAAATAACACTAAAAGTTAGGTGAAATCATACACTACAATATGGATATACAGCAGCTATATTTGTGGCACTGCAAACAGCATCCCTATTTTAACATCAGTGTAGCACAAGGTCTTGGCAAATTAATGCCAATACTTAAAAGTTTAAGGACCACTTAAAAGTTAAGTGACCTCTTCTGCTAAGTAGAGTCCACTTTCTTGCTGTTTTCCTCCACATGTGATTTACTTAAGATAATATTAAATGATATTCATTAACTTTTTAAAAATTCTCTCAATGCTGCCAAAAAAATCCTACTACATTTCTCAATTCGCTAGTCACCATAACTATTTCAAATTTCCCCTCTTCTCAAGCTACTGATTCCTATGCCCCTTCCTCACCTCCAAATGACAGTTCCATACCTCAGGGAAAACAATTCCCACTTTCTAAATATGTACTACATTTATACAGCCTGCTTCTTACTTTCTCTTGTTAAAACACTAGAGGTATTGCATCTCTTATTTAATATTTAAGAACAAAAATTCCACTTAGGTATGTTCTTGCTAACTCTTCTTAAGGACTGTTCCTTTGATTTACCCCATCCCTTGCACCAATTTTGAGACTTCTCTCACTTCATTTGGATCTTTCCTTCTCTTCAGCATTTTAACATGTCCAAGTATCTCACACATTTTAAAAACCTTCTGCCCCATGTTCCCCTCTAGCTGCTGCCTCTTTTTTCCTTCTCAAATTCGTCAAGAATTGCCTGTATTCAAGAGGTCCAAAACTGAACTCAAGACCCATTCCCATCCCCTATCTCTAGTTCTCTTTCTAATGTTTTTTTCATCTTAGCAAATGCATCATAGCTTTCCAATTGTGGAAGGAAGAAACCTGGAAGTCCTCAATGACAACTTTCTCCCAAACCCCTAACATCTATCAACTCCAAAAAACGTTATCTACTAACTATATCTTGAATCTGTTGATTTCTCTTCATTTCTTCTTCAGCCACTCTCATTCACGCTACTTGGAGAGGCTGAGGCAGGAGAATGGCGTGAACCCGGGAGGCGGAGCTTGCAGTGAGCCGAGATCGCGCCACTGCACTCCAGCCTGGGCGACAGAGTGAGACTCCGTCTCAAAAAAAAAAAAAAAAAAAAAAAAAAAGAACCATCCTTGGCTTTGTTTCCTCCACTTCATTCTTGCCCCATTTCATTCTGTTCTCCCAATAGCTGTCAGAGGGATCTTTTAAAAATGCCAATCTGATCTATCAATTGTCCTTTTAAAACACTTTAATGACTTCCCACTACTCTGAGGGTAAAGAACAAAATCTAAACTGTCCTATGACATTCGACAGTCTCTGAACTCTACTTCCACTACTCTTCACTCCTTGATCTCCGGGCTCATTTCTGGACTTCTGGACTGGACTTCTAGTTTCTCCAGTACACCCTGCTTCTTTCACACTAGGGGTCTTTATAAAAGACTCTGCTAGCTACACCTCTTCCCCCTTTGTCTGCTTAATTACCACTCATCTTTTATCTCAGTCAGAACATTACTGCTTCAGAAAGCCCCAGCTGAACTCCATCTACATTAAGGACATTCCTATTTTATGCTCTCACAGCACTTCTAGTTTTTCTTCATATTACAGATTTTAAGAATGCTCATCACAACTCCTTGTCTACTAGCACAGCACCTTGCATAAAACAGACACTCAGTATTTTTAATGAGAGGAACAGTATAAATCAGACTCATATACTCTATTTAAGAAGGTAGGTATATAAACTTTAGAGAGATTTTTTTTTTTTGAGAGAGAGACACTGGGCCTTGCTGTTGCCCAGGATGGTCTTCAACTCCTGGGCTCAAGAGATCCTCCTGCCTCAGCCTGCAAAGTAGCTGGGATTACAGGCACATGCCACCATGCCAGGCTGAGATTTCCTTTTTTTTTTTTTTTTTCCTTGAGACGGAGTCTCGCTCTGTTGCCCAGGCTGGAGTGCAGTAGCACGATCTTGGCTCACTGCAAGCTCCGCCTCCCGGATTCATGCCATTCTCCTGCCTCAGCCTCCCGAGTAGCTGGGACTACAGGCGCCCGCACTTTTAGCATGAAAGCTAGAGAATATTAAGGTTTTAAAATTTTTACTGTAAATATTGTTTTATATAATTTATTAAGTATTTAATGTTAATTGTATTAGGTTGATGAAAAAGTAATCGCGGTTTTTGCCATTTTTTAACATGGCAAAAACCATGATTACTTTGGCACCAACCTAATAAATTTAAGTTTCATTAAAATGTAAAGCAAATCCTTTCATTCTCTTAGCCTTTAAAATATATTTACATCTTTTTAAAAATTAAGCTTTCAAACAACAGAATCTCAATGTAGTACTAAGGAGGTAACCATAAGCCCTATGAGAACTAGCAACATAAATGAAGAATACTAAACAAATAGCCACACTTAGTCGTAAAATGTAACATCATATCAAATTCCATTATCCATATAGCCTGACTTCACTCTTCACTTCAGGTGTTAACTTTTGCCATTAAAAAAAAACCATACATATTTGCAAAGCTGTTGGCTTATGCCTTTAAAACCTAAGATTATACAATTTAATAAAGCATACCATGTACCCTATCCTACCGATGTCACAAATGTCGCTCCTCCCCTGAAAAATCCTATTGGAGAGTACTAATTTATAAACCTTACAGTGAGAAAGCTAGGGTTAATTACGTACCTTTACTAGATTCAATGAATGACCTTTCATTTTGTCCCTGAGTTGCGAAGTTACAAAGGATATACTTTACTATGCTTCTCTATGTTAGCTAAAAATTTATACTCAAGTATATACAGGATATATACTTGGGATCATGCATCTAAAGGTTGTTTTCTCATTCCAAACATGATTTGTTTTGTAAAGATGAACAAGTAACATTTCAGTATGCTAACATCCACCTAATGATGTTACCAACTTCCAGTCAAAGATTATATGGGGTATATAATAGAAATGTAATTTACAAACAATCTGCTTTTCTTATAAGCTGTCAGGTGATCAACTATAGTTCTTGCAGACTCTGGAGCAGGCTTCCATTGATAAACACAGATCTAAAATTCTACTCTGTTATTTTTACCATGCTATAATCTGTCCAAGAAAAACCGTAAAACTAAAAAGTCAAGCACTAATAGAAATATAAAAATATCACAAAAACTGACATAAAAGTTAAAATATTTTGAAATTCCAGCTTTGAATCCTCAGTATAACAAAGGTAGAGGTGCTCATTTCTGGGCAGTTCTTTCCTAGGTTCTGAAAGAAGCACAAGTTAATTACTTTTATTAGCTTTCTAATAATGACAATTATTAGCTTTCTTTTTAAAAGTAACCTTGCTAAATTGAATTGATAAAGACAGCTAAATGGAAAATATAACAACCCTATGGGATAGCTATACTTATTCCTGTTTTATAAATGGAAAAACTGAAGATCCGAGATGTAAAATAATTCTTCCAGTCACAAAGCAGTCAGGTACAATTAGGTACAAATTTTGTTCTTAAATGACTCCACGAAGTCCAAGTTATTTCTATGTCTTTCAAAGTAGAATAACAAAATTATATGACATAAAAAGCTAATGTTGGCCTATCTAGGAACATTAACATTTAAGTCAATTAGCCTAAATTAAAAGATCTGTTCATAAAGGAAATAGATTATATCTGAAATTTTTATCAAAAGGACCACAAGATACTCAAATGCAGTGGTCAGCTTGTGGATGAAATTCCCTTTCATCCTGGATCTATTTTTGTGAAGACAGTTTTATTGGAACACAGCCACACACGTTCATTTACGTGTTGTCTGTGGCTGTTTTCAGCTACCAAGGCAGAGTTGAGAGTTGAGACAACAACCACATGGCCCACCAACCCTAAAATATTTACTATCTGATCCTTTAACAGAAAAAGTTTGCCACCTCCTGCTCTAAGGAATATTTGATGAAAAGAACAAGAAGTAAAACTTCTTTAAGTTCCCAAACCAAATTATGGTTATAAGGAATCATCAACAATAGTGTCTGCAGAGTAAAAGTCTGTTTTTATTAGTTAATATCTTGATCTCGTCACAAAGTGGACTATCTTAAAAAATACAGTCTTATATAATTAGAAACAGTACTTGCAGGCCATGCTATGTTTTTGATAGAATCTAGTGGCAAACTCTTTAAAACAAAGTTTGGCTTATATACTATTATCCACTAACTTTTTTTTTCTGTATCCCCAAAATATCCATTTAGACAGGTGGGAGGGTTAAGCTAAGAGTTATTGCCTCACAAGAAGAGGAATCTCTATCTTCCCACCCCTAAGCAATTATTAGCTTTCTTTTTAAAAAACAGTGTACAATATATGAGAAATCAAATCAGTGGATATGTAACCTTATATAAATGCTTTAATAGATTAGCACAAAATTGGCTATATCATTATTTTACTTTATAAAGAAAAAATAGGCCAGGCATGGTGGCTCAACACCTGTAATCACAGTACTTTGGGAGGCTAAGGCAGGAGGATCACTGGAGCCAGGAGTTCAAGACCAGCCTGGACACCAGAGGAAGACTTCATCTCTACAAAAAATAAAAAATTAGCTGGCGTGGTGGTGTGCACTTGTAGTCCCAGCTACTCAAGAGCCTGAGGTGGGAGGATTGCTTGAGTGTAGGAGTTCTGAAGCTGCAGTGAACCGTGATTGTGCCACCACATTCCAACCTGGGCAGTGGAGTGAGACTCTGCCTCCAAAGAAGAAGAAAAAAAAATACTATACCTCAATTGTTCTATGGTTTTGTTATAAAGACCATCAATGAATTAACATTAAAAGTTTACAGCCAATGCTCATACAGAGAGGCAAGAATTTTAAAATGTTTTCTCTTGGTAGAGGGTATGGCAACATGAATTCCTTTTAATTCTTTAAGCTGAAGGAATTAATGAAAATAATGAATGAACCAAGAATAAAATCACCATGTTTTCAATAACAAAATGACACTATTAAACATAGCTATCGAAATATATTGTCTTAGTTATTAAATAATAGGAAAAATTAAGCAATTCTATCAAGCAATAAAAAAAGAAAAAGTCATTAAAAGGCTGAATAAAATATGGAACATTCAGTGACAGCCAACTATGTTGAAAGCTAATAAACTGAAACAATAAATACTCGTGGAATAATCAACATCTATAAAACACTTAATGCATTCTAAGCACTCAGTACTATATACTATACTATAGGTACTATAGTAGAGGTAGTATAGGTACTAGGTACATTAGAATATATATAGATACCATAGTGCCTATAGGTACAGCTAACACTGTATGTAGCATTTACTATTGCCATTGTTCTACGAGCTTTACATAAATTATTTACTTCACACTAAGTACTGTTATTGTTCCCACTTCATAGTTCAAGAAACCCAAGGAGACAGAGGTTAAGTAGTATCGTTAGTTAAGGTCATAGTAAGTAGTAGAAGTAGCATAATCAATATGGCTCCAGAGTATAACTCCTAACCATCATTTTATGATATTATATAATAGTTCCTCTCCTACACAAGAGTACAAGAAAAAAAAAATTGAAATGTTTGATAGTAACAACCCATAGAACTGGGGCTTTCAATACTTAACCATTTTATGATAATTTTTCAAATAATGTTACTAGAGGAAAATACTAAAATTTGGGTTATCTTCTTTAACAAATATCTTGATTATATATAGCACTTATGTAACAATGCTAGGTAACAAATACAGGATAATCTCTTTTAAGAATATATAGCCTAACGGCTGGGAGCAGTGGCTCACGCCTGTAATCCCAACACTTTGGGAGGCTGAGGTGGGCAGATCATCTGAGGTCATGAGTTCAAGACCAGCCTGGCCAACATGGCAGGGCCTCGTCTCTACTAAAATTACAAAAATTAGCCTGGCGTGGTGGCATGTACCTGTAGTCCCAGCTACTCTGGAAGCTGAGGCAGGAGAATCACTTGAACCTGGGAGGCGTAGGTTGCAGTGAGCCAAGATCACGCCACTGCACTCCAGCCTAGGTGACAGAGTGAGACTCCGTCTCCAAAAAAAAAAAGAATATATAGTCTAAGATTCGTGGTTTAAAAATGTAAAATATTTCCAAATCAGGGCACATAAAATGGGAGATTCCTTCTGCCTGAACTCCCGATCCCCTTTGAGCAGAATTCAGGAATATAACTCAACATCTTCTAAACTCACAGCTGCTAAGGAAAAGTAAATCACTCTCTTTTATTTTGAGAGAACACGCTGGGAGTTTTTTTTGTTTTTTTTTAAGAAATTTAACCAAAAGCCACAAGTTATTTGTTCACTTGTTTCACAGAGTTCTAAGGAATACTTGGGATAATAACAGCATTTCTCAATCATAACCATAAACACAATAATCTAATCATAATTATTTATGCTGAATAATTGGCCAGACATAAAGTAAGCATGCACTTAATGTGCACATGCTTACACCCACACAAACATCAAGTCTCACAATATTAATCAGAGAAAAATAAATCATACTGCTCTACTGTTGAATTTCATTTGGAAAAGAAAATCTACAGAAGATGCTACTCCTAAAGGAGTTTTTCTTGCACACGTTAATAAAAATACTAATTTGCTTTCTCTTTACAGCACTTTAGGGCTCATGAAGGATTTTCAAATCTCCCAACACTACAATACTCTATACCACAACATTCGCTCCATAATTTATATTATTTAAAAATGTGTACCTAGTTTTATTAAGGACCAACACTGGTCTGAGAACTTCAAAGGATGAGAAGGAGTTATTCTTCCAAGCAGAAGAAATAACAGAACAATAAAAAGAAAGGCTAAGCTAGTGAGTGAGCATCAAATGCAAGGCAGAAAGCCACAGATAATGAAGCTGAAGAATCCAGACAAAGCAAATTGTGAGAGGACTTGCATGACATGCCTTGGAGTTTAGATTCTGTCCTTTAATAGGAAACCAGTGCTGAATTTAAAGCAAGAGCATAGCATTGTTAGATTTACATTTTAGAAAGATTACTATAGATATTAAGACTGAAGTAAGGAAGTGGTAATACAGATGAATGGAAAAACCCAGATTCAAGAAATACCTGGTAAGTTAAGCCAAAAGAAAGGAAGATAAAGCAGAGGAAAGAGTCTGTCACTCCCAGATTGTTAGTTTGGCCAGCTGGGTATATGAGAAGGTAGAGAATGCAAAAAGATAGTGTTCAAGGCTATACCCATAACACCTACAATAATGCCTTGACCGTGGCAGCTGTTCACTAAAAACGTGTTCAATTTGTTGAATTAATAAATGCGTAAGCAGGCATTCAGAGATAAGTATCAAGCACAGGGGAGACTTGAGACTAGGGATACAGCACTGACGTGATCAGTACACTGATGGCAGTTAAAACCATGAGAGTAAATGTAACTGCCCACAAACTCAGAAGGGTGGAGCTAGTTCTCTGTTATCATTTTTAAAGGGCAGATGAAAGACACTCCATGAAGAACACCAAGAAGAAATCGGTGAATAGTATGACAGCAGGGGAAGAGTGGAGTATAGAAAATAAGAGAACAAAATGGAAGAGTAGTCATCAATATCACAGGCAGCAGCAAAGTACTATGAGGTAAATAAGGACTGGAAAGTGTGTCGGATTTGGTGAAATAAGGGTAAATGATAGCCTTGCCAGAGAAAAGATTGTATCAGGATGCAGGAGGTTGAGGAACAAATAAGAGGGAGAAGTTTACGTCAACTCTTAGGATGCTGGGCTGTGTAAAGAGACAGAGATGGAGGCCATGGCTAAACAGAAGTTTCTTCTTCTTTTTTTCTTTTCTCCCAATGGGAGACCCCTGGGAGTGTTTAGAATAAAGGAAAGAAACTGGGAGAAATGAATAGGTTGAAGAAGGAGAAATATAAAATATAAAAAATAAAAAATAGGAGAAAATAAAACTGACAGCCCTGTTCTGGAAGAGATAGAAGGAAATAAGAATGGTATTATTAAGATGGGAAGAGGACTGGCCTTGAAAAAGAGTCAGGATAAAATTGGAGGTTGGTAAGGTTAAATAGAAATGTGTTAGAACTAGGAAATACTGGGGGTAGGGAGATGTCAGGAGAATTTACAGCTGTATTTCCTCAATTTCAGAGATAAGGCAGATCCGATCTGTGTCTGAAAGTAAGAGGGGGATAAGCTGAGGAGAATGGTAAATATTTGGGATAATTACAAAATGACAAAGAAAAGAATGCAGAGAAAGTGTTAAGAGCCACGTGGACTAGACAAAATGGAAAAATTAATACATAAATATATTGGCCAAGTGCTGTGGCTCATGCCTGTAATCCCGGCACTTTGGGAGGCCGAGGCAGGCAGATCACCAGAGGTCAGGAGTTTGAGACCAGCCTGGCCAACATGGTGAAACTGTCTCTACTAAAAATATAAAAATTAGCTGGGCATGGTGGCGGGTGCCTGTAATCCCAGCTACCCGGGAGGCTGAAGCAGGAGAATTGCTTGAACCCGAAAGATGGGAGGTGAGCTGAGACCACACCATTGTACTACAGCCTGGGCAACAAGAGCGAGACTCAGTCTCAAAAAAGAAAGAAAGAAAGAAGGAAGGAAGGAAGGAAGGAAGGAAGGAAGGAAGGAAGGAAGGAAAGAAAGAAAGAAAGAAAGAAAGAAAGAAAGAAAGAAAGAAAGAAAGAAAGAAAGAAAGAAAGAAAGAAAGATATCAACAGAAAAATCAGCAGAAGACCAAACTGATAATTCAAAAAAGGAAATACTACCAGTAAGTAATTTTTTTTTTTACTCTAAATAGTCAAAATGATAACACTGGCAGATACCTACTTTTAAGGAACTCTAGGTAAGGTGACAGATACAAAGGCATGTACATAATTTCAATACAATAAAAGTTCAGTGCAAGGATAGACATATGCCTAGAATACAACTAAAAAGATGAGCCACTGGGAGTGTTGGAAAAGATGAGGGCCATTACAACTAGAATAATGCCTCGGCCCATGGCAGCTGTTCACTAAAAATTGTTGAATTTGTTGAATTATTGAGTGATAAAATACGAACCATACAGGAGGCAGTTTTATGTAATGGAAAATAATAAAAAGCAAAAAGACTCGGGTCTGACTTTGGGCTTTCCTACAAATTAGTAGTGCTATCTTGGAGCTTCTAAGAAGACTGTTTCCTCATCCATAAAACGAGGATACAAACTACTTTTCAAAGTTGCTATGAGGAATAAATAAGACAAGTAAGTTATATAAAAGAACCTAAACAATCATTTGAATAAGGAGGGGTAATCTGATTGTGACATGAATAGTTCAATGACCAACAAATTACTTTTGCTAATCTGGTTACTGACTGGCTAGTCAGGTGTCCCTCCCTCCCCTCACTGCTTCATGAGATCCCTTTTGAAGGGGCACATTGGGTTGAAAAAGACATTTCAAAGTTGTAGTAAAAAACCCTAGGTCCTTCTACCACCACAAATGACAAAAGAAAAACAGTTTAGATGTCATGAAGACCATGTTCTTAGTATAAATAGAAAATAAAACCAGAGGCAGATACATAAAAATTACAAAATAATTGAGTCAGGATGTTATTTTTTTTGTTTTTCTCCAAACATTAGTGCTGATTACATTATTTAACAAATACATTTTTAAAATTGGACCTGATATATCAAGACAATTATAAATTATAGAAATACCACACTAACTGATAACAGACTAAACTCATCTGTCAAGAATTAACCACTAGTCAAATAATAATATAGTTTAATCACTTACTATTTGTCAGGTGTTAGCTTTCATATATTACTAAATCTTTGATTCTCACAACAATTCTATCAGGTAAGTAATAATATTATGACCATTTTGATGATGAGGGAACAAATGCACAGAGTGGTTAAATAACTTGCCCAAGGTCATATAACTAGGAAATGGCAGAGCTTGGGTTCCACCCTTGCAATCTAGTTCCAAACCCCAGAGCTCATAAACATATTTAAGGCCTTCTGAAATGGCCAGGCTAGAAGTATCACTCTCGTAGAGGCAACTATCATCTCTCAGTTAAAAGCTGCATCTTTGAGATCAAGCACCTTTGCATTTTCTGTCATTATAAGCTGCTTCCCTAGAAGCAGCTTATACAAGAGGGCTTCTCTAGCATACTATCATACACCTATTTCTACAGGCACTTGGGAGGCTTGATTGCATCCATGCTGACATACAGAACTGCAAGCTGATGTTACCTACACTCACATGATTTACTAAGTATGTAAAAAAAAAAAACACAGAAACTTTCATTCTAAAGGATGATGTATAAATCACATGTCCCTATGTTTATCATAAATATTCAGAGACCTCATATAAAACAAAATTTTTAAAAATCTACTTTAGTAAAATTTTTAAAAGCTTCCTTGGACCACAAGATATAAATGCTCAAGACAAAGTAAACACAAGCCAAGGTTCTCATGAAGTCACATAAATAATAAAACTTTAGCATGCCCCATCCCGATCTTGGCCAAAATCAAATGCTTCAGGAAGTTTCTAATTTTATTAGTATTCACAGAGTATGAATAATACACATCTCCAAAAGGAATAAAAACATGTAGAAATCCCTTGTAATTTTCATCCTACCTAATATTACTTGATTTCAGATGCTCCTCTGATTTCAAGTTTTCGGTCCTCATCTGGGACTTAAATGAAACGTTTTCTCCCACAATGACTATCTGCAAGAACATCCAATTTCTCATAAGGTAGAATGGTTTAAGACATTCTAGATAGAGGAGAGGAGGAAAATATGAGTTAACCCACAATAACAGAGAACCCCTATGAAGAAAATTATTTTATCTTTATTTGAAATGACTTAATGTGAAAGGTAAAGGAAAAATGTCAAAGCCTTTTTCTTTTTTTGTTTAATGTTTCTTAGAACAAACATTTAAAAATTCTGTCTCATATATTTCTAACAGATTCTAGTTATAGACCAAAATATTATTCTAATGTTCCTTACTGCCTGAAAACTGAGTGATCACTACAGGACAGATATCGGTTACCAAGCAGAGCTCTTTTAAGACCAGGGTGAGAATGCCCTGTAGAACACGGAAGCAGATGGACTCCTTACTGAAGAAAAAATATGTAAAACAAAACAATTATGTAAAAAATATGTAAAACAATTAAAACACAATTATAGGTAGTATGAATAATGCTAAGATCAGTTGAAAATGTCACGTTTTTCGATTCTCATTTACTATACAAATTTGATTATTTTTATATCATAGATACAGTGTTAAGGACTAAGTGTACCATGATGAAAAAAATCAATATGGTCCCTGCCATGGATTTAAAATCTAATGTAGAGACAGACCAACAAGGAAGGAGGCAGCAGTGGTTAAAAGCATGGCTTTGGGAGTCACACTTTCTGCACCCCAGTGGTACGTCATATGTAAATCAAGTCACAAGAAAAACAGCACAATTTCTTGGGGACTTCAATTTAACTCAAAGATTTGGACAAAGTAAGTTATTATTATTGCTATTGATAATTGCTTATGTTTATAATTAGTACGTGCCAGATACAAAGCTAAATATTCTATATGCATATCATAAAATGGGAGTATAATATAGTAAGAATGTCTTATATTCAAACTGCCTAGGTTCAAACCAAGCTCTGCCACTTACTAGCTGTGTAACCTTAGGTGAATTACTTCTCTATGCCCCAGTTTTGTTAGAAATAAAGATGGAGATAGTAAAATACCTACCTCATTGAGGTGTTTTGAGGATTAAATGAGGTAACAGAAGTAAAGCACTTAGGACTGTTCCTTGGTAAGTAAGCCCTCAAAAAATGTTGGCCATTATTGTCATTATCATTTTATAGTTATTACTCCTCCCAGCAATCCTAAAAGGTAAATGCTATTATTATCCTTAGTCTATAAATTAGGAACTTAAGAACTCACACTAATCAATTCTAGAATAGAACATTTTTCATAATTCTTCACAATAAAATATGTCTTAGGAGAAATTTCAAATATGTGGCAGGTCTATGCACACTTTGCTGCCATACTTCCAAAGCATGTATTCAATCTCCTGTGACTTTAGTCGCACTTTAGTGGAAAAGAATGAGAGAAAATATGATAAAACTCAAGTTCCTCAGCATAGCATATAAAGTGCCACAGCTTTTCACTTTACACTTTGTGATCCAATAAACCTGAATTACTTTTAGTTTCTTGTTGTTTTGCCCCTTAGTATCCTTATTCATGCTTTTTCACTCATCCTAGAATGCCCTCCCACTTCCCTCCTTGTTTGGTTAACCCATTCTTGTATTTTAAACTCAGTAACTCCTAAAAGCAGGTCTTAGTTTGGCTGAGTACTCCCAGTGCATCTTAATGCCCACATCTATTATTGGACTCACAGGACTACAATGAAGTTATTTGTGTACACATTTCCTTCACTAGAGACTGTCCTATTCAATTATGCATATGTAGTGCCTCACATAGTTCATGGCATACAAGTTGCTCAAATAAATTCAGGTTAATTTGGACTAAACAGTTTCTCAATAAAAGGGAAAGATACTAAAAACTCAAGGTTTCTCAAACCTGACAATAGTTTTAAAAGTCTTCACCAAAAACAATCTGAAAGGTTTGCCATCTGAGAACCAGGAATAACATACTTTTTCTTAAGAAAACCTACCATTTTATACAGTCAATCAGAGAAATACATAATCATTTACTTGGCTGTCTGAAATACACATTTTGTTTTCATCTTAGTGGAATCTATATAATATATACAGAACATTAAATATTTCTGCAGAAATATAAATCTAAAACCTCAAAGAGAACGTAAGCTCACAACCCAAATGAATGAAACAAGCAAAGTAGGTTAAGCCATAAACAACAGGAAAGCTATTTCCCCTCATCTCAATTTTTACATTAAACAAGGTATGCCAAAACAATGCTTTCCAAAGCAATGAACCCAATGCTTTTTTAAAAATAGTCCTTTTTTTGCAACAACCCCTGTACCTTCTTGAAATAATAAACAGATTAAAACTAGTATCTCAATATATAAATGGTCAGATAAGACCACCTTAGAAGACATAACAAAGTAATCAGATGCTTGCACATACAGATAAAAGGTTAACAGAATTCCGAACAAGAAGGATACCAAAATGAAAGCAAAAATATGAGTAGATACTAGAATTAAAAGTAGTGTTAATGTAAGTAACGGCACACCAAATTTATTTGGAAACGGTAAGAATATGAAAAAACTGACAAAGGGACAACATTACAAGACAAAGTACAAGAAGTTAATATGGAGAAAACAGGCTGTCAAGAGAACAAGACAAGCCACAGAATGGAAGAAAGTATGTAGAACACGCATTTCATAAATGACTTATCTGAAATATACAAAGAACTCTTGAACAATAAGAAAACAAGCAACTCGATTAAAAAATGAGCCAAAACCTTAACAGATACCTCGCCAAAGAAGATATACAGATGGCAAATAAGCATGTGAAAAGATGCTCCACATAAAATGTCTCAGGGAAATGCAAGTTAAAACAATAATGATCTACTACTACACTATTAGAATGGTCGAAATCCAGAACAATTACAAAACCAAATGCGAATGAGAATGTGGAGCATCAGGAACTCTCATTCACTGCTGTTGGGAATGCAAAATAGTACAGTCACTTTGGAAGACAGTTTAGCAGTTACTCACAAAGCTAAACATAATCTTACCATATGACCTCTAGGTATTTATTCAATTGAGCTGAAAACTGATGTCTACACAAAAACCTGCACATGAATATCATATAGGCTTTATTTATAATCACTGAAAATTAATTTATCCATTCACCTACTGAAGCAACCAAGATATCCTTCAGTAGGGGAAAGGATAAATAATCTGTGGTACATCCAGACAACAGATTATTATTTAGCACTAAAAAGAAATGAGCTATCAAGCCATGAAAAGACATGAAGGAAACTTAAATGCATGTTACAATCTAAAATGACTATATACCATAGGATTCCAACCATATGACATTCCGGAAAAGGCAAGAACTATGGAGGTAGTAAAAAGATCAGTGGTTGCCAGGAGTTGGAGGGGAAGAGAGGCGGAATGAACAGGTGGAGCAAAGAGGATTTTTAGGGCAGTGAAAATACTCTGTAATATACAATGATGGATACATGTCATTACACACGGTCCAAACCGACAGAGTATACAACACCAAGAGTGAACTATAATGTAAAAATGAACTTTGGGCGAATGTGATGTGTCAATATAAGTTCATCAGTTATAACAAATGTACCACTGATGGGGGATGTTCATAATAGGGGAGGCTATTCATGTGTGTGAGCAAGGGGTAAATGGGAAATCTCTATACCTTTCTCGCAATTTTTCTGTAAACCTAAAGCTGCTTTAAAGGAAAAAGAAAACAAGAGTGTAACCATATCCTTTGACAGGTGACAGTGAACAAAAATAAGGTTGGAAAAAGAAACAGTGTTTTTTGTTTTAAACTCTATTGCCCAGGCTGGAGGGCAGTGGTGCAATCATGACTTACTGCAGCCTCAACCTCCTAGGCTCCTGCTTTAGCCACCCAAGTAGCTGCAACTAGTGGCACATGCCACCACAGCTGGCTAATTTTTGTATCTGCAGTAGAGACAGAGTTCTGTCATGTTGCCCAAGCTGATCTTGAACTCCTAGGCTCAAGATCCTCCCACCTCGGCCTCCCAAAGTGCTGGGATTACTGGTATGAGCCACTGCACTCAGCTGAAACAGTGCTTTAAAAAATGTAAAGCTCCATATAATTTTAGATTAGGGAGAAATAAAGTTCAACTTTCTAACTTGGAATGGGTAGGTAACATGAAAGATGGACAAGTTAATTAACTCAACTAGCAACAATATTTAAGATATTGTCTGATTTAACAAAATAAAATATTCTATAAATTATTGTGGTACAAATAGTACATTCTCTACTTCCAGGTACTCTCTGAAACTGAAAAACAAAAGATACTCAAAAGTCAAACTTGATATTCTCACAAGAGCCATTATTTAGCCCATACTTCCAGATGACAATTTAATTATCTAGACAGTTCTTTTTCTTGATTATTTTTCTGAGTAAAGAAATGGGTGCTGTATAATAATAAAATAATTTTGGCCGGGTGCGGTGGCTCACGCCTGTAATCCCAGCACTTTGGGAGGCCGACGCAGGTGGGATCATGAGGTCAGAAATTCTAGACCAGCCTGGCCAAGATGGTGAAACCCCCTCTCTACTAGAAAGACAAAAATTAGCCAGGCACGGTGGCAGGCGCCTATAATCCCAGCTACTCCGGAGGCTGAGGCAGGAGAATCGCTTGAACCAGGGAGGCGGAGGTTGCAGTGAGCCGAGATCGTGCCACTGCACTCCAGCCTGGGCCACAGAGCAAGACTCCGTCTCAAAATAAATAAATAAATAAATAAAAATAATTTAACAAATTAAACCAGATGCAGATTATATAAAACCTGTGATAGATTATTAACTGCCCCCAATGAATCACACACCTCTTGGCATTTGCACCCCTGGAATTCCTACCAACCCTAGGTTTGGTCATGTGACACTTTGGCCAACTGGACTTCAGTAAATGTGACACTGAGACACTGGCACATTTGGGCTTGCCCTTTTGGAACACCATCAAAACACTATGAAGCTGAGGATGACAGACTACTTGGGAAGAGAGACCCAGTTTTCTTAGCTATCACAGCCATTCCAGTTGAGGGCCCAGACATTTGAGCGAAGTTGTTTTGGACTATGCAGGTCAGACTTAACTTGATCTCGATAGTCTGAGATATGGGAAACGACCAAGCAAAATTTTTGGACATTTTAAGCAAAGGTATGACATGAATGTAATTAACTGGTAGTTTCTTAAAGAGTTTTGTTAAAGGGGTCAGAGGAGAGTGGGAGTACAGATATCATTTGGGAGTCATCAGCATATAGATATTCGTTAACGCCCATAAGACAGGATGACATTACCAAGGGAGTGTTAAGAGTAACAAGTCTGAGAAACTCCAATATTTAAGGGCTAGACTAAGCCTGTCCAACCCATGGCCCACAGACGACATGCAGCCCAGGACGGCTTTAACTGCAGCCCAACACAAATTCACAAACTTTCTTAAAACATTCTGAGATTTTTTTTGCAATTTTTTAAAGCTCATCAGCTATCATTAGTGTTAGCGTATTTTATGTGTGGCCAAAGACAATTCTTCTTCTTCCAATGTGACCCAGGGAAGCCAAAACACTGGACACTCCTGGCTAGACTGAGAAGGAAACAAATAGTAAACAGATTGAGAACCAGTGGCCAGAGAAGTAGGAGGTAAATTTGTTAAACAAAGTGTCCCAGAAGCCAAATAAAGAAAAAGCTTCAAGAAAAGAGGGCAGAATCAATAAATGCTCCTGAAAAATAAAGTAAAATGAGGCCTGAGAACTAATCACTGGATTTAGTAATGTGGAAGTCACTGAGGATCTTGTTATAAGAGGATAGGAACTGAGGTTAAAATTGAATTTAGACAACACAGTCTGGGAAAAGAAAGAGGCAGTAGCTACAGAGAGATGTGAGGGTCAAAAGGGTTTTTAAGATGGAATACGTAACATGTTTTTTAATAGGATGGGATAAACAACAACATAGAAAAGATCCAATAGAGAAACATAATGGGTAAACAGTCTCATGAGGGCCATAGGGACTTGTTTAACTATTGCATATATTTAAAAGGAAAAAAAGTCCCTGAATTAAAGAATAAAAAGTTAATATATAAAGAAGGAAAGATAACTAATAATTATTGGGGATCTACTAAATGATAAGTGAAGAACATAAGCCATCCTGGGTTTAGTTTTCATGACAACCTAAGATTATAACCATTTTTTCAATTTTATGATTAAAGAAACACCTAGAGATTTTAGGAAACTTGCCCAACGCTACAAAGATGGTAAGTGCTAGGACTAGAATTCAAATCCAGGCACAGTATCAGAATTCTGGAGCCCAAACTTTTTCTGCTCATTATTTTACAATGCATGACAGGCCTCAATTTTCAACAGTTCATATATTAAAAGCTAAAGTGTAAATATCTCATTGCTTATGATTTATTCAGTTTGCTTTTTTCCTTGAGAAAAGGTCTTGCTCGTCACCTAGGCTGGAGCACAGTGGCACAATCTGGGCTCACTTCAGTCTCTGCCTCCTGGGTTCAAGCGATTCTCTTGTCTTAGCCTCCCGAGTAGCTGGGATTACAGGAATGCACCACCACACTCGGCTAATTTTTGTATTTTTAGTAGAGATGGGTTTCCCCATGTTGTCCAGGCTAGTCTCGAACTCCTGACCTCATGATCCGCCCGACGTGGCCTCCCAAAGTGCTGGGATTACGGGCGTGAGCCACCTCGCTTGGCCCAGTTTGCCTTTTTGAACAGCATAAGACATACCCACATGCTACTTCCCTTAAATCTGATAAAGAACTCTTCAAGAAATCCTCCTGATTTTAGCTTCTAGCATAAGTTCTTTCCCAGGAGTTCTCTCTCTAGTTGTTTTCCTCACTCTCCCTTCCTCCTCAACGTAATGTAAAACAAAAATCCTAATTTTAGAAATTTTTTTATTAATGAGACAATTACCAGATAACACAAGTTTACCATATTTTCTCACGTGAATTATACAGGAGAAATGAACATACAGACTTCAATGGCAATTGCAGGATTCAAATTTGATGAAAATTATAAGCCTATAAATCTAAGAAGCTCAACTACAAGCATTTAAACACAAAAGAAAACCACACAAAGGCATTTGAATCAAATCGTTGAAAAACAATGATAAAAGAAGGAGAGAAAAATATATATATATTACCCAAGAAGGATTAAAATAAGAGGCTGGGCACGGTGGCTCACGCCTGTAATCCCAGCACTTTGGGAGGCCGAGGTGGGTGGATCATGAGGTCAGGAGTTCGAGACCAGCCTGGCCAACATAGTGAAACCCTGTCTCTACTACAAATACCAAAATTAGCTGGGCATGGTGGCGTGCGCCTGTAGTCCCAGCTGCTTGGGAGGCTGAGGCAGGAGAATCGCTTGAACCCAGGAGGCAAGGTTGTGGTGAGCCGAGATTGCACCACTGTACTCCGGCCTGGGAAACAGAGCGAGACACCATCTCAAAAAAAAAGAACGATAAGAACGATGACTAGCTAAGTTCTTATCAGAAAAAAGACAAGCCAGAAGATAACAGAATAACATCTTTAAAATATTAGGGAAAAAATGCCAATCTATAATTTTATATCCAGCAAAAATATTCTTTAAAACCAAAGGTGAAAAAAATACATTTTTTTAGAAACATAAGAGCTGAGGAAATCTGATGCCAACAGATCAACACCATAAGGAATATTAAAAAGGAAACTCTTTGGGCTGGAAGAAAATGATACCAGATGGAAGCCTTGAACTAAAGAAAGAGATGACGAGTGCCAGAAATAGTAAATATATGAGTAAACATAAAATAACTTTTTTCTCTTTGTTTTAAAACTTATTTAAAAGTCAATTTATTGTTTTAAGAAAAAAATAAACAAAAACCAAAAAAGTCCCCTATATTTTGCAACTTAAAACAAATATAGAAGCTGTTTGACAATAGTAGTACAAACAAAAAGAAAGGAAAATGAAAGTACTATACTGTTGTAACATTTTATACATAAAATAATATAAAGGTACATAATGTAAATACTAGAGCAATTTTAAAAAGAGTAAGACAGTTCATAAAACAATAGAAGACATTAGGCAGGCATGGTGGCATATGCCTGTAGTCCCAGCTGCTCAGGAGGCTGAGGTGGGAGGATTGCTTGAGCCCAGCTGATTGAGACTGCAGTGAGCCATGATGGTGTCACTGCACTGCAGCCTGGGCAACAGAGCAAGACCCCGTTTCAAACAAACAAAAAAGAAAATACAAAAACAGAAACAGAGAAAAGAGAAATAGAAAAATCTATAATTATTTGGAGATTTCAAAATTCTCTCAATAACTAACAAAAAGTAGGCAGAAAACCAGTAACGTGGCTTGGTGCAATGACTCACGCCTGTAATCCCAGCACTCTGGGAGGCAAAGGCAGGCAGATCACCCGAGGTCAGGCATTCGAGAACAGCCTGGCCAACGTGAAACTCCATCTCTACTCAAAATACAAAAACTAGCCAGGTGTGGTGGCGTGTGCCTATAGTCCCAGGTACTTGGGAGGTTAAGGCACAAGAATCACTTGAACATGGGCGGCAGAGGTTGCAATCAGCCAAGATCGCACCACTGCACTCCAGCCTGGGTGACAGAGCAAGATTCCGTCTCAATAAAAAACAAACAAAACAAACCAGTGAGGTTAGACCAACACTAAGGTTATAACCCAACAGATTCCACTGGCATTTACAGAACATTTTACCCAACAAAAGAATACACTTTCTTTATAAGTGCACATGGCACATTCACCAAGATAGAACATATGCTGAACCATAAAACAAATCTCAGAAATTTAAAAGAATTGAAGTCATAGAACTACAAATTTAAAAAAACATATATAAACATCTAGAATTAGTTGTCTAAGTTGAGGAATAAAGTTCTCTAATTCCTCAAATATTTGGAAATGAATCAAACATTTCTAAATAATGACAGGGTGCCGGGTGTAGTGGCTTACACCTGTAATCTCAACACTTTGGGAGGCTGAGGCCAGATGATCGCTTGAGGCCAAGAGTTTGAGACCAACCTGGGCAATAAGTAAGACCCTATCTTTACAAAAAAGTTTGTAAAAATTAGCCAGGAACAGTGGCAGTGCATTCCTGTAGTCCTAGCTACTCAGGAGGCTGAGGTGGGAGGATCACTGGAGCCTAGGAGTTTGAAGTCACAGTGAATTATGATTATACCACTGCACAATACCTAGGCAACAGAGCAAGATCTTGTCTCTAAAAACAAAATAAAATAAAAAATAATCACAGGTCAAAGAATAAATCACAGGAGAAACTGGAAAATATTTTAAGCCAAATGAAAATGGAAACATATATAACGTGTCGGATGCAATAAAAGCAGTGCTTAGAGAGGTATTTATAGCTTTATACGCTTATGTGAAAATAGGTCTAAAAGCCTTGGTCTAAGCATCTACCTAACTATCTAAGAAGCTATAAAAAAAGAACAGCATATTAAATCCAAATAAAGTAGAAGGAAATAGTGAACAGCAGAAAACAGACACAGAAAATAAGTGAAAGACAAAAGCTGATTCTTCAGAAGGATTTATATAATTCTCCCCAAACTGAACTATAGTTATAATACAATTGCAATCAGAACCCAAGCAGACTGTTTTTGTTAGAAACTGGTAGGCTATTTTAAAATTTATCTGGAAACGTAAAAACCTAGAATAGCTAAAACAATTCTCAAAAAAATAGAGAACTTAGATTACCTGATTTCAAAACTTACTAGAGAGCTGTGGTCATCAAGACAGTATAGTAGTAAAAGGACAGACATGCAGAGAAATAGGACAGAACAGAGGTCAGAAAAAGGCTCACCTATTTCTACATTTATGTATACGTGTATGTGTGTTTTTACATGTATAGCCAATATATTTTTGACAAAGGTATCAAAGTAATTTAATGGGAAAAACAATTTTCTCAACAAGTGATGCTGGAACAACTGGATGAAAATTTTAAAACTAGAAAAAAATTAACCTCAAACAATAATATACATCACACAAAAATTAATCCAAAATGGATCACAGACTTAATCTATTCCTAGAAGAAAACTAAGGAGTTAATTTTTACTGCCTGGTATGGTGTGACTGCTTGTGCCTCCTCCTCCAAAATTCATGTTAAATCTTAATCCCCAACACAACAGTATTAAGAGGTGATGCCTTTAGGAGGTGATCAGGCTATGAGGACTCTGCCTTCATGGATGAGATCAGTGCCATACGAAAGGGCTGGAGAGAATCAGGTAGGGCCTTTTTTGCCCTTCCATCCCTTCTGCCATATGTGGACACAGCATTTGTCCCCTGTAGAGAAGGCAGCAACAAGGTGCCATCTTGGAAGCAGAGACTGGGCCCTTGCCAGCACCGAACCTGCTGGCACCTTAATACTGGACTTCCCAGCCTCTGGATCTGTGAGAAATAAATTTCTGTTGCTTATAAATTACCTAGTCTTAGGTATTTTATTATAGCAGCACAAATTGATCAAGACACCAATCCAGGATAGATAAAGAATTCTTAGATAAGATTCAATAAAAGAAAAAACCTAATAAACTAGATTCATCAATATTTATTTAAAACTTATGCTCTTCAAAAGATACATTAAAAACCAAAAAGACAAGCCACAGACTAGGAGAGATATATATATGTATACAGTCACGTATGTATGTACCCGAGTGTATATATGTGCATGTATGTAACATTCTATACATACACATACACACATTTATATCCCAAAATACATACATGCAAACCAAGAGAAATGAAAACACATGTACACAAAAAGACTTATACAGAATGTTCCTAGCTCTATTCATAATAGCAAAAAAATTAGAAACAACCTAAAGGTTCATCAAAAGCTGAATGGATAAACAAATTATATATTCACACAAAAGAATATTATTCAGCAGTAAACAAAGGAAGGAACTATTAATGTGTACAACAATGTGGATTAATAGCTTGGCATGTTTTATGCCAACAGAATACAGGCACAAAATAATGCATTACATCATCCCACTTCAGAAGTTATGAGACATGTGAACAAAATTAATATTGAAAAAAATCAGAGTAATGACTGCCTGAGGCACAGAGGGTTAAGCAGAGTTAAGATTGACTGCAAGGGGTCTAAAAGCACTTTGAGGCCAGGCATGGCAGCTCACGCCTGTAATCCCAGCACTCTGAGAGGCTCAGGTCAGGAGTTTGAGAATAGCCTGGCCAACATGGCGAAACCCCATCTCTACTAAAAATATAAAAATCAGCCAGGCATGGAGGCGCATGCCTGTAATCCCAGCTACTTAGAAGGCTGAGACAGGAGAATTGCTTCAACCTGGGAGGCGGAGGTTGCAGTGCACCAAGATTGTGCCACTGCACTCCAACCTGGGCGACAGAGTGAGACTCCATCTCAAATTAAATACATAAATAAAAGCACTTTGGGGGGATTTGGAATGTTCTTGATCAGGGTGATGGTTATAGGGGCATATGTTTGTCAAAATTCTTAACTATACATTTAAAATAAATATATTTTATTACATAGAGAATTTGATTAAAACAGTGTATGTTTAGAATGCATTATCTGTGCATGCATAAAATGCATATTCTATATTGATAAAAACACTAGAAGGTATTAACAGTAGTGGTGGCAATTTAGTGTTACCAAATTTTTTAATCTTAACGTTTTTATTTTATTCAATGCAGATATACACTTATAATAGAGTTATTAAAATATCAGTCTCCTATAAGCCAATTTAAAAATATTTTACACTTAAAATGCTTTCTGCATAGAAAATGTCCACAGGTAAGAATAAAACAATTTCTACAAAATAAATGCCCTTTTATATTGTCTGTTGAAGCCCAAAACATAAAATGTACTCCAGTCCTTCCAACCTAAATTTCCGTCCATCCTGCTTTTGCCATCAAGCATCCATCTTTCTCCCTGTCTTTGAACTTTATGAAAAGACAATATATATAGCTACTGGCTTTACTTTCTGATTACCTAAGTCATCTCTAAACTTGCAACTAGGGTCTTTTATCATTGTAGCAAATTTGCTCAAGTGTTACCAGTGACCTTCCCTGACCAATCTAAGAGCTTTTTCTCAGTCCTTGTATTTCCCGAACTCTCAGTACTCAATACTAGACTTTACCAGTGTTTTTTCAAAAACTAGCCCTGGATCACCCAGATTGCTGGGCCATATCCCAAGAGGTTCTGATTCAGCTGGTCTGAGATGGGGCTCAAAAATTTGTGTTTCTAGTAAGTTCCCAGGTGATGCTGATGATGCTCATCTGAAGACCACATTTTGCAAACTATTGCATTAGAGCAACCCCTTCATTAAAACTTTTCTGCTCAGTCTTTCCTAGTCCCTCTCACGTTTTCGATAGGTCATTTCTTGTTTCTTCTTTCTCCTTCCACCTAAATAGGTAGAGTAACAAAACCATTGAGAATAGAAGTTGATCTTTATTACTATCTGGTACTTGTTCCCTAAGAAGCTGGCCCTAATGCCCTCATACTTCTATAATTCATACTTCCCAGCTTGTAGATTCAAGTCACACTATTATTGAAGACAATACAAAGGCAGTAATTCTAACCCAGCCATGGTCCTATTCCAATTGTCTATCTGGCATCTCACCATAGATATTCATTAAATATTCCCATACTTTTATTCCTCATTTCCATTAAAAGTGCTACTATTTCTCTATGGTCAACATCAGTATCATCAATGAATCTCTCTCTCACTCATTCTTCACATCTAACCATCCTTAGGGAGGTGAGGTACCAGCTCAAGCTGTAGGATCTAGGAGTTAGATGTACAACAGCCAGAGCACGCTGTAACCAACTCTCAAAGAAACTACACTTGCCCTTCACAAAGTTATTCCACTTGTCCTCCCTTGCCCAGCCCAAGCAGAAAGATCTGACGAGAACCTGAGAATGAGGACCAGACCTGGGCAGGGCAGCTAGCTTTTTAGTATCTCACTATTTAACACAATACTTAGCACCTTAGGTATTTTATATTGGATTGAGTAGAATTAAATAAAATTCAAGCCCTGTCTAACTCTGTTGATTGAACTTTTTATTTTTGAGCTTCAATTTACTGTATGAAAAGTGAGGGTTAATTAAGCCTATTTTGCAGGATTCTGTCAGTGAAAACATGTAACACATGGAAAGATATTGTGAATACTCATGTACTATATCGAAAAGAAAAATAATTAGGGTTAAAAAGAAAAAAAGCTTTGGCCAGGCATGGCGGCTCAAGCCTGTGATCCCAGCACTTTGGGAGGCCAAGGCAGGTGGATCACCTGAGGTCAGGAGTTCAAGACCTGCCTGGCCAACCTCGTCTCTACTAAAAATACAAAAATTAGCTGGACGTGGTGGCGGGTGCCTGTAATCCCAGCTACTCGGGAGGCTGAGGCAGGAGAGTCACTTGAACCTGGGAGGGGGAGGTTGCAGTGAGCTGAGACTGCCACTGCACTCCAGCCTGGGCAACAGAGTGAGACTCTGTCTCAAAAAAAAAAAAAAGCCTTATAAACATTTTATTGTACAGTAAACATGCTACACCACGGGTATAGAACTGAGCTGTCCAATATGGTAGTCACTAGCCACATGAGCACCTGACACATGCTTAGTTAACTGAGAAACTAGATCTTAAATTCCATTCTATTTAAATGGCCACATGTGGCCAGTGGCTACCATATTGGACAGCACAGTTATATATCAATACCACTGTTACTCATAACCTACTGGAGTGAAAGAGAAAAGCCACAAAACCTTCCCACCTTCCTCTATCAACTATTCTCATGTCACCACTTGAGAAACTGGATCTTAAATTTCATTTTATTTAAATGCATTTAAATAGCCATATGTGGCCAGTGGCTACCATATTGGACAGCACAGTTACATATCAATACCACTTTTACTGATAACCTACTGGAGTGAAAGAGAAAAACCTCAAAACCTACCCACCTTCCTCTATCAACTATTCTCATGTCACCATTTGAAAGGCAAAAGTACAGCCAATAGCAATTTTTGGTAAACAGATGAAAAACTCACTAAGTGAAAAGCCTTCACATAACAGAGCTGGCTTCCTATCAGTTAGAGTCTCAGAGAAATAGTACAGGCTACAAATATGTTAGGCTACTGACACATGAACATGGCTTTCCACTCTTGCTCTGGCTAGCACCAACAGAAACAGAAATGTATCTCATCCATCTGTGTATCTCTGGTACAGTTTGTCAAACGAATGGAATCCTTATACCAATGACTCTCAACTGTACTTATATGTTCTCTCTGGTTGGTATTCGAGCCCAGCATCTGAATTTCTCTTCCTATTTTTGAGAAATCCCCACAATTTATAAAGCAGAACTTGCTTCCCATTATATATTTACCAGCTTCATTTGCAGCTAGTGTACAGATACATAATTCAGGCTCCATCAACAAACACACCAACCGCACATTTAAGTGTAAACTAATGAGAGAAAGTGGGGACTGTGGCTAATCCGCTCTGGATAGCAGCAGCAACCACATCCAATTTCCAATAGGGCCAGCATGAGTGGTGTCAGGGTCAGGGATGCAAAGTAACTGACACAATCAAGGTTCTGCAAAGTGTCTTCACAGGCTGAGTTCTATGATGTGATTTGAGGCACTGCTCCAGGCTGTATAGCTGCTGTGGAAAGCAGAATAATGGCTTCCTAGAGATGTCCACATCCTAATCCCAGAACCTCTGAATTTTATCTACAACAGGGATTTTTCAGGTGTGATTAGTTAAGGATTTTGAGAAAGGGAGAGTGTATTGAATTATGTGGGTGTGTCCAATGTGATTACAAGGATCTTTCTAAGTGAAAGAGAGGCAGGAGAGTCAGAGAAAGAGAGTGGTGGGGGAAGTAGAAGATAGAGTAATGTGACTACTGGCTTTGAAGATGGAAGGGGGCCATAAGCCAAGGAATGTGGGCAGTCTGAAAAGCTGGAAAAGGCAAGAAAAAGGATTTTCCTCCTAGACACTCTAGAAGGAATGGCACCTTGACTTTAGCCTGGTAGGACCCATTTTGGACCTCTGACCTCCAGAACTGTTGTGTTTTAACCCCATCTCCAGCCCTTTCACTGCTTAAGTGAGCCAGTGTTTTTTCTGTTGCTTGCAACTAAAAACCTAATAAACTCCTGTATTCTTCAATCCTTACATCTACAGTGTTATTAGCATTTCTTTAAAAAGACAGTGACCAGCCTGGGCAACCTGGAGAGACCCATCTCTACGAAGAAAAAAATTCCAAAATTAGCTGGGTGTGGTGGTGTGCGCCTGCAGTCCTAGCTACTCAGGAGGCTGTGGTAGGAGGATCATTTGAGCCTGGGAGGTAGAGGTTGCTGTGCCTTCATGACTGGAGTCCAGCCTGGGTGACACAGTGAGACCCTGTCTCAGAAAAAAAAAAAAGGCCAGGCGTGGTGGCTCACGCCTGTAATCGCAGCACTTTGGGAGGCCGATGCAGGTGGATCACGAGGTCAGGAGTTCGAGACCAGCCTGACCAACATGGTGACACCCCGTCTCTACTAAAAACACAAAAATTGGCCAGGCGTGGTGGCAGGCGCCTGTAATCCCAGCTACTCAGCAGGCTGAGGCAGGAGAATCGCTTGAACCCAGGAGGCGAAGGCTGCAGTGAGCCGACATGGCACCACTGCACTCCAGTTTGGGCGACAGAGTAAGAATGCGTTGCAAAAAAAAAGGCCTGTGACACAGTTTATACAGTTTTTGCTTCTTTTCATTGCTTAAATCAAGTGTGCTTGGTTTTGTTTATGTAACAATGAAGAATAGTACTAATTATTCAGACTCTACCCTTCCTTGAAGAATGAGATATGTCAATAACTCTGAGAAATTCACATAATTCAAAATGTTTGCAGTAAGTGCAATCTCATATGTTATTAGGCAACATTTATTGGGTGTCAGTATGGTTCTAAGGTTGTCCCAAAATAATTAAGAGAAAGCCCTCCTCTTGAATGGCAACATGAGAACAAAATGGTGCACACACAAAAGAGAAACATCTACTTATTTACCTGAGAAAATTCTAAGATGATCCAAAGAAAGACTTTCTGGAAGAAGGAAATTTTCAAGAGCAATGTAAAATCACATGAAAGAAAGAAATTAAGACTAGGAAGTGAGTAAAGGAAAGCTGTCCCTTTTCCTAGTTAACCACAGTCTTGCTGTCTCAATTTCAGGTAACAATAAATTTCTGAGGGAAAACATTAAATTCAAAGATATCAGGTCACATATAAAGTATAGCTTTAGTAATCTGTTACTTTTTAAAAGTTACACTGAATTTTCCTTTAGAAGCAAGTTATTATCCAAGATTTAAATTTCATACATGCAAAATTATAATCCTTAGTGTCAGAAGCTGGCACCTAAACATCTCTATGTAATAACCTTACCAAGTCAGTGAGGAAAATGGAATCCAAATCTTCTGCAGTGAAGTTATCCACAAAAACTGGCAAGTCATTCACTACTTGTACTATTAGCCCTGATAGGTCAAAGTTATTTTCCCCCATAATAGCTGGTTCTCAATGTTCCCAAGTGTTCTAGGAAATAAACTATATTTAAGTAGTGATACTAACTAAAGACAAAACCTGCAGAAAGAACGGCTATAATAAGGGAGGAATAGCAGGTCAACTAGTCAGTAAGATAAAGCAATCTAAATGAATTAATTTCAATTATACAAGAAAAACTTATCTCCCCTCAGTAAGTTTTTTGGCAAAACTACCTGGCCCACTTCCCGCTTATTATCTACTAAGAAAAAGTGCATTAGGAAGGTTGACACTGATGAGAAAAGTGTTCAGATTATATATGTTTATAATTCTATATATTACATTTTATATAAACAAAAATAAAATAAAATCATACAATCCTAAGCAAATAAGATTATAAAACTATAGATACAGATAGAATCAGCCTGATATCTGGGCTCAAAACCCAGCTCTGCCACTTTCTGCATGTATGTCTCCTATGCCTGTTTGCCTAGCTGTGAAACAGAGCAATAGTAGTATAGATCTACTATTCAAAGAGTTAATAAACACACAATATTTGGAATAGTGTCTGGCACAACATAAAAGTGCTGGCTATTACTATTATCAATCATGTCAAAAGAACAAACAAACAGCCTCTCTGTGAAGTTATTCCTCATTGCTAGTCTATGCAAGCCTCAGTGTCAGAACTGAAAAAAGAAAAGGTATGTCAGTGTATGCCAGATTACATGCGAATGGAAGCTAACCCAGAAACTATGTGGCAGATGGTCTAAGAATACAATAAAGAAGCCTTTCAAACAACAGGTCAAAATGATTACTAAAAACATTATTTATAAAATAATAAAATAACATACCAAAAAATTTTTAAATAAAGGATATTAACTCAGGAGTCTCCTTCTAAGTTACACAAAGATTTATAATAAAGGACATACCTATATGGCCACATCAGGATATACTGCACACCTCTCCCAAATCCAACAGAAAAGCAAGTAAACCCTCATACAAAGGAAATGCTAACAATTCCCTGTTAGCATTTAAAAGGAGAGAGAATTGTTCCTGGTGCCACTTTCTTGAGAGCTGCCATCACTTGTAGCTTCACATCAGCTGCCAAAAATAGTGGAAAGACTAATTGTTATTTCAGGTATAAAGAAACAGCACAGGTAACAAAAAAGCAGAAAGCTTGAGGGTTATTGTGGTATGAGTTGGCCCTCTATCTGTGAGTTCCTCATCCAGGATTCAACCAATTGCAGATCAAAAAAAAAAAAAAAAAAATCAGAAAAAAAAATAACAATTTTTTAAAATACAAATTAAAAAGCAATATAGCGTAACAACTTTTACATTGTATTACATATTGTTAAGTGATCTAGAGATGATTTAAAGTAGAGAATGTATGCAGGTTATGTGCAAGTACTATGCCATTTTATATAAAGGGGCACCTACAGATTTTGGTACTGTGGGGGTCCTGGAACCAATCTCCCATGGATATGGAGGGATTATACTGTGTCTATCTTCTCATGTAATTCTCCTAGTAATTCTACCATGGTCATTTTACAGGTAGCCAAGGTAAAAAACTAGAGAGGTTCAAGGTCACATTGCTAGTACATAATAGGGATCTGAACTCAGGACAACCAAAATACAAATTAAGACAGTCTTAATTCAAACACCTTGGCTCATTCAACTTGCTATGCCATGCCGCTGACTTAGGGAGCCAAAAAAATCTGTGTATGAGTTTAAACAATCAAATTAATACATTAGAAAACTAGAAAGCAATTAATCTGTTACATTATTTTCCTTTCATCAACCAGAATTTATGGCCAATATGCCTTATTATTTGAGTTGTGGTTCTTAAAATGGTCTAACCTTTTTTCATCAAAAAAACAAAACTAATGATTATTTCAGACAAAGTATAACACTGGTTATTTAAACAGAAATTGAGGAATATGATTTCATAGAATTAGATATTAAAAGTACAAAAATTTCACTTCAAAATATATTACACAAGCTGTATGTATGCACACACACAAAATTTTGCAGATGTCCTAAGACACTCTTTAATGTCAAAATTTATCCTATGGTGGTCTCTCAACACTATGCTTTTTTACTTTTTTCACCAGTAATAAAAAAAATTTCAAGTAAGCAGTCTTTAACTCATTTTTTTTCTTTGAATACCATCTTCCAGTTGCATTTTCCTTTGATTACGTCACTACTAATTATCTCATTACTGTACAGTATCTCAAAGATAATCTGGTTAGGTGATCACCTGACACAAAAGTAAATAATTCATAACCTTTCTAAGAGGCAGTATTAGTAAAACAGACACATCCATTATACTGTATCCCAACTAACACAGCACTGAAATACTATTATATGTCTTTGGGAAGAAGGAGGAAAGAAAAAGAACTCAACTTCTGCGATCTGAGAAAAGAACCCAAAGAGTTTTGGGCAACAGATGAGAATATTAATGCAATATAGCAGTTATAACAGACTTTCAGAATCATGCTTATCATTTAAGACAAGACACCGCAGTAGGAAAATGCCATCAAGAACTGTGAGAACAAAACACTAATCATCAAAGGGTCTGCAAAGTTTTTCTTCTTTATGACTTGAAAAAGTTAAATCCAAAGACACTTCACTTAACCTCAGTAACTGAAGATTTCTGATATTTCCCCCAGTGCTATAGAACTTCTCCTTCCCACAACTCTACCTCCATTCTACCTCCTTATCTCAAGGTGAGGATTCTATAAATGAAGTCCTATTAGCCCAAAGCTGTTTTCAGAATTACATGTACATTAGTCCTCCATTATCCATGGGAGATGACTCTGTGGATGCCTGAAACTTCAGGTGGTAACAAACACTATATATACCACTTTTTTCCTATACAGACTTACCTATAATAGTTTAACTTATAAATTAGGCACAGTGAGAGACTAACAATAGCTAATAATAAAATGGAATAATTATGACATAAGCTATAATAAGTTATGTGAACATGGTCTCTCACTCTCTCAAAATATATTGTACTGTACTCACCTGTTTTCTGACCACCTACTTTTAGTTACCATTGACCACAAGGTAACTAAAACCATAATTAAGGGAGGACTACTGTACTCACTGACACTCTCATCATCTCCCACATAATCATTTAATAATGTTCCAAATAGCTATTTTGTTTTACCTAAGATGAGGCTACTTACAAAAGTAGGGGGAGGAAATCTAAATCTTTACATATCTCAAGAGGAAGTACTGTAGGCATTATATAAATCTTTCTCTCTTGTGTCTCCCTATTCCAGTAGGAATGTGCATAACACACACCAGCCATTAATATATAAACTGCTCCCTTAAGATTAATGACCAGGTTCACTGAAAGAGAACCTTAGACCCCCCACCCCCACACAAAAAATGCAGAATGAGATACGGACTAATCAAAATCTCTAATTTATATGACCTAATGTGACTGGTAGTCTCAATCTGATCATAATGTTTACATCAACCAAACTCAGTCATTCCTAGTATCAGGATTCTTTTAGAGTTCTTCAAACACACTGCACGGAGGCATTTACCCATTTTGTTCTTTGCCTGCTACACTCTTCTTTTTTCATCTGGCTAATCCTGCTCATCCTTTTAAAATTCAACTCACAGGGAGTGGTGGCTCATGCCTATAAATCTAAGCAACTTGGGAGGCTGAGGCAAGAGGATCACTTAAGGCCAGGAGTTCAAAACCAGCTTGGGCAACAGAGCGAAATCCTGTCTCTGAGAAAAACAAAAAAATAAGTAAAACTGAACTCAGGTGTTCAACTCCAGAAGCTTTCCCTAAACCTCCTATGCAGGAAAAGTTCCACTTCCCTTAGTACACTCATGGAATTCCTTGAAAACATTACACATTGTATTATATTGAAATATTTGTGCCACATCTGTCTCCCTCAGGAGCCACTATCCTAAAGAGTAAGCATCGGTTCATTTTTATATTCTCAGAGCCTAGCACTGGCATACGGTAAATATTCCTAAATGTTTTGCAAAAACAAAACAAAAGCATGACAATTTTATTTAACATCAATTATGTACACTGTACATTTAAAAGATGCTGAAACATGGTCTCAACCATACTTAGTCTAGCTGCAGAGATAAGTCACATATAAAAAAAGAGATCATTACAAAATTAAGAAATTACAAGTACCAAATGACTAAGATACAGGAAATGCTACAAAGTTCAAAGAATGCAGAAATCACCAGAGTACACAAGGAAGTCTTCACAAAAGAAGGTGAAGTTTAAGCTAAGCTAGTACAGAATGGCACTTCCCACATGGGAAATGACATGGGAAAAGAGATTTAAGCAGGAATGCATATGCCATGATTAGAAAACAATGAGATTACTCTGGCTAAGGCATTTGGTTTCTATCAGGGAGTAAGAAGATACCATGAGGCAGAGGTAGGTGCAGGTCATTTTACGGAAGGCCAACAATACCAGATAAATGAGTTTAAGGAAGTGAAAGCCATATACAAATACTTTTTCAAGACTATTAATATAGAAGCAATGCAAAGATTAATTGGCAGGGGGACAGGTGGTAAAGAACCTGAAAAAGAACCAGAATTTGTTAAACACATGTAAACCTTTGTTATTTTAACACTGACAGCAATTTTAGGAGATCAATGTTCCGTTTTACAAACAAAGAAATCAAGACCCAGAAATGCTAAGTTGTTAGCCCACACAGAAAGTAGCAAGCAGTGCTTAAAGACCCAAATCAATGCTTTCTTCCTGATACCTGCAGGAAGAAATGCAGGTAAGGTAACAGTTGGAAGAATTTTTCAAAAGAATGGGCAATGTAATCAGAATCATGAAACCTTGATACTAAACGCAACAGAGCTCAGAACACCCTATAAAGCCTCTGTGTATATACCACTGCCAGTATGAACTATTTGGTAATTGAGTACTTACTGGTATGCCCAGTGAAACTACTTAAGGGCATATTCTCTTTTTACCCCCAGGGACCTGGGATATAGCATGGCCCAAACTGAATGTTTATTGGTGGAATGGATAGAAGGATAGATACAAGAGAGGGGGACACAGAGAGGAAGGAAAACAAAAGTGTGAGTATGAGAGAAAGGAAAACAATCAGTAAATGAATTTGGCCACCGTGAGGTCTTTGGCACCTTTGGAAACGGCAATTTCAACAATGTACTCAGAAAAAAATGGCTTGATAGCAAGGGATTAAGGAAAAGTAGATGGTAACTAAAGGAAAAACATAGGTTAGGGCAAACTTGAAATGCATGGCCACAAAACAAAGGTAAAGGAGGACAGAACTTAAAGAAAAATCAGAACAGGAAGGCCTTTTAAGGGAAAATTGAGATTGGTTCACAGAAAGTAAGATCAGTAAAGGGAATAATTTAAAAGAAGAGAGCCACACAACTGAAAAAAGATCCTGAAGGATGGTAAACATTTAAGAGTACAGTTAAAGGAAGGGATTCTGTAGGATCCTGCCTGACCAAATTCCTTTTCCCTTTTTGAGGCCTACAGCAGCCACCAAATCTTTGAACTACCACTTCCACATCACCACTTCTCTGTCCATAAACCTATCTTATCTAAGAAAAACTTAGATGTGGTCAGAATACTAACTAATGCAACGTATTAAATGAGTGAATCAATTTTTAAAAAATTTATTTGGAATAAAGGAGCCATGAGTTGTTCTTCCCGCCTGAAATGGCAATTTGCCCAATATCCACTTTTAAAAATCCCATCCATCTTTCAATATCCAAACCAAATCTCACCTCCTCAAAGACACCCTCTCTACCCCATCTTCACCTCTGCTGGAATAAACTTCTTGCCTATACTTACATACTACCTTTGACCTACTATTATAGCTACTTAAATGTCTTTCTTTTAATTTGCCAAAGGCAAAACCCCGGTAATTGTGCTCTACACAATAAGTATTCAATAACTGCCAGTAAAAGAGAACACAGATTTAAGAAATTAAAATATGTACAAATGTTTATGGATAATGTCTGCCCATGGTAACTAGCCTATTACTACCTAAAAGAAAACTGAACAGAAAATCTAAATAAATAATCTGTGGCTTAGAGGAGAAAACAAGAAAATGAACCTATGCAGTGTATACATATCTTTACTACAAATGAACCTATGCAGTGCATATATATCTTTACTACATTATTTTCTAAATCAGTGGTTCTCAACTGGAGGTGAATTTACAATCTAGGGGACATCTGGCAATGTGAGGACATTTTTGATTGTCACGATTGCAAGGGAAGATACTGGCATTTAATGGATAGAGGCCAGGGATGCTGCTGAACATCTTACAATGCTCAAGACAACCCACCACAACAAAGAACTATCTGGACCAAGTCGTCAGTAAGTGCCAAGGTTGAGAAATCCTGTTGTAAATGAAACAGACAAGAAAAAAACCCAAAGCTGCCACATAGTCTACTTGAGATTCCTAAAATTTTCTTAGACAATTAGTAGAATCACCTCCTCTTTCCACTGACTAAAAATCGGATCTAAGGGAGAGTAAAAACAATGTTCCTAAGCAGCTCCATTTACATACTAACAAAAAAAGAGCTGGTTACAAGCTGTCACTTACCATGTGACATCTCTGCCAAAATTCCACTCTTATATTTCCTTGTAAATGCTTAGTTACAATTTCCCAGACAGCTGATAAGTCTATTCATAACAATACAGCAACTAAACTAAAATATAGCTTGACTGCAAAACTTTAATGGCAATATATAATGGCCATCTGCCAATACATCTACAAACAGATGAATAATCCACTATCTACAAGACATATGCTTTATAATTTATTCTCTACACAAGATCAGTTAAACTAACTCATCTAAACTTTCAGGCACTCATTCATGACACTACTACAAAAATTTGAAAGGCTAGCTGGAGGCAGCAGACAATTTTTCTCAAGTATAAAACACACCAGCCCTTTTAAAGTGTGAACCACTCTCCACCTCAAAACTGCCTCATGAAACTTGCAATACTAGTGGGTCCAGATCTTACTGTAACACATCCATTAAAAACAACAACAAAAAACTCAGCAATTGCTTCTTCTACCATGAAGGCAGAAGACTACAGCTGTTAGAAAGCAAAGAAATGAAACCTAAGACAGGACAGGAAGTATACATTTTGAATCCACATGAAACCACAAGGGAAGCAGAAATTAACTGCCAAAATAATTTAGTCAGACAATATCCAAGCAGGTAATAAGCTATTAACACTGTTATAACAAAGACTTATAAGCCTAAAGAGACAGTCATTCATTCAAATAATGTCACCATCTTTGGCTGATATTCCGGGACAAAAGCTACTTTATATTCTGTAAAGGATGTACCTGGTGGAAAGGAAAGGGATGGGGCAGGAGAAGAAGACTTCGTGGACCACATGGACTAAAATCAGCATGTGCTCTAAGACTTCTAGAAGCTTCAGGATACAGTGACTATTAGCATTACTAGACTCTTCTAGAACCTGGAGTCCATCCTATTTTGTTAAATATTCCTCCCAATGCTCCCACTATCTTCTCTGTTCCTCTCCTCAGGCTAGGATAAGGCTTAGCTTGCTACTTTATCCAGCCTTATCTCCACTATCTCTCTCTGTTCCAAGATTTATAGTGATACATTTTTATTTTATACCATATTGGATATTTTACTTCCTATTTAAATGACAACCATTTTTCTGCTGGCTTAGAAAACAACCCTGTGGCTGTTATATTAGTAACAAAATTTCTGATAAGTGAGCCACTGAGATGCAGCGTCTTCACTATACATGTATCATGCAAAAAATGTATGTATATATACACACATATGTGCATACACACATATGTATATATGTATACACACACATACGTATATATGTATATACACACATGTATATAGATACATGTATATATATACCTATGTGTGTATATATACATATATGTGTATGTGTGTGTATGCACATATATGTGTGTATATATACATATGCACACATATATATGCATACACACACAAAACAAAACAGATACTTTCTGGACCTTTCCTGTAAAGGAGTCTAACAGTAGGAATCCACTTCAAGTGGATCTCACTGAAACACCCACAGCATGGGAAGAAATTAAAGACAAAAGAGAATAGTGAAGGAAGGAAAGGAGGAAAGTTGAAGGGAGTATAGAGTATGAACAGTGGCTCCCACAATGGCAGCAGAAGTCACCTGTGCCCCTTTTATAACAGGATTTGACCTGTTTGACTGGTATTCCCTATAGCTATGATTATTCTACTTTCTCATCTTCCAAAACAACTTTGATGTCTTCTCTGTCTGGTACTTTAATACTTCCCCCACTCCTGCTTTTCCAACTTTGATATGTTAATTTCCATTTTTCTTTTTTTCAAAATGCCATTCTTTTAAAGCATAATATTATACCTCACCTGCGGCCTATCCTAACCTCCTCCTACCCCCACCAAATGAACTGTATTCAATACACCCTTTCTTTTACTCAACGGAGGTGTCAAAGTCTTTTAAAATCTTTCATTCTGTCATAAATCAAAAGAGAAAATACTCTGAATTTTCCTTCAATTTGAGTAACAAATTCCCAATGTTATTCGGCCTAGAAACCTCATATTTAAGATCATATTTTTATTTTTATAAAACATAACAAAGTATTTTCAACTTAACTGATTCTCTTAGAAGTCTTGTCAGTGTATTAAAAAGATACTTACCTTTCAACAAACAAAAAATTTCATTATCCTTTCCTGCCCAGAATATCATCATCTTTCCCACACAGAAAATAGGTTTTCTTCCTTTCTTCTCTGCTCTATTTTTACAACTTGAGACTAATTCAGTTCCCTTGATGTTGAATTCTCTCTTTATTGGTCTTACTGGAGCTTCTTACCTCCTATCTTCATTTCTGATGCTTCTGAAACTACCATCTTGCTCCTTGGTTTCCCACCACCCCACCATTTCAATGCCAGACATCCCAGCTCATTTACTCTAACAAATTAAAATTCAGCCGAGACAAAACTAATTTTCATCTACATGAGGCAGGATCTGTAGCTATGCAGATTAAAAATTGCCCAGTCATGATCTTCCACCACTGACAAAGGTAGACAAGAAAATTCTTAAAAGTCAAGGTCATGAAAACAATTGCTACACCCCCCAACCACATCCATTCAGCAATACTCAGCATCCTCCCTGAAGTGTCTATAAAAACCAACAGTTCTATTTTCAAAGAACGTGAACATAATGCTTCCCTAAAGACATTCTCTAGTGTCCCCACTGCAGACTTTAAATGGAATGATTATCTAAACGAGGGGGAGGGAAATTCAGACTGGCACACGCCTTTATTTATGATTCCCACAACCACCACCTAGGTCTCAGACTTCTAACACTTGCTTTAATTTACTTAGGACAAATGCCTAAGATTGAAACAAGACTGGCTCCAGGAATCTTTAAGGGACCCCAGGACCTATGCCTCCCCCATTTTGCCGGTTCAATTTTAGCTGAAAAATATCATTGTATTCATTTTTTTCTTTTCTCCCTTCTTCAAAGAACTAAGTTCATCTCAAGCTATCATTGATTCCACATCTAAGGAAGTCTTCCCTACCATGTCAAGCTATAAAATATAAGGTACATTAACAAGAAGCCTCTCAAAGTCCACTGATCTTCCCCATTAAAAGTACCATCACTCTGCCAATTTGTTTTTCATAACTTTCTAGATCCACTGCCACTACCTTATTCAGGACCAAAGTCCCAAAGGGAATCTTTTGTAAGGAAAAGAACCTTACAAAAAGGACCAATTTTAAAGTCTTCCCCTTTTCTAAGCAGTAGTCACTTCCCAATTAATGTCAGGCTCTAACAACCTTACTTTTCTCTGTTATCCACCACTACATTACACAAACAGAGTCATTTTCCTAACACATAGCTATGGACATAT